>NW_027412540.1:11936344-13136344 GCF_025532065.1 Leptinotarsa decemlineata | reverse complement strand
AAAGACTATTTGTTGGTTTCATTCTATGCTTTTTCCGATTTTTCAGTAGTTATCAGATGTTATTTTCATTGTTACAAAGTCTTTGAGATTACCAAAGCAATCTATCATTCAAATTATTTGTTGATTAGTTTAGAACATCAATGTATTTAACAAATCGATGATACCACATATTAGTATAACTCATCGTTATACCAATAGGTGTAATATAATTAACATATGATTTCAATCAAAATTAAAAACTATCTCCACAATAACAACACAACAAATCATTTGCAATAAATTCAACCATTTGGTTCTATTTTTAACTGAAACGATATTGACGATGAAGAATCGTTTTATGTTTCACCTGATTAAAATGAAATCAATACTGAATCACAAAAAACTAATTTATTTCACATTCACGATAACCTTGGTTAGTCCTTGAACTATTCCATAATGAGTGCTCGGTGGCAACTTTGAACGCTAAACACTTAATATAAAAAAGTAATAATTCGAAGAGTTTTACTTAAATCAGCATTGCCAAACAGTTCCATTATCAAAATCTGCGCCAGTGGCGGCCTTATCCATTGCGAAGCTACGGGCGGCTTATCTTTGAAGCCCCCTTTTATTGCGAAAACTATGTAAATTGATATATCGGATGGTTGATAAGAGATAAACTTGTAGTTAATGAATAAATTTGCGATGGTAGAAAAGACTTTGGCTAGAAGACAGCAGGAGCCTTGCAAGGAAGAGAAGCCGTCACAACCAGTGCTTGCACTTCCCTACATCAGAAGATTATCGGAGAGGATAAGAAGATTTGGTTCCAAGTACAATATCAGAACCTGCTTCAGATACGGTAACACTATCCGTAGCAGCCTCACGAAAACCAGGCCACCAAACGCGGACTGCGATTTCAAGAATTGCATTTACCAGATACCCTGTGAGTGCGGAAAATCCTATATTGGTGAAACTAAGAGGCCATTGAATGTTCGCATTGCCGAGCACAAGAAACACACACAGCGAGGGGAAACCAGCAAATCAGGAATAGCAGACCATGTTTGGACCCATCAACACAACATCGAGTGGTCCCAAGCTGAGATCTTGCACAGAGAGGAACATTGGTTTAGGAGAAAATTCAAGGAAGCCGCATACATGTTGTCCAACAACGTATTCAGCCAAGTCAGCGTAGAAATACGCAACATATGGAAACCCATCATCAAGCGAAAAATGGCCAACTCCCGCCAAAACGGTCACCTCCCACGGAACCTGTGAAGCGGAAAATGGAAAGCGGCGACAAGTGAAAGTACTCGAACGACCTATAAAAAGTCATCTCTTGGAGGAATCAGTCCAGTCATCACCCGAAGACGATTGTAGATACTAACAATCGAAACGTCGTAAACTAACGTGACTTGGAATCTCTCCACTTTTTGATTTTTATTTTCTTTCTTTTTTCATTTCTTTATTTTTATTTATTCAATTGTTCTATTTTTACTTGCAGTTTATTTCACTATTATTTCATTTCAGGTTTATTTTGGTTAATATAATTGTTATTTTCACCTACTCATTTTCAATTCTTCTTTTTTAGTTGTTTCAGGGATTTCAAATCATTTTATATAGTAGACAAAGGAAGTCCGAACTAGTGAAATTCATCGTGAAACATTGTCAATCACCTTCAAACAAAAATAAAGTCTTACTGACGTTTTCAAATTCTATTTATGTGACAACTCTAATCAAAATCTTTTTACTAACAAACTTGATTCAACTAAAAATATTATCAGACATCACATCACAACTAAATAGAAGATCTATATACAGATGGCATGATAAAAAAAACTAATAAATAGAGTTTATTCTATGATTTCCACTATAAGGGTTTTACAAAAACCGCGACACGTGTTTCGCTATACAATAGCTTCTTGAAGCATAACTAAGAGTTACTTCTAAATTACAACCTTATATACTATAACCTAGTACCTATTCGTCTACCTAAGTAATAAATCTACGTGAAAAAGTCAGGTATCAATACATTTTTCGAAAGTCTACCTGTAAATATACCTAACTATTATTACCTGCCTGTGAACAAATTCAATAAAGGCGAATTATTCAATTAAGTTTGATCATTCATAAAAGATGGTGAGAGTTTTTGAATTTGTTTATTTCCATACTCTCCAACAGGTTAAGTTTCAAATCTTTCTTCTGGAAATGGAGGGGTTTGTATTCATGGTCGAACTCATGTCCCTCTGAGATTAGATGACTGGCATATGTGGAATTTATTTTTCCGTCCTGAAAACTATATTTGTGTTCCTTTATGCGGGTTTTGAACGTTCTTCCAGTTTGACCTATATAAAACATCGGACATGACCCACACGATAATTTATACACTCCTGATTTTTCTGAAACTGAACTTTTATCTTTGTTATTTTTAATATGCATGCCCAAGTTGTTGTTGGTTTTGAAATCAGTATTTACACCTTTGCTGTGCAGAAAATCTGAAATATTTGTAGTGGGTTGGCCTAAGTAGGTTGAGGTTCTATAACTTTTATCCTTTTCTCTTCGAATTGGGTAAACTTCTTTCAGAGCTTGACTGTATAACTTCTTTGATATCAAGTATCGGCCAGTTCTATTCAATTATTGAAGAAAGCCCGTATCGGCTTTTTGGCCTTGTGGTATTTTAAGTTACTTCTAAAGTGTTCCATTTTAAATCAAAACATTAGGTTTTTCAACCAATGTTTAAAAGAAGAAGTGCTCCCGAGAAAATATTAAGACTTAATTTGTTTGTTTCATATCATTGTGTTGATCTCAAATATTTTGCTTACTACAGTGTTTTATATTTTTTATGTGTAACTAATACGTCTAATGGTTTTCAATTTTAGTAATAGTTTTACCATGAAAAAATACATTTTTGGTGAGTAATTTTGTTATAATTTTATTAACGACAACAGTGCAATGGATGATAACTTCATCATACTCTCAGCAGATAAAATCAAATACCTTGGAATTATAATTGATAGACATGTAAAATGGAACTCACACTCAGAATAACTAGTGAAAAAACTCCGATGCATTTTGTATATGCATATACTTTCAGTATATATATATATATATATATATATATATATATATATATATATATATACATACATGATGAGCTGTTTTCTCTGGTTTCGCTCCGTGTTCTGTGTATTTTCTCCCCATAAGGATTATTTTCACAACGTTTCGGCAAAGTCTCATTTGCCATCTTCTGGTGATGTCTGGTTTTTTCAACTAAACTGATTAATTCGAACTCTGTGTCTCAATTTATAGGGATGGATGTTTCCTTGCGTTGCTGCCACTACCTGTGTTTGCTCGACTACCTGTTTTGGTCTTATTACCTGAGCTGCCTTTCCTGTCTCTGTTATTGTACCTGTATTGTCAATGACAATACAGGTACAATGACGGTGGATGAGGCGCTTGGGACCAAGGAATTGGCCAGCGAGATCACCCGATCTTAATCAATTAGATTTTTATTTGTGGGGAATGTTTAAAGAAAAAGTTTACAAAATACCCGTGCGTTCGAGAGATGAATTGTTAGAAAGGGTTGCCCAAACATTTGAAGATTTGGATCCCAATGAAATCAGATCTGCCACCACGAAAGCAGTCAACACCCGCATTTTAAAGTGCTTGAAAGTGAACGGCCAGCGATTCGAACATATTTTGAAATATTCCACATGATTGTTTTACTTTTTTATAATTATTCATATCAATATTTCCAATTTCAAGTTTCTTGGTGCTTTTTTAAAGTTTATCCAAACATATTGAAATTGTTCTGAATTCGTATAAATTTCTTGAGGTTCATTGGCGGTAGTTTCGGATACATTTCATTGAACTTTCTACATGTTCTGCTGATAATTTTGTCACACTGTCCAAAAATAATAAACAAATTCATAAGAACTTAGTTTGAATAGTTTTGTTCCATCGTTTTGAAGGTATTTGCAACTTCTGAAGTGACGAAAATGTCGATATTATTAGGAGAATGTCACAACGCTACTGTCAAATAGTAATCATGGCCTGCTTACCAAATACCGAATGGAAATACCATTCTGAAGGGACATTTTCACAAATTAATGTTCATAAGTCCGAAACTTGACTAGTTAGGTATAGGTATGATATACATAGAAAGAAAGCAAATTTTAGCAGCTTTCCGAATTTTCGATAATATACAGGGTGTTCCATTTAAAATAATCAAATTTCAGCAACTTTTTCAAGCAAACGAAAAAACTGTATTTTTTTACCACCCTGTATTGAAGTAACGGAGATAAGGCTGACGTGTGGGAAGTGTCCAAGTATCACCTAACTCCAAACCAAATTTCGATATCATAGTACTTCTTAACTAAAAGATATCGGCATTTTTAGAAGTCATGATTTTCGAAGAAAAAAATTGAAATTAATTTTTATTTCGAAAACGGTAACAGATAGGTATAGGGAAATATCAAAAAAAGTTGTCGGGCAATTGTTGGAGATTCCAAAAATAATATTATATACAGAGTGTTCCATTTGAAAAATCAAAGGTGCTACTGCTTTCTAATAGAAGCGGCAACACCGCATTGTCGAAAATATTTTAGTTGGCTAGAGAATGTCCGAATATGCCCTCCATTAAATTTTCAAAGTGATCCGTCGTCTGGTTCACCAGAAACGTCTAATGTGCCATCCACCGTGAATCAGCCTGTATATATAGAGTCTAATAGAATCTGAGCAGTCTCTAAAAGTCGTTTCAAACATAAAACTTTTTTTGAGACTGATTCCCAACAGAAATAATAGGTATTCAAGCGACGCTCTTTATGAATAGCCCAATATGTTTGGTCTAAGACGATTATTTTTATTAGTATAACTACAACACAGTTGTTCAATAAAAATGAACTCCAGAAACCATCTCATGCTTGTACGACGAGGAAAACTGATAACTTCTCAATACCCTTCGCACCCAAATCAATTGGCCGAAACTGTTAGAGAGTTCTAGCTCCAAAGGCATTTAATATACTTCCCGAAGAATTGAAAAACGAGACTTCCAGACTCAGATCCAAGAAAGGAATAAATAATTACTATATTAATTGTTTACCACAATTTTCTGTGATAAAAAACTCACATTTTCAATACATACTGACATCATTCTCGCATGTACACATTTATTCAAGTGTAATAGGTACCATAAATTCTTTTATATTCGTTCTTCATCCTTTACCAGCAACTTATACATGTATATACATTCTACATATAAATTAATTTAGCATAGTTTTTTTATTCCTTTTGAATTGTGACCTCTAATATTATTCTGAATGTTTATATTGTTATATTACCTTATAGGTATATGTATGTATATCAACACACAGGCAGTACTGCTTCCGTGGTATTACTTTATTCACCATCTGTACCATTATATTGTTGTGAATTGAATAAGTATTCAATTAAATTCGAACCAATTGGTTTTCTGAGATAATTTGATTCTGTTACTTAACAAGCCTTTCTAGAAAGTACCTATTATCATCATTATTACGAAAGTTAAGCCGGTTGGGATTCGAAGAGATCTACATCCGGCTTATCAGCTTGTAAAACCCTGAGGGTGGATAATGAGCAGTTCCAATAAATTCAGCACTTCTCATTCCACACAACGGATTTTATAACCCACGAAGCGTTGGGCAACATCGGTATCTCATAAATACTGAAAAAGTGTCGTAAGTGGTAATAAATCATCGTTAGGGACGCGTTATGTCGATAGATATAGTCTGAGACTACATATGCTGCAGGAACTTCTATACCCATCACACGACTACAAATAGACTAAGGTGTTAAAGACAGCATCCTGGCAGGCCATGATGAACACCTCAGTTTCCAACTTCATCGTACTCGACCTGAGGAAAGGGAAGTCCATTTGCTTTGATGAGCCGAGGTCTTCAATTTTGTTAAAGAAGACCCCATATATCCATACCACACAAATGGGTGATCTTATGCCTCCGGTTCCGGGGGTGCCACAGTTATACCCCCGAGTATTCCTGAGCTGAAGATAATGGCGATGGTGTGATGCAGAAAAGAAGGGGACTGAGGGAATCGCCCTGAAATACACTCTACATTGAAACAAAGAATGTGCATACATAAAGGGAAAACAAATCTTTTACGATTAGTTGATAACCACAAATCAAGATATCGGACCAGAAAGTCACATCATGAAACGACAACAATGAGAGACAGCAAAGTGGCCCAAGAAGTAGGTGACTGCTGCCAGTGGCTTGATAGTTTTACCAACATTGAAGAGAACTCAAAAACATATAAAATTAATGAACTTTATAATGTCCAGATTACCCAGCCAACAATTGGGAATGTTCCTCAATTTGGGTTATTACAGCAAATGTAAGTTTGAACAAAATAAAGTTGAGTTCAATTCATGAGTGTTTCAAATTCTATTCGAAAAGTATTCAAATTGATGTTTCAAATGTTGTGTTTTAATGTTTAAAGGGATTTGTTTCTAATTCACATATTGGCAACAGCGCATATATCAAGTTGAAATAATTTATACGTACCTAGATATTCTACTTTAAAAAAGGAAAATTACCTTTATAAATCAACAATTACGGCAAAATATAAATTATAGTTCAATACCACCTCCACAAGCCACATAAACAACAGTTGTTTTGTTATTTATTTATATAGAGGAAGATAGGTTAGGTGCACAACATGTCATATGCCATAGAATGTCTCGGAACTCGGAACATAAGTAAACAGAATAGCACGCCTCTGAAATATGTCATCTTTGTTTGTCTCATACAGGTAACAGATGCATTGTCCTTTATTAGCTATAACCGATGTTGCCAAATGGTGAAATAGAAACGAATCCCTTTAAATGTTGAATGCATTATTTCATTCCTCTTTTTTTAGTATTTGAATAATTTTTTTAAGAAAAAGGTTGAAATGATTAGTTTAAAATGCGTTGTTTAAGAGCTCTTTTATGAAAACTACTTGATTTTCGTCAGTAGTAACATTCCCCATTCTTGTTGGTGAAAATCAATGGCTTTGGCCATTGCCAGAAAAATTTATCAAAGCTACTGAAATGCACCATCTGTATCAAAAATTCTACTGAGATGAATAGTACACCATAAATACCTATACCAAAGAAAAGTTGTTGAGAAATCATCTTTGATATTTCACATTTATTGTGAAACTCCTAATGAACTCAATTAATGTTTGTATAGTAAATGTATAGAAAAGCTCATTCCTCCATTTATCGCTACGGTCACCAATATTCCTATACCAATACCAAGGTTTGGAATTTGAAAATTTAACATTACTGATCAGTGAAAATTGTTATCTGAATAAATTTGATTAACCTCGACAGATTAACCATCAGCTAGATTGTTTTCTAAATCATATATAGTGTTTCTTTAATCATAGTGTAAATATTACATAAGAAAGGAATGTAAATCTAGGGTACTATCTGAAAATAATTCAACAGCCCGTGAAACCTATGCTTCAAGTCAAACACGTGTTACTGATATCTGTTAAATAATGGAGCACTTTCTCTCTATTTTAGATGGTCGTTGCTTCCTATCTTCAGGCGCATATGGCCAATGCTCCTCCTGTTGGTTAACAGGAGGAGCATTGGTCATATGCGTCATATGGTCATATGCGCGGTCATATGAGGAGTTAAATATTATTATTATATTTTTTTACCGTAGTAGGTGCTTGTCGGCCCCTATCCCCCGAAGCCCCGATACATTCAGGAGGGCGCGCCAGCATTATCAACCAACGACCACTCTCCACATAGTGGAGTAAGTGATCATTGGGTCCGAGAACCATGTGCAAGCGCAAAGAGCCAAGAATGACAGCTTTCTGCATCTGTCTGCATTTGTATTATTATTATTATTATTATTATTATTTGTTTTACTTCAGACTCGTACGAGGCGGAAAACGCTCGTATTATTTTTCCATCAATCCTCATTCAACTGACATTTACTGATCACAAGAGTTTTATTCCACTAAAGGCCGGCATACTAGAGAATTCATGCCATTTTTTAGTTGCTACGTCTATTTCATCATGTTTACTAAAGTTATGTGGTTTTTTGTCGTTTACTGGTGGAATATTCTTGTAATTTTCCAATACATGGTAAAAATTTGTTCAGTTGTGACATGTAGTATATTAACATTTTTTTTTCAGTATATGACAGAAGGAATTCTGTTGAGAGAAATGATGTCAGACCCTCTTTTGAAGAATTACTCTGCAATAATGTTAGATGAGGCTCATGAACGTAGCCTATATACCGATATTCTGATGGGTCTAATGAAGAAAATTTTAAAGGTAAACAATTATTCTTATTATATCTGTTAGGTATATAAAAATATTGGTGCTTCAAACTGTATTAAATATGTGAAAGTAAATTCCCTTCAAAATTATGGAATTGAACGTGCACTTTTCAATTTGAACTTTGTATCATAAGCTGATATACTCGTAATAAACAGTCGAAATCGCTACACGTTACTGGAATTAAAACATTACTATATGGGCTGAAAAGTTTCGGGAGTAACACGTAGATGGCACACAACAATCGGCTGAATAGGTTACGGCCTCAGTATTTTGGGATATGCGTGGTGTTATATTCATCGAGTATCTTGAGAAGGGAATATAGCGTTATTGGAGCGTTTGAAGGTCGAAATTGCAAAGAAACGAACACATATGACAAAGAAAAAAAATTGTTTCATCAACACAACGCACAGTGTCGCAAGTCAATCTAAACAATGACAAAACTACATAAATTGAATTGTAATTGCTGCCACATCCACCGTATTCGCCAGATTTGGCTCCTAGTGACTACTGGCTGTTCGCAGATCTCAAAAAAATTCTCATCGGTAAGAAATTCCCTCTCGAATGAAAAGTTATGGCTGAAACTGAGGCTTATTTTGAAGCAAAAGATAAATCATTGTATAAAAATGGTATTGAAATGTTAGAGAGGCTCTGCAATGATTGTGTGGCTCATGATGGAGAATATGTTGATGAATAAAGCCAATTTTGAACAATAAAATACCCGTAACCTTAGGCCCGGGTTATCAGCCCATGTGTTAGTGACGAGTTATATCAGCCTATAGTGTGACAAGAGCGGGTTTAAAGAGTAAGGAAAATCATTCTGAAGTCCCCTGTGGACTGATTTTCATTTATAAACGTAATGAAATGAATGAAAAATACTTTTGTTGTCTAATTTCCACTAGTTATTTCATTTATATGACCGGTTTCGTGTTTTACCCCATCACCAAGTTGTATACTTGATAATGGGGTAAATTTATACTTAATAATGGGATAAAAATAAAATAACTAGTGGAAATTAGACAAAAGTGTTTTTCATTCATTTCATTAAAGTGATCATGAATTTCCTCAAAATACACTAGTCATTGCATTGCATAGTTCATAAACGTACTATCTAATTCACTCACTATCATAATATTTGAAGAAAAAATTGTTTATTTTCAAAACGAATAAAAAAATTCAGCTCTCTATTCATCTTGAAATAAACATACTTCTGCCTCGATGATTGTAGAAGATGCAGTACTTAATATCCGACAAAATTATCAAGGCTTTCAAGGCCGAGGTTTTCAGTGTCACTGTTTTTTGGGTTTGAAGGCCATCAATTTTTGGAATGTCTTCCCGACGTTTCGCTGGTGCCAGTGGCACGCTTCTTCGGAGATTTATACGTCCTGAGATATCTTCGATGACTGGATATTAGGCTGGGAAAAGCGTATATATGTTGACTCAGATAGTTTGGTGTGCTAATACATGTACTTCAATACCTCAGTGATTTCAAATCTATCTGAAGTGGTTTAATTTGAGTGGACTTTGGGAAGCATCAGAAGCAAATGGTATGATAATAATGAAGAAGAGAGTAATGGAACTTTCTATGTTTTTGCCGCTTTAATTTGTAACTAACGTTACTGCAGTTTCGTCCTATACGGACATTTTCAAACTTGTACAATGAACAATACAATACACTCATTTTTATTGTTGTTTTTATTTTTATCGTTGTTTTAATAAACTTATACAATAAACTTTCGTCCTATACGGACATTTTCAAACCTATACAATAAGTTTATTGTATTGTTTATTATATAAGTTTGAAAATGTCCGTGTAGGACGAAACTGCAGTAACGTTAGTTACCAATAAAAGTGATAAAAAACATAGAAAGTTCCATTTCCCTTTTCTTCATTATGGTTTCCTACCACGTAGTAACGGCTACATCCATCAATTTATTGGTATGATAATACTCAGTATTATTATTATATTTTGTTGGATTTCATTGCACCGAGAAAGGCGTAAAAGTAACGTTTCCCAACAAAAACAAAAACTACCTACAAGTGAAATAGAGTCGTAAAAATATTAAATATGGTTTGAATAAGAAATCATTAATCATATCAAAATCCGATAATTTCATAAATAATCCATATTATACTCGTGCCTGACACTACATCTATCTATATATTTTTCCCTTATCGAATATTGAAATCACATTTATCAAATGTATCAATCATTCATATCTTATCGAGGTCAGAATTCTGTTCGTAATTTCGTACATGAGATATGTTTTATTTTTATTTCAGCCATATAATTTTTGTTACGAACACCGAAGTGAAAGTACATACTCTGAAAATTGATAAGTAGAATTTAACATGAAAAATGAGAAATAAAACTTTATGTTTTTATAACCTACACCTTACGATTTGATCTTAACAAACTTTTTTTCATAAATACATCACAATAGATTTTTCGTAATTTCTACGAAAAATCTATTGTGATAGCAAAACATGTCGTGATATATATTTTCAAAAGGAAGTTTGTAAAGATCAAATCGAAAGTTGTAGTTTGTGAAATTACTATGGATCTTCATCAAGTAAGGGCCGAATCAATCAGAAAAAAAATTCTGTTTTTTTACCACTAGTTTCGTCCTATGAGGACTGTTTCACACAAATACAAGAGTTTATTGTATTCGTTTAAAAATGTCCTCATACAACGAAACTACAGTAACGTTAGTTAAAAATACTAGTGGTATGAAACAGAAAATTTTATTTCTCATTTTTCATGATCATCTCCTACCACGTAGTAGCGGCTACATCCATCAATTTATTAGAATTTGTAACCTCTGGTGTATTTTACGAAACACAAGCACTCCAGGAAAATCCTTAAAGCGCTCTTAAAGCGGTGCCTTTGCAAGCTAGAATCGGCTAGAACCGACCAGCCGGACCAGCGCGTTAGTGTTCGAGAACGATTTGGATTGCTTTGAACGGGATAAATACGCACGGCGCGGCGACATTGCGCTTAGTTTAAAACTGAACGCGTAACTAACGTCCAGCGGTTGGGTTAGTAGAGAACAACAAAAATAATATTATGGCAAGCAGTTGTAAGAAGATAAAGACATACCACTTTCATTCGGAATGGGAAGAACAATACTTTTTTACAGAAGTTAAAGATAAAAATGTATGTTTGTTATGTAATACTTCGGTCTCCGTTGCTAAAAAAGGAAATATTGAGAGACATCATAAAACTGTACATTCTAATTTTGAAAAATCATTCCCATTACATTCTGCCGCCAGAAAGGAGAAACTGAAACAGTTAAAAAAGCAGTTAATTGGACAACAATCAATATTTTTAAGAACAGTTGACAAAAATAAGGCTGCAACTGAAGCATCATACCGTGTGTCCCAAATAATTGCACAAAAAAAGAAACCTTATGAAGTCGGGGAAATAATAAAACAGGCGTTTTTAGAAGCTGCTGATTCGTTATTTGCCAACTTTAGAAATAAAGACGAGATAGTTTCAGCTATAAAATCTATGCAACTTTCTGCTAATACAGTGATGAGACATGTAGAAGTAATGAGCAATGATATTTTCTTACAGTTAAGAACTGACTTAGATAACTGTGTTTATTTTTCACTTCAACTGGATGAATCAACAGATGTTGACACTGCCCAGATGGCCGTATTCGTCAGGATGGTTTTTAGTGATTTTACGATTAAAGAAGATCTTTTGAAGTTCATTCCACTGAAAGGACACACTACTGGACATGCGTTGTTTTCTCATTTAAAAAATATTATTTCTTCCGAGAAAATTCCAATATCGAAAATGGTAGGCTTGACAACCGATGGCGCTCCAGCTATGGTGGGTTGTGATAAGAGTCTGGTGGCGTTATGTCGTAAAGATGAAACTTTTCCGCAATTTCTCTGTTACCACTGCATTATCCATCAGCAAGCATTATGTGGAAATTTCCTGAAACTAAACAACGTTATGAAACTGGTGGTAAAAATTGTGAACAAGATTAGAGCTCAAGCGTTACAAAGAAGATTATTCAGAACCTTGGCCGATGAAGTCGACTGTCAATACGGGGACCTACTCCTTCACTCGGAAGTCCGATGGTTAAGTAGAGGACGGGTGCTGAAACGTTTTAATGATGTCCTATCTGGCATAGTTCAATTTTTCAAACAACGCGATGAACCGACTCCGGAACTAGAAAATTCAATCTGGCTTAGAGATTTTGGTTTTCTCGTGGTCATTACAGAGAAGTTAAACGAACTTAATTTGCAGCTTCAGGGGAGAGACAAAGAACTAGCGGAAATGATTTCTGATATAAAAGCATTTATCAAAAAGCTGGAGTTTTGGGAACAAAACCTAATTAACAGCGATGCCAAGCATTTTCCTATTCTTTCAGAAAAAATATCCCAAAATCCATTAGAACCGTATGACAACAAATATCATGTAGAAATAATTTCTACCCTGAAGAATAACTTCAAAAATCGTTTTAAGGATTTCAATGAAATGGCTTTAGTAGCGCAGTTTGTTGTTTCACCCTTTATGGAAATTGATATCAAACAGTTTGCAACTTGTGTTATGCAGAACTTTGGCGAAGACATCGCTGCAACAGAAATGGAAGTCATTGAATTTCAAAATGATTTAGCCTTAAAATTGTTAGTCTCAAGTACTGAATGTATCTGGCCTATTGTAAGTAAAGACAAATATTCAGTTCTGTGCCGTGTTGCCTTGAAAGTGAAAGCATTATTCAGTTCAACCTATTTGTGTGAATCTTCTTTTTCCAATATGAAGTTTATTAAGAACAAATATCGCAGTCAACTTACAGATGAACATTTGGATAATTGTATTCGAATAGCTGCATCAAATTATACTGCAAACATTACAAAAAATTATCGATGAGTCTGAGTGTCAGCCTTCTCATTGAACGTTCTTTTTTATTTTTCAATGTTCATGTTCATGATAGTGCGTTACTTTTTTGTTGTTATTATTAACTATTTTTAAATCATACGTGACATGCCGTTGTGGCTGGATAAAAGTTTGTGTTTATTTTTCAAACACCTTCGTTTGATAGGTAGGAATGTAGCTATGAACAAGTACGTACTAGTAATGTTAGTTATTTTGTTATTAGTTTATTATTAGTACCTATGTATTATGTATTATCAGTTAAATAGTAAAATAATAGTATATTATGCAACGATCATGTAATCATGGTTATTAAGACACGAGCATTAACCGGGATACGAAACGAGCCGAAGGCCAGTTTTGTATGGTATATGCGAGTGTATTAATAACCATTACATGAGAGTTGCATACGTTATTTTTTCTAAACCCTATAAATAATGAAAAACTATAAATATTATATTTGTATTGAACACATTTACAGTAATTAACTCATATTTTTTTAAAAAACACAAACTTAACGGTATTATCATAGATATATGAAAACTATAAAGATTCTAATTATATTTATATTGAATATAACAACTGTAATTAATCTGATCTTTTAAAAATATTAGAGTCGATGGTATTCCTTCTATATCGCTGTTTTCAGACATTTTGATAATATAGGTAGGTAATATAAACTGATTTTGACAAATGAAGCAATTAGTTACTTAGGTTAGAATCTAGGACAAACAAAGGAACAGGATTCTTGATTGAAAAATTATGGGTTTCTATTGGTTGATAATCTGTATCGTTATGAAAAATCTGTATCATAATGGATATCATTATGAAACGGATTATGGTCATATAAGTGTATTGTTAGAGTACGGGTGTAGAAAAATACATATAATGATAAATTAACTGTGGATTATTTCATTTACGTTGCGTTACGTGGCTTCCGTGTGGGTAGCTCGCTGTTTATTCCAAAATTAACAAAGTATCAACACATTGAAGAGGTTGGCGACCACTGGTAAAATTATTCGAGAGATATCTATCGACGGCCACTTGCAGGAAACGTTCTTTCAGGAAGCTGAAGAGCCATACACAGAAATGATCGGACAAGCCATAGCTTCGAAGTTTGGCCAGCAAACCATAATGTCACTCACGGTCAAAGGCCTTAGAAATATCAAGCGCAAAAGCTTTGACTCTCCATGTTTCTCAGTTGCGTTATTCCAAATATGGGTGACATACGATAGAAGGTCACCTGTTGATATTTGTTTCCGATAGCTATATTGATGATCGCTCAAGATGTTAAAGCCTTCCAAATATTTAAGGATACGGTGTTTCACGGCTTTCTCCATGATTTTTCATATCACTGATAGCAAAGCGACGGGTCTATAGTTATTTGGAAGATTTTTCTTGCCCTTTTTGGAAATAGGGTGAACGCGAGCAATCTTCCAACAAGAAGGAAACACCCATTCTTTGTAAGACGTGTTGAAAAGTCTGCAAAATACTTCATCAGGACCAGACGCCTTGACGATATTGAGCTGGTTCAAAGTTTGCCTGACTAGACGTTGTCGAAAAATAATTTCCGGCATTGTGGATTCTAGAGTGGGAATAGTGGGTGGTGCCTTTCCCAGAAAATCGACTGTGGAAGAGGATGCAAATTGTTATTTCTATAGATCTTGTTGTAATTGAACCTTCCTCTTGTATTAGTGATGGAATTGTAGATTTTGTAAAAAATTGATTAACAGCTGTAGCTACCGACCAAAAGGATCTAGACTCGTAGGGATTGGCAAGCAGTTTATCCCTAATTCTTTGATTGTGAAGTTCTTAGCTTCCATTTATTATAAGTTTGCAGCTGTTGCGAGCATCAACAAATCTAGTTCGGTTTTTGGCACTGGGATTTTTGCGCCATTGCTGATGGGCGTCAGAACAAAATTGATGTCTCCCGATGCGCGTTTCGCCAAGTCATCTCCTCGGTTAGTGAAACAGGTATCAAGATACAGCATTTTTGTTCTGGCGAGGGAAAAATCTTTTCAATAGATACTGTAAAAATCTACTTTTTGTTGTTTTGTGTACATTCTCAATTAGGTAGCCAACATAAGGATCGTATACCAAAAATTATGTCTAACTAGGAGATTGGATTGAAATCTGTTTAAAAAATCTGTATTTTCCTTAACCAGCTGTGTCACCCGACAACTCTCAAAAGTTAAAACCTATGCGAGCTAAGGACTAACAAGGTCTTACCTTTTAACGTGTGATTCCTAACACGGGTTGGACGATAGCAAGTGAAAGTCGATCGTTTGTTCGAAAGTTCGTGTGAACCACCGGTTCACACAGCGGTCGATTGAGTGAGTGGAGCAAACCACCCACGTCAACCCAACCGGCTACCGTTCCACCCACCAAATCAACAAAATTATGAAAAAAATAACATCGTGAAATATGAACATTCAATACGGAAAAATGTGCACAGCATCTAAATAAATCATTAGAAATAAGCAGCTAATGTATTTCTTCTAATTTAATTGCTCTGAATGTTTTTCCTTAGAGACGAAAAGAGTTGAGATTAATTATTGCTTCTGCGACACTGGATGCCAAAGAATTTCAAGAGTTCTTCAACAATAATCCAACAAGTGATAACAAAAAAGATACTGCGGTTATTCTTTCCGTCGAGGGAAGACAATTTCCAGTAGATATATTTTATGTTGTAGGTGAGTGATCCTTTTCATTGTGTTGTATTAACTGTTTTAATATTTGATGATAAATAACCAACTTTCTCCTTGACTAATCCTGTATTACGAACTAACTAGAATCTTCTCTCAGCGATTAACATAAAAACAACCTTCTTCTAAGAATATGAGACAGTGAGATAATATCATGTTGTAAGTGTTCAAACTGAAACCTCTGAAAATAAAAAAGATTCTTAAAACCCGTAAATGGAAAATCATACTGTTTGGCCGTTCTGCCCCTCCCCCAACGTAGTTAACGAGAAAAAGTTCTATATACAAGTATATGTGGCTGAAGTTAGCTTTAGATTTAAATCCGATTCTTTCGATTTTACAGTTGACCAGATGAATAATGCTCATAATGATAGTTTCTCAAAATATGTCTACTTCACAATGAATTTTGTAGGTAGAAATGCATGATGATATCACGCATATTGGAATTCACATCAAAGATTACACTAAAAGGGCGAGTCACTACCCGTAACAGGTATACTTTCAAAAAAGAGTTTCGCAAACCGTTTCGAGATATACTTGGATTTAAAACACAAAATAATGCAAAATGACAGCTTCAGTGAAAATTGAGAGGTAATCAGGCTGCCTAAACCTGGAAAGGGTGGTCTCACCCCTATTGCCACAAGTGATGACGATTTCTACTGATAATTGATATCTCTCCACCAAAAACATGACGAGATTGGCAGAAATTTCATTTGTCAAATGATAAAAAAAAATTCTGTATAGATGGCACATGGAGATTTATGATAGCTAATAGACTGAAAGGAGGTTCAACCCCTAATATAAAATTTCTGCCCAGGTCAATTTCTGACGAGAAAATCGAAATTCACGAAAATCTATTATAAGAACATATAGGAATCAACACTAATATCATGAAAATAAATACCATTGATATAATAAGAAGGTGGTCTCGCCCTTATTTTGTCAATATACATAAATTTCTTTTTGTCAAAAACTGAACGAGATCGGAAAAATTTTCTGTACTCAAATGATTCAGTATAACCCTCTCGATAAAATGCATATAGGGATTCATAGCAAAGATCAGGCCATAAGGGCAAGTCGGCACCCCCACAGAAATATATTAGAAAAAGTGTTCGGCAAGAACCTGTTGAGATCGACTAGAATCGGAACCAGAAAAGTAGTGAGAATGAGCCTTACTGAAATATGAAATAGTCACTACTCAGGCTTAAGCAAATTAAAAAGGGTAAACTCACCCCTATTTTCTCCGATACTTAACGCCTCTCCACCAAAAACCTGACGAGATCGGTGAAAACTAAATATGTCAAGTGATGAACAATAACACTCTGAATAGATTCCACTTGGAGATTTATGAAAATTAATAGACTGCAAGGGGGATTCAGCCCCTAATATTAAAATTTTACCTGAGGCAGTTTCTCGCGATAAGATGTAGATCAACGAAAATCCACAATAAGAACATATGGAAAACATACCCAATATCATGAAAATAAATATCATCTATATTGAATAATAAGAATAGGGTAGTCCCGCCCTTATTATGTCAATATATATAAATTTCTGTTTGTCGAAAACTGAACGAGATCGGAAAAATTTTTCTGTACTCAAATGATTCAGTATAACCCTCTCGATAAAATGCATACAGGGATCCATAGCAAAGATCATGCCATAAGGGCAAGTCGGCACCCCCACAGAAATATATTTGAAAAAGTGTTCGGCAAGAACCTGTTGAAATCGACTAGAATCGGAACCAGAAAAGTAGTGAGAATGAGCCTTACTAAAATATGAAATAGTCACTACTCAGGCTTAAGCAAATTAAAAAGGGTAAACTCACCCCTATTTTCTCCGATACTTAACGCCTCTCCACCAAAAACCTGACGAGATCGGTGAAAACTAAATATGTCGAGTGATGAACAATAATTCTCTGAATAGATTACACTTGGATATTTATGAAAATTAATAGACTGCAAGGGGGAGTCAGCGCCTAATATTAAAATTGTGTCTGAGGCAGTTTCTCGCGAGAATATGTAGATCAATGAAAATCTACAATAAGAACAGATGGAAAACATACGCAGTATCATAGAAATAAATATCATCTACATTATTTATTAGGACTAGGGTGGTCCCGCCCTTATTATGTCAATATATATTAATTTTCGTTTGTTTAAAATTGAACGAGATCGGAAAAATTTCCAGTACTCAAATGATTCAGTATAACCCTCTCGATGAAATGCATATAGGGATTCATAGCAAAGATCAGGCCATAAGGGCAAATCGGCACCCCCACAGAAATATATTTGAAAAAGTGTTCGGCAAGAACCTGTTGAGATCGACTAGAATCGGAAACAGAAAAGTAGTGAGGATGAGCCTTACTAAAATATCAAATAGTCACTACTCAGGCTTAAGCAAAATAGAAAGGGTAGACTCACGCCTATTTGCTCCGATACTTACCGCCTCTCCACCAAAAACCTGACGAGATCGGTGAAAACTAAATATGTCAAGTGATGAACAATAATACTTTGAATAGATTCCACTTGGAGATTTATGAAAATTAATAGACTGCAAGGGGGATTCAGCCCCTAATATTAAAATTTTACCTGAGGCAGTTTCTTGCGATAAGATGTAGATCAACGAAAATCCACAATAAGAACATATGGAAAACATACGCAGTATCATAGAAATAAATATCATCTACATTATTTATTAGGACTAGGGTGGTCCCGCCCTTATTATGTCAATATATATAAATTTCTGTTTGTCAAAAACTGAACGAGATCGGAAAAATTTTCTGTACTCAAATGATTCAGTATAACCCTCTCGATAAAATGCATATAGGGATTCATAGCAAAGATCAGGCCATAAGGGCAAGTCGGCACCCCCACAGAAATATATTTGAAAAAGTGTTCGGCAAGAACCTGTTGAAATCGACTAGAATCGGAACCAGAAAAGTAGTGAGAATGAGCCTTACTAAAATATCAAATAGTCACTACTCAGGCTTAAGCAAAATAGAAAGGGTAGACTCACCCCTATTTTCTCCGATACTTACCGTCTCTCCACCAAAAACCTGACGAGATCGGTGAAAACTAAATATGTCTAGTGATGAACAATAATACTCTGAATAGATTCCACTTGGAGATTTATGAAAATTAATAGACTGCAAGGGGGATTCAGCCCCTACTATTAAAATTTTACCTGAGGCAGTTTCTCGCGATAAGATGTAGATCAACGAAAATCCACAATAAGAACATATGGAAAACATACCCAATATCATGAAAATAAATATCATCTATATTGAATAATAAGAATAGGGTAGTCCCGCCCTTATTATGTCAATATATATAAATTTCTGTTTGTCAAAAACTGAACGAGATCGGAAAAATTTTCTGTACTCAAATGATTCAGTATAACCCTCTCGATAAAATGCATATAGGGATTCATAGCAAAGATCAGGCCATAAGGGCAAGTCGGCACCCCCACAGAAATATATTTGAAAAAGTGTTCGGCAAGAACCTGTTGAGATCGACTAGAATCGGAACCAGAAAAGTAGTGAGAATGAGCCTTACTAAAATATGAAATAGTCACTACTCAGGCTGAAGCAAATTAAAAAGGGTAAACTCACCCCTATTTTCTCCGATACTTAACGCCTCTCCACCAAAAACCTGACGAGATCGGTGAAAACTAAATATGTCGAGTGATGAACAATAATACTCTGAATAGATTCCACTTGGATATTTATGAAAATTAATAGACTGCAAGGGGGAGTCAGCCCCTAATATTAAAATTGTGTCTGAGGCAGTTTCTCGCGAGAATATGTAGATCAATGAAAATCTACAATAAGAACAGATGGAAAACATACGCAGTATCATAAAAATAAATATCATCTACATTATTTATTAAGACTAGGGTGGTCCCGCCCTTATTATGTCAATATATATTAATTTTCGTTTGTTTAAAATTGAACGAGATCGGAAAAATTTCCAGTACTCAAATGATTCAGTATAACCCTCTCGATGAAATTCATATAGGAATTCATAACAAAGATCAGGCCATAAGGGCAAATCGGCACCTCCACAGAAATATATTTGAAAATGTCTTCGGCAAGAACCTGTTGAGATCGACTAGAATCGGAAACAGAAAAGTAGTGAGAATAAGCCTTACTAAAATATCAAATAGTCACTACTCAGGCTTAAGCAAAATAAAAAGGGTAAAATCACCTCTATTTTCTCCGATACTTACCGCCTCTCCACCAAAAACCTGACGAGATCTGTAAAAAATATATATGTAAGTGATGAACAATGTTACTATGAAAAGATTCAACATGGAGATCTATTAAAGGTAATAGTCTGCAAGGAGGATTCAAATCCTAATATTGAAATTGTGCCTGAGGCAGATTCTCGCGAGAATATGTAGATGAATAAAAATCTACAATAAGATCATATGGAAAACAACCCCAATATCATGAAAATAATAATCATCTATATTAATTAATAATTAAAAAGTTGGTCCCGCCCTTATTGTGTCTATGTAAATTTCAGTTTGTCAGAAATTGAACGAAATCGAAAAAAATTTCAGTACCCGAATGATTCTATATAACTCTCGATAACATGCATATAGTGATTTATATTAAAGATCAGTTCATAAGGGTGAGTGATGAAATTCAGCCAGAACTTATTGATCTACATATTCTCACACGAAACGGCCTCAGGCACGAATTCAATATTAGGGTTTGAATCCCCCTTGCAGTCTATTAACTTTTATAAATCTCCATATGGAATCTATTCAGAGTATTATTGTTCATCACTGGACATATTTAGTTTTCACCGATCTCGTCAGGTTTTTGGCGGAGAGGCGTTAAGTATCGGAGAAAATAGGGGTGAGTTTACCCTTTCTATTTTGCTTAAGCCTGAGTAGTGACTATTTGATATTTTAGTAAGGCTCATTCTCACTACTTTTCTGTTTCCGATTCTAGTCGATCCCAACAGGTTCTTGCCGAACACTTTATCAAATATATTTCTGTGGGGGTGCCGATTTGCCCTTATGGCCTGATCTTTGCTATGAATCCCTATATGCATTTCATCGAGAGGGTTATACTGAATCATTTGAGTACTGGATATTTTTCCGATCTCGTTCAATTTTAAACACACGAAAATTACTATATATTGACATAATAAGGGCGGGACCACCCTAGTCCTAATAAATAATGTAGATGATATTTATTTTTATGATACTGCGTATGTTTTCCATATGTTCTCATTGTAGATTTTCATTGATCTACATATTCTCGCGAGAAACTGCCTCACGCACAATTTCAATATTAGGGGCTGAATCCCCCTTGCAGTCTATTAACTTTCATAAATCTCCATATGGAATCTATTCAGAGTATTATTGTTCATCACTTGACATATTTAGTTTTCACCGATCTCGTCAGGTTTTTGGTGGAGAGGCGTTAAGTATCGGAGAAAATAGGGGTGAGTTTACCCTTTTTAATTTGCTTGAGCCTGAGTAGTGACTATTTGATATTTTAGTAAGGCTCATTCTCACTACTTTTCTGTTTCCGATTCTGGTCGATCTCAACAGGTTCTTGCCGAACACTTTTTCAAATATATTTCTGTGGGGGTGCCGACTTGCCCTTATGGCCTGATCTTTGCTATGAATCCCTATATGCATTTCATCGAGAGAGTTATACTGATTCATTTGAATACAGAAAATTTTTCCGATCTCGTTCAGTTTTTGACAAACAGAAATTTATATATATTGACATAATAAGGGCGGGACTACCCTATTCTTATTATTCAATATAGATGATATTTATTTTAATGATATTGGGTATGTTTTCCATATGTTCTTATTGTGGATTTTCGTTGATCTACATCTTATCGCGAGAAACTGCCTCAGGTAAAATTTTAATATTAGGGGCTGAATCCCCCTTGCAGTCTATTAATTTTCATAAATCTCCAAGTGGAATCTATTCAGAGTATTATTGTTCATCACTTGACATATTTAGTTTTCACCGATCTCGTCAGGTTTTTGGTGGAGAGGCGGTAAGTATCGGAGAAAATAGGGGTGAGTCTACCCTTTCTATTTTGCTTAAGCCTGAGTAGTGACTATTTGATATTTTAGTAAGGCTCATCCTCACTACTTTTCTGTTTCCGATTCTAGTCGATCTCAACAGGTTCTTGCCGAACACTTTTTCAAATATATTTCTGTGGGGTGCCGATTTGCCCTTATGGCCTGATCTTTACTATGAATCCCTATATGCATTTCATCGAGAGGGTTATACTGAATCATTTGAGTACTGGAAATTTTTCCGATCTCGTTCAATTTTAAACAAACGAAAATTAATATATATTGACATAATAAGGGCGGGACCACCCTAGTCCTAAGAAATAATGTAGATGATATTTATTTCTATGATACTGCGTATGTTTTCCATCTGTTCTTATTGTAGATTTTCATTGATCTACATATTCTCGCGAGAAACTGCCTCAGACACAATTTTAATATTAGGGGCTGACTCCCCCTTGCAGTCTATTAATTTTCATAAATATCCAAGTGTAATCTATTCAGAGTATTATTGTTCATCACTCGACATATTTAGTTTTCACCGATCTCGTCAGGTTTTTGGTGGAGAGGCGTTAAGTATCGGAGAAAATAGGGGTGAGTTTACCCTTTTTAATTTGCTTAAGCCTGAGTAGTGACTATTTCATATTTCAGTAAGGCTCATTCTCACTACTTTTCTGGTTCCGATTCTAGTCGATCTCAACAGGTTCTTGCCGAACACTTTTTCTAATATATTTCTGTGGGGGTGCCAACTTGCCCTTATGGCCTGATCTTTGCTATGAATCCCTATATGCATTTTATCGAGAGGGTTATACTGAATCATTTGAGTACAGAAAATTTTTCCGATCTCGTTCAGTTTTTGACAAAAAGAAATTTATGTATATTGACAAAATAAGGGCGAGACCACCTTCTTATTATATCAATGGTATTTATTTTCATGATATTAGTGTTGATTCCTATATGTTCTTATAATAGATTTTCGTGAATTTCGATTTTCTCGTCAGAAATTGACCTGGGCAGAAATTTTATATTAGGGGTTGAACCTCCTTTCAGTCTATTAGCTATCATATATCTCCATGTGCCATCTATACAGAATTTTTTTTTCATCATTTGACAAATGAAATTTCTGCCAATCTCGTCATGTTTTTGGTGGAGAGATATCAATTATCAGTAGAAATCGTCATTACTTGTGGCAATAGGGGTGAGACCACCCTTTCCAGGTTTAGGCAGCCTGATTACCTCTCAATTTTCACTGAAGCTGTCATTTTGCATTATTTTGTGTTTTAAATCCAAGTATATCTCGAAACGGTTTGCGAAACTCTTTTTTGAAAGTGTACCTGTTACGGGTAGTGACTCGCCCTTTTAGTGTAATCTTTGATGTGAATTCCAATATGCGTGATATCATCATGCATTTCTACCTACAAAATTCATTGTGAAGTAGACATATTTTGAGAAACTATCATTATGAGCATTATTCATCTGGTCAACTGTAAAATCGAAAGAATCGGATTTAAATCTAAAGCTAACTTCAGCCACATTACAAGTATTCGAATGGAATATTTGTATAGGACGTTTCAGAGACCAATTTAGATTGGTTCAGAACGCGGACTAGTACAAAATTTGGAAAGCGAATACGAGGATACAAGCGACAGTAAATTGCGAAGCGATGTTTAGAAAGTATAATTAAAGTATTTTTTCAGTGGTGATTTCGAATTAATGAATAAAGTTATTCAATTTGAATTAGTGTGCCACTTATTTATTACGAACTCAGGCACAGGTGTAACACTGATCACAACGATAACACTCAACATTATTATACAGGGTCCCTGATATGTATGGAAACGGTCGATTATCTCTTAAAGTAAGATAGCTGTGGTGAATTCGAATACCACCTGCCACTGCCAACATTATTATACAGGGTCGCTGATATGTATAGAAACAGTCGATTATCTCTTAAAGTGAGATAGCTTTGGTAAATTCGAAGAACACCTGTCACTGGTGAGCACTATACAAAAAGCTTGATGTTATTTTCTTTTCGTGTTTTTTTTCTTACGTTGGACTTTTTCAGAATTTGAGGTCGATTCTTCGCCATTCAATAAAATGTAACTGATGTGTCTGCGTCTTATTTAACATATTAAATATTATCATTACACAAACACACACGGCAAATAAATGAATTCCAAATTGAATCGAGCTGGAAAACATACGTGTCTCGCTTAACAAATATTTCATAGCAAATGGTATTCCCGACGAACTAGAGGTACCTACCTTAATCACGGTCGTTGGGGATACTTCCTACGAATTAATGGTGGATTAGTGGTGTAGCCCCGATGCCCTCCTATCGGGGCTTTACAAAATGTTAAGATACAAAAGTTTTGAGGTTTTTCAAAATCTATCACACTAAATAAAAATTGAGTATACAGGGTTAGTCAAAGTCTTGAAGAAATTAAGTTGCTTTTTCTTTAATAGAACACCCTATATATTATTTCATATTTCAATTCTGTTCATATTTCTCATCTGCATATTTCATTTCCTAAAGTCAACCGTTTTCGAGATATCGCATTTTGAAAATAACTTTTTACTACTCTCAAAATTAAAGGAAAAGCACGAAATGATGGATATTTATTATGAAAGTCACACAAGTCACACAAGCGTAATTGTTCAAGATTGATAAAAATGCATGAAATGATAAAATGTATTTTTAATGAATGTCCAGGATATTTAAAATTTTATGAAAACAATAGTTATGCCAGGAGACAAAGAGAGAAAACAAGTTTTAATAAACAACAAATATTTTCAATGGAATGCTATTTGATAAGGTGCTCAAAGTGTTTACCATTCACCTCCTGACAGTAATTAACTCGCTGAACAAAATTTTGTAGTGAATCTAAAATCATATGAGAAAAAATGGTAGACATTTCATGCCTTTCTTGCAACTCTTTAATATTTGGCTGCCTATATTTGTGAACCACATTTTTCATCTGCCCCCCATAAAAAAAAGTCAAGTGGGGTCATATCGGGAGACCCAGCTGGCCATTCAATTGCTCCCCTGCGTCCAATCCATTTATCAGGAAAAGTTTCATCTAGATATGCCCGTACCACACGTCCAAAATATGGAGGGGTCTCATCTTGTTGAAAATGTATTTGTTCTGCTGGAAAATTGGAATTGTTATTATTCGGGAATAATCGTCTAAGCTCTGGAATAATATGCTGTTATAAAAGTAATAAATATCGTTTAGAGGTCAAATTTCCGTTTATAAAATAGGGTCCTATAAAGTGTCCACCACAATAATGCCACACCAGACATATATTTTTTGTGTCCGTTGAGTGTGTGCGGTTAACAAAGTTGACATTTTCATTTAATTTATCCATAATAACTTCACAGAACTCGACTCATCGATCAAAATCGTCTTCATTCAATTCTTGTACCAAATGAATTTTACATGAATGGAATTTTTGTAGTTTGCAAATTTTTGAATGGTTCATGTTATTATTCAAAGCCCTCTGTTGTGCCGAATTTATTGGATTTTCTACCACTTCTAACATGACATTCAAAGAATTTTCTTCATTTGTAACGCTTACTGGTCTTCCACTTCTTGGTCGATCTTTGACACCTCCAGGTTCATGAAAACGCTGCAATGTTTTTCAAACGGTTGATTTAGAAATGGGTTCCCGGTTGGGATGCAGTTCATAAAAAATATACACCACTTGGTCACAACTTCTTCTTCTATCACCGTATCCTATGAACTTCTGTCCAAGGGCACAGATAATTATGATCCAGAGCTCATTTGATTCAGAATGACCTCTAGCAACTTTTTGAAAAATTTCAAGAGGGGCTCGAAAAAATTGCAAAAGTTATAAACAATTTAGTACAAAAAGGGGGGGTCAATATTTGCAAATATCTCGGAAAATATTAAAGATATAAAACTGGATAAAGATATCCGAAATTCGAAAAAAGATTCTTTAAGAAGAGGAAATTTACTAAAAAAAAGTCCCGCCTCCCGGAACTCTATCAGCAATCTTTATAATTTTAATTCAGAGGCGAAAATAGCGCTAAAAGCGGGCGATTAGCGACCCGCACACTCTGACCGATACGGACCTTTGAACAATAATAATTATTTCAACCCATTAAATATCATTATTAAGAAAAAATATTCACATACCTTCTAGACATTTGAATAAACGAAAATTCATGCAAAAAAATTTCTCGTGATTATTTTATTAGATATACTTTAGTTAATTAACTAATTTTTACAAGTTTCAAATTTTCATAAAAACCCTGATAATTTTTAAACTAAAAACCTCAAATTTTTTCACTCTTTGGAGCTTTTATTCGTATTCTCATTATTTAAAGTTATATAAAATTGATTTTTCATAATTTTTAGCTCTATTTGTTTAAAAAATTGTTATAAAGAAATGTATTGTTTATAAGAAATTTGAAATTTTTTTGGGGGATTTTTATCAGTGATGAATATTATGATTTTTAAAAACAAAATCGTTCATTAAAAATTTTTTTATTGCTGAAAAACGCATTAGTTGATTAACAATTTTTTTTGTTACTAAATATGAATATTAAGATACTTTTTTAACCAAATTAATTTTTTTCATATATTTTTTTAATACTACCAAAAAAACAAAAACAACCATCTGTCACTTTTTGTGCAGAAAATGTTTCTCTATTTTTTACAAATTTTTTAATATTTTTCTATTTTTACGTTTGGCAATTGCTCATGGTTGTCAATCATTTTTGTTAAAATAACTCATGAACTAATGGACATACGGCAAAGACACTTCAAGTCTTTTTTTGTTCTCCTTTTAGTAATGAACAAATAAGATTTTAAACAAATGCTCTAACCCTATTATTCATCAAATTTTTCTTGTTTACTAAAATAACCCCTAATATGTGTTTTATGGCTTTTAAATCTTTATAACTCATAAACTATTCGAGATACAACAAAAAAACTTCAAGTGTTTTTTGTTCTCCTTTCAATAATGAACAAATACCATTTCAAACAAATGCTCTAACCCTAATATTTATCAACAAATTGAGTATATCTAATAAAATAATCACGGGAATTTTTTTTTCCATGGATTTTCGTTTATTCAAGTGTCTAGAAGGTATGTGATTTTTTTTCTTAATAATGATATTTAATGGGTTAAAATAATTTTGAATGTTCAAAGGTCCGTATCAGTCAGCGTGGCGGGACGCGAATCACCCGCTTCTAGCGCTATTTTCGCCTCTAAATTAAAATTATAAATATTGGTGATAAGAGTTGCGGGAGGTGGGACTTTTTTTAGGAAATTTCCTCCTCTTTAATGATCTTTTTTCAAATTTCGGGCATCTTTAATATTTTCCGAGATATTTGTGCAAAAACCCAAGCCTCCCTCTTTTTTTACTAAATTGTTTATAACTTTTGCAATTTTTTCTAGCCCCTCTTGAAATTTTTCAAAAATTTGCTAGAGGTCATTCCGAATCCAATGAGCCCTGGATCATAATTTTCGGTGCCCTTGGACAGAAGTTACAAAAAAAAAGATCTTGTTGCCCTGGCTAGTAGTCCTCTATTTGTTGCTGCTCACATTCTAATAAATTCCATATTTCCAATTCTCTTTTTCATTTTCCGCAATATTACTTTGCATGTATTTAATACTCAAACCATTTCTTTTAGAACCTGTACCATGTTATGTACAAGCTTCTGTAGATGCAGTTTTAAAAATAAATTCTTCTAAAGAACATGGAGACATCTTAGTATTTCTGACTGGACAAGAAGAAGTAGATAGAGCTGTAAGGCTTCTGAACGAACACGCTAATCTTATCGAGGAGACACAGAAAACAGGAAAACTGATGGTAGTTCCCATGTATGGGTCACTACCATATCATGAGCAGTTGAAAGTGTTCAAACCTCCTCCAAATGGGTATCGAAAGGTTGTAGTGGCGACCAATGTGGCTGAAACTTCTGTAACAATACCGGGCATTGTACATGGTAAGGATATGAGTATTTTGATTCAAGTGTTACGGTAGAAAAGTGAGCGAACTTGTTTTCAGTTATTGATTGTGGATTTGTGAAAATGAAATGGTACAACACTGAGACACACACAGACAGTTTAGTTGTTTTGCCCATAAGTAAATCTTCGGCCAACCAAAGAGCTGGCAGAGCAGGAAGAGTGAGATCCGGAAAAGTATACAGGTGGGTTGTCTGTAGTAACAAATTTTAAATGAATCAAACTTTTCATGAAGTTATATACTGTGATAGACAATATTTTCTCCAGAAGGGATAGTGGAATGAGAATCTACTCACAAGATATGCAGCTTGACTCACGAAACTCTATCTCCATTATTTATAATTTTAATTTGACTTTGAAAATAGGGTTCCGCGCGGCTGTTACGGCATGCGGCTGCCGCTAAAGAGAGTTTATCAAAAGAAATAATTTTTTGTAACATAAAATGTTATTTTAAAAATTTGAAAAAATTCTAGTATCTTCTTAACACTTGAATGAATCGAGTGCCATAGAAAAAAAGTTTTATCACCATTTTTCAAAAAGTTATTCAATTGTTGACTAACCAATTTTTTTCCAATCTCCGTTGGCATAAATAATGGGACAAACGGTATAAATAATTGGCCTATGAATTTTAAACTTCGTGGAGCCCTTTTGATACATATACTTCATACGATCCTGCCATAAAAGTTCATTAAAATTTATTAATTTGTTGATAATGATTTTTTATAACTATTGCAAAATGAAATATCTAAAAATTGTTGATAAAAATGTTTTTTTCAATTGATATTGATATGTCTGTTTTAACATTAAACAATGGCAGTTATTTACGTGATTTTTTTATTAAATTATTTTAAACAAATAGAAAAATTCAATATTATTGAAAAAAAATTTTGGGCTATTTTGTTGTCTAGAGATAATGATTTAAAAATTTTTTTTTGTAATTTTAATTTTTAATTGCTTAAAGTCGATTTTTTTATATTTCGATTGTTCAAATAATTAGTAAAGAAATAATTTTGCTCTTAAAAATCATAATTTACACTTTTAAATAGTTTGGCAAAAAAAATTATTATTTAATTATTTATTAGTTTAACGATTTGTTATAAACAAATATTGACCAACGTTATATTTTTTCTGTAGCAGAAAACATTTATAAAAACAGCTATATATAAAGAAGTGCCATACATTTTTTCATTTATTATAATATTTTATTATAATGTTAAAATAACTAGTTTAACAAATAATTTTTTTTGCCAAACTATTTAAAAATGTAAATTATGATTTTTAAAAGCAAAATTATTTCTTAACTAATTATTTAAACAATTGAAATGTAAAAAAATCAATTTTAAACAAATAAAAATTATAATTATAAAAAAATTTTAAAAAAATTATAATTATCTCTAGACAACAAAAAAAATTCAATGATATTGAATTTCGCTATTTGTTTAAGACAATTTAATAAACAAATTACGTGAAAAATTCATATCCTATGTTAATAACTGCCATTGTTTAATGTGAAAACAGACATATCAATATCAATTGAAAAAAAAAAATGTCAACAATTTTTAGATATTTCATTTTGCAATAGTTATAAAAAACCATAATTAACAAATTAATAAATTTTCATTAACTTTTATCGCAGGATCGTATCAAGTATATATATATATATATATATATATATATATATATATATATATATATATATATATATATATATATATATATCAAAAAGTCCCCACGAAGTTTAAAATTTATAGGCCAAGCATATATACCTTTTATCCCATTATTTATGCCAACGGAGATTGGGAAAAAATTTGTTAGTTAACAATTGAATAACTTTTTGAAAAATGGTGATAAAACTTTTTTTTCTACGGGACCCGATTCATTCAAGTGTTAAAAAGATACTAAATTTTTTTCAAATTTTTAAAATGACATTTAATGTTATAAAAAAATTATTTCTTTTGGTAAACTCTCTTTAGCAGCAGCGCGCGCATGCCGTAACAGCCGCGCGGAACCCTATTTTCAACGTCAAATTAAAATTATAAATAATGGAGATAGTTTCGGGAGTCGGGACTTTTTTATCGCAAATTTCCTCCTCTTTAACGAGCTTTTTTCAAAATTGCTCAAATATTAATATTTTTTGAGTCATTAACGAAAAACTAAATACCTTTTTTTTTAAATCTTATTTTGTTAATAACAATTGCAATTTTTTACCTGCACCAAAATCTTTCGAAAACATTTTTTAGAGGTGATTCCGAATCGAATGAGCTATTGCTCATACTTTAGGACGTTTATCTCTATTTTTCATGTTTTTGAATTTGTTGATTAGATTACTAGCAAGTTTTTTAATAGAACACCCCGTATATCAAGACATTTCTGGAATCGCTCTCTTATTACAATATTTTTTTGTTAATAATGTCCTAAACCTATCTCTATTGGTTTTCGAGATAAAAAATAATTTGTAGTAAATATGGTCCAAAACAGCTCTAATTGAACTTGAGTACATTAGTACCTAGTCTCAATTGATGAAAAGTTGATATCTTGATAGTTTGAACAAACTTGAAACATTCAATTAACACCAAGAAATCGACTCCATATCATACAGGGCGTGCTAAAATTACTATTTTTTCCATTATGCACAAAAATGGTTGAAATTTCATTTTTTCAAATGAAACCCTCTGTACCTTTTTGTCTAACACCAGTATCCTATAGTTGCGCAACTGCCCTTGCAGATGTTTTGTACGACATATTAGAGGCAACTGATAAAAATCAAATGAGCATACTAATTCTTCTTGACCAATCGAAGGCATTCGATTTAATAGATCACGTTCATAACCTGAACATTCGCCGTCAAACACTGCTTACTATACCTAGACCCACAAAGAAAATATACAGACGTTCTTTTTCTTACAATGTCGCAATTTGTATCAACAATATTTTCAAATTAAACACTACCTACATTTTTAGAATTATCGCCAACAGAATTTCGTTTTAAATTCAAACAATATTTATTTGATGCCCAGTGAAGTCATGACTGAATTACAAATAATGCGCTCTTCCTCTCCTTTTTTTCCTTCTCTTCTTTCCCTTCTATTTTTATCTCTCCTTGAAAAACATTTCAAACGCTGATATCAAATTCAAAGTGTCCTTTTCCCACTGTTTTTCTCATATCCCGATATATGTCTGTCGAATTTTTTTTCTTTTTTGTTAATCATATCTTCATTATAAAACATATTTTTTTAACTTAATATGTGGTGGGAAATGATATTATTATTAATTAGACTACGGATCACTGCGAATAAATTCACTGCAGATGAAGAATAAATCGCACGAGAGGAACCCATGTTCAGTGTTGTCAGGTCTACTGCTTTGAATCTCGGGGTACTGTTTGAGATCGTTTAAGACAATTAAGACTAAACTTAGCCCGAGAAATATCAGATATTTTCTCTTCAAATATGTTTTGAAAAATAGTCATTTCATATTCTAAGAACACTTTTACAATTAACTAGAGAGAAGTAAAGGCAATCAGAATAATGTGTTCTTTTGGTAATAAAATTTGGCCGCACTCACAATAGAGGAACTGTAAAATCTCGACAGGACAACGCTCTGGTTCAATAAATGGATATTCATACCAAACCCAGAAAAATCACAATTTATCATTTTTCATCATAACCCTTCAGTGAAGCTACCAACAATAAACATCAACAACGAAATGATAAGAAGCAGGCAATCAGTAAAATACGTGGGAGTTAACATTGATCACAAAATCAACTTGAACAGCCATACAAAAATGATTAAAAAGAAATGCATCAATAGCGGAAAAACTTTCTGAGTCTGACATTTAAAAAAAAAGGGGTCAAAACTAAAACTGCAACTAAAATATATAAAATGATCTGTCGTCCACTTCTCGAATATGCACATGTAGTTTATTCAAGTTGTCGTAATCCTGCATTGAAAAATATCCAAGCAGCTGAAACATCTACACTAACACTACATCTACACTACACTACATCTACCAAAATGCATCACCCTCAGAACATACTACACGATCCCTCAAACGCACTGCTTTATAGAACTACAAAAGTAAAACCTATAAAGAAGAGACTATCAGACCTAGCAAACCGCTTTGCCAAAAATGAAACTAACTTGGAGACCCTACAGGCATTATGTAGGGAAAGGGCTTAAGGACAAGCATCCAAATTCAAATACCCGGAAAAAACTATTTGGGAAAACATCAAATCACTCTCATAATTTATAATATTTTTTTATCAGAAATATAATGTACCTCAAATCTATTTTGTAAGCATATGTAAAAATCACTGCAAATATTTAAAAATTGAACACTGGCTGATGGACTTCGGTCGATGACACTTTAGTATTCACCAATAAATGACAATCTGGTTAGAGTGACTCTAATTTGAAATAAATAATAATTGAATAAAGTTTTCTTATTGTTTAAAAATTTAACAATTATCAAGAAATTTCACCTCATCCTCACTTTATTATTAACAAACACTGTTTTCAGATTGTACACAGAAGAGTACTTTTCTAAACTAGCCGAGAATACTCCTCCTGAAATGGTAAGAAGCAACTTAACCTATGCAGTCCTGCAAATTAAAGCGCTAGGTATTGACAACATATTAAAATTCAATTTTCCAAGTCCTCCTCCTGTTCAAAATTTGAAAAGTGCACTGGAAATTTTATATGCATTAGATGCTATTGATATTCAAGGAGAATTGACAAGACCTTTAGGGTTTCATATGGCCGAATTTTCCCTTGATCCACTCTACACGAAAGTTTTGTTGAGTTCAGGTGAATATAGTGAATTTAATTGTTTGCAATCAAGATTTCAAATTTCGAAATCAAATACTGCAAATGAACAGAATCTCAACTCTATTTTTCAAGGAATATTAATCGTTTTCTAGGCGAGTTTGAATGTTCAGAAGAGATATTAACAATAATTGCAATGCTTCAAATTGAAACTGTGTTCACGAAACCGTCTTCCGGAAATTTCAGTATCAAGGCTAGGGTTCAAAAAAGGCTTTTCGAGGTAGAAGAGGGGGATCTGATAACATACCTTAATGTATACAATGGGTTCATTGAAAGTGAAATGTCACAAGGATTTTGTCACAAGAACTTCCTTAGCTACAAGAGTTTAAAAAGAGTTGTGGAAATCCGAAGAAGACTCGAAAAGATGTTGATAAATTATGACGTACCTATTATTTCTTGTATTAGTAAGTCGATACCAAACAGAAAAGATAGCATTTCACTGTTGAACATTGTTTCAGGATCCACTGAAACTATTCGTAAGTGTCTAGTAAAAGGATTATTTCCCAATGCTGCATACCTTCATCGTAGTGGGGTTTATAAGACAATCAGGGGAGATACTGAGCTCTTTGTGCATCCAGATAGCGTCTTATATACAATTCCCCAGCCCCAATGGTAAGTAATTTTTCATATAAACCTTTGTTCTCCGTTCACTCCCATCTAACCTCAGAAATGAGATTTTATGTAAATGAAAGTAGACATTGCTATGGCTATGAAATAATTTGGCAACCACAAGTATGTCGATACTAATAGGTGTGCGAAAACCCGATGTGTTGCTCACCTGATGACATATGATAGCATAGCTGCATTGAGTTATCATGAAGTGAATATAGTTCTAATTCACATATATTCAATTTATGAAACTACACTTGTTTTTCTCACAACTAACATGTTAATTCGCGTCTAAGCTCAAGTCAGGAATATTGTTTTAACTCCCAAAATAGTTCGAAAGTTGCGTTTATGGTCTTTCACTTTCGTTAGGGCAGTTGATAATAAAACCCTCTGCTTGCACTGAACAGTAATTAGTGGCCTACTGTTAAGACCTTCATAATGAAGCAGACAATGACGTCTAGTGTTACATTTAAGTCCTGTAATATTCCACTGAATGAAATATTCACATACTTACATGATCGCTTAACATAACTAAATAATAATGTTAGATGTAAATATACACAAAAATTGACAAGTGAAGAAAAACATAACCTCGATTCCACATAGGATCACAAAATAACTGAAGGGGAAATAACAGAATTTTAGTTAGAATTCTGAAAATTAATAAAATTTCGAAAATCCTTGCGGATATCAGTACCAATATCTCAAAATTCAGATACATTCCAAATACCCTCAATATAATAGCTGGAACAATCTTAATTTATAAAGATTGTACTGATAAAGAAGTATGAAACTGGTGACTTATTTCTATTTGATCTATTATAAGAAGAGAGATTGAAAAAGTTTTCCATTAAAGATAAAGAAGAAAGACCTGATTGTAATATTTCTAGATATTAGTAAGGCATATGAAAATATAGGGTATGATCATTTGAACTATACAATTTAGTCATCATTATTACCCGAAGAAAATGAAGAATATTCTGAAGGATTTTCAGTCAGACACAAATTGAAACAGTGCTTGGAAAAACTAAATCTATTAAACTGAAAAGAGGAGTGATACAAGGTGCTCCAATTTCCCCGACAGACCTGTCGGGCTCTTCAATATCTTCAGTTTATGAATATTCAGTTGACAGTCGACAAAGGAACTCATACTGAATGAAGGGAAATTATATGATATAAAATATTTCGGAATAACATTCAATGACAAAATAACACTACACCAAGAAATTTATCTTCAATTAAATTCTTAATTAATGAAATCTTAACAAAATTATAAAATCCTCTCTGAAAGAAATTTTAGACCTTTAGATTTTCCAGATTCAGTGTTATATTCAAAATTGAAGGTCATGGTCTATTTACAGCTTCATGAAAAGTTTTCATATGAAATTTCAACAACTGTAAATGTTAATGAAACAAAAAAATTAGTATATAGTATAACTGGAAATTTTCATCAAGAATCAGGAAAATGTTTAGAGAAACTCAAAATTTCAGGCAAGGTATTCAAGTAAAAAATTAAGGAAAGCACTGAGAGAAGAATACGGAAAATGATAATCACTCACTCACAAAAGAACTGGCGTGATCTTATATTAAGAATATACCAATTCTTGGATTAGAACAAGCTAATGTCTCTATTCCACAGAATGGAAAGAAGCTTTAAAGATAAAAGGATATGTTGTAAACTTAAAGGGAATTCCTGAATGATCCCAAGACAGAATTCCAATGTAGAAACTGCATTGAAAAAGAAAATTTTTCTGACATTTTGGCCATGCCAATTCGGACATCTTTTGAATGCACTACATGATAAAATTCGTCGTTTGATAGCTGCTCAACTAGGTGCACACTTTCAAAAAAGGAAACTATAATACCAGAAATAAGGATAATTCTATATCAACCATTTTTAAGAACGGCTACGGAACAGAACACACACATTTCTACAAATTAAATGCTACAATAAATATCTACAAAATATGTTCAGATCCAGAAAAGGAGTAAAGTGAGTAACATCAGTTGTATGCCTTCTTCAAACAAAGCATTTTACTCTCTCGACAAGTGAGTATCTGCAAGTATAAGCACATTCCATTGATAGTCTTCATTATCCGGTTGAGTTGTGTAAATTTAATATGAATTGTAAGTATCCATTATTGTATGTATGTTTCAGATATGAAATAAATATATATATATATATATATATATATATATATATATATATATATATATATATATATATATTAAATTCTACAAAAAGGATTTGAAGCTTTATATCTTCTATTAATTATCTGCGAGCGCTTTCGACAGTTGGTAGTACTGTCATCTTCTGGCACTCCTCAAACTGAACTGGTCATCTTGTTGTCTGTCTCTTTATACGGTCAGAGCGTCTTAACTCAGGTATTTCAGGTACGTTAGGTAAATTTGCCTGTATTTGTTCTGCATCAGGTACTCTTCTTCGTGTTAGATCTTCTCTAGGAATGTGTATGGTTTTGTTTAATATATTGAATGTGAGATCTTGTTGTGTTTTGATTTGTACTTGTTCCTCGATAAGTGATTTATGGCTGTTGAATTTATGGATGTTCAAGTTTTCCCAAATGTCCATGCGATTTCCCTTGTTGATTTGTTTTATTAGTTTTATGTTCTCTGGTGGGGGGAAATTATGTTTGTTTTGTATGGTGTGTGTTGCAAGGTTTGATTTATATACTGTTGGATTTATGTATGGCTTTTTGTGCTCATTGTACCTTTGGATCAGTTTTTTCTTGGTTTGGCCGATATAGAATTTGTTGCAGTCCGAGCATTGTATACTGTATATCCCGTTTTGGTCTTTGTCTTCTTCTTTTTCATAGTTGTTTATTTTTTGTGTTATCTTCGTGTTCGGCTTGTATGTGATGTTGATGTTCAGTGGCTTGAAGATGTTTGTTAGTTTTTTGGTTTGGTGTCCTACGTACGTAAATGCTGTCCATCGTTGTGTTGTTTTGTCTGTTGGGGTGGCTTGATCTTTGTTCTGTATTTTTTGTTTGATTCTGTTTTCTAGTTAATCTATTGCCTTTTGGGTGTATCCGTTTTCGTTCGCATTGCATTGAGGAAGAACACAACTCAAAACTTAACTACCTGGACATAACCATAGGATATAACCACAACAAAACACAATTTCAAATGGCAATATACAGGAAACCTACACAAACAAGCTCCACCATACCCGCAAATTCAAACCATCCACCATCACACAAAATGGCTGCCTATAACGCATTCATTTATAGAATGTTAAGGATACCACTCAGCAATGAAGCCCGAAACAAAGAATGGAAAATCATATACCAAATACCATATTCGTAGACTATGAATGACTGAGTACAATTGAAACACATAAATAGATATTTATTAAACATCCAGACAATTGATTCTACATCATTCATTTAAATGATCTTTCACAAAATAATTATAGGATTCTATTGAGTGGTAAAACTTCAACTCATCAGCAAACAACGACTCTTTATAACCCATAGATGAAAGATTCAAGATCATTATTAAAGATGTTAATTACAAATGACTGCCTTGAGGTACCCCAGAACATTCATTAACTGAGAAATACACCCATTAATTTTCACCCGCTAAATTGTATCCATCAAAAACATTCTAATTCACAGTAATTTGGTACCACTAAATCCAAGATTTCAGTTTACTGATTAATATTTCATGATTAACTCTGTCAAATGCATTTAAGAAATCAGTGTAAGTTGAATGAACTTGAATGTATCCACTATATTCTTCACGTAGATTATTAAATTCTTCACAGTCACTTTTGCTATAAAATAGCATGTTGTTGATTAGTCAATGAATTCAAACAATTCCAGAAGAGTTGTTGCTTAACAAGACAGTTACATAACATTAATATCCTAATTTTTGAAAAGGTTTGATTGAAATGTTTTTCTGAAACTGGAAAGTCACCAGAACTAGGAGATTAAACATATTCCACTGGTATGCTCTAATATATGAGAGGATGGATGGGAGTGAAATAATTTACAAGTTTCTTTTTGGAATTGATTTTTTTTTTTTTTTTTTTTAGGTTACTGTTTTGCGAGGTAGTGCACACTACGAAACTTTATATGAGGGATCTGACAGTTATTGAAAGTGATTGGTTACTAGAATTTGCTCCACACTTTTATCACAAAACAACATTCTATGAATGAAATATGAGACAAATAAAATATAAAGGTTTTTGAATATTATTTATTTCTCATCTAGCCGCTGCTTTTTTCTTAACAAATATTCTTGAACATTGTCATATTTTCTTTTGTATAGTACAGTTATACTAGTATCTTCAAATTTCTTGTTAAAATAACTTTGGAACTTTTCAGAAATATTTTCTAAAGAAGGGATATTTTTTCAACTATATCAAAATTATCATTAATTTGAAAACAACTAAGCTTATTGCCTAAGATGTAGAGTTCATTATTACTGAAACAAAATACAAATGGATCCTGCAAGCATAATTTTGCAATAAAATGTGACTCAAAGTTATTCAAGTCTGTACTGAACAATTGGATAGCATTATATCTATGAACTGATACAGCAATTAACAGTTTATCACCAGAGCATACTTGAACATCGGTTATAGGAAGAGCTGAAATTTCCACTTTCTCTTTATCCATATCCAGACAAAAGTCTTCCAGTAAACTTTTATTGCTTATGTGTTTGTGGGTATTGATGATACCTAGTTGTTTTCCTTTGATAAAGTCCCAAAAACGCACTGTTCCATCTCCTGAAGCTGATATTAACAATTTTTCAACTATTACCAGCCTCGTTATAAATTCTGTATGGCCCAAACAGTAACTGGCTATATTGTAACAATTTGGAAAATGTGAAACTCGTATTTTTTCATCTCTATCGCATGTAATGAGGTATTTTCCGCATTCACTAATCTGCATGTCTAAAATAACACTCAAGTGTCCCAGTAAGAGAATTGGTCCATCATCTTCATTCGAAATTTTATATAAATATACATCCCCAGTTTTGTCGGCCACTAGAATGTCATTCGATGTGGTGAAACATGCCTTACTTGCTGCACGATGAATGATGATATTTTTCACTATATTGAAATGTTTATCATAAACAATAATTTGTTTATTCTCTGTTGAAACCACAATATATTCCCTAAATTTAGAGAATTCCAAAGATGTAACAGTTCTCATCTCTTTTTTCAACACTTCCATCTGACCCTTTGTTAAATTTTCAGGCAAAATAGGTTCAGGAATTTCAAGAATTTGTTCTGTGCATTTCTCCAAATCACAGTGAATAATATTATCCATTTTTGATATAAAAAACTCATTTTCTACCTTCCTTAATATAACCATTTCGCTAGATATATACAACAAATATAACTACAATCCACAATCAAAACATAACCTCCGAAAAATTACCAAAAAGTGATGGTCCGAATGTCCGATCACAAACTACTTACTCTATAGACGTTACACGCAAATGATCAAGGTCACAGTCGTTTTTGGAGTTCGTTGTGCCCACCTGTAGGGGTCTCTGCCACAAACTACTTAAAGTGGTTTGTGGTCTCTGCAGAGATTATAATAGGTTATGTCGATTGTTGACATTTTTCCTTTGAAAGGAATTTGATACGTATTATTTTTATTAGTGGTCTTCGATCAGTTAGTTTGAATCTCATATAAACATATCTATCCAGTGTCGTTTTTGGCAGTATCAGTATACTGCCAAAAACGACTCTCCTCGATAGGAAGACTTAACAGATTGTCTCTGCTCTGGATTCCTGACCACAAACTACTTACTCTATAGACGTTTCACGCAAATGATCAAGGCCACAGTCGCTTTTGTAGTTTGTTGTGCTCACCTGTAGGGGTCTCTGCCACAAACTACTTAAATCTTTCTCCCTCTATCTGGTTTTTCTTACTATTCATGTGCATTAAGCGAATGTATTATTTATTCTACTCTGATTTAGTAACGAGGTCACAGTATAAGTAACAAATTTATGCTGTGATTCGATTCACAGATATAACTCTTTTTTTCATTTATTAAACATTTGATTGACCACACTTGAGTAACATAGTTTCCCTCTACAATGACGGTAAAAGGCCCAATATCAGTGTCACAATAGTAATTTTTTTCTGCGCTTAGCAGAATCTATCTTTGTGAAGATTATTCTTCAAGAACTTCAGCACCTTTAATGAATAATCTAGTTAATGTTGTAATTTCAATTTCTAAATTATCTAAGGCAGTCTTATAAATTTGGGAGTTCCTGTCAATTATTGATGATTTAGAGGGAGGTGAAAGCTGATCAATCACATTCATAAGTTGCTTATTAGTGTAGGAGGATCTCTTCCACCAGGATCCGGGGCTCCGTCCCATTCTAGTACTATATGGAAGCACTGCTACATGATTGATCTGGTAAGAAGCAAGAAAATAGTCAAAATGAAACGAACTCACAGTACTCCGTGAAAAAATAAAGTGGAAATAAATGTAAACTGTTGACTGTCATTTTCACTTCTCAGTACAACTCAAGTAATACAGCTTGATAATGTCACGTTGGCAATTTGATTTTTAATGTTGAAAATATATTGATATTAAGTAAAATAATGTTCTACGTTATGGTACATAAATTGAAAATCTGAAAGAATACGCGGACAGAATTCGATTCTTGCATCATCTACCATCATGTGTACAAACAAAAAGTTGGGTCAATCTCATTTCTCGCAATGAGAGTTTTTGACAGAAAAAGCGAATAAAACACCAGGTTTCCATGCATCTTTGGTTGCATAAATTAAGTTTTCACAGATGAAGTCATTATCGTATTCCCTTATTACCCATGTACAAACACAGCGAGACAAGTTCAGTTCTTGGCTAGGGTTACCACTCATTATTTTTTACGTTATTACGCCGAAGGACAATGTATTAGGTTTTTAATTTAGTATCCGACCGAAACTGGTTCTTACAACCGAAAACGAATTTCGGCAACGGTCTCAGTTTCGGCCGAAACCAAAACTTCCTTACAAGGATTATGTTTTGAAGGAAAAATAAAGAAAATGTTAATTTAATCAGTTTGTCCTTATTTTTTATCTTTAAATCACAACGTTATGCAGTCTTCGACATTTTTACTTCTTGATAATCAACATAAAAAACCCTTATTTAAGAAAATAAAATATTAATGGCACCTTAAAAATACTTAAAATAGGTCAGGTGTTTATTTAAGTGGGTGAAGATCCTTCCTTTGAATATTGATGGGTTTTCAAAAATATTAAACATAAAATTACTCATTTGAGTTGTTACCTAATATTACTTGTATGAAATTTAACGAGCCGAACATGACAGATACAGCGCGGGAACTCCCGAACGCAGTTTCGGTTTCGGTCGTAGTTTCGGCAGGTTTGCCGCCGAAACTCAACCGAAACCGAACTTTCAGTCTGATACTAGTTTTCATATTATTCAAGTGTTTAGTTTTCGAGAACATTTTGTCTGAGCAAACCTAAAATTTCGGTTTCAGTTCTGCGAGTCCATATAAGCTTCTGAAATTAACCATGATATAATATAGAACTCGCACAAATCACCTAACTTTCAGTACTAAAATAAAACACGAGTGTTACCCTGTTTTCGGCAGATCAAAGGTTGTCAACGGGATCTCAAAAAATTACTTATCTTTTACCTTACGGCAAGAGGTATAGAAACCATAATGTTTTTACCGATTCTCTTTTGTTTTATAAAAAACTCTCGATGCGAGAAATGAAAAGAACCCATATGTTTGTACACGTGTTGATAATTATGAAGGAGCAAGAAATGATTTCTGACGCATGTATTTTGTTCAGATCTTTAATTTATGGACCATAATGTAAAAAATTATGTGACCTAATATTTATGTATTTTCAAATGGAAATAACATTGAAAAGTGAAGTGCTAGATCAACACTGTCGAGCATTGTAACTTGTGGTGTACTCAGCATCTCTGTGAATGGAATGGTGGAATTCATTAGATCTCTTTATTGATTTTTATCAAGAGTGCCGTAAGTTTTGGACGGAATATTTTCACATGGGGAAGAGGTCTAAGAGATCCCACAAAGAATATTCTTGATACAACCGAAATATGTGTAAATGGTTAATAGTGGTTGTAGAATTTGGCAAGTGACATTGCACACTTTGAGAAGGGAATTCTAAGAGGTTTTCATTTTTCAATAATTCAAATGACAATTGAAAAAAGAATTGAATAGTGTTGAGAATATGAGCACATTTATATCTCATGCTTGTTATTTGAGTGGTGCTGCCACCTAGTATTATCAGTCAAGTATTCATTCTGTGTATTATCTTTGTATATAGTCTATATACAAAGGTATTATATTATGTGACAAGTAGTATAAGATTGCTCTTAGGTCTTATGATATTGGCAGAGATAATGTATTACCTGCAAGCGATGAAGAAGATTGACGAAAACTACAAGTAAAATAAGTTGTGGAGCTTGTAACATTATTCGCCGATGTTATTTATTAAATATATTAATAATCATACACGCCACAATTATTCAACAAGCAGGTTGAGCTTGAATTGAATAATCGAGGAAAAAATTTGAACATAGATGTTGCCAAAGTTACAACAAACGAACTAACCAAATCGACTCTCTCAAATATATAAATCAACAAAATCAACCCAACATCGGAGAAACTTCAATTAGACTCAGTCATTAACAAAAAATAAAAAGTCTGAACCTTGTTCATTTTCCAGAGAAATCATTAACGAAAACGTAAAGAGTAATTATATCCACTCTATTATCAGTGTCTGCTCAACGGAGACTCGGTGAAAAATTCAAAATGGTTATGTTTCATCTCTTGCAGAATTTTTCTTACAAACAACCTAAGTAGATCTTGCAATAAACAATCAGAGCACGGAATCCCTGTTTTCAACAACTACCAGTTATGAATTCTGCCAGTTTTTGATTTTCTGCCTCAACCAATGAGGTGGAAGAAGGTAAAAGAGCACAACTGAGAAGAAATATGTAATAAGAGTTGGAAAAAATGAGTTCTCGTTGCTTATAATTATGCATTGAAATTTAAGATCTGAATCTTGCGCACTGCGATATGTAATGTAAGGAACATTATCAAATTGCAAAATGTATATTCGAGAAAGGAGTATTTTTGGATTGGACTGAAATATTGAGGTTGGGTTATAATTTAGGGATTGTCAGAAGTTGATATTCTGTTATTTGTCATCACAAAACATTTAACATATGATTGATGAAGTCGTTTCTCTACAACAGAACTGTAATTTGTAATTTTTCCAACAACTATTCAAGAATGACTAGCTTCAATGAAGCCATCATTATAAATGAGAGTGTCATGAACTCTTCAAAAATTACAACATATGTTAATTTTCCAAAAAAATACTTAAAACAATTATTTTTCAAATATGACAAATGACACTTTGAAAATCTATCTGATCCTAACTCAGAGTAACAAAAGACAATAGAGAGGCATTTTCAATCCTTACATTGAAGGCAGCATAACTTTGTTTGTTTACGGGAAGTAAGTTGGACCATAAAACAGGCGCAGTCGGTTTAGTTGATAACTGGAGGGATATTATATATTTATAAAATAAATCATTTCAGGTGAAAATGTATTCTGTTCGAATAGTTCCTAAAGGAAATCTGATTTATCATTAATGATTATGGAAATGGGGCCAGTTTTCCTACCACCTACTAGATTTTTATTTATGTATGAAAATTATTCCAAATGAACTAATTCATAACAATGATAAATGTTAATTTCAAAAGTAATGAACTTTGCTTCATAAAGTTAGATGAAGAAATTTGTGATTTATTCTCAGATTTGACAAACAATCGGTACGGTTTGTGAGGTCCGATATAAAGAGTTTTCGATTAGAAATAATGAATATTTATAATTACGATTGAGGTTTGATATTATTATGTAATTTCATTCAAAATTGGGGTCTAGGGGTCTTTGTGGACCGATATTATATTTTTTTCAATATAAATCATTAATGTAAATGAAAAAACTGTATTCAAATATGAAAAATATATTTTTCATATGTGTGCCATAGGTCATATCCATTCTGTGATCAATAGATTAAAAAGCTTTCTGCCCAATTTTGAATGAAATCACAGAATAATATCAAACCTCAATCGTAATTATAAATATTCATGATTTCTTATCGAAAATTCTTTATATCGGATCTCACAAACCGTTATGAATTAGTTCATTTGAAATAATTTAATTTTAACCCAGTAAGCCACGGGCTTTATTATAAAGCCATACATAAAAATTTGGTAGGTGGTAGAAAAACTGGCCCCATTTCCATGATCAATAATAATAAATCAGATTTCCTGTAGGAACTATTTAAACAGAATACATTTTCACCTGAAATGATTATTTTTATAAATATATAATATCCCTCCGGTTATTAACTAATCCAACCGCCACTGTTTTATGGTCCAACAAAGGCCTCTCTATTGTCCTCTGAGGGCTAATCGATCACATTTTTTTGCCTCTTCTCCATTATCGAACACTTGACCACAGTATACTATATAAGTATACTATCACTTGACTAGCGAATGATCTAATCTAGCGCTCAGATCACACGTTTTATATTAAACAAATACATCTATAGTTACGGAATACTGATTGCTTACTATTCTGTGACTGGGCCACGGAATACCAAGCAAGTACTATTCTGTGACTGTACACAGTACACAGTTAGATCGCTAAAATACACAGAACTATGTTTAAGTTCTGTGCTAAAATACCGTGCTGCAGTTGCAAGCCAAGCCGCAAATCTGTGGAAAATGTGGAAAAGTGACAAAGTAATAGGACGGTCAGTCTGAAAGTTACAAGGTCCGTGTTTTGATTTCAAAAAAAAAAAAAAAATGAATTCTGATACAGGTAAATTTACTTGATATATATCCACTTACTTTCAATGAAAGAAGTTATTTTATAGAGGGTGGTTCCAATTCCAGTGACATGAATACAGAAAAAGAAGTGAAAAATGAACTGGAAAGCAAGGGCAACATTGAAAGGGACCCAACTAAGATTGTTGTGAATACAGAAAAAGAAGTGAAAAATGAACTGGAAAGCAAGGACAATTTTGAAAGGGACCCAACTAAGCTTGTTGTGAATACAGAAATTACAGAAAAAAAAGTGAAAAACGAACTGGAAAGCGAAGACAATATTGAAAGGGATCCAACTAAGCTTGTTGTGAATACAGAAAAAGAAGGGAAAAATGAACTGGAAAGCAAGGACAATATTGAAACAGATCCAACAACTAATGATATTTCAGTTTCAAGTATCTACAGCATTGAAGATATCAAGTACGAGGGGGACATCGCAGTCTACACTGATCCCAAGTCTGGAATTCAATATCGGTGGGACAAAGACAAAAATACGTGGGTGGAAAAAAATGGTGTTTATCGATTTGAAGATGATACCCATGTTTATACAGATCCTGATGGTTCAGTGTATTTCTGGGACAAAGAAAAAAGTGCTTGTTTTCCAAAAGTTGATGATGATTTCATGGCAAGATATCAAATGAATTATGGCTTTGTAGACAATTTGAATACTCAAACTGCTGCCCCCGAGATTCCAAAAGTTGAAGAAAAACCAAATATAGGTAAGGGTGAAAAAAAAACAAATAAAGTGAAGGGTGAGAAACGTAAAGCATCCGACCCTACTTGGTTTGAGCTTGATGAAACTCAAAATACCAATGTTTATGTTTCGAACTTGCCTACTGATATTGAGGAACAAGAGTTTGTAGACTTCATGCAGAAATGTGGTATGGTAATGAGAGATCAACAGTCAGGGAAATTCAAAGTCAAACTCTATAGGGTACCAGATACAGATATTCTAAAGGGAGATGCTTTGTGTACTTACATAAAAATAGAATCTGTTGAGATGGCTTTAAAGCTACTGGATGGCTATAATTTGAAAGGACATAAGATCAAAGTAGAAAGGGCTAAATTTCAGATGAAAGGTGATTTCGATCCAAAACTCAAACCTAAAATGAAGAAGAAAAAAGAAAAACTCAAACTAAAAAAACAACAAGAAAAACTTTTTGACTGGCGACCAGAAAAAATAGTCGGAGAAAGAGCTAAGCATGAAAGAGTTGTTATTGTCAAAAATCTTTTTGACCCAAAATCTTTGACACTGAAGTGGGCCTGATTTTAGAATTCCAACAAGATTTACGAGAAGAATGTGGGAAGTATGGAGAAGTCCGTAGAGTTGTTATATATGACAGACATCCAGAAGGCATTGCCCAAATAAATATGGGTAATCCTGAAGAAGCCGATCAAATTGTGAATTTACTGAATGGTAGGTGGTTTATGAAAAGACAATTAATAGCTGAAATATGGGATGGTAGGACCAAATTCAAGATAGCAGAGACTGATTCAGAAATTTCTCAAAGATTAGATAAATGGGACAAATTCTTAGATGCAGAACACAAAGAAATGAAAGTTGAACCTTCTGCCGAAGAAAACAAATGAAACAAGATGAAGAGTATAAAACTCCAGAATACTTGTTAAATCAAAACTCCCTGAAGAATACTTATAAAATTCCAGCTCATCAGGAATTGTAATGAAATGATTAAGTAATTCTTTTAATCAGTTATAGTTGCTACAGAGATATAAATTAATTTATACAAATCTAACCATGTAAGAAAATCATATTCTGCAGAAATTCGTGGATTTTAAAACTTCCCGAATTGTGAAAATAATGAGATGGTGGGAACCTAGGAAGCTTAGGTGTACTTAGTGCAAAATATTTAATTTGATGGGTCCATGAAATATTCAAATTTGAATTTAATAAATAATTTCCAAGTAAAATATACTTTGAATCATTATGTGAGATTGATGACTTGTTTAGTTTGTGGTATTTCATAATCACTTTCATGAAATGAATAAAAACACTTTTGTCTAATTACCATTATCAAGTATAACTTTCATACTTGATATCCATCATATAAATAAAATTAACTAGTGGTAATTAGACAAAAGTTTTTTATTCATTTCATTAAAGTGATAATTTGAATCAGAATAAAATAGGTAATTATTACACATTCGCTGAAGGTTATTTTTTGATCTACTTAGGTATACACAGGTTAAATTTAAATTTTATTCCCCCATAATTCGAAATGTATCATCTATGGAATATAATCTTATTTAAAACAAATCTGTAACATCATTATTCTTCTTGAAACATGCAAATGAGTATTTTTATGTTACTTCAATCACAATTGGGTTTTAACACTTTCTAGAATAATTTTATGATCATCTTAATGATTGAGTCTTATTTTACTATTGATACTACTCGAGCCTGGAATAGTATCTCTAATAATAATAATAAATGATCTCGACCTATATCCGTTAAAATAACATAGCCCTAGAAGAGCTTTATTACCATCTTCTGCACTTCTATGATATTGACAAAACACTGGTGTTGTCTATGACCAAGAAAATATTGAATCCGTTGTGAGGGTGACAAGTACCGAATTTCTCTAGAATTATTCATTTTTAATCCTCAGGCTGATGCAAGGCAATACATTCAATGTAATTCTCGACCATCAAAGTAAGACCAAATTAATTGTAGAGTTTCAGCTCCGAGTGAGGCGAATATCATCCGAAAAAACGAAAAGAAACTCATCAAATTTCTCTTTGATCTCTGCAGATTCTACCAAGACCACTCTGTTGAAATGTTTATTCTGATTATTGGAGTCTTTGATGGAATGATGCCCTTCCTTTACTTAAATCTCAAGATCATGCCGGCTTGCCACACTAAGGCAGAAATCTTAGTTGGACAAACGCAGGAAGTCCTTCGAAGCTCATTATGCCTACTCAGGGCACATGTTTCTCAGACCCAATGATCACTTACTTCATGATGTGGGAGGTGGCCTTTGATTAATAGTCCATCGCCAACTTTAATGTTTTGCTAGCGGAATCCATAAAAAAACATTTTATTGAGTCAGACTATATCATAATTTTAGGCTCCTCTTGCCCTCTAACAACGATTTTCTATGTGTTGTTTTTTTAACCAGTGGGTTCTGCTGTCTTTACCGTTGAGTCAGCAGAGCCAAATCTATACCATTTTTTGAAAATTTTGATCTCACATTAACTTAAGACGCCTTCATCAAGCTATTGAATAATTTTTTGCTCCTCGGTTGAATTAAATATTTGGGTGACTACCTCAGCACACGTGTTAGAAGCAGAACAATTTTTCTGGAATAATTCTTTCAGTATGGTGAAGTTTTGGGCTCCTATTTCTGTGTTTTTTTTTGTTCAATCTGAGGGTTCTGCTAACTTCATTGTCAAATTGGCAGAACCAAATCGAAATTTCTCACTTTCTGGCAAATTTGAAAATGCAATAATTTACAACTTTTTGTTTTGATTTGAATTTGTGGGTGACGGAAATGTATCAAAACAAGGGTACATATTTTTCCAAATGTCACATGCATAAAAGAATATCGGAGTGAATTTATTTCAGATTTTGCCTTCTATATCTATATTTCTATCACTACCATACTGGAGAAATATTTTCGAAAATTATTTCCGTTTCTATTGTGTGTATCTGTTCTAGTCACCCACTAATTCAATTCAAACATGTAGCAAAACATTGTTTAATAGTGTAATGAAGGAGAGTAAAATGAGTGTAAAAGATTTTGATTTGGTTCTACCAGCTACGGTGTAGCTGGTAGTATCGTCTAAATTAAAAAAAAAAACAACACTTGGAGAGTAGTCGGCTATGGATGGTAATGGGAGCCCAAAATGACCGTAAAATTCTCAATAGCTTTCTATCTTTTCCACATTTGAAGAACATTTTCAAACAATTGTTTCCTTATCTACCGTGTGTCTGAATCATCCAAATATTCAACAACAGATTGTTCAATAACTTAACGAGGCAGCGTACAATTATTGAAAGATCAAAATTTCCAAAAGGTGAGATTTCGTTTTGGTTCTGTCAGTTCAAGAGTAAAGCTAGCAGAATTCACTGATTCAAAAAAAAAACAAATGGAAAATGGGCGATAGGAGGTCATAGGCTTCTCGATGAACTGAATGAGATCAAACAAATTTATAGTCGGTAAGAAGTTGAGAACATCGGTCGTGAGATAGCAGGTTACTATTAATATCATGTTATGGTCATGTTAACGGAAAAACAGATCACTGGCAACCAAAATGAAATCACTTGAAGGAACTAGCTTAGCCACGCTATCTTCGAGTTCGTTTAAACACTGAATTTATCAGCCAAAGGGGCCGATATATTTCAAATACGAGAGTTTTAAATCTGTGGATTGTTGAGATCCACAACTATTCAAGATGGGAACTTATTTGACTAAAGATTGTTTTAAATTTGATAGAGTAATTGACGTAAAAGGCAATGCCACACCATCTGCCAGTTCTGTCAGAATGATGATTTGTTCTAACAATCGATTATTTTTTTTCTTGGCTTTATTCGCAATTGAAAATATATTCAATATACTCTAATAGAATTTTTTTCCTTAAAAAACTTGTATGAACCCGAGTTCGCTTACCCAGCATCACCCAGAGATAGAGTTACATCCGCTGTTACAAATGCGACTACATGCTGTTGACAAAAGTTCATAACTTATGACTTGAAACACACACACACACACACACACCCAAGAAAACAATCAACTGTCTAAACAGGTACATTTGTTAGGATTTATTAAATTTAACAGTAGTGTCTTTCCATGGAATCTCGTCAAACAGTGACCCAATAAAACAAAAACTTTCTATCAGTTAAACTTTTATTTAAATTTTCATCATGGATTTTCCATACACATCCAATTTACAAATGGAACAAATAACATAATAATAACGAAAAGAAAGATATTTGAAATTACAACTAGAATATTAATACTGTATTACATACAAGAAATGCACTTGTTGGAAACTTACAGAAGAGTATATTAAATAATCATATTATTATCATTTAGAGAGTTTTCGATGCGAGGGCCATGTAACCTAATGAATGTTTCAACTATCATACTAATCATGACCAAAACAGTGCTTTTTTAGGATCACATTTTGTTTTCAAGACAGTTCTGGTCGAGACCTATGAATACAAGGTACTTTGAGATTGTGAAACTGTTCCAAAAGAGGAATAGTTCCATATACTGTAAATAAAAAATATTAAATATTATGTAAAATCGTCAATCGTTACGATGCAATGGCGCGATATGATAACATTATAGAATAATGAAATAACTTTCTTGTGCATTACAAATATTTGCACTAGGTCCGATTTGTGAGAATCGCTCTTCAACTCTTATTTCATAAAAAAAACAAAAACACGACACAAAAGGTGAATTTGAGGTTCCAACTTGGGCCGGGTATTGCGACCTGGTATAAAAAAAATATATATAGTTATTTCAGTCTTAATGGAAAATATCACATTCCTATCAATGTTAAATACATTGCATTTTTCAAACAACGCACCTTGGAGCTTCTCCCGATTCGGAAAAGTTAATTATATTATTCTCTTGCTACCTTTACTCGTTAAATATCACAGATGGACGTGAGCTCTTCAGCACCACGCTATAAACGACGAACGAGTTAAATACTTAATACTACACATATGTACACGACACTAGCAGTCATGTCAAGATCGCAATTTACAAATAAAAAATTTGGTGTGAGCCACTATCACACGACACATACTCATAAAAACGTGAACGCTCACGCCGGTTGATCTCTGTACAGTCAAACATCCATACTTCCAAAGCTATAACTTGCCAAATGCTACAGTTTTCAATATTCGAACATAAAAACAAAATATAATATTCAACAAAATAAAACTACATTTTTTATCAAAGGATGAACAACTGTAGAAACTTCAGAAATTTTGGTTCCATACATTATTCACACTTGACCTAGATTTTTCTGGTTGCAATTTTTGAATCTCATAATGGCACAGTTGTGACGAAACGAAGGTTGTACTCAACAATACCATATTTTTTCTGTTTATCGAATACCTGAATTTCGAAAGTTGCTACAGTTTTCATCCAATAAATTTGTCATATTACAAACCTTTGGTATAGAAATATAAACTTTTGACTGCTTTGAACAATATTTTCATTTTATATCAACTATATTCAGTATGATACATTTCAGATTGCATCTTATGCACAAAATACTATAACAAAACAAAGCCCAAACTCCCCTTCTATATGTTTCGTGCATTTCAACAGCATACAGATAGTTACTAAATGCTAACAACTCACACATAGTATATACTAGAGTGCTGATTTCACCAACACCAGTTGAGAAAACTTTCCAAATTCTTACTAGAAAATAAATAAATGATATATGATTTGAATAAATATGAAATAACCAGTACATTTAATATCACATTACTAATAATGAAAATAAATTTCAATATTTATTTCACGAAAATATATTTTCATGACTCCCCAAAATAAGTATAATGATAACTTTTGTTATTTATCAATACAAAAGAACTAACTGATGCAAATTACCCTATCTCAAACACATTCATCTTGTTTTTCACAAATGGTACTGGAGATGGTGAAACCTAGCCTAAAAGATAAACATCAGCTGCTGGACGGTTCAACATTACGTTGAGGAGTCGTTAACGTTGCCGCAGCAGCAAACTAACACCAAATTTATAATAGAATTAGATTAGAAAGCAGTGGTGCCACCACCTTAAAGGAATCCAACCAACACGTCAGTTTTACAAAATACAGTGAACACAGCCAAGATGATGTAAAATAAATAACAAATTAAATCATTGGGATTGCGTTAATTTCTTTCCTGCACAGTTTTTTTGCACAATCTACCTTAAAGCACATCGAAAGGTTTCCAAAAAACCAGCTCATTTAGAATACTCACAAAATTTCAAAATGACCTCGTTAACTCAGTCAAATATGTACAAAAAATACCCTGCAACAGTAATATTCGATAACTAATATTCAAATTTTATTCTGTTCAATTTTCCGACATGCCAGCATCCTTTTCCATAATGCAAGAAAAATTGATTTTTTACTGCTGGACTGCAGCAGTAGGAGGCTGGGTATATTGATAAGTATACTGAACGGCTCCAGGATATTGATTGTAGGGTGTCGCCTGCCCTTGACCCATCGATTGGTATGCACAGGGGTTAGTTGCATTAGGAAGACCCCTGTTCTGGAAGAATTTGTGATTGATGATTGATTGAATTCCATCGGTGGCTGGAGACTGCATCATGTAGTGAGGAGGAAGTGTGTACATGTTGGGATTGGTAGGGGCAGCACCCTGGTAGTTTTGACGCTGGTTGTAGCGTTGATTATTATAGGTTCGTGAATTGCCTGAAATGAGAAATTACTATAGTCCATATTCGACAGGTCTGGAGTCATAAATCACTCGAAATGAATAATTCCATACAACAATGAATATGTTGCATTGTTGTGCCATTTTTTTGTTATTCTTGTCCAATTATTTCAGTATTGTATTCAAATAAATAATAAAGATAAAAGATATCATCCCCCGATACATATTATTTCTTTCTCTGACAACCCTAAATAGTAGTAGCAGTAATAGTAGTTTATTCAACCATCATATTTATGTAGTTTATTGATTTATGGCAAATCACAAATAGAAAATACATGGATATGGTTGTAAACCAACCAACCTGAAAGGGTTTGGTTAATGAGTACATATCAACACTCTAATATAACAGCATTATAACGCCTGACAGTTTTAATTTCCAAGTTCAATTTCGTACTTGAACTGAATATTTAAATACCGAAAAATTATTGAAACAACTTATTTCAAATCATAATAAAACATCAATGAATAAAAATGACAGTGTAACGGTAGCCAATTTTGTGGAAACTTGTGCTACGATGCTAGGTATTTCGAAAAGAAGGTTTAAAAAATAATGAAACATTGGATATTGATTTGAAATGAGGTTCAAGGCACAAGATACATGACTTTTTTAATAAAGTGGACATAATTTATGCAGTTGTACAAGATCCAATGAGCTGAAGCACAGTTTGGAAAATATAGAAATCAAGTAGGTTCTTAATGGAAGAAATAAAGCAGATAAATTAAAAACTTACCATAACCTCTATTAGAGGCACCACCCTGCATCTGTTGTTGCTGGTACATATTGGGAGGACTGTATGACTGCTGATATCCTTGCCCATTTTGGAACTGATTATTCTGATATTGAAACCCATTATAATTATTTCTTGGATTCCTTTGCATACCATCATTTCTCAAACCATTACTATTATTGGGATTGTTATTTGGTCTAAATTCTCCTGAATTATTGAAAACTTTCGTGTTGGTCCAAGTTTTGACTTTTCCTCCTGAGTTCTGACTGCTGGGAGACGAGTTGTCTTTGCTGCGATTATTGTGCCAGCGATTGCGGCCATTTTGCGGGTTTCTCGCGTTTTGGGCTAGTTCCATAAGTTGAGGTGATACATTTTGACCAGCTTCCTCTAAAACTGCTATTAAATCTTTGGCTTGGCGTTGGTTGTTGGGTGTGAAGAAAGCATAAGCAGTTCCTGCTTGCTGACATCTGCCCGTTCTGCCAATACGGTGGACATAGTCTTCACTAGAATTGGGGTAATCAAAATTGATGACGGATTTGACATCTTCAACATCCAGGCCCCTGGCTGCGACATCGGTCGCCACTAGTATGGAGAATTTTCCAGTTCTAAACTCACCTAGGACGTAGTCACGTTCTGGTTGGGATTTATCCCCATGTATAGAAATTGCTGCAAATCCTTCTCGTTTTATCACCTTGGTGATATCGTCAACTTTTTTCTTAGTTTCCACAAATACTATTATTTTATTCTGTCTATCAGAGCAAATTTCTTTCAGTAACTTGATTAGTTTCTCTTCTTTTTCAGATTCATCACATACTTCCACAATTTGTTTTATGTTATGATTAGCAGAAAGTGACAGACCTCCAACATTTACCTTATAGAAAAATTTGCAAGTTAATATTTGAAAAAAAGTGTATTCAAATAGAATATTTACATAATGTACAGGGGCAATATACATCACCATCACATATTGTATTCAAATATATAGATACTTATGAAATACTGTATTTGTTATTGAAAAACAATTCAACCCATTATATTATTAAGTTATCCTATAATGAACTGTGTATGAAAGACTTGAGTATCTGAATGGCAATATACCTTCTGTTAAAATGAGTCCAAGAGCTCTCTAGTGGAGAATGCAAGCCATAATTTGTAGAGCGAAATTGAATATGAAATAGCTGCCTCAAACCTTTTGTAGGGACTTACTTTGAGTTGAAATAAATTCAAATAATTCTGGGCATACAATATCACCAAGTAAAAGTTTGAATATAAAGTCTGGTCGAGCTAGTACACAAGTTTGTTAGGTTTTAGAATGCAATAATGTAATTTGCAAAAGAAACTACTGTCCCAATGGTTGCCTCTTATTGAAAATACGAAAGTGGTACAGGGAAACCCAAGAAAACCTTTGTTCGAAAGCGGTTGACAATGTTTCATGGTGAATTTTACTAGTTCGGACTTCCATTGTCTAATATGATATATAATATAATTTGAATTATCAAGTTACTTCACGACATTTCGATTGTTACTATCCACAATCGTCTTCGGGTGATGATTGAAATATTCCTTCAGGTGATGACTGGACTATTCGTTTGAACGATGATGACTATTTATAAGTTATTCGAATGCTTTCACCTATCCCGTCTTTTCTCTCTCCGCTTCACCTGTTTAGTGGGAGTTTACGGTTTTTTTTTGCTTGAATAAAGGTTTCCATATGTTGGGTATCTCAATTCTAGCTTGGCTGAATGCATCATTGGACAACATTTTTACAGCTTCTTTAAACTTCCTCTTAAACCGGTGTTCCTCCCTGTGGATGACCTCAGCTTGGGAACACTTGATGTTATGTTGGTAAGTCCAAACATGCTTTGATATTTCCGATTTGCTGGTTTCTCCTATCCTCGAAAATGTGGATTTTCAATGGTCTCTTACTTTCACTGATATAGGAGGCTGAAATTTTGTATATAGGTTCCTTTTATGTTGTAGATGTAGATAGGAAGGATTTTTAATATTTCATTTAGGAGGAAAACGGCGCCTTCACAATATAAAGTTACTTTTTCATCATTGTTTTCTCCATAACGGTATATTTTCGGAGGCTGAAATTTTGTATGTAGGTTTGTTTCATATTGCAGATGTGCAATGAGAAAGGATTTTCAAATATTCCAATTAGGGTGCCAGCCGCGGGGAAAAAAGCGTAAACATAAAACAAAATTATCTTTTCATCACTGTTTCTCCATGCCCTCAAATTTCCGGAGGGCGCATTTATATTTGGTATCAGCATTGCACCCACAATGGAAGTTCCAACTAGTAATATTCACCAAAGAAAATCTCCTGCAGCTTGTGAAAAATACACAAAGAAGTCAGCATCTCTGGTTTTATATAAGACTGATTTGAACAAACCGAAACTTTAATTTAGTATTTCTATTTGAGAGCATGTCACTATTCGAAGAGTAGGCAGATTCTCAGATTGCTGACGGTAGAAACCTATCCAAACAGATATGCATGTATATTAAAATACGAACGACAAGTTTTGAAAGTGAAATTTTGTGCTAGCTAGGAATTAACGAAATCTTACCTTCCAAAAAACAATTCCTAGCACAGATCATAAAGTACATACTGAAAAATCTCGACCGACTGAATAAAATGTGAATAATTCAAAATATAATTTATAAGAAACTACAATATTTTAAGATCTGCTTCCGGAACTGCAGAAAATTTGTGCCAAAACCATTATTCATTACAAAATAAAACCATAAAATGTATTTTATGTATGTAAATGTATTAACAATTCCAATGCCAAAAAATAAAACATATAAACCTAAAAATTACGATTCAAATATTTTGAATATAATCAATTCTGATAGCCACGATCATTTCACCAGGAAATGAAATTTGAAAACCATATAAAAAAAAAAAAAATTTGAAAAATAATAATTTGTACTTTACTGGACTTAAAATTTGATAGTCAGCCCACTTACATAAAAAATATCAATCATGTCACTAATGGCAAAGCAGAATTGAAATAAAAAAATATTTTACACCTATTGATTAAATGATTTTACAATGGCATCGATAATACTAATTTCCATTGGGATTTCTACCTGATGTTTAATGTTTATGCACGTAATATTTATTTGCTACTTTGCCTTATTTCCTCTATAAACATGTTTTTTTTTGGATCCATTAATGTTATTTTCTATTGAAAAAGATAAACCTGCAATGAAATGCAAATAATTTTTAAATTATAAGTAAAGTTCCAGTGTGCGGAACATCAGACAGAGCAGTTTCCAATTTAAAGTTGAAATTTATAATTACAATATGAAATTTACTTACTGTGAAATATGAAATGTCCACAGTTTATTGCGAAAACAACTATAAGTGTAGTATGAAAGAATACGAAAATAGAATCTTTTCAATAAACAACATATAAAAGTTGTTAACTATCAAAACAGTCTAAAAATAAAAAAAATTGCCAACGATTCATGTTTGTTCAGCTATTTCTCTTCGATGAAGTGAGGGCAAGCTATTAATTTCTTTTTCTTATTATGAACTTTTTTGAGGTACAGGGCAGGTATATTAGGAAATGTCTGCATCTTGTGCTGATGTGAAAGTTGAAATTGAAATTTGCAGATAAAAATACAAATTCACCAATTAATCTGAAAAATTGAGAGTACTGCTCGTTAATACTATCCTTTTGTCAATAGTAGAGTATCTCTAAAGATCTTAGTATGAAATATCAAACTTACACATACCAGATATTAAAACCTCATTGAGAGTATTTAAGTTCAAGTGAAGCTATTGCTATGTTATTCTGTCTCAGAATCAACCTAACAAGAAATCAAATAATCACCGATTCACAGCATGCAAAAAAAAAACTTCGAAACACCTTCCATAGCAAAACAGTTAAAGTAACTCACATCAACTGTCCCATATTTGTGAACAGATGGGTTAGTTTTTTTAACAAACACTGGTTTGGTTTCTATGAATATTTGCTTGGTATACAAATTTACAAAAAACATTACTTAAACATAAGAAAGCACTGATCAAAAGAAAGTCAGAAGAATAACTGCTTTGAGTTTGTAAGATTATCCACCAATTATTAATGATATCTAATATAACTTTCGACATTCATCCAACTTTTTCCCGTAAAGTTTCATATTCTTCAAATTTAAATAGAGAAATCAAAGTCAAAAGTGAATAACTGAGTCTCTTACCTGGACATAATTTACTAAAAATTCCTCTGCGAGAGCCTGGACTTGTTTGGGCCACGTGGCAGACCACATCAACACCTGTCTATCAGGTCTGATTTGTTGTATTATCTTTCTGATCTGGGGTTCAAATCCCATGTCCAGCATCCTGTCAGCCTCATCCAACACTAGATATGTACACTTTGACAAGTTTGTGGTTCCTTTTTCTAAGAAATCAATAAGCCTACCAGGGGTAGCAATTACAATCTCTACACCTCTTTCCAAATCCCTCGCTTGAGGTCCTTTTGGAGAACCTCCAAAAATACAAGTATTACGGATCATGGTATTTGATCCAAAATCATGTGCAACTTTTTGTATCTGTTGTGCCAGTTCTCTGGTTGGAGCAAGAATTAGTGCGATTGGCCCTTCACCCCTTTGTGCCCTTTGTTGGTGGTTAATGTGGATAGTAGCAGGAATCATGTATGCAAGAGTTTTGCCCGAGCCTGTTTGGGCAATGCCTACCAAATCTCTGCCGGATAATACTACAGGCCAACCTGAAAAATGAAGTGTTGGTTATAGTTGTCATTTGCTTTTGCTGAATGTATAATTGTCATTCTTCAAGTAGAAACTCAGTTGAGACAGAGATAAAATTCGAATAATAATAATAATATTTTATTCACCATTCACGATACATAGTGTATATATGGTAAGTCAATCAATAATCAGAATTAATACTAGGTATAAATTTAAAAATGTTAATATTTATACAAGACGTCACTAAAAAGAAAAAAAAAATAAATAAATTTATACATACATATAAACACATACACAATTGAAATATATAAAAACGTATACAGATCTAGTTCATATTTTATTTTTCAGAAATTATCGCCTAAAAATTCTTGGAAACTATAGTAGCATTTCTCTAATAGCAAGTCTTTAACTTTCTTTTGAAATATGATGTTACTTCCAGTCCGTTTGAGTGATTCTGGTAGTTTATTGTAATATATGATTGCATTGTAATCCGGAGACCTCTCATAGAATGTCGTTCTATAATTAGGAATTTTCAATAAGTTGCCGTGTCTGGTGTTATATTCATGTTTCTCAGAATTACACGAATAATTATCTATATTCTGTTTGGCAAAGATAATACATCGAAACATGTACACAGCAGGCACTGTAAGAATTTTATTTTCTTTAAAGATAGATCGACAACTGTCTTGATAATTCAAGTTAAAAATCAGTCTTACTAAACGCTTTTGGGAAACAAACACTCTCAAGAATTCTCTTGCTCGACCCCATGCCAATATATTCATATTAATATGTGCACATGCCATAGCATAGTAAATGCTTAGCAAGCCTGCTATATTCATAGTTGATTTCATTTGTTTAATAGCGAAATAGGCTTTATTTAGTTTTGAACATACACTTTGTAAAACGTTTAAACACCCCAAAACTCACCTTGTGATTGAATAGCTGTAGGTTCATTGAATCCCTGCTTTATTAAAACTTGCATAATATAATCGGGAAAACTTCCTTCCTCAAAGCAATAATTTGGGTTAGGAATATCTGTTCCCCTGACAATGATATCTTTTACTTCCCTGTAATTATCTATATCATTTTGGGTTCTGTTTTTCATGTTGCTGTGTGGTTCATAAAAGTTTTTCCTGAATGGTTTCAAATCTGCTTCTGTCCAAACTGGTAAGGTAAGCTGAATATCATCTTGAGACTGTTGTTTTTTCTTATAAATTTTGGGACCACCAAAATCCTGAACTGGGGCCATAGCATGCTGTGGGGGACCGCACCAATAATTTGATGGTTTGTTATATTGTTGTTGATCACCTCGGTCAGGTCTTGATCTGAAACTGAATTTCATCACCAATTATTATAATATGAAAATGTATAAATTATGAATTCCACTTTTCATTGATCTACTACAACAGACATAAAACAGTTTTTTTGTTTCACAGAGTAGAGTCATTTAGACTCAAAATCAGGTAAGTAAAAAAAAATGTGAAATCTTCCAAAGGAAGAAAGCAAATAATTTCAAAATGAACTCTACTTTTTGTTTTTTTGTATAAAGATGATAGAAGTAGAAAGGCAAATCCTTTCCCAAAAATTAATCTCTCCAAAAAATATACTCCTTTCAATTCAAATAGATGAGTAACTCTCAACATTTTTTCAGGATAATAAAATATTTGTTTAATCACTTGAAAAAATATACTTTTTTTTGATAGCTGTAAATTTTCTACAGTCTACAAACCCTATAAAAATGCAAAATGTTATATGATGGACTAAACATATATGAAATGAATCATAGTTCAAAGAAACTAATCATTGTTAACGTCGACGGATACCAATGTGAGTTTCAGATTTTTTCAAATTCTTAAGTCTTGAAAATTCACATTACTTTGCTGCATCGGGATTTATGAACCTTCGTAAAAGTCTCTGAACAAATTTCATTTGAACCTTCGTAAAAGTATCTGAACAAATTTCATTTGAAAAAGTTACCATTGGTTGAATTGTTTGGTATTTTGGAATTTTCTGACTTACTTAATACTTATCGTTATATTATGACCAAAATCACACAAAATATTTGTAAATTGTAGCCTATATATTATTCTGATGTATAAGCTGTATGTATGTAAAGTTTTATCTAAGTCTGTTCAGTCATTTAGGCGTAAAAGGTCACAAACATACATACATACATTTATCCATCCTCACAAACTCTTACATTTATAATATTAGTATAGATATAGATATAAAATCATATTTTGAAATTGTTGATTTCTTTATTTCTTTTTCAACAGTTTTTTGTATCATACGTAAACTCCTCAAAACAATTAATGGATCACTTCTTCATGAACTTGTAATTTTTTCAAACACTAAAAAACTTAGGGGTGAAGTTATCCACATCCACAAAGTACACTGAGAAAAAAATATTGAATTATTATTTTTTTTCATTTACCAACTCTTCACACCTACCATTTTTCAATATGATACGCTTATTTACTGAATTAGTAAAAAAAGAACTGTCCTAGTTTATTAAACTGAAATCCGTTTAAAATCTGTTTTTCCGTTAACCAGCTGTCGCACCCCTACGAACGACAACCCTCAGAAGTCGAAACTTGTGCGAGCTAAGGATTAACGAGGTCTTACCTTTTAACGTGTGATTCCTAACACGTGAAGGGGTGAAAAAAGGGTGGAAATATTTAAAAAAATCGTAACATGAAAAATCGACTTTGAACACCTACAAAATTGAGATATGTTTATTTCTAATGATCTATTCGATAAGAAAAACTTCACGTTTTAGTTTTCAAGGCCGTCTGGAGGGGTGAAAATGGGGTGGAAATTTGAAAAAATCTCATCTTCGAAAATAGAATGCTTACACCTAAAAGTTTGAGATATGTTATTACTGATGATCTATTCGACGGAAAAACTTCACGTCATGGAATTCATTTATACTCGTAATTTGAAATAGTTCACTCTGACTGATTTAACATATTAAAAGAAATTGCGTGATCTTGCAAAAGAATAAACAGGGACTGTCAGTGTTGCCACAATCGTACATTTGAATTGAACATGCCTACATCACATTATCACATTATACCTTCCACATCTACGTTGTGGAAGGTATAATGCTATAAAAAATTCTATATAATGAAAAAGGAAGAACAAAATAAGAAATAAATTCAGTGTCCCGGTAGATTGAGTTATCAATATGTCTAATATACTTCACTAGTACCTATTTCGAACTCGCCAGATAGGTAGATTTTTCAAATTTTTTCATATAAACCCATTCCATCAGACGGTCTGGAAAACTATGACGTGAAGTTTTTCTCGTCAAATCGGGTGTCAAGAATAATATCTCTTAATCTTGTAGGCGTATAAACTCAATTTTTTAAAACATGATTCTTTCAAGTTTCCAACCTATTTTGGCACCCTCAGACAGCCTGGAAAACTATATCTTAAAGTTTTTTTTTTGTTGAATAGATCATTAGGAATAACATATCTCAATTTTATAGGTATACACATTTAATTTTCGAAGATAACATTTTTTCAACTTTCCACCCCATTTTCAACCCCCTAAGACGGCCTGAAAAACTATGTCGTGGAGTTTTTCTCGTCAAATCGGGTGTCAGGAATAACATATCTCAATCTTGTAGGTGTACAAACTCAGTTTTTGAATACATGAATTTTTCAACTTTCCAACCCATTTTCACCCCCTCAGACGGCCTGGAAAACTATGACGTAACGTTTTTCTTGTCAAATCGGGTGTCAAGAATAACATATCTCAATTTTGTAGGTGTACAAACTTAATTTTTAAATATATGATTTTTTCAAGTTTCCACTTCATTTTCACCCCCTCAGACGGCCTGGAAAATTATATCGGGAAGTTTTTCTTGTCAAATCGGGTGTCAGGACTAACATATCTCAATCTTGTAGGTGTACAAACTCAATTTTTGAATACATGATTTTTTCAAGTTTCCACCCCATTTTCACCCCCTCAGACGGCCTGGAAAACCATGACGCGAAGTTTTTATCGTCAAATCGGGTATCAGGAATAACATATTTCAATGTTGTAGGTGTACAAACTCAATGTTTAAATGTATGATTTTTTCAAGTTTCCATTCCATTTTCACACGCTCAGACGGCCTGGAAAACTATAACGTTAAGTTTTTTCAGTCGAATAGGTCTTCAAGAATAACATATCTCAACTTAGTAGGTGCACAAAGTCGATTTTTCATGTTAAGAAATTTTTTGATATTTTCACCCCATGTTTACCCCCTCAGACGGTCTGGAAAACTATGACGTAATTTTTTTTCGGTCGAATAGATCATTATGGATAACTTATCTCAAACTTGTATGTGTACACATTCAATTTTCAAAGACACGAATTTTTAAACTTTCCACCCCATTTTCACCCCCTCAGACGGCCTGAAAAACTATAACGTAAAGTTTTTCTTGTCGAATAGATCATTAGGAATAAACATATCTCAATTTTGTAGGTGTTCAAAGTCGATTTTTCATGTTACGATTTTTTAAAATATTTCCACCCTTTTTTCACCCCTTCAGTTTAATAAACTAGGACAGTTCTTTTTTTACTAATTCAGTAAATAAGCGTATCATATTGAAAAATGGTAGGTGTGAAGAGTTGGTAAATGAAAAAAATAATTCGATAACATATGTCAATTTTGTAGGTGTACAAATGATGCACTGTTTGGAACTTTTGGTGAAGTAATGAATATTACTGGAGTTTTTTCTCAACACCAAATCGTTATTTTTAACACCTCGACACGTGTTTCGATCACCAAGTGATCATCTTCAAAGAGGAAGATAAAAACTGTTTTAATCGTTATTTTTAATACCTCGACACGTGTTTCGATCACCAAGTGATCATCTTCAAAGAGGAAGATTAAAACTGTTTTAATCTTCCTCTTTGAAGATGATCACTTAGTGATCGAAACACGTGTCGAGGTGTTAAAAATAACGATTTGGTGTTGGGAAAAAACTTCAGTAATATTCATAGGTTTACAAAGTCGACTTTTCATGTTAAGACATTTTTAGACATTTTCACCCCCTCAGACGGCTTGAAAAACTATGACGTGAAGTTTTTTAGGTCGAATAGATCATCATGTATAACACATCGCAAACTTGTAGGTGTGTACATTCAATTTTCGAAGATACGATTTTTTCAACTTTCCACCCCATTTTCACCCCCTCAGACGGCCTGGAAAACTATGAGGTGAAGTTTTTTTGTCGAATAGATCATCAGGAATAACATATCTCAATTTTGTAGGTGTACAAAGTCGATTGTTCATGTAACGATTTTTTAAAATATTTCCACCCTATTTTCACCCCTTCAGACAGTTTAATAAACTAGAACGGTTCTTTTTTTTCACTAAATCAGTAAATAAGCGTATCATTGTGAAAAATGGTAGGTGTGCAGTGCCGGTAAATGAAAAAATAATAATGCCATATTTTTTTTCTCAGTGTACTTTGTGGATGTGGATAACTTCACACCCGTAAAAACTTATATTATATTGAAAGACACGTGGCTACCAAATCCATGCTAAATTATTGAATAACTTTTTGTTGTATATTGGGTATACGTGAGAAAATTAAAGAACTACCAAAATCAAAATGAAACTTCTAGAAAGTACACAAACAAATAGTTCAAATTCATATTCGAAGCATTCTCCCCTCCCAACATTCCTCGGTAGTAAGATCTGGCAGAAAACAACTATTTTTCTGGTAAAAACTAAGACCGAAATTTGATTATATCCTACAGATATTTGTGCAAATTTCCACAAATCCAATGTCGTGGTATTAGCTAGAGAAAAAGATATTCCAACAGGCATTTGGCAGATCCTAGTATGTAGGAATGTTGGGAGAGATTTTAAATTTTGAAAGATTTGTAGCTAGTCATATGAGAAATTTAGAAATGAAAAAATGAAATATACGAAATGCGGTATTGCCACATTATTTAAATTATTCTTACAAAGCAAGTGTACAAAAAACGTAAGTATTTCCAGAGAAATGTGTTTTGGGAATCTTTTTTATTTCGAATGAGTTACGACAAATATTAACATTTGAGTTCTATTAGGAATTTCATAAAGGCGGCTGTGCTAACTTGATATCAAGTTAGCAGAATATTTTGCTTTCACGACAAATTCTCAACAATTATTTGACAATCAATAAAATCTATTTCAATAATTTTACAAGTGGTCCAATATGGCAGACCACACAAAATGGGAGACTAGTTATTCTTTATGCATTCCCAATATATCAAAAGAAGGGCTTTGCTGAGAAGAATATGAAAAATAACATAACCTCACTTTAAATCCAATAATTGACGGACCACTCAAGATGGCAGAGTAGTTGTTTATGCAAATATCATGGATATTAAATGAAAGGGTTACTGCAAAAAATATGAGAATATGAAAAATAAAATAACGTCACACTATATCCAACATGGCGTGACGGTTTAGGTTTAGACGATAGACTAGTTTTTTAATGCACCCAATATAAATCTAGTATAGCGGACTAGTTATTTTTATACACTTCCACGACATTGGTATCAAATGAAACGGTTTGCTGAAAAGGATATGAGAAATAAAATGACGTCACTCAAAACTTAATATGGCCTGCTCCCAAAGAAGGTGGATTATTTTTATGCACTATCATGAAAAATAGCGAAAAACAATATTGTTGACATATCAATTTTAAGACATAAGAAACTCGGCAAAGGTTCGGGATAGTTAAATGAAATTAACAGATTAAGGAAAATGAAAAATAAATTAAAGTTGAATAGAAATCATATCGTACCCATCTCTTTGTTATCAAATTTATATAATAGAAAAACTTGTTTTTGTGTAATATTGCTGGATTTGATTTGAGGTTTATTTTTTTTTAGAGCATGTTAATACAAGCTTGTGTGAGAAAGTTTTTCCTACTGACAATTTATACAATTCAAAGACAAATATCAAGAGAAATGAGTATTCCTGGCTTATTACCATTGTTAAACTATTTTTTGGCATTCAGGTCTATCCAATATTGTGGAGGTCAAGATACCTCTCAAAAATCTATGATTCCTTGAGTAGAAATGAGTATCAGCCTTATGCGATTAGATGTACTATCTTCATATTATATGAAATGAATAAAGTGAATATAGACCAATCTTAGATCGAGACACATCCGATTAAGGTATATTCTAAATTCTGTAAATTGACAAGAAAGAATTTCTTGTCTGTACTAACCTAATAATCTTATCAAACATTTAATTTGGCAATATATTGCATGGAATTCAGTAGGTAGCCTTTCCTATGAAAAAAATCGCAACATAAAAGAAGGGAAACTTCATGGTTTTCAGAAGAGTTTAAAAATATGAGAAACAGTTGAAATTCTTCGAAAAATAATCGTTGCCATTTTTCTGAAATTTTAGTTACCAAAATGTCGCAGATGGCTTATATATATATGATATTCGAATGATCAAATCAATTTGCAGTGCCGTCGAGGAGTAAAAATAGTTTTTTAACTAAATTTTTATTTTTGCTGACATCTCAGTTAATGGTGGATGCCTGTTGATTAATTTTCCACCAAAATATAGTAAATAATTCATAGTCGACATAAACAAGATCAAATCAATTTGCAATGCCGTAGTAGTAGCGGAGAGTGGGAAAAAATGAAAAGTCATTTTTTGATTTGCAAATAATTCATAGATAACATATACAATATCTAATCAATTTGTCGGGGATAGCGGTAAAAATAAAAACTAACTTTTTTGACATATTTTTGCTAACATCTCAATAGATAGTGGATACTGGTTGACGATTTTTTTACAAAATATAGCAAATAACTGATAGATGACATAATATAAAGGATTGAATCAATTTGCAGATCCATCGGGGAGAGTGGAAAAAAAGTAAAATTAACACATCTTATGAAGACCAATCTTCAATTTCATTCAAATTGTCATTACTGTAACCTGTAACATAACCTTACCAAATATTATAACTAGAACTTGAAAAAACATTTCACATGTTGGAAATGTATCAAGGTAAACTACCAGTCGTCGCCACTCTACCATTCATTGCCACTTCATCACAAAAACTTAAAAATTAAGGAAACATTTCAAAATGGTATATTATTTGCTGCAATTATTAGTAACCAATAGTATTTGGCAACTATGTACCATTACACAAGCTTCTCGTTAACGCCACTTTTGTTGTAAACCACATGTTATGGACAGTGTAAAATTCCAATGTGTTTTCTCGTTTTTACTGTGAAAATTTTAAGGTAAGCACATTTTTGATTTCTTGTACAAATTTATAACAACCAATTTTTTTACACTTTATTGTTACTTATTTTGGGTACCTTAGAGTATAAATATTTTGTATTTTAATTATTTTAGGGTTATGTTTTCCTTAAAAAATAAGCCTGGCAATAACTGGTATCACAAAATATTATAACAACCAATTATTGCCACTGGTGGCCATCATTGGTTTGCAAGTGGCAATAATTGGTCATATTTAGCAAACAATTTTTTTAATTCCAGAAATGGCGCCCAAACGGGACTATACGACAGAACAAATGTCCAAAGCACTAGCCGAAGTTAAAAAGGGGATTCCTGCAGCCGTTGCAGCCAAAAAACGAAGTACCTTGAGGCATAAAAGAGATGGGAAGTCGCCACTGGTTTGTCCCATGGGACCTTCAACAATCCTTACGAAAGAAGAGGAGTTCACTCTTGTAGACTGGATCATAAAGTTGTCTGAAAGGCATTTTCCTGTGTCAAAGGAGCAACTTTTAGATACCGTTCAAAAAAATCACAAATTCTACAACAAGGGCTAAAACATTCATGAAGAACCGCCCCAGTGACAAATGGTTTCGCCTTTTTTAAATAGACATCCCGAAATCTCCCAAAGAGTATCACAAAATTTAACTCCAAGTCGAGAGAGTGTTGACTGAAAATCAAATTCAAAATTGGTTTACTGAGATTAAAGAATACCTAGAGTCGAAACATTTGTTTGATATCACAAGAAATCCAAACAGAATTTTCAACGCTGATGAAAGCGCGTTCTATTTATCTCCAAAAGAGGGTAAGGTTTTGGCCACAAAAGGAAAAATGTTTACCGTTCTGCTGGAGACGAGAAAGAAAATGTAACGGTATTGCTTACAGCCAATGCTGCTGGAAAAATTGCTCCGCCAATTATTGTTTTGGCATATGAAAGAATTCCAGCGGCTATATCTCAGTGTTCCAACAGGTTGGGGCTTAGGAACTTCCAGTCTTGTTTTTCGTGGATGGGCACGTTTCTCTTCTAACCATGCATGCGTCTAACTTTTGTGCCCAAAATGGAATTGAATTGATAGCCTCATATCCAAATTCCACGCATTTACTCAAGCCAATGGATGTATCTGTTTTCAGGCCCTTAAAACTGGCATTCAGAAATGAAGTACAGAAGTGGCGTATGGATAACTATGGCAATAAACTTCAGAAGTGTAATTTTGCTGTGGTGTTTGAGAAGGCTTTGTCTCATATTACTGAAGAAACTATTCAAAATGGGTTCTAGGCTTCCGGGTTACATCCGTTTAATGTTAAAAATGTCCACTTCAAAAAAAATTGTGCTAAAAACAATACAAATAAAATTGATTCGTCTTCTGTCACATCTAGTGTTACAACAAAATTGACCAATGGAGAGTTTTTCAACCAAGAAGCAATTTACTGTAATATGTAAACAGAAAAAGTTAATTCAGGATAAATACTCGTTAGTCATAAAAAAAAAATAGTTTCACTTAATAATGATGAAAAAGTTGAAATATGTCAAAAAAAAATAGTTTTTTCAACTCTCCCCGACGGCACTGCGAAATGATTTGGTCTTGTATGTGCTATTTGGTGAAGAATTCATTAACGGACAACCAATATTAATTTAGATGTTACCAAAAGTAAGTCAAAAAATAAATTTTTATGTTTTGCTCTTTCCTCGACGGCAGTGCAAATTGATTTGATCTGATATATGTCACCTATGAATAATTTGGTACATTTTAGTAAAAAATTCATCAATGAGCATCCACTGTTTACGATATATGAAAAAATGTCAATAAATGCTTCAATTTCTTCAAACTTCAGACGGTACTACAAATTGATCATACAAATATCACATATAGGTAATCCCTCATTAAACGTTTCAGCAAAAAACTTCAAAAACATTTTTTTTCAACAAAGTATTTTTTATTCCTTTTTCCTTTAGGGCACCGTTGAAATCTACTCAATCATCATTTCCAACGTTTACAATCAGGTACATACAAAAGCGTGGCTAGGAATTCTGTGAAACTTGACAACCACATATCAGGATTTAGATGGAAGTGATTTTTAAATATCACCCTTACTCCCACAGCAAAAAAAATTATTCGCTCTGGGGAATTCAAAATTGACAAGAGATGCTTGACTATGAAGTGGTTGCATGTACATTTGTACATTAAAAAACTTTGGATTTATAATATACTTTATATATTCTTATTGAAATTGACAGTTTTGCAAGGTAGGTAGGTGTATTGATAAGATGTGAAATGTAAAATTTTTCTGAACTTCTAAAATGATTCTCAAGAAAATATAACTTATATTTGATAAATATGGTTGAAAAAACATTCCTAAGCATTACTTTCATATTTTTTTATGCAACCAATGATTTCATGACCTTCCTAAAAATGGCCGACATCAGCAAATTGAAGAAAATACGCGATACGTGTCACGAATCTACTCGTTCACGAATTCAAAATTTAGTCAGAGAAAATAGAATATATGACTAATAAAAACTCATGTTTGACATAAAAAATTACTTACATAGTATTATTATGGAATACGTTGTTATACTGCATTGTGGCAGTTATGTCTTAGCAGAAGTTCTACAATGGCTTCCCGAGCAGATTATCTGTAATACATAATATTTTTCAGACTACGACAAGGAATTTGGTTACACCTCAAATTATTATGTTTCAATTACAACTCACATAAGAAAAAAATGAAAACAATTATGAAAATATTAATTTTTAGAAGATCATCGAATTCACTTACCCTGCTCCAACCAGACCGGCCAACAAATGATTTTCTACTTGCGCAGATGGTCAGCGCGCAAATTGATCAGACTCCCGTTCCCTTGAACCGTGAGTGAGCTTCGTGCAAATTATGGCGCAGAGCAGACCAAGCCCAGTTCCAATTTGAATGAATCGAATAGATTTCTTCAACTTCAAAAACATTGCTTCAAACATTGCTTTGGCGTTTGATCACTAGATGGCGATACATTCCTATTTCCTTGACGTCAGGAGAACCGCGGGAACAAAAATGATAATTAAAATCAGAGGAGCCAATTTTCAATTGGTTATTTCTTATATTCACCATAGACAGTTTTGAAAGTGTAATTTTAGCATTCAGTAATCTTGCAATTGTAAAAATTAATCAATAGTTTTGTTTGCCAAACATGCGCCAAATTATCTGACTGTTATAAGGAAACAAGTATAGCTGAGGCATCAGTCAATCTAATAATAACACTGATCTTCAAACAAGACTCAACCTCTGAGGAAGCACCAAACTCTTTCGAAGATTCGAAATAGATGAACACTTCAATCTAACAGACCGCTATTATAATATTCATGCAGTCATTGTTCACTGTGGTTTTGGCGTTGAATTTGGTCATTATTACGCCTTGGTCAAAGACGAAACGGACTGGTTTAAGTGATGATAGTCGTGTCACGAAGTGTTCTGGCGATGTATTGAATTTATTGGAGCCTCTGGAGACACCCTACATTTTTTTTATGAGAGAGAGGACATTGGCAAATCAAGATCTTCAGATGATGTGGTGCTGCAAGTTTTTTCGGGTTTCCTGCAGGTGAAAAAGCAAATGCGCCACTGGAACCGGAGCGCCAATTAATTTTTATTGTTGTTTTATAATTTCACAAATAAAGGTTCATTACGTTTTGTTTTGTTAGATTCATGTCAGAACTATAATTATAGACAAATCAACCATGTTCATGTTCTGTTGTAGTTTTTCATATTATCTCTACATAAAGAAAAAATGGTGAAATTGAAAATCGGAAATTTTCGGGTGTCGGAATTTTTCGTATTTTCCCACTTCAGCGCGAAATTCAAATGTTTTGTAATCATTGAACATTCAACTACAATCAAAACACATATCTGAAATTGAATAATTTCTCAAGTAAATCTGCCACAAAAGTGTGAAAAAAAGTGTACAGCCAGTGCCTTCCTTTAAATGTACAAATAAGCTATTTTATCATTACCTATACGAGTAGGTATATCTGCACAAATTACAATAGACATAAGCCCTCATGCTAAATTTTTTGGGGATTATAAGATAACTCTTAAAAATGGACGATTTTCATAATATTGGAGTGAAAAATGAGTCTCAGCCTAATGTTGTCAGTTGAAAGTGGTGCATTTGATAACCTTTGTAAAGTGAAACTCAGTGGTGGGGTAAATGTATGTGTAAAAATAAATTTAAATACTAATTATCACTTGGATCTTTTCTGAACAAACGGCGGACGAAAAATTGGGACAGGTATTTAGGAAAAACTTTAATTTTCTGAAAGAAGACCCCTATATGTAAAGGTCAAATATGGGTGTAACTATTTTGCAGTTCTGTAGGTCAGCAAATTGTTCTCAGTAGACATCGCTCTCATAATCTTGTTAGGAGAGACATTCTTGCAGACATGAATCTCGACCAGGTTAATCATTTTTGACAGAAATATTTTCCAACCCCCACCCAATAGTTTCACAGTTGTCAAAAAGTTGAAAATACGACCAAGAATGAATTATTTTTGTACTTATGAACGTTGGTATTATTTCTGTTTCCCAACACAATCCTCCTCTTTACTTAAAAAATTTACACCTGAAATGTTCCAAATCTGATATGAACGGAATATTTAGGTATCGAAATGGACGTGAATTTAGGGTTTGCAAAACATGTCACAAAATGTGTTCAAAGAAGTTACATGACTTTGAAAATGTTTTATCCTCATCGTCATTTATTATCAATAAGTTTGAAAATAAAATTAACAAAGGAAACCAATTGGTTGACTATGGAAAATACAAGTGTTTTAAACTTGGCTACCCTCTTCCATAAAATATTGATTAACAAATGTCCATCATATTTGTATAACAAAATAAGATTTCGTAGCGATGTACACACTCTAAATTTGAGGTTTGAAGGGTTACTTTCTCCGCCGCCCCATTGAACCACCCTATATCGACGTTCCTTCAGTTATAATATATATAGTTTATTCCACAAAAATATAAAGTTAGTAAAATCTCTTCATTTAAGTGCTGTTACAAAAAATATCTCATCGCTGCTCAATCATAAAGCCATTGATTTCATAGATTTTATACTTCTGAAAAATTTTCAGTAATAAATTTAACATGTTTTCACTCTCTCTCTTCCCCCCTCTCTCTCCTACCTCTTTTTTTTCACTTCTTTTTTCTCTCGTTTAGTTTTCTTTTCTTCAAAGCTAGAACTAAGATCAACAGTACCCTTCCGGTACATGTTGTTTCTAGCCTTATTTGTAGTTTTTTTTTTATAGATTGTATATTTATTGTATTTATATGGAACTACAAATAAATATTATTATTATTATATTATTATATTACAATCAACCTGCATGGTATGATTTCCTTATCCGAAAAATTATTAACTTGGTCGAGATTTATGTCTAGGAAAACCGACCTGCCAAAATTGCTTCCCACCTGCAAAATGTATTTTGAATTTTTGGAGAATTTTGAAAATTTTGGGTGAGGGTTGGAAAATGTTTCTATCAAAAATGAATAATCTGGTCAAGATGCATATCTGGCAGACCCGACCTGCTAGAATTTATGCCCCTGCAAAATGTATTTTCAATTTTTTGAGAATTGTGAAACTTTTGGGTGGGGATTGAAAAATTTTTCTGCCAAAAATGAATAATCTGGTCGAAATTCACATCTGGCAGACCGACCTGCAAGATTTACTTTCAATTTTATGAGAAAAATGAATTTTTTTCATACTCCAAGCGTGGGGGTTGAATTTTTTTGTCGAGAATGATTAACCTGGTCGAGTTTCATGTCTGGGAGACCCGACCTGAAAGAATTTCTGCCGACCTGAAAAATGAATTTTGAATTTTTTGAGAATTGTGAACTTCTTGGGTGGGGGTTGGAAAAGTTTACTGGTATGTAATGGAACTGTGAGGGTATTAAAAACCACTATATTGCATTTTTCAGCCTATTTTGCATTTGATTTCAAGAAACCCATTTGAAACCAGGGGGTTACGAAGTTTATACAGTCACAGATGGATCCAAAACCGAAAATGCATTGTCACGCTTGTGAATAGGTCACACCAATTTGATACATGAATACATTGAATATTACTGGAGTTTCACAACACCAAACCATTATTTTTAACACCTCGACACGTGTTTCATTCACCAAGTGAAGATGATCACTTGGTGATTGAAACACGTGTCGAGGTGTTAAAATTAACGGTTTGGGGTTGGGATAAAACATCCCATAATATTCATTACTACACCAAAGGTTGCAAACAGTGCATCATAAGTATATAAATATATTATTTCAGAGGAACAACTACCTCTTTGTGAAACTTGCCTAATTCCTCTGACTGTAAAACATATTCTTATGGATGGCCAAAAATGCACTTTTGTGGAAGACGTCTTCAACATCTCAGAAATCCCAGACACCAGGTGACGTGCTAGTGCCTGTTCAGCGTATTACCAGTGTTATAGCAGGTACTATCTTCGGCATTCCTTTGGTATTAATGAGAGGCCAGTATTGTCTTATGCTCCCATGGAAATTGAATCCATTGTAGGAAATAAGAAGTGACGAATTTATTGAAACTAACAATTTTCTACCATCTGTTTGATCTGTATATCATCAGAATGAGACAAAATTTATCTTGTAGTTGCATCTAACAAGATCATTATGTGATTATTGGAGTCCTTGTTTGAATGATACCCTCTCACGCTGGCACCTCAATATCATACCGACTTGCCACATTATGGCAGAAATCTCAGACATATGCATGCATAAGACTATTTTCTTGGTTACAGGGGACATGCTTCTAAAGCAAATTGAAATCCAAGATAGAGTGGATGTAAACATTGACATGCCCTACGCACATGATATTGAAAATTCCAAGAATTGGCCAGGGTCGTATTCAGAACCAACATCTTGTTGATCGCAAATGCTATATCATACTTGGGAAAACTTTTTTATAATAACGAGTGAAATGCACAAGTTTTGCAGTTTAACGGGAAAAATGCAGATAATATGTGTAATATAAAAATATTTTCAATGGATTTTTCACAGCGCACTCAAGCATTATATGAAAAGAGACGTAATTATTTCTTCATCAATAATTTTCATTTTATGTAAAACAAATGGAATATTAATCAAAATTATTCAACTGGATGAATTTGTCTGTTCATCAGTAGTATCATCCTCACCAATCTGAATTATCAGTGGCTCGATTTGTGCCTCTATTATGTTATCAAGCTTCCACATCTTTGTCTCGACTTCCGATATCACATGCCCATTTCTCCGTTGTGACTCTTTTCAGAGGCTCATCAAAAAGTACTTTGAGATCTGCAAATTTGAACGTGGTGTTATGCTGAGCTACAAAATTCTTCACATCTGCCCATATTAACTAGATGGGATTGAACTCGCGGTGGTATGGAGGCAGGCGAGGGACAATTTTGTTTTGGCCTGCTGCCATCTCATCGACTATATATTTTTGGTATTCAAGCTTACGCTCCTTGACAATTTTTAGTAGCTGTACTCTTAGTATTGAGTCTTCAAAGCTAATAATCTTTGATCGCAGCCAATTTTGGATTTCAACCTTCTATGAAGACGTTGTCGGAATCTTCTCTAACCGTCATCGCTAATGATAAGGTGCATTGTCCATTACAATCACAACATTATCCTCCAGATGGGGTAGAACTTTGGAAAACCACTGTTCGACAGATTCACCGTTCATTTCTTCGTGATAATCTCCAGTTTTCTTCGACTCGAAATACTACAGCCCTTCAACAACAAACCCATTCTCATTGCCGATGTGACAAATAATAAGCCGTTTTCCTTTACCTGAAATTACGAAGAGGTATGTAAGTAAATAAAACATATACGAGGGTTACTTTTTATATATTGAGATTGAGGCAGGTCTTGATATAAATTTAAGTTTACCTGATAGATTTGTTAATCCGGTGGCTAGTCCATCTAGAAAGGCCCTCCTAGATGAGGTCACAGTTTCATCGACCCATACTTTAGGGGTAATATGACCAGCATTAACCCAGGTTTCATCCTTATAATAAATTGTTCTCTGTTGTTCCCTATAATATTCAATATTGGTCAAATACTCTCTCCTTCATAATACAATTTCCTCTCTATCCAATAATAAACTATTGCGCCCTCGTTTTTTCCATACAAAATTCAAATGTTTCAATACTTTATGGAATGTTGACCGCTTAAAACTTGGCAATAAAACATCTTCATTTATTTCTGTGAGTACTTTGTCTATCGTGGGTATTTTATTTCTGAAAAAGTACTCATGCACTTTCCTCCTGATTGCATGTTTATCAGCATCATCTATTGATTTTATAATGGTTTGACGATTCTGATTTGTATTCGGTTTGGAAAATGTATGATTTTGTTAATATTCCCGTAAAACATTGTAAATCGAAGCGCAACACACTCCAATTTTATCGGAAACTTTCGATACGACTTCGTCGACAGTCGATGTCTCAATTTCTTCCATCTCTTTCTTGAACACATTTAAAATCACTTCTTTCATCTCAACACTCAAATGTCTTTTTTTGGATCGTTTCCTGGCTGGACTCAGAGGATAGCTCACAGTGTCATCAGCAGTGTCTGTACTGGACATCTTGGAAAACAATTTTAAACAATATACTATAACGCACGCCACACAAACACGCAAACGACTGATTACAACCCTGTGCTGGTACCGAACTCGTACCAAGAAGGCGAATTCACCAATGAACGCTACCCTTTCCATCTGACACTGTGCGATCACGTGAACATCACGCTTCGGTTTTATTTTGTTTTACTCTATCTTGGATTTGGATAGACTTTAGGAGCCAATGACCAGTCACCTCTTGGTGTGTAGTGTTGTCATTGGTTATTTGATGTCGACGGGCCTTCAGACTGTATCAGGGCTTTGGAGAAAGGTCCTATGGGCACAACCATTTCATTGAAGAAAAATAATAATAATTATTATTATCCAATAGTATAACTACTCGTATAAGATTGCATAAACATTTTTGTACACTTACGCAACCTTCTCTCAAAATAGAACACACACTTATTGAAAATTTGAATAACATATAGGTATAGTTCTGTACTGCGTAAGGATCAATTTCATACATACTGTAATATCGATTCATTAGATGGATTATGAAACAGAAATCTGTTCTGCTAATATCAAATTCGACCCAAAATGATTTTGCATATGAGTTCAATAAATGAATTTATTTCATTGTTATTTCACTTTTATCTCCGCATGCATTCTTCTGGTCTCTTGCACTGATTCTTATGGCTTTCATATTATAAATATAAAAGTTTTTTACAACTAGCCCAAACATGTGAAAATATGAACAGGTAGGTTTTTGATTTCTATATTTTGAATAATTACATATAAAATACGTAACCGTCAAATTGAAGTTGAATTAGGCATACACATTTTTAACGTGTTTTATAGTTAGATACGGATGTTTTATCACTTCGTTATCATTTTCAGGTTATGAAGCATATTTCGAAAAACCACAAATGAAATATGATTGTTAACTATCAAACAAATAGTGAACTGAAATACAATTTTATCACAGTATTCTTCAAATTGCAATGCAAGCAAGTTACCGGGTGAGTTCAATGAACTTAACGACAAAGATTTGAATTAATTTCATCGTTTTTGAAGGTGGCTTTCATTTTTCAGTTACTTTCCGTTTTGAATATTAACCACAGAAACCTGTTCACATAACCATTTCTCTTAGTTTTCTTCTGAAAGGGGGTAAGAAACGAACAAGTTTCTTAATTATTTTGAAAATAATTATTGAATATATTGGATGAAAATTCATTATACTAGATATGATTCAATACAATATACATCCACTGAACATGTAGTTCTTGCCGTGTTCATTCGTTGGTAACCATTATACTCCCCGGAGAAAATCAATATTTAGGAGTTGTGCAGTTTGAGTGAACCAAGTTATCGTTCTATATTCAACACAGACCATATGTTTACAAAATACGACAAAGGGCAAAAGCGCATCTAGTGAAAACTACAAAAAAATCATTCTTTTTAACTAGTCCATACTGGTGAACAAAAAACAGGCTGTGATATTGAAAGTTTTATATAAATATTACTAATTCAGTTGAAACTGTTTCACTATTTTATTAGGTAACGTATTGCAGCACTTTGAAGATAAACTACTCGCTAATTCTTATTCCGTAATGTATATTTTTCAGCCCCAATGAAGATTTCATCGTATCCAGGAATGAGCTTGAGAGGTGAAGTCAGAGAGAGTATTTCTCTGGACGAAGACGATTTGAGTGATGTTGAAGATGAAGTATTCATTCGAGATGGTAAAAATGGATACAAGGTAAGTCAGTAGATTTATGTAGAATTTAAATTCATTCAGAATTTACAGTTGGCAGAAGAACTCAATGTTAAAAGACCCTTGATGGCTCCTAGGAGAAAACTTGGAAAATCCGAAATTGGAACAAGGCAAACTGGTAAACAGCCTTGTAGAGTCTTCTATAAGCCGTGCTGTTATGGATTAGCAGCTCTGACTGTCATGATCGGTAAAATAATCCAAAATATTAATTTGTTATTATTTATTAATAATATCTTCAGGGCTAATCATTTTGGTTGTTGTGCTTGTTTCAATCTACCCGTTGCCTTTGGATTGGTTGAGAGACTGGGTAATCAAAAAATCTCTGACGGAGGAACCAAAACTAACTTTACTGCCTTGTGATGATTTGATTGTAACTGACATTTGGTCGGTGAATTTACCAAAACTCACTACGGATTCGGCAATACGTACCTTAGACGTGAATGACGATGGCATAGAAGACATTTTATTTGGTTTCGGAACTGGTATAATTTAAATTAGAATGTATAAAGACAGTATTAATTTTGATATTTTAGGTGACAATTATGATAAACTGCCCGCTGATACATTTTGCCCGATATTTATGGGAGTCCCTCCACCTTGCGAAGGAGGAGTTCTAGCTCTGAATGGCACAAATGGCGAGATACTCTGGAGAGTTTGGTTCAACGACACCATTTACAGTTTACAATGTTCAGCAGATGTCAATGGAGATCACTTAGAAGACTGTCTAGCCGTTGGAGAAAAAGGGGTATGGTATTAACACTTGAAACGAACTATAATATATATATATATATATATATATATATATATATATATATATATATATATATATATATATATATATATATATATATATATATATATATATATATACTAATATTATAAATGAAAGTTTGTGAGGAGGGATGAATGTATGTATATACCGATGTTTGTGGCTCTTTCGCGCCTAAACGATTGAACAAATTTAGATTAAATTTCACATAAATACAGCTTATACATCAGAATAACATATAGGCGACTATTCACAATTGTTTTATATAATTTTGGTAATAATATATAACAATAAGTATCAAGTAAGTTGGAAAAATTCTTGCTCTCTGAGAGCTATCTTGGCGTGCGGTGCCTATACCGTTGCAGTTACATGTAAATAATGTACCGTAAGATTTTTTTTTATTATAAAAATTAATACAATTGCCGTTTTAAGTATTTAATATAGATAAACTTTGTCTTTTACACTATGTAATTTGAACGAATCCTTTAAAATTCATCATGATAAGATTAACTTGACGCAACGCAATAAGCCAATACGCGTCGTGTCTACTGTAAGACGACGGGGGACATTTCGTGGGTCTAAGCAATGAAGCGCCATCGCCGAGAACGCGACCCGAACGCGGCCAGACGCGTGAGGACTGACGCCGTTGATGTTTGTGACATATTATGCGACATCTTGACAAAACAATGTATTGATATTACTATTGTATGTGTTTTGGTTTTTATAAATTTACAAAGTAGTTGAGATTATGTAATATGAAATAAACATTGGCCTAATGACATTTTTACGTTGCCGTTACTTTCTCAGCGGGAGCCTCAGTGGGCCAGATTTTTCCATACTTATAGTTTGCTGGGTAACAAAACCGAGCGTCGTCAATATGTTCGATCTTTTTTTTCACTTTTGAAATGATCCAATAGTTATTCAGCTATTCCGGGTGGATACAAATCCAACAAATCAAAAATCATGAATATCGATTCACCCGTTCTTGAATTGTAAATGGTGTAACTAACACCATTTTGCGACTTTGTTTAATATGTTAGATTAAGATTCTCAGCAGAAACATGATTACAAAAATCAGTCAATTCATAAGCAGGAACAGGATTTGGTAAACCATGGTAAGTATTTATCCCTTTCGAGCAAATCTACAGTCATTAGAATACTATGGTCCATAACTTGAACTATGAAGCTGTTACTGTTGTCGAATTTCGTTCGGATTGAACATCTTCTTGGGCGACCAACTTGTATCTGTCACCTCCTAATATTTTCTTTGTTTTATCCGGGTGATTTTTTTGGTTTGATATTCTTAAAGTTTAATGCTTTTGAGCTCCCTTATCTTTCAGTCGTCACATTTCTCTTACAGTTTCTATCTGGAACATCTGATGTGGTATTGAAAATTTTCTGTAACCCCAGAATTCCACCGTCACATTTGAATAATACCTAAAAGGGTCTTTTTTTTTCAAACATTGGAACTAATCACCAACTGTATTTTCCACAATTCGCTCACCTATTCTGATAATGTTCTATGTTCGGAGGATGTTGATGAGATTCATATAATTGCAGTGGTCCCTTAGTTTAATGGGCATGAAATGTAGCAAAATGCCTACTATGTAACATTATTTCGTAGAAAGAAACTGATAACTATAATGAAACAGTACAAATTCAACTTATCAGATACACAAATACATAGTTGAATATAAATATCAACATATTGGTATAGGAACATGAAAAAACATCCTCTCAGTTATCTCAAAGGTGCGATTTCGTTTCACCCTTTTCAAAGAGGAAGCGTGCTTCTTCACTCACAAGCAATTTTGGTGAACGTATGAATCGTTGTATTTGTGCCACGTGCCAGTATACGAGTGTCTGCAGTATACGTGTAATGCCCGATGTAAGTAGTCCCACTATGATTCGATAGTGCATATAGATTATAACGACAAGTAGCCACATTGTCAGCTGCAAAATTGCTCATATCCAATTCTTCTACAGGAAATTCGATGACAACATTTAATTTGTCTCTGAATCTTTCCGTTCGAGAAAATCTTTTTTAAGAAATATGCTTCTCCAAACAACAACATAAGGCTCTATACCAATATATAATATTATATATTATGACAATCTGCTATCATATTGGCAGATGTAGTTCTAACAAAATAGAGAAATCAATATTTTGAAAATGTATCGAAGGCGATCTTTATTCTCAAATCCTTATTTGTTGGAAAAGGGATGAAAAATTCTTTGTAGATGAACAATTTAGTTTTTTGCTAACGTTTCAGACCTTATTAAATCCATCATCATAAAGTCCGAAACGTAAGCAAAAACTAAATTGTTCATCTACGGAGAATTTTTGATCCCTTTCCCAACCAATAAGCATTTGAAAATATAATTTGGATCACCAAACCTCGCGAAGGCGATCTTTGTGTGTGTAGATTCGTCTTATGTTTTTTTTAAGCGAGCCGAAATTGACCAAATGAAGGGTATGAAAAGGGTAATTCATTTTAGGCACTAACAAAAGCCTTGTCTGATGAGGTTTAGGATTGGGTTTTTTGGTCAATTATCTGAGACAACCATCGATATGTTTTTTTCTGTATCATCTCGCCCTTCTATCTACTCATTTGGATTGTCTGTTGTTGCATCAAAAGTGGACAGTAACAAAAATTTCGTCTGTGGGTCCTGGTTTTTGAATCAGTTCTGTGACACAAGTTATATCCAGAAACACTCTGCAAACTGCTGGAAACAAATTTTGGTCATCTTGATCAGGCACTGCGACGTCAGAAGTAATTCGAAAAAAAATCATCGTCACAATGGAAAAATTTCACTGGATTTCGAATGGCACAACCATGCGAACATATATCAGGTCGCACTAGGACTAACTAACTCAATAATTGCTTAGACCTGTTACGTAGCTATGGCGCTGTTGTTGAATTTCACATGTTTGACACCAAGTGTTGGTAAAAATACTAAATCCTTGCCTCTGATATGTACTGAAATAACGACTTTTAATGTGAATATCTGGAGCTTCTGTGGAAGATCGGACAATCATTCACCAGAGGGAGAGGTAAAAAAAAATGATTTGTTATGAATGGAAATAAAGGCAGATCAGTTATGAATCCACAAGCTTCCACGCGTAAAAAATTCAGAAATGTTTGTAAAATTAATCCATTCCCCAATTGAAACAATTCGCCAAAAATAAATCAGGAAATTTCTGACAATGCACTGTTTATGGAAATCGATATTGTTGAAAACTTGGATGAACAAAAGTTTGTGATTGATTGTAGAATGATAACAGCAATGACAATGTGTGTTTGAAGGTGATTGACAATGTTTCATGATGAATTTCAATAGTTCGGACTTCCATTGTCTAATATATAAAATGATTTGAAATCCCTGAAACAACCAAAAAAGAAGAATTACAAATAAATAGCTGTAAATTAAAATTATATTAAGCAAAAAAAACCTGAAATGAAATAATAGTGAAATAAAATACAAGTAAAAATAAAACGATTGAACAAAACGTAAAGCAATACAAAATGAAAATAAAGATAAAAATACTGAACTAGACGCCTTCTTGAAACACATCAACAGCGTGGGACCTTCCATCACTTTCACAATGGAGAAGGAAATCCACAACGAATTGCCATTCTTAGACGTTTTGGTGAAAAGGACCGACATAAGTGGGAAACATCTATATACCGAAAACCCACTCACACGGAACAGTATCTGAACCGCGAATCCAACCACCATCAATCAACTAAAAAAGGAATCATCAAGACTCTATAAGACCGTGCTTTCGGGCTCTGTAACACGAAGGAAGGTCTCGAGAAGGAACTAGACATCATCAAAAATGATCTTCAACGGAATGGCTACTCCAAAGCGATGGTAGAAAAGATTTTGGGTAAAAGACAGCAGGAGCCTAGCAAGGAAGAGAAGTCGTCACAACCAGTGCTTGCACTTCCCTACATCAGACGATTATCGGAGAGGATAAGTAGAATTGGTTCTAAGTACAACATCAGAACCTGCTTCAGATCCGGTAACACTATCCGTAGCAGCCTCACGAAATCCAGGCCACCAAACGCGGACTGCGATTCCAAGAATTGCATTTACCGGATACCCTACCGGAAAATCCTATATGGGTGAAACTGAGAGGACATTGAATGTTCGCATTGCCAAGCATAAGAAACACACACAGCGAGGGGAAACCAGCAAATCAGGAATAGCAGACCATGTTTGGACCCACCAACACAACATCGAGTGGTCCCAAGCTGAGATCTTGCACAGAGAGGAACACTGGTTTAGGATAAAATTCAAGGAAGCCGCATACATGTTGTCCAACAACGTGTTCAGCCAGGCCAGCGTAGAAATACGCATAATAACATATGGAAACCCATCATCAAACGAAAAATGGCCAAGTCCCGCCAAACGGTCATCTCCCACTGAACCAAACTTTTTCATAGTACAATGTAGAAACCAGCTCGGTATTTCACTTTTGTGGCGACGTTGATGAATACAATATTATAGAATATATTTATAGCTTTCTACTTCTACATCTTCATCTACATCTTTAGGCTCTCCTAAAAATATACGTACCCCTTCACATCACGAATTCAATTTCAATTTTTCCAAAAACGGGCGGATATAGCTAATTATGTATTTTGTAGTAACTACATAATAGTTCTCAAGATATTCAAATTTCAACTCAACTTGTGAATTATCTAAATCTAAAAGAATAATTCGTGAAGAAAAATTCACAAATTGAGTGGCCATACCTACTTAGAGACTGGCTGTAAATCAAATTATCTAAGAGAACAATTCGTTCAAACCAGTCTCAAATTACCTACACTGTAGGGTTATTGACTGACACCTATCATAAAACAACTACTCCCCTGGCTAATAACATGAAGGGCGTTCGATTATATCCGACAGGTGTCAGTGCAGGATTCTTCACTGAAGTTATTTCTGCATATGTTGTTGGCGATACAACTGCCGCAATAGGTTTTCAATTATTGGAACACACTTGCAGACCGGTTTCGGGTTGTTTGGCCACTCGTCAGTGCAAGGTATCATCAACATGAATCTTGCGATTTGAATATCGAATATTTCAGAAACGGTGACTTCTGCGGAAACGCAAGTTATATGGTACCTGCATTTTATAATAAACAATAATCCATTTTATCGTACTGTCGACAGTTAAGAATATTGGGAAATTCCTCTTTGAAACTTTGACGTCAAATAAATAGAGGCTCCATTGGGATTCAAGCACTTTTCAGTAATTGTTTTTCACTATAAAATTAAGGTCTAGCAAAAAATGTAGCCTACTGTATTTTAATCATCTGATGAGCCTCTGCAGCGTCTATTAGTTCTGAATTATTATATTTCAAAACAATTATAAAGTAAACATATGAATAAGTTAGACCAGAAATAATGTTCTGGTACAAGAAATGTATTTCTGTTTTAAATCTATGCATTATCTTTTTAGGTATCTTACAATTTCTAGTAATTTTTATTGTTAGCTAAGAACGCTACACCTACTTTGAAAAACGATTCACACATTACTATAATCTCAGGCTTAACAATCTAGTTAAGAAGCTGAATATGAGTTTTTTCATTTTAGACGTTAACTATGCTCAATGCTCGAAATGGATCCAAGATATGGCAGTATAATACAAACAGGATGAATATCTTTGTGGCAAATTTCATTCCAGATCAAGATAACGATAACGTTTCTGATGTGTTAGCGTCACAATCTTCACTTGGGGGTGAGTAAATATAGTTCAATAATGAACTTTCTGAATTTATATAAAATTAATGAACTTCAGATGGTGGAACAGGCACCGGTAATCTTGTGTTATTTTCGGGCAAGAACGGACAAGAGCTGAAACGATTCAAGATTCCTGGTGATGCGCAAACCTTCTATATGCCTCAAATCCTTACTAAAAATTATACGAACTCGTATGTAATTTTTGGAACGGGTTCGCCATCCTCTGGTGGTAATCTGAGTGTGAATACGGTTGATGGGATTACTTCTGGAAAGTTGGTAAGAGCAAATAGTAAATAGTGAATATAGTAAGTTCCTCTTCTTCTAAAAAACTTTTAGTTAAACTAAAATTCACAAATCCATTTTCAGTGGGTTCTTCGAACTATGGATGATTTTGAATATTTTTCCATTAATTATATTTCTTCAATTATACGATAATATCTTATGTAAGATTCCCAAAAGAAACTTTCATGAACATCACTTTTCAAAATTCAGAATATTCAGAAAAAAATGAACAATATGTCAATATCGACTGATATGACTACTGATATGTATTGATTTTTACCTTCACAGGGGCATCAATAAATAATTTTATTGGTGAAAATATACTTCCTGGATGGAGGAATATTGTATTAGAAAAAAAAAACAGGTGGGAAATAAATTTTGGTAGAAATAAAAAAAACATACTTTGCCTATAAAGATGATAGATGATGATCCGGCCCTGTGTATGAGGTATATGTTGAATACCATCATATTAGGAAAGAGTGAATTTTTTTTGAGACTGTCATCTGTAGTCTTTACATATCCTTCACATAACCTTCTGCAGGATATATAAAAAATTTTGCAGAAACATCACTATTCAATATTTATCAACACAAAAATAAGAGCTAAGACTGACCAACTTAGTACGTGTTTGGTTCTGTTACATTTCGCTAAGTTGTCGATATTTGCATTGCTAACACTATTAAAAAACAGAGGATTCCGCCATCTTCAACATCGACTAACAAATGAATATCGCATTCTTCCTTCTTTCAATTTTCAATGCAAACAGACTAGATAAAATTTAACAGAAAAGCACAGCCTAAGTGACTGAACACCAGAGGGCGCTTTTACGTTGAGGTCTGGGGAATGTTCCTCAATTTGGGTTATTACAGCAAATGCAAGTTTGAACAAAATAAAGTTGAGTTTAATTCATGAGTTTTTCAAATTCACTTCGAAAAGTATTCAAATTGATGTTTCAAATGTTGGGTTTTAATTTTTAAAGGGATTTGTTTCTAATTCACATATTGACAACAACGCCTATATCAAGTGAAATAATTTATACGTACCTAGATATTCTACTTTAAAAAAGGAAAATTATTTTTATAAATCAACAATTAAGGCAAAATATAAATTATAGTCCAATACCACCTCCACAAGCCACATAAACAACAGTTGTTTTGAATATTTCTGGAGTTTTTTCCCAACACCAAATCGTTATTTTCAACACATCGACACGTGTTTCGATCACCAAGTGATCATCTTTACAACGATATAATATAATAGCAAATGACCTATTTTTCAGACTAGTGAATCGAAAACGATATATGAGGATAAATTCATAGGTATGATGACTCAATCCGTTCTCGTGGACATTACTGGTGACGGTATTCCCGACATAATAACGGCCATGCCCAATTCAAGCTTAGTTGCAATCGATGGAGGGACGTTTCAACAAATTTGGAATTACACAATTCCAGTATCCGAAACTAATATCAGCCCGACACCGGCCTTCTTTAACAACGATAATGTTACAGATTTTCTTATCGTTTATCAGAAGTATGACCAAATTTTCAACTACAATTATACACAGGTGAGTGCTACAATCAGTAATCTCAATATTTAACAGTCCGTCTCATTAATGTGGTATTTGCATTCCATAGAATTTAAATTCGCCCTGCCATACGCGATGACTCTACGGCAGTGCCTAGAAAGGCACGCACCTGGTTATCCTTTGTCGGGACTGGAAATTCCTTCACGTTCAACACGTGTTCTTCTTGGAATTTTTCCCGCCCTTAGAGACCACTCCACCTAAATAGTTTAAGGTCCATCCAAATTTACATTTGGATGGTTATATATTCATCCCATGGAGTCTCAGTCTTTCCAGAATCACCTGCAGCTGGTGGCAATGACCGTCTGTATTATATGAGTATACCATAATATCGACGAGGGTGACCTCGCAGAACTCATCTACAAAGCCTACCAGGACTTCAGACATTCATTTTTAGAATACGCTAGGTCCGTTCTTCAACCCAACGCCCAACACCTTGAATTCATATACCGCGTCGTCCGGTCCCCCGAGCGGAGCCTGCCAGAACCTGTTCCTGAGATCTAATGTAGTGAATATTGGCGCTATGTCCATTTCCCGTAAATTTCCTGGATGAGTGGTACGTAGGGTACTTTGGCTCTAATCGATTTTTTAAACTGGCGGTACCCCACACAAAATCGCAATTTCCCTCCTTTCTTTAGGACCAGGACTACAGACGAGCAGTAAGCGAGCAATTTAGTTATCACATCATGGACAAAGGCCTCATGGGCCTTTGACATCCTGTATCTAGACTACCTGAAGGGTCGCTTTTCGTCAACACGAATCTTATTATACCACTGCCTTGGACTGGAGTTGGCAGATGGTCTCCACAAAGATGCCGGGAAACTTCTTGACTACCGACCAGATCTTCAGAGAACTGAGAGGCCCCTATCACGCTATATTGGATGAAGTTACTCCAAGTTCCGGTGTCAATCAGGGCTGAGAGATTAGTGGAGAGTTTATTACACGCGGAATTCTTGGAAAAAATCTTCCAAATAAGGGACGTTCTTCTGCTACCAACGTCTACCAGTGGTCCTCGTCTTCAGGGGCCTCAGGCTATCCACTGCCAAAAGCTCTGCCATCACGTAGTCTTCCTAGGACTTTTCTTGAAAGACCGCATCCGTCTCCACCACATTGTTATGGTTTTCCCAACGGTATGGTAGTGGTAGACCTCGATCATTCCCTCCTGTGTTCGAAGGCCCCGACTCCGAAAAAGTTCGATGTGAAGGACGATATAGGTCTGGGGAGTTGATATTTCGGTTATTATTTAACTTCTCCGGTTCTGTGGAACATTGCTGACACTCTGATTTCCCGCATTCTGGTTCGCCAGAGGATTGATGCTACGAATGCATTTCCTAGACAAACACAAGTCCTCATCGGTAGCGCCCTCTCGGCGACGAGTCATGCAACAATTTTGTCTGTCTTATTGAAAAGTACTAAAAAGTATACCCTTTTACGTAAATTTTGTCTAACCTTGATATATTTTTTCAAAAGATAAGAGAAGGGGGCTATTTACGTCCACACTGAAAATATATAAACACGAATTAGAGCAGCGTTAGAAAAATATTACCTAATCACTTTATACATAGCTCGTTAATCAGTGAGCAGTATTTGCCAATTTCAATGCAAAGTTTGTTCACTTGAATAAGTGAAGATGAGGGAAACAATACTACGAAGAATTGTGATGAAATGTTTGATAAATCGTTTGCACTATTACTGCATTACTTAATCTTCTGAAGTTGTCATCCATACCAGGGGAAACATATGAGAAGAATGACCAAGAAGATTACAAAAAGGGACCCAAAAAATCATATTGATGATTATAATTAAATAAATTGTACTTACACATAGTGGTAGCAAATAGCCTTCGAAAGTTTCTATATTTTCATAAATATTACTTGTCAATTGAAATTGTAGATTGAAAGAAATTTGTTAAATACAAATATTTCAAAACTAGCTTACCTTGAGATATCTTCTGCTGTTTCTATTCGTTCCCTTCATAATAACAAAAACAAATCAATATTATCCAAAATAAAATAAATAACAAATAACACCGATTTCAAGGTATTCAAATGTTTGAAATTACAATCTACAATAAAACTCAGATCAATTACGACTTAATACTATTATGATTTATTATGATAGAATACGATATGACATCGTAGCGTTATGCCGCCGTATATTTCTGACTTTTTCTATTGCATACATCAAACGATTTCAATGTTGTACTGTTGTACCATCTTAATGATATATTTTTCTGTCTTTTACGATACTGGTGCTGTATAATGTGATGCTTTATGTGACATAAAACACCATTTGATGTTGTTTTATTTTAGACATTCATTGTTGATGGAATAACTGGAAAATCTATTTACAATCCCATAGCAGGAAGCGTATCAACACAAATGAGTGGCTTATTGCTGAGTTTTGAGTCTCACGGATATGATATGTATCTATTTTGGACCTCCGAATGTGAAAATGTGGATACTCTCAAGAAAGTCGATCTTCTCGAAAGTAAATTGTGTATATACATAAGGGTTCATGAAGATTCATCGACTTTTCTTCAGGTAAACATGCTGATGAGCACGACGAATGCCGAAGCCAATTCAACACTACAAGAATTCTGAAATTACACGCTCTTAATCAATTTCAGGAGCCTCCAGGATTCACTGTTTATAATTCAGGTAAATTTGTTATATTTTTATGTAGAATGTGTTTATTTCATGAACAAAAACGGCGATATGATCTCCAAACAATGAAATGAAGTACCTTTATTATATTTCTATTCTTCTTACATATTATTCTATTACTCAATCTTGCTCATGCAAGCTTTCAAACGGGTTCTTTTCCATGGGCTCCTTGAATTTCTAGTTAATCTTTCAGTTGATTTTTGATCCTGCCAATCTCTCTCTAGTTTTCGTTTTTTATCACGTTTTGTATTATCAATAGTGTCCTGTATGCCACATCCTTGTTGTCCCAGTCTTTTTCGAATGGTCGGATAAGATGCAAGTTAACTTTTATGGAAGCAGTCACGAGCACTGAATATTTTTAATGGAAGCCATTGTTTTTGTTTACTTCTCTGTTCCTGTCCCAGATGGACTGAAGACTTATCGGTGAAAAAAGTACGAAGTACCTACCCACCAACTTCTGATCAGAATATTCAACTCACATCAGCTGGAGGGCAACCAATAGGTTGGTTTGTCAAGGAACAGATCGTTCTCATCTCCAAAAACCATTTTTTTCATTCGGAGATATTACAGACCCCTCTCTATTTAAAATATTTTGAGGATAACACTCGATCTACGGAACTCTTGATTTTTCATAAAATAAAGAGATCCAACTGTGAATGATCTCAGTGATCCCAAGCTGAGATCATCTATAGGGAGGAACGCTGGTTCAAGAGAAAGTTCAAAGAAGCTACGTATTTGGTATCCAATGACGCATACAGCCAAGCTAGCAACAAGCGGAAAACGGTCAACTTCCACTAAACCGGTGAGAGGGAAGAGAGAGATAGATGAAAGCGCTCGAATGACCTATAAATAGTTATCTCTCGGAGGAATAGTCCAGCCATCACCCAAAGACGATTGTGGATACCAACAATCGAAACTTCGTCAAGTTACTTGGTTTGAAACATTTTTATTTTATTTTTTTGCTCATTTTTTATCCGACAGTGTCAGATTATAAGACAGTTTGAATAAGTCTGCGGAATGATTCGAGATTGAGGTAAGCTACATTTGAAATAGTGAATTTGAAGTAGAGTATTCAGCTGTTATTTGTGTCATTGAAGTTATTAAATTTCTCTCACCTATTTATCAAAAAGCTGGCCATAGACGCATAGAGTAACCAGTAGTACCGGTGGTTAGATCGTAAAGCTGGTAACAACGGATAGTTCGTAATAGTATTTTTCAATTACTGCTATTTGATCAATAAACAAACGAAAAACAAGGATTGAAAATGACTAATTGAATACACCTGTAAAATTTTTTAGAATGTTTCAAACTGTGTCAGAAAATGGCCTAGTTCATATTTTATTCATATATCGATTTGCTCCAACAAACGGTATCGAGGAGCCGCTTATTTCCGGTTTCTGGGATACCGAAATTAAAGAAAAAGCCAAAAATTTGTCGCTAAATCTTTTACCAGGGGCATTTAAATATAAATTATTATTGAACACAATAATAATATTGCCGATTATATATGATCTTCCAACAGGGACTTCTGAACTTTGATAACGGCCATCTTGTTGAAGATACATCTATCAAATTATTTGTCGTTCATTCAGTCTGTTTTCCCAAATCACCATGAACGGATATAGCATTCAATAACACGAGAAAATAATAAAATTGTTTTATCAAAATGAATGTTCTGTACGGTTGCCATATTCGTCCTACCAAGAAGGCTATTCGCAATGTGGTGGATAAATTTGAACCCACTAGTCTAGTAAACGATCGACCAACACCCGTGCGACGACGAAATGCAAGATCTGCCGAAAACATCAAAGCTGTCTGTGAGAGTGTGCAGGAGAATCCGAAGCAGTCGATTTCGCGTAGCTCGCAGACCACTACTTGGTGAATTTTGCGTAATAACTTGGACCTGCACCAGTACAAAATTCAACTGATCCAGGAACTGAATCTTATACAACGACCTGTGAATTGGCTCTGGAGCAGTTGACAACCGACCCTAATTTTCATCAAAAAATTGTCTTCAGCGATGAGGCCGATTTCAGGATGAATGGTTAGGTGAACAAAAAAAATTGTCGAATTTGGAACGATAACAATCCATATAAGATCCAAGAGCGTCCAATGCATCCCGAAAAAGTCACTGTTTAGTGTGGATTTTGGGCTGGCGGCAACATCAGTTCATTTTTCTTTGAGGATGACGTTGGCCAGACCATCATATCAACGGCGAGCACTATAGATCGGCGATTACCAACTTTTTTGGCCTGACTTGGATGATCTTAATACGACGTGTGGTTTCTACAGGGTGGCGCTACGTGCCACACAGCTCAAGCCACATTCAATATGCTGCACAAGCGATTTAAGGACATGGTAATCTCACGCGGAGGTGATGTGAACTGACCATCGAGATGGTGCGATTTGAGCCCTTTACACTTTTCCTTGTGGGGTTTTCTTAAGTCGCAGGTGTATGCAAATAAGCCACAAACCACAGCGGTCTTCAAACCAACATATCCCATGCCATCGGTCAAATTCATTCGCCAGAGTCATGGAAAATTGGACGCTTCGAATGCACCCAGAGAAGCCGTGGCGGACATTTGAACAATGTTATATTCCACACATGAAGGCATCAATGTGGAATTGGTCGCGGTGGTAGTGCGCCCGACACACGATCGGAAGGCCGTGGGTTCGATTCCCGACTCTCGCCAGATATTTTTCTCGAAAGAATTTATCTGGTTGAAGCTGGAATGATTCTGCAACCGTGTTAGAAATCACACGTTAAAAGGTAAGACCTTGTTAGTCCTCAGCTCGCACACGTTTCTCAACTTCTGAGAGTTGTCGTTCGTATGGGGACGACAGCTGATTAACAAAAAAACAGATTTCAAACAGATTTTTAAAAAAAGGTCTTTTAAACGAATACAAAATTTCGATCATATCTCAAATACCCACTTTGTTTTATTTAAATTTAAAGATAGGATGTGCTTAATGAAAGACCCTATACGAAGCAGCAATCTTACCTAAAGAGAAAGTCAGAAAATTTTATGTCGAAAAATTTTTCTGAATACGACCTCGGACAAGAAATTTCGGGAGGTAATTCTGAAGAAAAAAATTGATTGTAACGAAATGAAACCCTACAATTTTCAGAATTAGGCTTCAAAAACTACCTAATTTTTTATAGTCAATAACTATCTCTTCAATAATTTATTCGAAAATATCTCATTTGTTGATAATTCATTTTTTCTTAATGTTAATCAATCAGGGTAGTAAAAACGCAAAAGAAATATTAAAATCATTTATCATTTCGATTTAACATAATAAATAATTCACTTTACTTTAATGTGACTTATGCACACCAAGCTATTATTTCCGACTTCCAATACCCATATAATGAATAAAAATGTTTCAGCCGAAAGAAAGAATCTTGAATTCACAGAAATGAAAACTCCTACGAAGCAATTGAAAGAATATTACAAGGCGCATCCCAAAATCAACATACAATCACTTGGTCAGAGCGAAGTTGACGAAAACTACAACGTTGATCCAAGTCCTCCGAAAATTAGAAAATATGGAACATCGAGTTTCAGACACAAAGATCACAATGGAGGTTTGATTGAAAGTTATATGACTGTACCTGAAAGCCACCACTCTGAAGATCGAGTAAGTAGAGTAGAGTAAAGAAACTAATTGAAGTCATTACAGAAAAAGTATGATTTATTTTTCTGGTCCATTCTTCTGTACTGGGTGTTTGTACGGAGGTTGAATTTACAATTTGATCATTAATAATTGAAACACTAATCTAACTTGTAAATTTTTTCTTTGGACAGTATTTTTTCACAAAATTTCTTAAAATTTTATACAATAAGTTAAAGCAGGCGAATCTGCAATATTCTTCCCAAAAATTTGTGTGCATCCTATTAGAAATTTAGACTGAGAGAGTTTCGAGTATGAAAGTTACTTACTACTTAGAGTGGAATTATATCCCGGTGGCACACTCGTATAGTGTTTTACGAGACCTTGAGCACAATAGTTAATGAATAACCAGACCTTTACTAGTACTCGACGACTTTGCCTGTCTCACTCCACAAATGATGGGTAGTTTTGTTTCATTTCTAGTTCTCTAATTTTATTAATAGGTACTTACCAGATAGTTGAAAATTTGGTTTGACCTTCCTCAATGAATTTTTCTTTTATAATTTAATTGAATGAAACATTTATTTCAAAATTATTTTATTGGAAAATTGTATTATATGAAGCACTATTATCCTCAATGGTATGCTTCGAAGTTTCGGGACAAAATACATGTCTTATCAACGCATCAGCACCGTTTTGGATACCTTTACAAGACGATGCATTCATTTTTTCATAACATAGCACATTTTTTTTCTTCTGGTGACATAACTTTATGTACGTATTATCATCATGACAAATCTGTTCTTGTCATGATGACAGTACGTATACACATTCGTATACAGAGCTATAGAAATTTCATTCGAATTGATAAGGTTTTTTCGAAAAAAGGCGTTTGAGCTTTCTACTTTTCCATCGTGAAACAAAAAATGTAAATGTTATTTCATATTTCGACACTAGTATACCTAAATCATGCTAGCCAGTCCTAGAATATAATTATTTTTAGTAGATGTAACAATATATCAACCTCCAAAAATGACTCAGCCAAGACAAACTCTGAATATGATTATTCTTATTGTCAATTCGATATTGTCTTGAGGGTAAAAGAATTTCATGAATGACAACATGCCGGTACATCAAAGAAAGCCACCTAATCGTCGCAAGCAAGTGGCTCTGCAATTCATCTACGAAGTCACTGAGATATTTCTACCCGCTATGCTCCTTGAGGACGCCGCTAACGAACCATTAAAACAGTGACTTGCGACAAATGACATCAAAGGAGGCGGCCGACTGTTTTTTCTCAGATTGCGTTAAAGATAGTATTGATAGGCGTCGGACTGAGGGTACTGATATAAATTTTCCAATGATAAATTCTGTTTGATCCGAAGATAATTGAAATATCGTGAAAACTAATTTTGTTTAAATATAGAACAATTTGTTTTTGAAATAGTTTTTTATTCAGGATTATATAGAACATATAACAATATTCCAGACTCCACAAATGACTGAGCCAGACTATGAATGGGTTCAGAATCAGCAGGAGCCGCTGTTGAATAACATGGAAAAAATTGAACCAAATTTCGATGATTACCAAATCGATGATACTGTACCTTATAATCAAAAACATTTACTGATTAAAGAAAATCTGGAAAACTCCAACAGAGATCCCAGAAGCAAAGATCGTAAGACGAATAATCACACATCAAAAAGTATCTCCAAAACAAGAAAAAAAGATCTGTTCGGTGAAAAAAACGGCATTTACGACTATCGAAACGTTCGATTATCCAGAAATAGGCTACTACGTGATGTAGACTACATTCCTACTGATATATTCAAAGACACGTTTATTAAAAATGAGGAAATGCGTCTCAGAAAATCCAAATTTGAACAGAGGGATGTCAACACACACACGGATAAGATAAAAGAAAAGGAAGAAATACGGAAAATCATAGATAAAGAATTGGAAGAGTCAAAGAAGTCTCCTACGACTTTGTGGGATCTGGAATCGGAGAAGGAGATGGAAGACTGGGTGGACGGAAATTACAGGGGGAAAAGGGATATCAACTATGCTTCTTCCAGTATTTCTAAGATAACTTCAGTTGGTAAGTAATTGTCATCACTATAATCAATAAACCAACAAATTTTTGAATTCAAGGTGCTATAGTCGATTCCATCAACGTGACTAACGGTAGCAATTCAATAGATATAGTGTTCATCAAGTACTGGATACCAACACACATAGGACATCAAGAAATGTTGAAACAAGATATCAAAGATTGTATTGATGATAAAATCAAGGAAAATTCTGAAGGTAAGAACAATTATCATTTATAGTAGTAGTGCTTGCATTATAACCGATATTTTTGAGAATCATCGATATTAAGAAAACTATCCCAAACTGAAGGCAAGGGATATTTTTCTTTAAGTATTTGTAACAAAGAAAACCATTCTAAGGTTGATTCAAACACTCTCCCTCAGGATCACGCCCGAGGAAGCTAATGTAAAAGTGAAATACGATTTTGAAAACTGTGTAGTGGAAATCTTCAACCGAGCATGTTTTATTAAACACCACAGGATTCACGATTTCGCCATCCACACTGTTTTCCACATTGATACCTCTCAAAGCCAGCTCTATTAACATTTCTAAACTGACTTTAGTATTACAACATCTGACTGGTAGGACTATAAAGTGGTAGGTAGTCAGGATAAAAATTTATTGAGATCTAGAAAGTGTAGTGAGGGTGAAATCAATCCCAGACAATGAATAACTAACTTTTTTCGTCACTAGCACAATGTCGTCCAGTGCCAATGGTGAATGTGCAGTTTTCATCATCCAAATGACTTTCGATCTTTATATTTCTTTATCGTTTTTCTGATGGTTATTCTGCAAACTTCATTTTCTTTCTATTGTGTCAGTAACAAGTACCATCTTGTTGGATTTCGATGAGTTCTTCTAGTAACTCATTTGTTTCACCTCCATTCACGATAACGTCTAGATTTAGTATCTTTATTATCTTTATCTGCGTTTGGTTCACTTCTACTTTAATGACTTTGAGGTTTTTGCTGTTTCCGATAATCCATCTGCAGATTCCATAATCTTTCACCCCTGAAACAATGTTTTTATTTGGAGGTTTTCGTTTCTCGACTGATGCGTTCAATTTATAAACAACCTATTGGATTGTTTTCTTTCAATGTTGGCTCTTTCCATGGGATCACTTCTCTAAACTTAGTTTTCACTCCTCCCAAAATATTTTTGTAGTCTCGAACTCTATCTTATCTATCCATCAACGTTTATGATAAGATGCCGACCCAGCTTTAGAATTACTTAGTACATCTTGATGCATTTTAAAGCGTTGATTCTGATCGGTGCTCCAGTCTACTCCACAAATTATTTTGGGCTTAGGGATACGATAAAATGATTAGTCCCTGAGTTTTTCAATTATTATATATAATTCAAGTTGCATTTCTACAGATTCCACAATCATTTGATATTTGTTTCATATACTTATTGAGCTGTTATACAGCTTTTCTATTGCTTGGTTTCGCAGTGCTGGAATGAGTGTAGTGTCCTTTTCCTCTCCAACCTGTTGTTGGCGTGCATGGCATACAATGTTCATCCAGTTTTCCATTCATCTCTTCCGTGACCTGTTCTATCTCTTCGTTGACCCGTGTGCTAATTTTGCACAACTCGTTTCGACTATTTCTACTAAGCCATTGGATGTATTTATTCAGATTTCCTTTTTTTGTTATTTCCTCCTGAAATGTTTTGCTGATTTCGTATAATCATTCAATTTTCATGTTCTTCGTTACTGCTAATTTGAACAACAAAAACAGAGAAGTGAAGAGAAAAAACAAGCAATCAGCAAAAATCTTCAGGAGGAAATAACATTTCTAAGGTTTTTTTTCTATAAATTGATGGATGTAGCCGTTACTACGTGGTATGAGATCATAATGAAGAAAAGAGAAATGAAGCTTTCTATGTTTTTTACCACTTTTATTTGTCCTTATAGGACGACACTGCAGTAACGTTAGTTACAAATAAAAGTGGTAAAAAACATAAAAAGTTTCAATTCTCTTTTCTTCATTTTTTTTTCTAATCTCTTTACTCTTATTTTAGGAACTTCTCATTTTCTTATTTCCATTTCATATTTAGTTAGGTACACAAGAATCTGTCTATAGAGTAGGGAGGGTGAGTGTAGGGCCCACATCACTTATACCACATGTGACCCATTGTACATCCTCCCGAGGAGTTGTCCTCATAGGTCATCGTCCATCCTGTCCTATCCAGGAAGGAGGACAGGTCACTGGGAGACATCTCCTTTATATCGGCAATGTCCGGAGTTATCGCCAATAAGAGAGTATGTGATCGGCGAGTCTTGGCCTAGGTATACAAGAATACCTGATGTGAAAATTTCGTTGTAGTCAGCAGCTCGTATTTACCTTCTTCCATATTTTTTCTCCACTTATCCAACTGGTCTCAGCAATGTTACTATTTCAGGTCCCTTAAAAACGAATTAACAACTTTATACACTCAAAAATACAACAACTGAATGAATGCTAATTATGTATACAACAAAAAAACGCTCTGGTATCAATAGATCGCGGAGCAATAAAAAAATGCAAATAATTGAAGCGTTCACTCCCCGCGTGAATGACTGATCATCTGTTGGTAATTGAAAATGCAACACACCCTGTATTGTACATCAACCATTTATTTTCAGTTATTGTTTGACATTTTGTATGTATATGAATGACTGTCAGATACAAGTTCATCATAATATATATAAATTATTGATATGTTCAATATAACGTTTAGAAGTAACTCAGGCTTATTGTAATTACACCTTTGCACTGCCCTCATTGCATTTCCAACATCATCGCCTAACACATTCACTTGTCTTTCAATGTTTCGTCCGATTATAACAATTCAATCGCCGTCTTAGTACGTTAGGCAGAGTATATACAGTGCATTTCTTTAATGCCTTCCCCCTTTTCATTTTTGAATGGGTCAACTTAAAAAATTGAAATTTAGGATAGTGAAATTAATGCATGAATAATTTATTTTGAAGTGAAATTGGCAGGTGAAACTTTCAAGATGGCGACTGGGCGCCATCTGGGAAAATAAATTAAATAGAAAGGGGAATCTTGTGACACATCTTTTTTGAAGCTCCTGACAAATACTTCACAACTCTAGAATATAATGTCAACTACTACGAAATGGCGTAACTTTTAATAAATGCCTGAATACATTGACTTTTAACTACGTTATATGAGGTAATAAGCTTGAGGTCAGTTCAGAAGATGCTCGAAATGGTTGCTTAGAACTTCTTGACATATGAACAGCCTATCCGATATTTCACGCCGAAAATTTTCGAACACAGTAACGTCAATATCTCTACAAATATTTATTATTCTCTGCCGTATATCCAAAATTGAAGCAGGTTCAGTTTCGTACACCTTTTGCTTCTAAAAGCCCCATAAAAAAAGTCCAAAGGTGTTAAACCTGGCGAGCGGGCTGGCCATTCTGTAGGACCTCGAGGCCAATCTAACGACCGGGAAAAGTAGTATCCAAATAGTTTCTTACTTGTCTGGAGTAATGTGGTGGTGCTCCATCTTATTGGAATACAATATTCATATCGAATTCATTAGGATTCGCTTCAACGATTTCAGTCATGAGAGTCAACAGTAGTTTCCAGCATATGAAAATACAGTTCCCCTATTAAATTTTGATCAATAAATAGAGGTCCTACAATATGGTTTCCCAATATTCCTGCCCAAACGTTAATTTTTTCTATGTGTCCCGGAAAACGCGTGAGGGTTGGTGTCACTCCAATAACGGCAATTTTGTCTGTGAACATTGCCGTTTAAAAAAATGTACATTCGTCACTTAAAAAAATATTGTGGAGATAGGTAGGATGCCTTGCAATGGTTTCCGTCATAATTTCGCAGAATTCTGTTCTTCGATCAGGGTCATCTTCAGTTAATTGGTGTACCATTTTAATTTTGTATGGATAATACCTATTCCTCTTCAAAAGTCTCCACGCAGTAGAAGGAGACTACTCACGACGGAATAAGTAGACTGTTCAGGATTTACTACCATCTTACCAATTATTTGCACTTGCTGTTCTTCCGGAATGGACGGATGACCTGGGGGCTATTTGTTATGTACACTATCGGTAATTGTGAATTTGGATACAAGTTCCACAAATATTTTCTACAGATAGGACGATTCGGAATATATTCATTGAAAATCATTTCGGTCTCGTAAAAGTTACACGTCGCATCGTAAATAAAAAAAAATCAAGATAGCGCCCAGTCGCCATCTTGAAAATTTCATCTGTCAATTTTACTTCAAAATAAAGATTTCATGCATTGATTTCATTATCCAAAATTTCTAGTTTTTGAATTGACCCGTTCAAAAAATAAAAGGTGGCAATAAAGAAATGCACTGTAGATATAAAAGTGGCATTTTAAACTCAATTTGTACTTCTGAAATTCCACAATATATGTTGTATATATTATAATGTTGCGTTTATTCCAGATACTGCTGTTCACAAATATCAAAAGACTATAAGCGCAGAACAGAGGATTTTATTCGAGAAAGAGTGTCTCGAAGAACAAGAGAGTCTGAAAATAGGATTAGACTACTTCCAACAACTCTACAAACTTAGACTGGGACAAATGACTGTTTATAGGTTAAGATTAGAATGCAAGTGTATGAGTGAAAGAAAAAATGCTAGATGTGCTGAATTTTTACCCAAAGATAAACAAAATTGGCCTAGCTATTTGGGAAGGTTTGGAGACGGGGTTTTTCCGACACAAGGTTAGTCTCGAAATAATTGGTTAATATAATATTTGTCTCCATACAAACAAAAATCGATGACTTTTTCGAAATTGATTATTATAGTGTATTCATTGTTTCAGGCTACAGCAGGAGATAAGATATACAATATGAAAGCAAAATATTACAGGCTTCCAGAAAATTTTTCAAATAAATGCAATATCATCTTCTAAAACCTGAATTGAGGTTTTCAGAAATGTATTTTATAACCGATGCGACCCCATTGTGGGACAATTGACGTATAATAGACCCCTCATATATGTTTTTCAATATAGGAACGTTCAACATTTTCATTTAACCTAATCGTGGCATCTGAGTGATGACACAATTCAAAATGGTTAATAATTTTGAGCAACAGTTGTTAAAAATGTGGCGTGGACGTTTTTTAATGAATATTTAGAGATTCGTTTCAAACAAATCTGTCACAACAATATTGAGTATAGTATACATCTTATCAATTCTTTCTTATTATATGCAAATATTTTTGATTATGAAAACTAAACAATATCTGTTGTGAATGGAAAGAGGTATATTTTTAAGAGAGATTAGTTTTTGGGAAGGAAAGGTTTTGAAGAAAGATCCGCACATTTTTTTTCTATAAAGATGGAGAAGTAGGAAGCTAAAACTTTTCCCAATAATCTGTTATGATTGCTCCACTAGATGAACTACACTTATGGAAAAAACTCTCCAAAACCCTTCAATCGAATGAATATAAACTGCAGCTATTTGGATTCAACTTAAATCATTACTTTTGAACAACACCGATATTAGAGCGTATATCTCTTTTCTCTATACCAAAACTTATTTCATACGTGTCAAATCGGAACCGAATGAAAATTGCTGTAATGAGATTTGTAGGTTTACCATATTGAAGTAATTTGAAAAAGGCTATCACTAATCATAGCGATTCTATATAAAATTAAATTTCATATTCAACTGAATTATTCAAGTCTTACTTTTCGATCATTCATTCAACATTACAATATTTGATTAGCATGTGTGCTTCAACTACAACTTTGATGATAACAAAATAGAGCTCAATAATCTATTGAAAACGAGTGTCAAATCTGTATTTTTCAGAAAATATATATTTTACAAATGAAATGAAAACTTCTCTCAATGATAACGCATTAAAATTGACATTGTAGAATTATTTATAGTACTTATTAATGTCTATCGAGTTATGAGAGCGAAATTTCTATAAAAAACAACAGACATTTTTGCTGCGTACAAGAAAGATCAAATTCATTCCATTAAAGCTTGGATAATCTTAGATACATTTCAATTGTTATATTATTTATTTATATTATAATTGAAATTCAGATTGAAAACTGTTATTTCTTAATTAATTATCATTCTGGTATATACATTTCAATCTCAATCCCTTCGCCCTTTAGAACTTGAAAGATTCACAGTAATAAATCGATTACTATATTTTTATAATGAACACAAAAATAGTTCAGAATTTAAAATCAAGGAAAAAAAGGTGTCGGTATATATACTTCTTCATCTTTATCGAATAAGATGTAGAAATCTTCCAAAGAAAGACAGAAAGCAATCAATTTCAAATTAAACTCTATACAAAGATGTATAGCAAAGGAGTAACTTTCAGAAAAAAACATCTCGAAACAACTACTCTCATTCAAACATTGAATTACACGAATAGAAAGAAAACATGGGTACTTTCGAAACATCTACTTTTATGTGAACTTTGAATTATCAAAAAAACACGTATTCCTATTCACTTTGTACTCCAAAAATTCGTAATGGAATTGAATCAGTTACCATTCACAGCATTACTACACAACATAGTATATGAAAGAGATAAAACTTCACTTACATGGTACACAAATCTAAAGAAATGAACGTTCAAACCAGTCTCGGATATACCTACACAGTAGGTTGAATGGACTGGCGCCTATCATTCCCCTGGCTAATACCACGAAGGGCGTTGGATTATATCCAACAGGTGCCAGTGCAGGATTCTTCACTGAGTTAATTTTGCATATGTTGTTGGCGATACAACTGAAAGAGTCGACCTTCAACAGACACACTTGCAGATCGGTTTGGGGCTCATTAGCCACTCGTCAGTGCAAAATAGTGGCCATCATCGACTTAAAGTCAAGGATTTCCATAATTGAAAATCGGAATTCTTTCATTGTATTTCATTCCTCTTCCTAAGTTGGAGCGAACAACAAAATGTCACTCCATCTAGTGGACGAGGTACTAACCAACTGCATATCCGAAATTTGCCCGATTCCTCGGAATAAGGAAGAAAAACTTGCTTATTAGTCAGTGGGCTATGCTTGAAGACTGGTAGTAAACAAATCTAAAGAAATAAACTTTTAACCTTCAAGCCAGTCTCGAATATACCTATACAATAGATTGAAGGGACTGACGCCTATCAGAAAACCACTACACCCCTGGCTGTTACCACGAAGGACGTTGGATTATATCCGACAGGCGTCAGTGCAGGAATCTTCACAGAAAATTTCCTGCATATGCAATTGGCAATACAACCAAAATTGAAGGTCGACTCTTTCAGATGTATTGCCAATTGCATACGCAGGAAATTTTCTTTTAGATTCCTGATTTCATAACAAATGATTGGAGTACAAACTGAATAGGATTTTTTTTTGTATAAATCAATATCCATATAAAATTATTTTTTCATTCGTGTCATTCAAATTTTATATGAAAAAAGTTGTTTTGAGAGGGCTTTTTCTTCCAGTTTGTATCTGAAAGTTATACCTTTGCATGAACTACATGATTTTGGAGTTTATTTCGAAATCAATTGGTTTATTTCTTTCTTTGGAAGATTTCAAAATTTTTTTGTACGAAGATGGAGAAGTGGAAAGACAAATTGAAGAACTGTATTTGTAAATTTCTTCAAATACAATTTGTAAACCCAACTTTTCATATTCCTTAATCGCCAAAATTATAAAAAATGTTACAATTGTTTCATCAGTACTAAATAGTTGTCATCGGATATTCTCAAACTTGATTTGTTGTTCATAAAATTTGTATTTTATGAATTCGAGATATCACGAAAGATACTGACCATTTTATTTGAATTTTTGAAATTGAGGTTGCCAGCTTAAAGGTAAGGCGCGAAGGATTGAAAGTTATTACGAAAATCGACGTTCCCAAAACATTTTTCTGAATTATCTTCAACAATAATTTTCAAAAATCAATTTATGTGCTCCGACACTTAAATTTGAAATAGCGTTCTCAACGATTACTATAAATTACTATTATATTCATTTTGTGTAATCAGTAAATAGTATTGTAGACAATAAATATTTAAATATTTTATTAATGTTATCATCAGTATTGTGACACCTACAAAAATGATTTCATTGCTTCGAAATATCTCGGGTCGATGTTCTTTTAACCTCGGCCAAAAGCATCATATATACATTTTGAAGGTGACTCCAAAATACTTTCTTTGAAAAAATGTAATTATTTTTTGAAGTGTCACTTATGTACATATTGTATATAATACTTTGCTTGCAAAAAATTAAACTCGATGAGGTTTATATTACTTAAATTTATTTAGATTGATGTGCCACATTCTTATTTCAATCAGGAATTTATTGTTTTTGTTATGAGATATTTGAACCAATTATATTCAGTATACCACTTATTTTGTATAAAAAATAAACTTTTTATGTATCACGTGAATGTATTCATTTTAACACCACGAACAACTTGAGACTCATTTAGCCAAGATTTTTTAAAACAATCCCTTACTCAAAAAATGATTCAATATTCTCCAAAAAGTTAGGAGATGCCTCAATATCAACTAAATTTAAAAAAGTCAAGTAACTTGGTTTGAACTCTCTTCTAATTTTCGAATGCTCTCAAAAATTCAACCAACTTCTGAAGATTGATCAATGACATTAGATTAGATTGTCGGTGAGTTGCCCATGGCCTAATTCACTGCGACCTTTTCAGATCTATTGTGATGCTCCTTGGTTGTTAGAGCTCATTGTCTAGCTTGATCTCTTTGATGAAACTTCATAGCCTTGACACTGACCCCTTCATATAGCTGACAGCCTATGGTCTATCTTCCCGCATCTTGCGTGTCTCAGCCTTGTTATCGTTTCGCATTCACAGAGCACATGCAGTGCGGTTTCTTCATCTTCTTGACAGAACCTGCGTTGGGTTTCTTCTGTCAGACTCATGTTGATCATTTGTTTCCTGAGTCGGCTATGCTCCGTTAGTACACCCACCACTACCCTTACAACCTTACGGTGGAGGTTAGGCAGGTATTCCGTGAATGTGGGCGATGGTTTCTTTATGAACTCATTCGTCTGGCTCATTCCTGGGAGCTGATTCCACCAATATATTCGACTTCGATTCGGCTTGCATCCATGAGTTTATGGATGTCTTTATACATGCTTTCGCTACCTCGCAGAAGGGTTCTGAGCCGAGCATAGCCTTCGATGCGCCTTCACGGGCTAGAAATCGGCCTCCTCATTGCCCTTGTGACCCTCATGTCGGGGTACCTATACTAGAGTGACCCTATTTTGGGTACTTATCTTATTGAGTGCGCTCAGACAGCTTCCCACTAGTCTTGAGAAAACTTGAAATGAGCTGAGCGCCTTAATTGCCGCCTGGCTGTTGGAGAAAATGGCAATGGTTTTATTTGTGTCCTTCTACCTGTTTATTTCCCCTATACAGTGTTCGATGCCCGCTACTTCTCTCTGGAACACAGTTGCATTATGTCCGAGGCTGAGTGCGATTCTCGTCTTTGTTCTGCCTCCGTATATACCGGCTCCCACTCCTTGAGTCTTTGAGCCAATTACATTACATAGGACCTTCATTCTCGTTCGCCTGTTTTCATGCTAGATTTACGTGTGACGACACGCACACACGTTCTTAGGTGGCCAGTGGCAGTTCATTTGCTCTATCGACTTTGATCTATAGATTTGCCATGGTCGCAACAATATGATGATTAAAATAAGTTCTTACCTATAAGGGTTTTATCTTCGCTTTACGATTATTGTTAGAATATTTCGAAAAAAAATATTCTGAAACCCACATACACCTAACAGATAATCTACAAACTATACTCTATGGTGAATTCGATTACCAGTTGTCTGTCCTAACCATCTGATACTGATGAGCTATTCCTAAAAATGTAATGTGTTACTTCTGGTGGTTTTTTATGTATCCTTTGGGGGTTTTATCAATTTTCGACAGGCAGCCAATAAATGGAACTGGAAGTGAATGTTTTATTCAGTAAAACATTGAAAAATATTTTTTTTAACAACTTAACAATTGTTGACGAGAAAAACATGTTCGTGAGCAGTTATTTCTAAACCAAAATGTCAGTTGGTAAAATGAATGGATTCCAAATTCTATCGAGCTGAAAAACATACATGGTTCGTTTGGAACAATATTCCACAGCAAATAGAGTACGCGACGAACTGAAGGTACTTACCATAATCACTGTCCTTCGGAATATTATACGTACGCATTCATGGTGGATTTGTGTATCCTTGATGCCCCAGAAGAGAGTTCTTACAAACTCTCGTCAAAAATCTACACAATCATCTTGAGCCGGAAACGTTCAGACAAAAGAGAAACAGTGGCAAAGTATATGTCGGCTCTCAAAAATATGGCCATAACATGTGAATTCAAAAATTTCTTCAACTATCTAAATGAACAATTCGTTCAGGTCAGTCTTTTCTTACCTAAACAGTAGCTTCATGGGCTGACACCTTTCAGAAAACAACTACTCCCCCGGCTAATATCACGAAAGGCGTTGGATTATATCCAACAGGTGCCAGTGCAAGATTCTTCCAGATTCTTCTGTGAAGAATCCTGCATCCTGTCGAATAAAATCCAACGCGCTTCGTGGTATTAGCCGTGAAGTAGTTGTTTTCTGATAGGTGTTAATCGATGAAGCTACTGTGTAGGTAAGAAAAGACTGGCCTGAACGAATTGTTCATTTAGATGATTCGATTTATAGCCAGTCTTCAAGTATACCCACTTACTATCATTGAAACATTTTTCAATAGAAAATCTACTAGATCAGTTTGTTTCTGGGTTATATAATGAGTCTATTAAACAACGACTATTTTCTGAAAAGTTTCTGAGCTATGCTCAAGCTTATGAAATCAGGCGGAACATAGAAGCTGCTGATATACTAGTATCCAGCATTGTAGGATCCCCGGAGGTATAGTTCAAGTAAACGATATAGTGCAACCTACCTTCCAACAGCTCCCCTTCAATAATATAGTTAGGGAACTAACTAATTTCGTTATTCAATAATGATTTCAGATTATATATATATATATATATATATATATATATATATATATATATATATAAATAAATAGATAAGTACTCTTTGATCATTCCCATATTGATTTCAATTTAAGAGCCACCGGTATACAGCTGTTTCAGCCTATTGGGCATCGTCAGTACCGGGCAGGCGGTCCTCGATTGAAGACAAAATGAGAAAAAACCAAGAAAGTACTTGATAAAAATAGCTGCGTAAACGCAAGCGAAACATAAGTGTCTTCAATCGAGGACCGCCTGCCCGGTACTGACGATGCCCAATAGGCTGAAACAGCTGTATACCGGTGGCTCTTAAATTGAAATCAATATGGGAATGATAAAAGAGTACTTATCTATTTATTTTTTGATTTTCATGGAATTATTTTCCAGCAGCTTGACTGCATTAACCTTTCTAGATTTCATATCATTTCTAGAAACATGTGGATTCGTTTTCCGATGGCATTTCAGGTTAGCTTCCCAAATTTCTGCTACCGCAGTTGTCGGTTGATTGGTCAAACCACCAACACTGACATAAAAACTTGGCAAGTTGACTTGGGTGTCACACCAATAGGTGGTTCCACTTATGTTTCGCTTGCGTTTACGCAGCTATTTTTATCAAGTACTTTCTTGGTTTTTTCTCATTTTGTCTTCAATCGAGGACCGCCTGCCCGGTACTGACGATGCCCAATAGGCTGAAACAGCTGTATACCGGTGACTCTTAAATTGAAATCAATATGGGAATGATCAAAGAGTACTTATCTATTTATTTTTTGATTTTCATGGAATTATTTTCCAGCAGCTTGACTGCATTAACCTTTCTAGATTTCATATCATTTCTAGAAACATGTGGATTCGTTTTCCGATGGCATTTCAGGTTAGCTTCCCAAATTTCTGCTACCGCAGTTGTCGGTTGATTGGTCAAACCACCAACACTGACATAAAAACTTGGCAAGTTGACTTGGGTGTCACACCAATAGGTGGTTCCACTTATGTTTTCGCTTGCGTTTACGCAGCTATTTTTATCAAGTACTTTCTTGGTTTTTTCTCATTTTGTCTTCAATCGAGGACCGCCTGCCCGGTACTGACGATGCCCAATAGGCTGAAACAGCTGTATACCGGTGGCTCTTAAATTGAAATCAATATGGGAATGATCAAAGAGTACTTATCTATTTATTTTTTGATTTTCATGGAATTATTTTCCAGCAGCTTGACTGCATTAACCTTTCTAGATTTCATATCATTTCTAGAAACATGTGGATTCGTTTTCCGATGGCATTTCAGGTTAGCTTTCCAAATTTCTGCTACCGCAGTTGTCGGTTGATTGGTCAAACCACCAACACTGACATAAAAACTTGGCAAGTTGACTTGGGTGTCACACCAATAGGTGGTTCCACTTATGTTTCGCTTGCGTTTACGCAGCTATTTTTATCAAGTACTTTCTTGGTTTTTTCTCATTTTGTCTTCAATCGAGGACCGCCTGCCCGGTACTGACGATGCCCAATAGGCTGAAACAGCTGTATACCGGTGGCTCTTAAATTGAAATCAATATGGGAATGATCAAAGAGTACTTATCTATTTATTTTTTGATTTTCATGGAATTATTTTCCAGCAGCTTGACTGCATTAACCTTTCTAGATTTTATATATATATATATATATATATATATATATATATATATATATATATATATATATATATATATATTAAATGGTCAAAAATACTGAGTGCGCATATAAGCAAAACTAAAAAAAAATATGGCTCTTCTTTGGCACCCCGAAAAAAAATCATAATACAAAAAAAATTGGAATCAGTACAAAGTATGGCCTCCACGCTGGTTTATTACGGCCCTACATCTATCGTGCATCGACAAAATGAGATTGTCTATGTCTTGTTGAGGTACATTTGCCCATTCAGCGATTAAAAGCTCTCTCAATTGAAACGTTGTGTGAATGTTCCCCATATGCGGAGTAATTCTTCGTTGAAGCATGTCCCACACATGCTCGATGGGATTCAGGTCCGGTGATTGTGCTGGCCATGGCAATACATCAACTCCTTCGTTGGTGAGCCAGTCAGTCACTAGACGCGCGACATGTGGACGAGCATTATCGTGCATTAGGTGGACGTTTTCACCAACAGCACCAGCAAATGGACGGACGATAGGTAGAAGAATGGTGTCGAGGTACTGTCGAGCTGTGAGGGAGCGATTTGGAAAAACGAGGTCGGTTCTGCCGCCGATCATGATTCCGCCCCATAGCATTACTGTACCACCTCTGTATGTGTGGACTTCCTGGACGTGTCTCAAACGTTCATTATTTCCAGGTCGTCTCCACAGTCTTACTCGACGAGAATCTGGATGAAATCCAAATCTGGATTCGTTTGTAAACAAAACTGTGGCCCAATCATTTGCATCCCAGTTTTGATGTTCTTGACACCACTCTAATCTTCTACCGCGATTGCCTCTCGACAAAAGTGAACATCTAAGTGGCTTTCTGTTGTGGAGATCTGCTTCATGCAGTCGATTTCTGACAATATCACGACCAATGGTTACCTGGTGCGTCTGCTGCAACACGTTAACCAACTCAGGTACTGTGATTGTCGGTTGTCTTCTTGCGGTTAAGACCAAAAATCGGTCTTGAACTGAAGTTGTAGCGCGTCCTCGCCTCGAAATTAAACATATATATAAATATATATATATATATATATATATATATATATATATATATATATATATATATATATATATATATATATATATATATATATATATATATATATATATATATATGAAATCTGAAGTTTTCACGGATAGGAATATGCTGAACTGGTTTTTCCGGGTATTTGATCCGTGTATGTGATATTATTTCTAATTTCAGGTGAAATTACACACAAAAATATGTTAAGTTGAGAAACTTGTGCGCGCTAAGGACTTACGAGGTCTTACATTTTAACGTGTGATTCCTAACAAATAGGGGGAAGTCTCAGTATGGTGTGTCCATACTCTCAAGGGCATACACTTTTTCAAATAGTTTTGCCTGTAAAACTTCATGTAGTTGGTTTTTGGTATAGTTATCTTCAAAATACAAATTGTTATCCATTAAAAATGTTTGTATTTCATCTTTAGGTACTCCAATTTTTACTCGGTACTTTGATGAGCTGTCGCGAATGATAGGAAGCGTTGTCAAGAACTATTAAACTATTCGCATCCAAATTTGGGATCAATGTCTTCTGAAACCATTCCTCGAAAATATTAGCTTCCATGTTCTTATGATAGTTCACATTGCAGTCCTCAAGTTTTTTTCCACATATCTTCAAAGAATTCGGAACTCATCCTTTACTTTCTCCGCAATGCACAATGATTAGTCGCGATCCTTTGTTTGCAGGCATGTTATGCGTACACATTATCGAACCATCAGTCCACCCTTTCGTAACTGTGTCGTGAGTGTCATACCAAGTTTCGTCCAAATAGAAAATTTGCCCTTGTTCTTGTCTATATTTAGTTATTTGTTCTAAGTATTTGTTACGCAATTCCACTATTCTTCTGCTTTCCATAACTGCTTGACGTTAGTTTATTATTTTGAATCGAAATCCTAATTTCTTTATCCAATTCTATGATTTCAGTTGTAGGATTCTCATTGCTTTTATAACAGTCGTATTTTTTTTCTCAGTGATTTCATTAAATGAACATCTACAGGTTTTGCTAATCCTGTATTACATGGCGTCTTGAGTTCATAAGGTTTGTTTTTGACTATTTTACGTACAGCTGAGAAAGGAATTTCGTTCAAACCTGATGTTGCTTGTAATAGTTTATTTCCCTCGACACCAAACTTGGGATTCGGATTTCTATATACATTGAAACATACTCTCTGTGTTTCAATATTCAAATGCATCCGAATATTATTTACTGGTGTCTATGGAACGCCGTTTTACTTTTTATTGTCACAAATATTCATTCCTCAATTTATTCAACTAACAATTTATTTGTTTGAATTTAATTGACTCATGCATTTGTTCGACACATTAAAAAAAATTGTTCGCAAAATTTGTTCTATTTTAAATGACACTTGATTTAAAATGTTACATGAATAAAATTGTTATTTGAATAAAAAAGAGTAATGAAATAACTTGAAGCTTTTATTGATTCCGAAGAAAAATATTGTTTGACAGTATTGGAAAATGGAACGCCAATTTATTATATATTATGCTGAAAAATAATCTATATACATATAGTTCAACTCAGCAATAAACCAACATTTTAATTCAACAATCAATGGAATGTATTATTCGAGTAAATTCAACAAACGTTTCAATTCCGCATATAATTTTGACCTTTCAATAAAATGTTAGTTATTTATATGACTGTTGAATTACAATGAAACTTTAAATTCACTTTCTAAAAGTAAGTTTGGGAATAAAATTTCAATGAATATATTTGAATGACTGTCAAAGTTTTTCCATGAAACATTGTTGGTAATAAAAATAGACTTTCGTTTGTCTGAAAATATAGCAAATTAACTTTCCATACTAAATATTTTTCAATGAATAATAAAGATTGTTATATTTCAATTTTATTGAAAGTGTTCAATATTTGCAACATTCACTTTATTGCATTCAATTTAAAATTTGGTTACAACTTTTGTGCAAAACATTCTCAAGCAAGTATCATTTTATTTTATCAGTCTTTTTAAAAGCTAATTTCTGATAAAAAATTAAATTTTTTGATGATTTAAAAAGTTTCTTGTATTTGAAAGATAAATTTAAAACGATTGTTGATAATTTTAATTCGGCGCTGGTATCGAGCGGATTTATCAAGAACTTCAATTGTTACATATGGCAACATGCTTGTTCATTTATAGTACGACAACACGCCGTTCAACCGTGGCGCCCAATAAAAATTATCAACAATCAATTTAAGTCATGTATCACTGAAATTCCACAAACAAAATAATTCAGATCATTTCAAAGGAATATTAATAAAAAGCAAAACGGCGTGCCACGCCGTTTTACTTTTTATTGGTATTTTGTAAAAATGAATTGTTTTGATTGTTGCTTTTAGGTGATACATGAATTAAATTGATTGTTGATAATTTTTATTCGGCGCTGCGGTTGGACGGAATATTGTGTTACTATCACTAAACTATCATGTTGCCAGATTTAAAAATTCAGTTTCTGCAAGAATCCGTTCGACGCTAGCGCCGAATTAAAATTATCAACAATCGTTTTAATTCATGTAACTGTAATTATCAACAAACCATTTTATTCATGTTTCACAGAAATTGTAGTAAATTATTCGATAGTTACAAAAAAAGTATATATGGCAAACATTTACTTCCAAAAATTTCAAACAATGAATCTATATAATAACTATTCGCAACTTTTCATCAAACAAATTAATTCATGTAACATTTCAAATCAAGTGTCATTTAAAATAGAACAAATTTGGGAACAATCGTTTTTAATGTGTCGAACAAATGCATGAATCAATTAAATTCAAACAAATACATTGTTAGTTGAATAAATTGAGGAATGAATATTTGTGACAATAAAAAGTAAAACGGCGTTCTATAGGTGTCTGTTTTTCGCATTGTTAACCATCGCTATTGGAATCACTACACTGACAAAATTCTGCGTTATTATCACACTCGTTATTACTTATCCAAGGACGCCACATTTCAAACAGATAACAAAAATTTTAAGTAATTACCTCCACCAATATCGAATTTCAACACTCAAATCGCGATCAGTTCCTGAACTGAACACGACGGCGATACCCTCCTCGCATTTCCAGATTTCTATTCGTCACCGTAACATGACTTCAAATTTGATTTTATGATTCTTCAGGCAATCATAAAACTCGGTTAGTAAAAATTATTCAATACGAACCGCCATGTCTACAATCCACGTGGACTAGTTTGCTGCCGTTTCATTTCTATGTATTGGTTTTTTGGTCATTGAGAGTGCCTCCAACTTTAAATGTGCACAATATCGTTTACTTCGACTATACGTAAATAATCGAAACCACTAATTTAAATCCGGTGGTTAGAGCCGAGAGGCCGGATGATCGATTTTTACTGCCTATCGTCCAACCCGTGCCAGGAATCGCACGTTGATGTGAATTTCGAAATATTATTTCCAAAGAACGCAATTATGTGTCTAATTTAACACCTGCCGTTTACGAAAGAACACGGAAATCGAGCGTTTTTGTTCAATTTTTTTTGACAAATCATGTAAAAACTAACTCGTATTTTCAAAAAATCTCACGTGCTGCATGAGAGGTGACTTGAATATTTTTGTCAAAAAGTCAATGAGTTCCACAAATCAATTGTTGAATTTAATATAGGCCAGTAAAGTGCAAGAAACAATAAATGACTTTATCATAGGAAAAATATTGAAAAAATATTCATTTTTCACACCTTAAGAACGTTATTCCCTAGAACCAACTTTCAATAACCGATTCCTGTAAAGAAAGAAAAGTATTGGATAACTTCTTCACGAAATAATATTTTTAAACGTTTGAAATCTTGCGCCTGTGCCCTCAATATTTCTCTTCCTCCTATATGAGCTGAAATTGATTTTTCCTGGGAGTTGTTAATTTCCGCTATTCCCTGATACTTCTTTGAAATACAACTCTGTATTGATCAATTAAATTGGTATCTAATAGTTACCAATCACTCCGACCAGTTTTATATTGTCATATTGACGTTCCTGAAAGTAACTGCAATTGTTGAAACTATTTGAGATAATCTGAATTGAAAAAAGTATTTTATAGAACTCCAAAAATATGGCAACTTCACACTGTTTTCCGTACAGACCGCACGACTATATGTATGGTGAGTATGAATGTGAACATAAATGGAATATCTTTTTCACAACTGATTCAAATTTCTCTTTCAGATCCAATTTTTACAGTATCAGGTCCCATTGATCACTACAAGGCAGCAATGGTCGCAAAACTGTCGACAGCAAAATTTGTAAGTACCTACAAGAAATTAAAACTAAATGTATTCATTTGGTAGAATAGATATTTCTGAGAAATTGAAGTGAACATTGAATATTGGTTGAGTTTGGGCTGGTATTCTGGGAGACCATATTGTCCATATTTTATTGATAGTAAACTGAATGGACAAACGTATCTTGAACTTCATAATGCAACTGTGAACTCCAGAGTCACTCAGTTACTTGAAGACGATGACAGTCTACTTGAAGGTCAGCTCCCTTTCAACAAGATGGAGCTCTTCCACATTTTGTTGCACCTGTATGGCAATTTCAATTTCACATGGAGATGGAATGGAAGGCGAAGACCAATAGAATGGCCAGCTATATCTCATTATTTATCACCATTAGATTTCTTTTTATGGGGTCATTCGAAATCCAAAGTTTATATTACACATCTAAATTCTCTTGATGATCTACGCAGGAGAATTGTTGTGGAAGACATTTCGAAAATCGCTTAACCTTCGTATGATGATTACATTTTAGGTGATGAAAAATAATCTTGATAAAACTTAGTTTTCATTAAAACTTCAACAACACTTGATCGATCCTCTATTTCAGTAGGATTGAATTCCCTTGAAAATGATGTATCACAAGTATAATAGTCCCATTGAAAATTCTGAAGTACGGGTTGCTGGGGATGAGGGAGTTGACAACACAATGATGATGTATTCGGTGAAAGTGTTTCCTCTTGAAATAAAAATCGACGGGTATGAGCGTTTTTAAAGTTTTTCACGACTTCGCAGTTTAGGGGGGTGAGAAGTTTAGATAAACATATGGAGCTAAAGAAGTTTTACTTCAGTCGTGTGGTCTGAAGCACACTCGCTTTTTTCTGATTGTGACCATAACCAAACAACTAAAAAAATTGTATTTTCAAGCAAATATGTCCGATATTTCCTAACATGTTCTCCGACCTGCCAAATCACCCGAGAGTTCAACTAGTACGAAGAAGGACACCTCCAATTCTTCCCTACAAGGATCCAAATAAATCCATCAAGCCTTATGATCCAGCTTTGAGCCGGCAACCAGACGTACTAGGTGCAGATAGATTAAAATATTTTTGTCCAATCGTGAATTTTCCACCTAAAGATGCTCTGCATCAACACGCTCTCACTTTCACTATAGAAAAAGTCGAAAAGAAAGTTTCTGCTCATGCCAGCGACAAGAAAAAGGAAGTTTCCGTCGAGACGAAATTTAGAGAGTCCAGTGCGCAAACTGAACCCTGGGAGCCTCCCTATAAGATTATTGGAAAGGGAGATCCGGAGATCCTGAAATTGGAGTTTTTGAAATGGGGTATGTACCAATAATAATTACAGATATTTAGAATGAATAGAATGAATCTACAGTATATATCACAAGTATGAAATAAATAATAATATTAATAATGTTTATTTTCAAAAAGTAACAAAATACAGGAAGAAAAATGGTATCCAACTTTGAAAATAGACATGAAAGATCACTGAAGCTTCAAAAGCTATTGCGTGATTTAGATAGTAATAATTATATGGTATAGAATAAAAAAGAAATACAGATCATTAAATTAGGACAATTACATATTAAAATATTTACATAGGTAATATTCAACTAATTTCATAACTCTTTTATTCGTTGTTCTTTGTCTAGGTAGGATTATGGGTATTATTTTGGTAGGTGGGTTATCATGGTCAGATGAATGTAGTATTTGGGTGATTCGGGGTGTAATTGTTTATTGTAGAAATGCTATCTATGAAGTTATTAAATATGTTCCTATTTGTAGTGCTCATCCATTGTTTCACATGATATTTAGAAGAAGTGTAACATTTGATAGATTTGAGGTTTTCTGGTAGTAAATTGTATATTCTTGGTGCAAGATATTCTGCTGAGCGTTGACCGGCTGTTTTATCGCAGGTCGGAACTTTCATGTTTTCATTTTTTATTGGAGTTTCATAACGGTGGTCGATGGGTGTTACCTTAATTTCATTTTTGTGGATAGGTATATATAAGAATTCGTTGACAGAATATTTGTCTTGTATCAAGAATATTGGTCTCTGAAAATAGCTAGTCACTGGGATATCTTATGTTCTTCTTTAATTCTCAGGAACCATTTTTGTGTGGTACTCAAATTATGTACGTTATTTTCTGATACATCTCGCCAACCTAAGATTCCGTAAGATACCTGGGATTGCACAAGTGCATAGTACAACTTGTTCAAATTTTATCATATCCAAGAAATAGACCTCTCAATTTGTTTTTTTACTTGCTCGATATGTAAATCCCATCTCAAGTGTTAATCAATTGTTATTCCTACAAATTTCAAGTGACCTTTTTCTTCTATACGAGTGTTATCTCCAATGTCCAACGTTCTTAAGTTTGGAAGGTGATTTTGGTCAGATGTGAAAGGTAGATAGTATGTTTTTTGACTGTTGACTGTTAGGTTGTTGCATTAGAACCAGTCACGTACGTTACTCAAGTCTTGTTCTGTTGTTGTTTTCAGATTTGCCCATGTTTTCCCCTTGTAGATTATTGCCATATCATATATAAATTAAATGACATTACTCATCAGTTTGTCAGATGATATGGCAAACAACAACAGAACAAGACTTGAGTAATGTACGTGACTGGTACTAATGCAACCTTCAAGGGACTGGATATACTATGTCGTACTAACCGGACGACGCACAAAACGGATTAATTTTGTGGTAGTAAAGTGTACATTAGTTCGTTAGTCTTTCATTTAGCTGTTCGGATTGCTGATCGATAGATGAATAAAACAATTTATAGAAATCACATATGCTTTATTTTGATAGTTCTTAAATATCCTAATGTACAAACATAATATAAGTACTTACATTATGTACTGTAATACAAAGAGATCAATCAACTATTTTGTTCGGTAGTAACAATTTCGTACAGCATTATGAATTCGGGACATCTTTGTTTTCATAACCTCATCATCCAAGTTAGTCAAACACATTGAGCGTTTCCGTAGTCTTCAGAGCTTCAGACATACTCAAGGTTGGATAAATCTCCTCTGGTGCGTCATCATCACCGTCATTATCTTTGCTATTCGCGTCGTTGGTAATTATATTTTCCACAATGTTTTCATCAGATGGTTCCTCACAAGTGACAACAGCATCATCGACACACGCGCATTGTTCAAAGTCCTCGTTTGTTATGGGTAACTGTAACAACCCAACTGCTCATGAGTAGAAGTCCTTACACGTTTGCATTTCAAAACATTGGCATTGAACAGCAACTCGATCTTATCTTTATTCTTTTTAATTTTTTAATTGTGGATATTGTAGAATGGGAAACGCCAAACTCCTTTGCGAGGGCTGCATTTGATTCACCGGCTTCTAATCGGTGTGATATTGCACTTTTTTCTTCACTTGCAAAACACTTTCGCTTCACAAAATTCATTTTGTCTAACTTCATGAACTTACAAGTGACAAAGGCTTTATACTGGAACCTCTGGCGTAAACTCAGTCTATTAATATCTGTTAGTAGTACCTATCAATAGAGGTACCTAAGAAGAGGGAGTGCGCCGAGGTATTGATGCGCAGATTGTGTAAACAAATCGTTGCGCGACATTTTAACCGGATGTATTATCATGAAAAAGTCTCGCTATAAGTGGTTGGTCTCTTAAACCGGAGTCGCACTAAACGTATATTTTCTCAATAACTAAATATGAAACTAAACTTGAGTAAGCATTATCGTCGCTGTAAACGGATAGTCGTTATAAGCGGAGTCGTTATATATGAATTCTACTGTACATAGTGAATAATAAAAGTCCAAGTACCGTACCCTGTGGGACACCTTAAGTGACACTCCTAGGATGGCTTTTTATTCCTTCAAAGATCTTAAATAATGAATATCAATAATAATTGTTTCAATATAAATTCCAACATTTTTGGATGTTTCTGTTAATAACAAATAAGAAAAACATTTGTGCGCTATTCGCTATCAGCTGGTTTTGAAATACAGTTTTGTTAGTCTTAGTCAATGAGCCAAGAATTAAGAATTAGAATTTTTTTCAAAGACGTATAAAGTTGCAGAAGTGAAGTGGATGTTACAGCTTTAAAAAGCACTGAATAAGTAAGAAGTTTATTCATATTGAGTTAGGTATCTGCCTAGATACCATATTAATATCTAAATTCTCCCATAGGAGGAAAAACTAGCAAATGTGCTTTGATCTTTGTACTTTAATCATTCGAAATAAAGACATATTATCTCTTTTTAGGTAGTGGACTTCCGGCTGGTATGCATGAAGTCCGTCTAATAGAAAGAGCGAGAATGAAAGCTGCTTGGGAAAAATCCATTCAACCCGATATAAAAAATGAAAATTCACTTGTTCAATTTCGAGATTATCTGGAGGCCTTGGAAAGAGATGAATGGGCATTTAGGGAACAAGAGATTCGCGAAATTCAGGAACTTCGATTACAACTTCTTGAAAACATGTTGAATGAAATTCATGAAAAGTCGCAAACGAGAACTCAAATGAAACTTAAACATTTTGCGGCTAAGAAGGAAGCGGAGAAAGCGGAACAGTTGGCTAAAATTCGGAAAAAGACGGCGAGAGGTAATAATACCTTTAGTGCAACTAAGATGATACAGTACAGTGACAATAGGTTACTTACTATAAATACTTACAACATATATGATGAACCTACATTGAACGTTAGCTCAAGTACGTGGATATAAGTTATCTAGCCAGTTTTCATTTTCAGAACTTCGAAAACTTGAAACTCAAAGGAGGGGAATCAGCAAAAAATATCATGAAATTAATATAATCGATGAGCATATGGATAAGAAATCAGAAATATACGGCCCGCTGATAAGGTACGGTGAACATCCTAAACGCTGGCATCAAGTCATCGATGAAAAACTTAAAAAGTACAAAGCACAATTTATAGGTAAATATCACATCTATCTTTCAAGTGTTAGTTTTTTATTTTTATATCATCTCCTGATGAAGCTAACATTGTTAGAGAAACGTGCATCGAGAGGTGTTTTTGTTCTAGTATGGGAAAGGTGTTTTTTTTCAGATTCACTCTACGCCAGAGCTTCCAACGCTTCAAATTGTGCATATGGACGTATTAAAGTAAACTTCCATAATAGCAGACACTGAATTCTCAGAAGTATTATTGCATTAAAACGAAAACTTTGTTGTCAAGTTTGTGATTCTATATATTTTGTCATCATTTTTCTATAATTTCCGTACCTAATCACTGCAAGGCACAGATTAAGGTAAAAACGTCAGTAATTTTTATAGTCTAGTTCTTTCAAGAGTTTTGTCCGTTTTTATGAGTCTACTTTGAACCGTAATAGCTCAGTGAATACCATTAATACCTATACAGTGATTACCGTTAGACTCATAATGTTTCTACATTCATTATCATTTCCGTTGTCATAGAAAGCATTTAACCATTAAACATGTTTACGACATATTGAGCGTTTGACAGTTCACTATTCAGAAGTTTGACTTTGAAATACCAGTACCTTCAACAAATAAAACTATTAGGTTGTTTCACAAGTTTGGTCAGTTTTCATGAGTCAACTTTGAACTGTAAAATCAGTGAATACCTATTCAATTTAATCGAAATAAGCGGCATTTGAATCAGTGCTTTTTTGCCAACGTAACACAAGTCGATAAATTCCGTCACCATTGTTTGTGCACTTGAGCACTAAAAGTGTTCATCAACTATCGGAAAAGTTGTCCTTCTGGACAATAAATTCATTGCAAAATGCAATTACTACACTCAAAATAGGATGAATTTCCTATACAAAGTATCTAGGAGACTGGTATATTTTAGAGTACATCAAAGAAAAAATTAATCAGTTCTAAAAATATTACCCTTTCAATTTAAACAAGATTCCGTTGGCTGGGATTTAATCAAATAAGCGAATAATTGTTATTTATGTGCTGTCATCGATGACATGGGTGGATTCGACCCATTCCATAACAGAAAACTCGTAATTATATTGTGTAGAAATCCTGTGAATGATATCTGATTCGATTCTATAGGAATGTTTGGAATACAAACAGAATAAAGAAAATAGGTGTTTTAGAGAGGGCTTTTTCTTCCAATTTGTGTCTGAAAGTTACTTCTTTGCATGCTCTACACATCTTTGTATAAAGTGAATTTTTTGAAATTGATTGCTTCCTTCCTTTTTTTTGGAAGATTGTCAAGATTTTTCGGTATAAAGATGGAGTAGAAGAAAGCCAAAAACTTTCCCAAAAATTAATCACTCCTAAATATATAACCTTTTCAATTTATCTATTTCTAGTAACATTGAAGTTACCTAACTGAAAAGTTTTCTTAATTTCAATATCTCCTGAGAGTACCCATACCTAGAATCTGATTCACATTGACAGTATCATCTTCAGTCCTTCGTCTAGTATCCTTTTCAGTTGATTTTTAATGTCTCTAATATGTCTCTCGTGTATTTCTTGAATAGCAATATTTACTTTGGCTTCAATGATATAATTACTGCCGTTGATCAATTCCTGATATTTCCTTCCACTTCCACTAGTTTATTATCGATTCCCAGCACTTTATCAAGTCTTGCAATGAGTTTTGGGACTTTTTCGAAATTCGTTTTGGTAGTTCTACAAAATTGTATCATATTGCGCTATATTGTAGCAGTCACTTTTACTTCAGAGGAACTGAGCTCAACACACTTTTCACGATGATGAAGCGAACAGCAGTCACATACCACAAACGTATCCTTCTTGATAACTTCTATGTTGCATTTATCACACTTGGCTTTATCATTCATATTGCCCATCATATAAGTAATGTTAATTGCTAAGTAACTTTGAATCCACTGCCTCTCATTGTGATACTCGATAGACCAATAATATTCAGAAAATGAAGCATAACTAGAACTCAATATTCCATTGTAGAGAATAAAATCCGGGGTGGTAGAACAAAAGTCCTCACGGTCAACACACATACCACTAATGATGTCTGCCGCAGTAGCAGACGGTTTTTAAAAATGTATGTGTTGCACACTAAGAAAGTTAAATTTTGGGATGAATTTTTTATGCAATAGCAAAGATACAATTTCAATCCAAAATTTTTCAGTTTCTGGATTGTTTCACGAACGATCTTAATACTGGTTGTTTTGTTGGAACCCAGACCCCCGCCAAAAGTTGTTAACTATCTCTGCTCGACGTATTTTGATAGAGCAGAGAGAGTGAATAACTTTTAGTCAATGTCAACAAACCACACCTGATATAAGACAATAAAGTGCACTCTCTTTCTTACCACTGTTTGAAGTCAGTTTTAAAAACACTGATCATTTAAATTATTCAATCTTTATCTGGGGACCTCATAATCACTATCATATATAAAATTGATTAGATTTTGGCAAAGTTGCATATTTTACAAGATATCAAAAAAATTAATGTTATTTTTTTAGATATAGATATACCGGGTGTCCCAGAGCTTTTAGGCCAGCAGATATCTCAGTCACCTGCAGAAAAAAATTGAAAAAAAATATGTATATCATAGAAGACCACCAGCACTTTCATGTAGCAGAGCAAAATCCACCCCCTCGCGAGCAACCCCTGCGAAACCACCCCTAACTTTTGTTTTTCAAATGGCAACCCCATGTTGTTTGTCGTTCAACTGACAGCTCTTGTTATTTCTTAACCAACGATATATCATAATTATTCGAGAGAATTGAATACGTTAGTGGGTACTATTAACTGGACTGATCGAATTGTTCTGCATTGTAGACATCAGAAAAAGTGGACGCTACGCAGAAAAAGAGGCGATAAAATGTTAGAACTTTTTGTGCTTTCTTTCATTCCTCTGATATCTGGATGACACATTGCCATCAGTCGTGATATTGTTGTTGTATATCAAAATGCCTTTTACCTTCACTCCCAACGAATACGTTGATATGCTTTTAATTTTTGGTGAATGCCGAAAGAATAAACGTGCTGCGGAGAGGCTGTATGGTCGGCGCTTTCCTGATCGTCGACAACCAGGTCGTAATACGTTTTCGTATGTAGAAAATACCATGCGAACGGGATCATTTCCAGGAAAAACAGATCAAGTACATCCTACTCCCGTGCGAACTGAGGAAAATTGCATAAATGTGTTGGCCTACGCCGAAGCACATCCTCATATTTCGGTTCGTGCATTGGCGGTAGAGATTGGGATCAGTAAGTCATCTGTGCAAAGAATTTTCAAACAGTACAAGTATCATCCCTTCAAAATTCATTTACACCAAGGACTCAGACCTACCGATTTCGAAAGACGAACGGCATTCATTGCTCACATTCAAGTTTTAGTCCATGACAATCCAAACATCCTCAATCAAATCTTGTGGGTGACGAATCCCGCTTCCATAATAATGGTACTGTACATCCTCAATCAAATCTTGTGGGTGACGAATCCCGCTTCCATAATAATGGTACTGTTAATCGACATAACATGCACTATTGGTCACAGGACAACCCTCACTGGATTAGAGAAACCAATTTCCAAACAATGTGGGGTGTGAACGTGTGGTGTGGTTTACATAATGGACGACTCATCGGGCCCCATTTTTTCCAAGACACTTTGACGGGCCACCGATATTTACATTTCTTGGAAAATTGTTTACCTGCCCACCTGGAAGATATTCCACTTGAAGAACGACAACAAATGTGGTGGCAACAAGATGGTGCTCCTGCACATAACCATAATGTAGTTACTACATTCCTCAATGATACTTTTCGAGACCGTTGGATTGGAAATAGTGGACCTGTGCGATGGCCTGCACGTTCTCCAGATCTCACGCCACTGGACTTTTTCCTGTGGGGATATCTGAAACGAGTTGCCTTCGAAACACAACCAATGAATATTGACGATTTAACCCAAAAAATTTTAGAGGCTTGTCATACCGTTACTCCGGAAATGATTAGGGCTTCCTGTACTCGCGCGCTGATTCGGCGACTTGAAGCATGTGTGGCAAGTGCTGGCCAACATTTTGAACATTTTCTGTAGTATCATGTATCAAAATACAGATGACCTTAAACATCTGTATCTGTATCTGTAGAGTAGGGAGGGTGAGTGTAAGCCCACGCACTTAGGCCACATGTGACCCATTGTACATCCTCCCGAGGAGTTGTCCTCCTAGGTCGTCGTCCATCCTGTCCTTTCCAGGAAGGTGGACAGGTCGCTGGGAGACATCTCCTTTATATCGGCAGGTGTAGGCCAAGACTCGCCGAACACACACTCTCTTATTGACGATAACTCCGGGCACTCGCACAGGACATGCCTGACAGTCTCATCTTCCTGTTCACACATCCTGCATAGAGGTGTGTCCACTAGCCCCATATTATGTAGGTGTTTCCTTAGCTGACAGTGGCCAGTCAGAAATCCTACTGTAAGGCGTAGATTTTTCCTGGTCATCGCCAGATATTTCTTCGGCGCCAGCTTCCCAGGGTCGCCCAAGGTGATCCTGGCAAGATTACATCCTTTGATTTCATCCCATCTCTTTAGAGATTGAGCATGGGTGTAACTTTTGACTAGTTCCGCAATTGTCGAAGTCATCAGGCCGTGGGTGCCACTTGGTCCTAAAATTCTTAGTCCAGCCGCTTCCTTGGCTAAAGAGTCGGCAATGCGATTACCTTTACTCCTGTTGTGCCCTTTAACCCACCTCAGGATAATGTTATTATCTATCGAGGCTTTGGCTAAATCTTCGTGGCACTCTAGTGCTAGCCCTGAAGTAACACGGTGTCTGTTCAAGGCTAATAGTGCTTGTCTGCTATCAGTGCAGATTGTAATGTTTTTGCCAGAAATTCTTTTCTTGGTTATTTCTTTTGTGGCGATTGAGATACCAGCCAGTTCTGTTTGGACCACGCTGGTATTTCTTCCCATTCCCCACTTAATCCTTAGGCTTAGTGATCTGGAGTACACTCCACATCCTGAGCCTTCTTTGGTTTTTGAGCCATCTGTATAAATCCGTATTGCATTTGTAACATCTGACTCTGTGTTCTGCTTGATTTGTATTTTGTAGGGTTTATTAAACACAAACCTGGGTTCAATTGCATCACTTGTTGCCTGCAGCAGAGGTTGCGCAGTAAGCGCTTTCTGCCACAGGCCCAACCTCAATCGACCCATTCCTACTTCTAGGTTTACACCAGCCGTGTGCAATCGTACCATGGCCATTAACGCAACCTCCTTAACGTACAGGTCCAGAGGGGTCAGACCCGTGATTAATTCCATTGCCGCGGTTGGTGTTGTTCTCATGGCTCCTGTGATGTTTAAACAAGCCAGTCGCTGTATTTGGTATAATTTTTGGATGGCCGTTGCTTGTAGAACTTTAGGTCCCCATGCAATGGCTCCATACGTTAACATAGGTCTTATTATTGCAGTGTAGATCCAGGCGACTACACGGGGTGAAAGACCCCATGCGCGTCCCACTGTCCTCCGACATTGCTCATAAGCCACGTATGCTCTTTTTGCTCTACTCTGTAGATGAGAGTTCCATGTTAGCTTCTTGTCGAGGATAATACCAAGGTATTTCACCTCTTCAGAGAAGTTTAGTTGGCTTTTGAAGATTTCAGGAGGTTTTAAGCTCGTTAAACTTCTTTTCCTGGTGAAAAGGACCATCTCAGTCTTCTTGGGATTGATCGACAGTGAGTGTTCCTTACACCATGTTTCTATCAATTTGAGCCCATCCTGCGCTCTATCGCACAGTGTGTTTACAAATTTGCCGGTCTGCAAGATAACTATGTCATCTGCGTATGCAATTGTGTAGAATCCATTTTTGTTAAGGTGATTAATTAGGGTATCCAGAACTATGTTCCAGAGAAGGGGTGATAAGACCCCTCCCTGTGGACATCCCCTCATGACCAGTCCTTTTACTGTGATGTCTTCTACATTAATACTTATTGCTCTGCTAGAGAGCATCTGGAGTATCCATTCTCCTACTACCAGGGGTACATTCCTGGAGTGTAGTTGCTGGGTAATTGTTGGAAAGGTTGTTTTATCAAACGCTCCCTCAATATCTATGAATATACCTAGGGTGGATTCTTTGTTATCCAATGATCTCTCGATTCTGCCAACCACATGGTGAAGGGCCGAATCAGTAGACCTTCCCGGGGTATATGCATGCTGATTTGGATGAAGTGGGTTGTTAACAAGTACTTCATCTCTTATATACCGCTCACATAGTCTCTCCATGGTTTTTAAGAAAAACGATGTGAGACTAATTGGTCGGAATGCTTTTGGTAGGGTGTAGTCCATCCTACCTGGTTTGGGTATAAATACTACTCTTACTTCTCTCCACTTACTGGGAATATACCTCAGAGCTAGAGAGGCTCTGAATATTCCAACCAGGTGTGGCATAAGAGTGTCCAGTCCCCACTGAAGTAGGGCTGGTCTTATACCGTCAGGCCCTGGTGACTTGAAGGGGGAAAAGCTCGATATAGCCCATCTTATTTTGTCCTCATCAATTACTGTACTAGCATATTGCCAGTCATATTGTGAGGGTGTTATTGGTACATCCGTCCAGTTCGCCGTTCCAGGAAAGACAGAACCTGGGAAGTGAGTTTCCATAAGAATCTCAGCACTCTCCCGGACCTTAAACATTAATATTTCATTTGTGTTTTTATTTTCTATGATTCTGCATGTCACTCTACCTACCATGATACATCATTGACCGAGAAATGAAAAAGACTGTAAGTTGAACCAAAACAAACATGGGCGTGCCATTTGAAAAACAAAAGTTAGGGGTGGTTTCTTGGGGGTTGTTTACCAGGGGGTGGATTTTGCTATGCTGCATGAAAGTGCTTGTGTTCTCCTATGATACATATTTTTGTTTTGATTTTTGTTCTGCAGGTAACTGAGATATCTGCTGGCCTAAAAGCTCTGGGACACCCGGTATAGATGTTTATTAATAGAGCGGGCGCTGTATGGAGTTGACTGTGCAAAATGTGAGGGCCGCATTCTATAAATAGTTTTGAACTCAGAAAAGCTTGCAGATTATGATTCTGGATGTTGCCAGGAGATTTGTTGGTCCATTTTTTTTACCCCACCCTCTTAGATATCAAGTAAATTGACTGAACAAGTGCTTTGAAACCATTTCAATGATTGTTTTAGTGACAAAATTCAATTATTTCCTATGATTAAAGATACTCATAGTTAGTCAATTAAAAAAAAATTAAAAATAAAAACACAATTTTTTTATAAAAAAAATATTTAATAGGAAAAAGAACATTTTAACATAAGTCATACAAAAAAAACAAATACAAATGACTACCAAATAATTTTGGCAGTCATTATTAAGATATTTGCACAACGAAATACAATTTAGTTGTAACTTTTTGCATGAACAAGCCTTTGTTTGACAATTAGATGTACATTTGTAGGGCTGAATCAACAATTCCGTTAATCATCGCTTTGTTAGTTGTCGTGGATACAATTTATCATCTTTTTTTCATAGCCTAATAAGGTGTATCAATAGGCTGTAGTAATGTTTGGTCAGCATTTATCCATATACAGTGTGGTCCACTAAGTGTGCAACAAATGGGAAATTTTTTTATTATCGATTTCCCGATATTCTTGACAAAAGTTGGTGCATGTTCCAAAAGTATACCAAGTGTACCTGAAATGGCTTTATGACAAACAGCATACAGGATAGGCCAAAAAATATAAAGTTCGTTCAAATATGTTGAAGAGAAAATTTGCATAGAATTAAAAGTTATGTTCAGATACGAAGTCATGGCCTGTTATTCGATTTTTTTTTGGAAAATTTTGAAATACCCCCGTATGATACATATTTTTACTATTTTGATTTAATATGTATTTGAAGTACCCACAATCAAATCAGTTTGGAGTATTTTTTATCAAATTGAAGTGTATTTGTAAATTTTACTTGGATTTGTATTTTTTTAGGTGACCGTCAACTTCATGTTTGTTGCAACGATATTTAACAAAACTCTAGAATAAAACAAATACTCTTTTTAACGAGGCAAATACTTCACTAAGTATAATGTTCATATGAATAAACTGTCAAAATCTATCGCGGATAGCCATGAACAAAAAAGAACCAATAAGCGATAGTACAGAAAAATACAGTAGGTAACTTAACTTAACAGGTGCTAGCAATAAAAATTATCGAAGCGTCTCTGTATGTCCACCTTCTCTTTCTATGCATCTAATTGTTCGCTCATAAAATTCGTTTAATGTAGATCGCAACACATTAGCGGGAATATTTCTACAATGAACTCTTATTGAAGTTTCAAGCTCATCAACATTATTAAAGGGGCGACTTTTTGTTTTAAGTATCCCCATAAGAAAGAATCTAGAGGTGTAATGTCTGGAGAACGAGGAGGCCATCGAGGATCGGTATTTCGTTATAACCATTTATTACGAAATGTGCTATTCAGCCACTGAGAAACATTTCTAGAAGAATGGGCAGGACATCCGTCATGTTGGAACCATAACTTTTGCCGTTCTTCTAATACCATATCATCCAAAAACTCTCCTATTTCAGTTTTCAAAAAGTTCAAGTACCTGTCACCATTCAAATTCTCGCGAAAAAAAACGGATCTAGTAATTTATCATTTAATATACCACACCAAACGTTTGTTTTCTGATAGTATTGATTTTTGTTGTCAATAATAAAATCTGGGTTGACATCTGACCACCATCTGCAATTTTGTGATGATAGAACCCCATTTGTTGTAAAAGTATATTCATCTCCAAACAGAATACATCGATGAAATCTCGTTGTTCTTCTATTTCACTCTGAATTCACATGGAAAAATTATATCTCAAATCATAGTCTCTTTCTTGAAATCTACAAATGAATGTAGGTTTGTAAGCACGGTACTTATGTTTCTTGAGAATACGCTTCACAGAGGTTTTTTTATGCCGGTATAATCACCAATTTCTTGGGTGGACCTTCTAGGATTTTCTACTACTGCTTGAAGTACGTCAAGATGGTTTTCTTCTGTGCATAAAGATTTCGTACGCTCCGTATTATGTTCATATTCTAGTGAGCAGGTCTGTTTGAAATTCTTTAAAATTCTACTTACACTTGAATAGCAAATTTGTTTGTCTGGATGCCGCTCGTTGAAAATATTTGCAGCTTCGCGCATTGTTTTATAACCAACCATCATCACAGATTAAAACTAATTCTGTCTTTTCAGTTAACGTTAATAATACTGAGCGATGCATTTTTAATTAAGGATAAATATGGAAACAGGCAAGTTTTAAGAAGCCACACTATCAAACTACAGTATTGTTTTAGGGCGTATGTGTTTTTTGTTCATGGCTATCCGCGATAGATTTTGGATTGTTTTTCAATATCTGTTCTAGTTGAGGTATTGTCAGAATAAAAGAAATTGCATACTTTTATTGACAGTTTATTCATATGAACATTCAGTTAATAAAGTATTTGCCTCGTTAAAAAGAGTTTTTGTTTTATTCTAGAGTTCTGTTAAATATCGTTGCAACAAACATGAAGTTGACAGTCACCTAAAAAAATACAAATCCAGGTAAATTTTACAAATACACTTTAATTTATAAAAAATACTCCAAACTGATATGATTGTGGCTACTTCAAATACATATTAAATCAAAATAGTAAAAATATGTATCATATGGGGGTAATTCAAAATTTTCCAAAAGAAAAAAAAATTCGAATGGCAGGCCATGACTTCGTATATGAACGTAATTTTCAATTCTAAGCAACTTTTCTCTTCAACATATTTCTATATTTTTTGAAATAAGGGTACTTTACTCTTGAATGAACTTTATATTTTTTTGTCTATCCTGTATGGTGTTTGTCATAAAGCCATTTCAGGTACACTTGGTATAGTTTTGGAACATGCTCCAACTTTTGTCAAGAATAAAATTTTCTGCGAAATCGATAATAAAAAAGTTTCCCATTTGTTGCAGACTCAGTGGACCACACTGTATATATTTGTGCTGAAGCTCTTAACAAATGTAAATGTAGAGCATATGATGGGCAAATTACTTTTAATAAATTTAAGTTGAAACCGATATTTTGACAAATTAATTTATACCGAAGCTCATCAGCAATTAATTTTTAATTAAAAATTTAATTAACTATTCGACTGTTAGGTATGGATTTTCTGAATGCCTTAGACTAGTTTGCACAAAATCCAACGATGCAGCTTTTTTCAAGCCCAATCTGCTAGTCGAATCGCAACCACTTAGAGAGTGTAATGCTGGCAAAATACGAGAAATGTTTTCGCCAAATGACTGAGCAGCCAAATGACACCCTGAAATGTATTTCTTCTTATAAGAACCTTCAAACCGTAGACCTAAACAACCTAGACGTGCTAGATTATTTTTTTGATCGAGTCAAATGATGAATAGATTGAGCTAAAGCAATATGCTTTGGAGTCTGTTTCTCAGTAATCGTGAAGTATATATCATGAAACACTGAGCAAAGCTTGCATAAAAATTTGCCAATTATTCGGTAAGTGAATTTTCTTTAAAAATTGTTCAATTAAAATTTCATCACATAAAAACCCATTTGGTATTACTTCAGTACTTAATATTTCTTTACGTAGTTGTTTTGCTACTTGAACAATGGAGTTTGTTGAAGTTATGGTACGAATATGTTCAATGACTTCATCCAGTGGTATGTTGCCCATAGACACCAACGATGATTTCGACAGATCATTCAGATATAAAAATAAAACGTTTTCACCATACTTATCCATGACTAGTGATTTCATATCGCGATTTTCTACAATTGCATTTTTTATTTCAGTGAGTTCAGCTTGTCGCTTAGCTAATGCTGACACTTCAAAAGAGTGAGTTGGTAATTTATGTTTTATTTCATTAATCAGCTTCTCAAATGCCTCTATAAGTATATCATGTGGTATTTCATTTGTAGGTCTACTTGCTGGAGTGGCTGAGTTTCTTGGTAGTCATAGATAATCACGATAACAGTGTTTATGATATCTTACTTCCATTGCAAATAAATCGGCGGGATGTCTTTTTCGGGATTTGTTCCGGAGCACAAATAATGTGTTTTGTTTTTATTTCTTTTTTGTTTACCACAGATTAAACATTTTAGATTTTATTAAATTTTAAATTTGTTCTTGATGACCTTCAAGTGCCTTAAGTACCTGACACACTAGCTTCTGCAGAGCAGGTAGAAATAGAAACATTCTCCTGCTTTTGTAATGCCAGTTCTCGATGCCTTATTTTCTCTTCACTAATGTAACTTGCTTTACAAGTTGATGCCATTTATATTCAGTAAAGTCTGCATTATTTTTAATTTTCTCACTAATGTCATCTTTTCTCCAATCTGCTGCTATCTGAATATTTATAAACGATTATGGTTTTGGATTCATCACTAAATTACCCGTTTCATCACAAAACAAACACGAAATTTCGTTTAGTTTTCGTTTCTTTATATTTATCAATTGTAAAGACATTGTCCACTTGTTTGTTTAAACAAAACACTAATAAAACACTGAATTACAAGAAAAATGTGAATACGAAAAAATAAACTGTTATGCATCACGAAATATTTTCTACTGACTATTACGAGCGTTATGACGCATCGACGCTTGGAGAAGGGCGGGGGAAAGGGAAGGGACCATCACAGCTGCCGGCAACATGTGTGTAGGGTCACAGGTAAAAGAATTTGAGCATTTTTGCAGGTCCTCACATTTTGCATACTCAATGTCCTTAGGCGCTTGCACTATAACTCTTATCACCCTAATTTATATGACATAAGTTAGGCCAGTTATAGATTGAAAACAGAAATAAAAAACACCTGAAATATTTGAAACAGTAGAACGGTAAAAACTAAAATATCAACATAATGACTGAATAAATTCTTTTAGTGAGTAAAATGGTTCGACCTGTAGATACTTTTTTATTTCTGCTTTGAATTCAGTTTCTTTCATTTCAAACTTGGATGTTAAACAAGTCGACCGACACTCTGTATGAAAATTCCATGAACATATTCCAATAGCCCTTTGAATGTTCCTGCGGATAAGTATGAACAAATTTTCAATATCTTAACCACTAAACATTCAAAAATGGCATTTCAAGATTTCCCATTAAATACATCTTACATACATCCAAAAAAGTTGCGAGTATATTTTTTGGTATAATTTAATGGCACTCTAAAATTGACAATCGATTCTCTATCTTTTGAGTATGTCTATGAAGAGATTCAAATTTGAAGAGCTCTGAAAACACTTATTACATATAAATTATATTTGAAAGGTCAATTCATTATTTTTCAAGGTGTGGAAAACTTCAGTACATTACCAAGATGGATTGATCAAGCCACAAAGATCGGCAAATATGAACTACAATCCAAATGGAAAGGCAAAGGATTATGTATTAGAGAAACTAAATGGTCTGCTCCTGTTCTGAAAGAACTTCATAAAGAACTCAAAGGTGATCACGTGAATCAAAATTGACAAAAAAAGATCTACTGAGGACATGTTATTACATTTGAAACTTAGGATCAAGTCTTATTGCAAGACAGTAAAAGTGGAACTATTTTGACATTTATTCTTCTAGGTCTTCATAAAGAAGATGTGAAACAACCTCTCTCTTTGCGAACAAAGGTGGAAACTACAATAGAAGATTCAAACACTCCAGAGGTTGAAGGTATTCCAGAAGTAGAAGAACAGAAGTACCAAGCAGCTATTCTACTTCAAAAAGTTATAAAGGGCCGAGCTGCACAAATAATGGTAGAATAAGATCTTTGTTGAAAGTTGGAAATACTCTCATAGTATTTTGCAGATATACGAAGGTAGAGATACTTGCAAGGAACTAATACTGGAACTAAAACATTCAGTGGGGCTGCTGAGGGCACAGAAAGAGGAAAAAACAAAACAAAAATTCAAAGTGAAGGCTCAACAAAGAGAAGAGTGTATTCAACTGAATATGGTAGAGTGTATGTACTCTGAAAGATAGAATAAAATTCAATATTTCAATTATTTTCAGGTTCAAAGGCTCCAAGGATCACTTGGAAAACTTCAAGGAGCTGTAGTTGGCACCCTACTCGACTTTCTGAATAAGGAACTGAGACGGCTTCTAGAAGAACGGAAAGCACATGCTATGTGTTTACTGAATGAAAGAGAGAGGTATATACGTGAGGCTGCAGAAGGTGGAAGACGGCAAAAAGAGTTGAGAAGGAGAAGAGAACATGATGAGATGTTTAAGCAAATAGTCAAAGTCACTCAAGAAAGTGTTGATGTATACCTTCAGGATATTATAACAGAAGGGATGGAGTTTGCATCAAATGAAGAAGCAAATGAGTATGTCCTAAAATTGGCACAAAAAATTGAGAAAGAAACAGATGAAGCATATAAAAAGTAAGAATGCTTTAATGAAGTGTCTCATTGATTTCTCAATGACCAATAAAAATTATTTGTTGTGTTTCAGAGCTCACACTACTTCAACAGATAAACAAGATGAAATGATTGCTGACCTCATTCTTCATTTTGTTTTACCAGATGTGGAAAAAAAAATTATTCGGGACAAGATTTCAAAACAACAAAAACACAATTTGAAAACTATTCATGAAAGCATTTATTCCAAATTTGAGAGTTTACCCAAAATTGGTAAGAATTGAAAGCGCAACTAGTTTATTTTTCTATAATCCTATCATTCCACAGAGCCAGAGCCTACCGCAAGCATTATTGTATCTGAAGTCATAGATAATATAGAATCAAGGGTTTTCAATACAATATGTGATCAGTCAAGTCCATTAGAGCTGTCGAGCTTGAAGGAGTATAAAGATCCTTTTGAAGAATATTTAGCTCGACTCATGGCTGATGAATGCAAATATGATGAGGATCCAGTTGGAGATATTAATGAATCTAATGATTCAAATGAATTCGAATTTCGTAATGATATATTAGAAACTATTACTGAAGTTGATTCAGAAAGTAGTTCAAATAAAGAAAAATAAAATATGTCTTGTGCATATATTTTCATTAGGTGAAGAATAATAAAAATATAAAATTACAGAGGTATGAATGTTTCTATTTAAAAAAACTCACATCATATTTCCCAATCTTTTGAAATCAATTTTCTCTAATTGAACTAAAGGTCTAAGCTGTTCAGCAAAAACCTTCATATCTTCTCCAATAGCATCTTGACCGAAGGTGCTAACACAGATAACTCTACTAAATAACTTTGAGAGATAGGCTCCACTCCTTCAACAGGTTTGTTACCCCCCATTTTGAAAATTTTTGAAACTGTGATTTTCATTCTACCTTTCCTAAACATATATCCTCTTGCAATATACTCAAAATCTAATCTGCATCCAAGTTCTGTCAAAAAGTCGATGATAGTGGAACTGCAAGCCATGTCAATGCTAGAACGCACAACTGTTGGTCTATTTTTATCACCTAGCTCTTGTTGTCCAATATATCGTAGCTGAAAAGGTGTATCAGTTACATCTAGCGATCTCCTTACTCTCAAGGCAAACACAGACATTGGGGTTGTTGTACCAGTATTTGCAATCCTCAGAGAAAAACAAAGTTCGTGGTCATGAAATGATTCTGGGCCACTATCAACGTTATCACATAGACCCCTTAAACGATGCAACAACACTTCAACATATTGATCTAACACTGAACCTTGTAGTAAATATTCTTGATTTGGAATAATATTGCACTTAAGAGCAGCAATCAAAGAGTCCATAGCATTCCCGGGTGATGACATATTGAATTTTTCAAGAAATAATACTTCAATAAATTAGATAATATACTTGGTATATATTTTTATGTTTACTGCCACTTCAGTTTCATCTTAATGAATTTATACTATTTGTAGGTAGAATTGTACCTTATTAGGTAAAGTTAGTCCAGGTACAGGTAGTCGTTACCGAGGTTACCACCACAGGCCACAGAACACTTAAAACTTATGCCTAATTAAAGTTATCACAAAACATAATATTAAGCATTTTGACAGGTAGAATCGAAAAATCTAGTCTAATTTGAATCTGATGAAAACACTTTTCTCAGACAAAAGCACTGTATCTAGACGCGTTTTTCGCTAACCCAGTTAGCATCATCGAAAGAAGAAAAATATTTTTTTTTTCTTCACAAGTTACCTACAATATGCAATGTCCTCTGTTTTATTATATTTTGATTTCAATAAATGTTTTAAATGAAGCTGTGAAAATTGGAATTGACCATTATCACGTAGATATGGTCAGTCTCAGGTGTTTCATTATTGGTATACTGATATTTTACATATAATATCATTAACACAGTTTATGCACCATATTCACGTAAAAATAGCTTAACAAGTTTCAGTCAGTCAGTCTCATCGACATAATCTTAAGGTCAGGTAATGCTAGGTTATGGTTATGTCGATGGTCAGTATCAGGTGTTTCGTGATTGACATACTGATATTCGAAATAAAGTATTGAAAAGACGGGAAATCTCAGAGTAACGGATGTCTTATTATTACTCTGAGCGGGAAATATTGAGAAGACCTCACATGTACTGTGATGATGATATAGTGCTGCAGGTTTCTCAGGATTTTCCTGCAGCTGAAAAAGCAAATGCGCCACTGGAATCAATGAAGTCGCCGCGGAGCGCCAATTAATTTTTGTTGTTTCATAATATCATGATTTTTATTTTGGAAGTGTTTACAAAATATTATATGAACAAAATACTAAATCATCTCATTAATGTCACAATAAATAAATATATATATATATATATATATATATATATATATATATATATATATATATATATATATATATATATATATATATATATATCACTCATATCCCTTGGCATGTACAGAGATTCAGAGAGTTCCGTGATCCCATTATTATCCCATGTAAGACAAGTTCTTAAATTCATGGATTTATTCATCTATTTGTCCATTCAATACTTTAGCACGTTTCTTTTGTTTAAAGCAATTCATGAATCTAAGAACTCCCAGGAGACTTCCTCTCCGATAGTGATAGAGAACGGTTGTGCCGATAACGATCGCCTTCAAAGATGGCACGTGGATGTCGTGATCGGAGTGGGGTCCAATGGGTGTGAGCTGAAAATAAAGTGTAATATAAAATAAAGTTACGTCTGAATAAATTTTGAATTGGAAGATGAGGGGACTAGCGGCCCCCTACACCGGTAACCAGTCTGGACGTCGACGGATTAGACGAGGTCATCAGTTCTATAAAATATATGAACTTGTGTTATTTTTATCCGAAGACCTCCCGAGAAAGAGGTGCCCAGTAAAAAATAAAGTGATTTTGTAAAAAGAAAAACTGGATGAAAATACTTAGGGTGGCAGCAATGCCTCGAGCAAGACCGCTGGGCATCCGGATGAAGCCTCTGTCACTATGACCAGGAAGGGAAGAGCCTGGATAAATGCGCTCGAATGAGAAGCAACGACCATAGAAATTAAGGAGTGAGAGAGGTGTGCACGACACAAAATTCAAAAATGGATCTCCCGCGAAATGGATTAACCTAACCTAAAATACTGACACCTAACAAATTATTTAAAAAAATAATGATTTTCTAGGAGGCTTAAATATGAATTTGTATGGATATGTTCTGAGTTGCGATCAAATAAGTGATGTTCCACTTTTTCAAGACTTTCAGAAGCTATTTGTTCCTATGAGCCAACAACTGAGAATTTCTGAAAACAAATTATTCATTGGTGAACAAGTGTACAACAGAAGACTCATCATTGAGGAAATCGATATTATTTTACGTTTAGCTCAAAGAGAATGGCATTATTTGCAAACCATTGCGTTGAATGGTGATGTGTTAGCATATGAAGAAATGATGTATTCAAGGGAACTCATCAACAAATCATTTTCTGCAATAACGGAGTCATTACTGTTATGCGAATATCCTTCACAAAAAGCCAGATATGCCTCACAGACGTTAGACAAAGTTATTTTTTTTACTAATACAGTTTTATCATTCAGTGAACTAAGTGAGGAATTTGTGATCAAGCTTTCTGCTCTTAAAGAAAGTGATACTAGGAATCCAGTATACCAGTATTTTCATACATTCCTGGAGATTCACTATTATACATTGGTTTTACATTATATCTGTGGATCTTCTAAAATTGTTCTTGAAAACAAAATTGAAACAATAATTATTAACCTAGTAGTGCTAGCTAGAAGGAGTTTTCAAAGGCAAATAACTCGAGATGTGTTTGGATGTCCATGTGTCAAAAACATTTGGCTACTTATTCAGTTATTCTGTGAGAAAACTAGAGACCCCGATTTTTTCTGGAAAATATTCAACAAGAAATTAGAGACTGAAGATTCACTATTCACTTTATGGCTCTTAAAAGATGTTGCCAATTTACATTCATATAATACTAGTCTCAGGAATGAAGAAAATCATTCTGAAAGAATTAGAGAAAATTATGAGTTGATACAATTCAAGTTGAAACCACTTCTGCTGAAAGCTGACTCTGATATGTTAATGGAAATTTTAAAATCAATTGAACCTTTAATATGTGGGCTTTGGCTGAAACAAGGCAGTATTCAAACTTATCAAATCATCTGGGACTACTACAGTAAGAGACTTAATGTCTCAAAAAGAAACTATACCAACTCCACAGCTCTAGACTTAGTTGAACTTCTGGATATAATACTCTTCAAACCGAAGGAGTGCAAAGGTGATTTTGAAAAATTTATTTCCATGCTCATTTGTCAACTCCAAAGCCACCCTGAACATTGGGGGAAAATGAAAGGAAGGATTTATTCACAACTGGGTCCAAATAAATTGAAGGAACTTTCTGAAACAGGAATTATCCATGTCATGTTACTTTTTATAGCACTGTCAGCTGTTGGATATGAAGAGGTTACGAAGAAAGTTGTTTCTATTTTTGACACTCTACCACCTGAAAAAAAGAATACTCCTTTGGTGTGGAATGTTTATATTACCTTTGTAAGTATGTAAAATGAAATAATTTGTTTAATGCATTGTTCATTCATAGCAAAATGGTATATTTGCTTCACCAAGTTAGTTTATTTCGCATTTAGTTTATTGAGTAATAGACGAACTAGAAAACTGTAAGAAGTCTACCTTGAGGTGAATATTTTTCGTAAAGTGGAAGATTGCCTTTAAATTGAAAGAGGTATATTTTTAGGAGGGATTAGTTTTTGGGAAAGAAAGGTTTCGGCTTTTTTTTCCTAGAATTCAATATTTAGTTGTCTAGTGAAAGGTTTGACCATGTTAAAAATGATTCCTACGAGATATACTGTAGGAGATTCTTCATTAGTTTGACTTATGAAGAATCTATAAGATTTGATTTTAGGAAAAATGAAGACTCAAAAGTGATCTATCTGTTCAAATTGATACTTCAAGAAATCAATTTTAAATTTAATTGCAATACCAATCGTCAAGCAAAAATTACAACAAAAAATGTTGAATATTACACAAATAGAAGTATATTTCTGTAACTTACAGTGATTTTTACCTATGTTTAGTAAGGTTGAGACGTTAAGTTCTGAATGGTAAACTAACTAATACACAGGTTTGCCGTAATAGGGTAATGGTTCAGGTTATTTTGATAGAAAACAAACTCAACTTCAAGCCCACAGTTATATATTCAGTTCATGCAAAAGACGTCAATTTTATTCAACTCTCATTAAGTTTAAAATTATAAAATTAGTAACTACACATAAAAATATATTCCTTTTCAAATCTCGAATACCCCTTACCTTTGCATTTGATGGTTTACAATTGGCATTTTCAAAGTCCTTTCACTTTGCATACCCAGCTTTTTTTGGGCGTTTGACCCAATAAATATTGTTTTTTGAACTGCTAATAACATTGGCATATTTATCACCCTGGAGAAGCTGTTTTGATATCTATAGTGATATTTTCTACAGAACTCTCCAAAGCCAAAACCAATGGTTCATGTTGGGAGATAGGCTAACATAATAGCAGCTAAAAAGGTATCTTCTATGTGCATAATCTCATTAACATATTCCTCCTAGTGGAAAAACTCATCAATTTTATGGAACCCAGGCATCTGAGAAGGTGAAAGCAGCCATTTGAACCTGTATCCTCATAAACACTTACTAGTGCACTCCAAGCTTCAGCAGCTGCTTTTGAGTCGTTAATATGGGTAAAGACACTTTTGACAACAGTCAGGTTAATCTCAGGGCTAGGGCTTTCACATCATATCTTTGGTCAATTTTGTCATGCATGAGAACACATTCCATTTGAAATTTCCATTCTAGACAATTGTCTCTTCCTTTCAACTTGAAGCTGTTGTCATCCATGATTCGAGTCAAGAATGTGACAACGAATTATCGTTCAACAGAAAGTTGCATTATGGTGTTATTCCGGACGGAAGAACCTCCGAGACGATGAATGGACACCTTTTCATTAAAGGATAAATAAACTGGAAACAACTGTGACAGGTACATAACTAACTTATTTGTAAAAAATAATGATTGAAATAAAATTTCACTAAGAATGCAGGGAAGACTAAAGGTCTAAATTTAAAGTATCAGAACAAAATCCTAATGTCAGGTATGAGTCAACATAAGTTTCCAACATATTCTTCATAAGAATTTGAGTGTGTAAGCTTTTGCTCACCTGGATGGCACAAGAGACACTAAAACTTCAAAAAAACACTTTACTATGAATAATTGATAAGGAACACTCTGTTACCCCTTTTCCAGGTAACTACCTATCTAAATCTAACACTTGGCCTATTCTGACAAAATTAAGTGGCCCCACTCAAAGAAACATTTCTAAACTAAACAAATAAAAATAAATAAAAAATAATGAATCTATGAAATGAAAAAAAAAAGTAATCAAATAAAATAAATTCGTTTCTGAATCGCTCTGGAAGACGACTCTTTCTTAGTCTATCCCTGCTTCTAGATCTAGACCTTCGCTATTTAGTGACACGTGGTGATGGGGGTCTACATCTGCTACTCTGAATCTAACTCTGGACAAACGTTCTCTGGATTTGTGACGGCTTCTTACCCTCGATTTGGAGCGAGATGTGCGAGATTTGGAGCGTCGTGAACAAGACCTTTCAATTATATTCTTACCAGTCTTTTGTTCAACGTTCAACATGTCAGTTGTTACGGGTTCTCGACTACCTCTAGTTGTGTTTATGACTAAAGATGTTTTCCACAACTAGCGTTTCTCTATTGTGGCAGGTCTCAGTTTATCTGGATTCTCATCTGAAACTACGACTTCTTCATCAGCAACCCTGCAGTTGATGAGCATGACTGTGTTTGGTTGAACAATTCTCTCTTGAGCTATGACAGAGATTGACTCATTTGCAGTTTGTTGTTCGACTCTGGAAAATTGCAACATGTCCTTACAATAAAATGCCAAATCATCGTTTTTTCGAACATACGCTATCGAATCATCTTCGATGAAAGTGACACAAAATAACATAAACGGATTGAACTTCGGCTGATACTACATATAAGCTCCTTGTCGACAAAAACATCTCCCAACTCGATTCTGGCTGTGACTGTTCCAAGACGCTCCACTTCTGACCCTCCAAAACCGAACAAATTCGATTCTCCTGGTTGAATAATTTGTCCTCTCTGCGCTGCTTTACTGCTAATTGTATAAACTGCGCTTCCTGGATCGGTTGAAGCTTGATACTGTGCATTCTTGACTTTTACTGTATGCATAAATCGCTTGAGAGTGTGAGAATAGTGCGCATCAAATGAAGTTACATTTACTGTTTGAGTGGTATCTATGCAATTGTGTTTGATGTATCCAGGTTTGAAGCATTTATAACATGAAGAGGCTCGTTTATTACATCCATTTTAATTGATTCAGTTTAATTCTACTTAACTCAAGTGGTTATCCTGAGAGACAGTTACCTTACCTTACCCTTACACTGACTTTTTGAATGCCCTATATATCCACCTTTATAACATTTGTTATTACTTCTATGATGTTTATCCCTATTACATTCCCTCTCATGCTTACTAAACTGAACCTGATTCCTTTCGTGATTTTCTTTTTCATACATTTTTTCTAGTAGTAAAAGATCTGACCATAACTCGATTTGATTATTATGAACTTTTACTACTAAACTGCCTGCTACATCAGCTCAAATCAAACCCTAAAATTTACACTTTACTGTCACTGAAAGTCAAGTCAAATCTCCACATAATCTTATTTTGTCGTGTCTACGAATGTTAATCTAAACTTTGTTTCAAAAGTATTCCATGTAAATATCTTCAAATTTAAATTTTGAAATCAATTTGCTGCCGGACCTATCAAATGTGACTATGCAACTACTATTTTGCACTGTCATTATATTCAGAATTTGCAACTGAGAAGTCATTGAATTATTTATCTATTGCATTACCCTATGCACCGAAATCTCCCAAAAATTGCCCTGTTCCTCTTAAGAATAGCAAAAAATTTGGTGAAATATTATCTATATTTATTTTATTTATTTATTATTTATTATTTGTTCAATTACAATGAAGTAAAATGCCCAGATGAGCGTAGAACATGTCAGTGTAATAAATATACAGTTAAAAACATTTAAAAATTGAAATCAATTAAATGTGAGACATTTTAGTAGGTAAAATCTGAAGGGATGGTATCTTTAAAATATTCATCAGTTGAGTAGTATGCTCTATTTAGAAGAAAGTTTTTAAGTTTATTTTTGAGTGTTGTTTTAGAGAGGCTTCTTAGTGCATTTGGAAGTTTGTTATAGATTTTTATTAGAGTATACGGTATATTTTTCTGAATATAAGTAAAATTAGGAATATTAGTAACCAAATCTGCTTTATTTCTTGTTGGGTAGATGTGTGCTTTATCAAAGTCGTTAAAAAGCTTTGGATTGCTTTTAATAAACATTATGCTGTCAAGAATATACTGACTGTATAGGGTCAGTACTTTCTTTTCTATGAATAAAGGTTTACAGCTATCAGTTTGTTTGGATTTATAAATAATTCTTAGGCAACGTTTTTGAAGTGAAAAAATTTTTTTAACGTTCACAGATGCACCCCAAAAAATTAAGCCGTATTTAAGTCTTGAGTGGACTTGTGCATAATAGACAGACATTGACGCTTGAACATTTAATGTTTTAGTGATGACTCTTAGGGCATAGCAATGCCTTGCAACATTTTCTGACAAAGTATCCAGATGAGATTTCCAATCCAGTCTAAAATCTAGCTCAATTCCCAGGAATTTTGAACTTTTACTAGTTGTTATTGTTGATTTACCATCCGAAAAAGTATAATCATTTTCAGCTGACTGTGAGAATTTGATTGCCTGTGTTTTATTAGGGTTCAGCTTTAGGTGATTTTGTGCAAACCAAGCTTCCAGGGTACTTAAAGCATCGAACACATTTCTTTCCAAGTCATCTCCATTTTGTTCTTCAAGGATAACGGTTGTGTCATCAGCAAATTGTATAGTGTTTAAGTTGTTGTCCATTTGTAGTTCATTGGTATAGAGAATGTACAGCAATGGACCTAGAATTGATCCTTGTGGTACCCCTCTAATTATTGTTAGTTCATCAGACCTTATAACCTCATTTGTGATGTGACATTTTTCGACCACGTACTGTTTTCTATTATAAAGTATGATTCTATCAAGTTAGCTGAGGTTCCCCTGATTCCATAAGCCTCAAGTTTATTTAGCAATGTTTTATGATTGACATTGTCAAAAGCTTTTGAAAGATCTAAGTTAATCATTAAGCTATGTTTCTTGTTGTTTTGACTATTTATGACTGAACATAAAGCTTGATATATTGCTCTTGTTGTCGATTTACCCTTTCGAAAACCGTTTTGTGTATCACTTAATAGTTCGAATGTTTCAAGGTAGGATATAAGGCGATTATATATGATTCTTTCAAAAATCTTACTAATATTTGATAGTAATGCTATAGGTCTGTAATTTTTTATTTGATCCTTGTCACCCTTTTTGAAGATTGCTTTTATATGAGCTATTTTTAATTTGTCAGGAAATATTCCTTTATTAAGCATCATGTTTATAATAATTGCTAGGGGTGTTGATAGTTCACGTGCAACATATTTCAAGAGTTTTACCGGGATTTCGTCATATATTCGTCATATATCTATTTATATCCCTATTTGTTAGAAATGGTTGATGTTTAGTCAGCTCTGTATGTTTCATTTACTTTTAAGTGTGCCCTGTAGACGTGTTTTAGATGTTGATATTTGTTTTGAAGCAGTTGTCAATTTTGATAAAATAAAAGTCATTACGCAACTTGATTTTTCTCTTTCGATTACGAACGTATTCAACTATATACAAATAGTTGAACCATTGATACATTGTCACATTCATAGATGATTATTCAAGATATTGTGGGATTGGTTTTATGAAGAGCAAAGATGAAGTTTTCATTAAATTCAAAGAATATAAAGAGAGAGCGGAAAATTTACACGGGAAAAATATTTGCTGTTTACAAAGTGACAATGGTGGCGAATATTTGTTAAATGTTTTCAAAGAATATTTGCAGAAACGTGGTATTCAACATCAGTTAATCATTTCAGGGACTCCACAACAAAATTGAGTGGCACAGAGGATCAATCAAACATTGTTCGACGCAGCAAGATGTATGATGATTGAATCAGGTTTACCTGAAAAATTTTGGGCAGAAGCACTTCCAACAGCATGCTATGTTAGAAATCGCTATACAACAAATGCTAACGAGGGAGAAAGCCCAATACAAAAATGGAAACCGATGATCTCCATTGATAAATCTCATTTACGGGTGTTTGGATGCAGAGTTTGGGCAGTGAACAAAACAAGAACAAGTAAAGGTATAAACTGCATATTTTTGGGCTACGATAGCTATTCCAAGGCATACAGACTGTGGGATACAAAGAAGGAAAAAATCTTCATTAGCAGAGACGTTAAATTTGAAGAAGACCGTTTTTCCAGCGTTGCATAGTAAACCAGATATTCCGAAAAACAAAACAATGGGAGAAGATGAGGTGCTTAATATTAATATGAAGACGAATATTTTTAATTTTGAAACAAATGAAGAAAAATATGTATTCAGTAAAACTAGCAGTGATCAGGAGATTACTGAAGTAGAAGAAGAACAAATTTTGATCGACATTACGTTCCAAACTATAAACATGGACAACACAAATAACAAAAATGAGAGAGAAAAGAAACCTAATTGGATGTCAGATTACATAGTCAACGACGAAGCATGTACATCAAAATTTTGTAATGAAGCTAAAAATTCTAAAACGATTGAAGAAAGACACCATGATCCACTGAATCTAACAGAGGCATTAACTGGAAATAACCGATTAAATTGGCAAGATGCTATTGTTCAAGAATTTGATAATCTCGTTAGAAATAATACATGGAATTTTGTAAAGCGGACAGACGAAACTAGAACAATCAAGACGAAATGGGTTTTCAAAACAAAGTATAATGAAAAGAAAAATTTAAAGCCAGAGTTGTTGCACTAGGAAATACTCAAAGGCCTGGAATTGATTTTGATCAAACATATGCACCAGTTATTCAGAAGAAAACTATAAGGATGCTGTTGGCCGCTGAGATGACTTGGTTGATACATCAAATGGACATCACTGCTGCATATTTATCTGCTGACTTGAAAGTGACGATATTCATGGAAATTCCAGAGGGATACAATAGTGTACAAATTATATTGAAGAAGAAATTTTCAACTAAAGTTTTGAATCATAGAAAAGAAATGGATTTGTTTGTAAACTGAATAAAAGTTATATGGATTGCATCAGTCGGGACTGATGTGGATTAAAAAATAGACAATTTCATCAAAAGCCAAGGTTTTGAAAGATCTATTGCTGATCCATGTGTTTATTTCAAGTAAAGAAGAAGTTATAATCACCATTTACGTAGATGATATATTAATTTTTGGAAGTGGAGATGAAATAAACAAATTAAAGTTCAGTTTCAAACAAAATTTTTGATACCAAAGACTTGGGGGAAGTGAAAATATCTTATCAGAGTTACGAGAGACCAGGATAAAATAAGATTAGACCAGTCATTATATGCCATCGAACTTTTGAGAGAAATGAACATGTTGGAAGCAAAGAAGGTATCTACTCCTCTACCCGTAGGAGAAAAATTTAAAATTGATGACGATGAACCCTTAAATGAGGAAGATACAAAATTATATCAGAGAGTTATTGGAAGTCATTTATATTTGGCAGTTTTGACAAGACTGAATTTAGCATTTCCCGCTATATTTATGAGTCGGTTCAATCATAGACCTTTAAAGCACCATTGGAAGGGTATGAAACATATTCTCCGATATCTAAATGGGACAAGAAACTATGGATTAAAATATTCAAACACTGGAAAAATTATTATGGAAGTCTACAGTGACGCAGATTGGGAATCAAATGAGACAGACGGAAAGTGCTACAGTGGCTATGTTTTTACAATTGAAGGCGGAGCTGTGAGTTAATCAAGCCGTAAGCAACACTGTGTTGCACTAAGTACTGTAGTATCAGAATTTATCGCCTTGAGCGAAACAGCCAAAGAACTGATATTTTTTTAAGAAATTGGCTCATAAAATATCCAAGGAACAATTTTTTGGTGATTGTTTTCCTATTTTTATAGACAATCAAGGTACGATTAAATTAGCCGAAAACAATATAATTTCCGAAAGGTCAAGACACATTGATTTGCGTATGTTTCACATCAGAGATTTGATAGAAGAAAAAACAATAGTTTTGAAATGTTTCATCACGAGAAAATTTGGCTGATCAACTGACGAAATGTGTTGCTGCAGTCATTTTGGTGGAGCATTTGAGAGAATTGGGGATCAAAGATCCAGAGGGAGTGTTAGAAATGGTTGATTTTTAGTCAGCTCTGTATTGAACTGTTTCATTTAATTTTGAGTGTGCCCTGTAGACGTGTTTTAGATGTTGATAATTGTTTTGAAGTAGTTGTCAATTTTTATTAAATAAAAGTCATTAACGCAACTTAATTTTTCTCTTTCGATTACGAACGTATTCAACTATATACAAATAGTTGAACCATTGCTACAAAAAGTTCAACACTATTATCTATTTAGTTACATCGCTGAGACCACAAAAATTAGACTTATTATTGCAGTCGTTTTCAACTTATATCAATTAAATCAATGTAACTGAGCGTATACTAAATACTGTGCTTGCCTTAGTTACTCCATCTAAGATCTAAATCACCCTGTAAAACTATTGAACAACCTGACGCTGCCTATCAAATTTCTCTCCTAAATTTAAAACTTGTCAAATTTTATAAGATTTAGCACATAAAAGATATTTGGTGTCCAAGAACCACTTCTGAAATGTTAGCTTTTGCTCACCTAGATGGCACAAAAATCACTAAAGCTCCAAAAAAACACCACTATATATAACTGATAACGAACACTGCCACGAACTATGCTACTCTTTCTGGTTATCACCTTGTTGCAGTGAAAACTGTATAAGGAAGAGATTTCTAATACTCCTTTTATTTTTAGAACATTATACAAGTACGAAATGGACACAGCCTTGGAAGCACAGCACCATCTTTACTATCCCTGCTTCAAGAAGCATCAGCAGACAACAAACATTTTCGTTTGATAAAAGGATTCATCACAAACTTCGAACATTTGTTGAAGTTTAGTGGTAATATGCAACTCGACCAATCACTATTTTTGAACTCATGGATATCAAAATATCTATCAACTTGTTACTACACAGATCTAAACCTTGCCTTGGACGTTTTAGCCTTTACGTTGGATAAAGTTGGAAATCCAGATTGTTGGTCATTGTGGATGGCACCTTTTAAAGAACATGTTTATCCTGCCCTAAAGTTGGTCTCTAGCACTCATAATGCCCCAGGATCAATAGGAAAAATTGCTGGAAAACTATGTTTACTCATTCCACATTTAGCCAACGAAATTTTTGCATACTTCACAAATGAAAACATACTCTCTAACATATTATCAGAGTTTCTAATAGTTGTTTTGAGGAATTATCCCAATAGTTACATCTTGAATGAACAACAAGAAGCACAAGTAATTATATGCTGGGTAAAAATATGTCTGCTAACGATGGAGGCTCCTGAAAGTTTAACCCAAAATGTACTGAAATTTGATCTCTTTCCTGTTGCATTGAAATCACATATCAACTCATCAAAGGATCCAATTTATGCTCTCATTGAGTTTTTTGGAAGTGACATAAAACACCATTCCCAATCTTCATTCATCAACAAGTTATGCGAGTTATCCTTCGGTCACCTTGATAAGTGGCTAGTGCAGTATATATCACAAGGGGAGAACGAAGCAATAATTTGTCGAATCTACACTTACCTATCACTCGCATTTTTACACTGTGGAACCCTGCTTTACAGTCGTAATAAGAGTTCATGTCCCCTTACAAAGTTGACACAGTGCCTGTTGATGCCCAATGATTTACTTATAGGAAAGAATTTGCATGAATATGTGGTGAATGCAGTTAAAAACACTTGGCACCTATTTTACGAAGCTATGGTGAAGCTGAGAGCAGAAACTGATATGTTCGTGGAGAGAATGCTTCGTGACATGATCACTAAATATATGAAATATTTCTCCACAAGTGAGTCTCCTATTTTAAAGTGTTTAGAAAATGACGCAGTTGCTTCCGTGTTGTTAGAAAAATTATGTAGCTCTTATTTCAAACATCCTGTCAAAGAACCTGATGCTAATTTACTAAAGGTTTTGAAAATTTTAACAGACATCATAAAGTGTACTACTTCGATCCAAGTGTTGAAGTTAATTGTGACAAAAACATTTTATGGATTATGTGAAGTAGTTATTTTCCATAAACAAAGAAGCACTGCTATAAGTTTGATAGCAACAATCACTTGTTCTCCTTTGTACCCTCAAATTAAAGCAGAATTTCGAAATGAAGTGAATGCCATTACAGTGAAACACATGGCATTCAACACCATAAATTATTTTCAACTGATGATGATCTTGGCCAAGTTTGTTCCAAATGATATTAAGGAGTTACTTGGAAATGTCAAGCAACAGGTTATAAATGTTGAAAGATTACGTAGTGTGGGGTTTGATAGAAATTTACGACTACATTTTGAAAAACTTGAAAGTGCTGTGAAAGTGACTCAGTGATATAGTAATTTATTTCAAGTGCTTTATGTGAAATAAAGAAAACCAAACTTGTTTGTTAAAAATATTTTGAACTAAGTTGAAATTATACAGGTTTGTAATCTAATTTACTTTCTAATTTCTTGTTATCTGCAACTTTTCTCACTGCCTTCATGAAATCTTCCTGAATTACATATTCTCTTTCTGCCCGGATTGCAAACAACCCTGCTTCTGTACACACATTTCTGAAAAAGTTATAAATATGAAATATCTGTCTGAGTAAATTTCAACTGAGTTTACCTCAAATCTGCTCCATTGAAGGAGTCAGATAGCTTGACAATTGCCTCGTAGTCAATTTCACCATGTTTGGCGATGGGCAAAGCATGAATTTTAAGAATTTCAAGTCTTGCTTGCTCGTTTGGTAGAGGTATCTCAATTTTTCTATCCAAACGACCTGGGCGGAGCAAAGCAGGATCCAATGTATCAGGCCTATTAGTGGCCATTATCATTTTTACCTGAAACCAATAAGTCAAACAAACCACAACCCAAGAAAAATAACATCTTCACCTGTCCCAATGAATCAAATCCGTCCATCTGATTTAGAAGTTCCATCAGGGTTCTTTGAATTTCTCTGTCAGCTGAAGTTCCCTCAGAAAACCTGCGGCCACCTAGAAAAAATATCTAGTACTTTTTATGTCATGAGGATATGTGTATCATACCTATGGCATCAATTTCATCCATAAAAATGATACAAGGTTGGTGATCTTTAGCGTAATTAAACATTTCTCTTATCAATCTAGCTGATTCTCCAATGTATTTATCAACAATTGCACTGGAAACAACTTTCAAGAAATTTGCATCTAATTGAGAGGCTACAGCCCTAGCAAGAAGAGTTTTTCCAGTTCCTGGGGGTCCATATAAAAGGCAACCTGTAAAATTTTATTAAATTAGTAAAAACAACAGAAAATTCAAATTTCTTTCTGAAACATTTTCAATAACACAACTTTGAACTTCACATACTTTTAGACTATTACCAAACATACCAAATACTAAATGTATGCTCACATACTTGATTTGTCTTTATAATATCTAATATACTATAAACATTTTTTGACACGGTGTTTGTGGTCGCACTCCTTCTAAATGGCTCGAGCAATTTTGATGAAAATCTTCATACATCATCATATACTTTACGACCTATTCTCATGGGTATGAGAATAGGTCGTAAAGTATATCTCGTAGTGCTATACGATTAGAATGAGTGTCCCAAAAATTTTTTTTTCGATTTGACATATGACAGATCAACGTTTGCTGGGTAGTGAATCATAAACTTATTGTCAAGAATTTATTTTCAGGTGCCCTCTCATAAGTCCATCAGTCTTTTCATATCCTCTTTCATAGTACTAACTATGGTCATAATCTTAAATTTATTCAAGTCATCCTACTTATCTACATCCTACATTACTCATGTGTGTGTATGTATATTGGGCCCATAAATTACCAAATATACAGGAAATTTATGAGCATTCAGAACAAACATATTTTGAAGATAATCAAATATCAGTCACAATCTGGCATACAACATAATAACCTCTCTCTACAATCAGGATTGTTCAAAATCAATTCTTGAAGCAATGTCGCAGGACAACGCTGATTAACGAAAAAACAGATTTAAACAAATCAGATGTAACAAGTAACTATCAGACCGAATTCTTTATTGTTATCACAGTCATACAGCTTAATTGATTTTTTCATAAAGTTTTATTCTGAAGAGTAAAAGTAAACTTTTGGATATGTTTCACTAATGTGAGGAATTGGAAAGTTTGTTGATTAGAGTGAGTAATATCATGAAATAAATAAAGGAGAAAATTATAAATACCCTTTGGAGGTGTGATTCCAACCCTCATAAATAGTTCAGGATTCAGCAGAGGCAGTTCAATAACCTCTCTTAATTCCCGAATTTGTTCAGAGAGACCTCCAATAGCAGAATAAGTGACGTCTCCTGGATCTTCATGGCTCATGTTATAAACCAAGGGGTCCACTTCTCGGGGCAGATAGCGCATAATAGTTAATGTTGTCATATCTAAAGCTACTCTTGTCCCTGCTTTCAATTTAGCTTTATCTAATTGTCTTCGACAGCCAACAACGTAGCGGGGACCGTTAGTAGCTTTAACAATAACTAAAACATCTGTATTAGATAGCAGAAGCATAGATGAAGAAACTTACATTTTTCCTCTGTCAGTTGTTTCAATACCTCACCCACAATCTGTCCCATACTTTGGAGAGCTTTCAAGTCATTTTCGGACTTATCATATTGTTTTGTTAAATCTTTCAACTGCTCCCGCACTGAAAATATTTTTTATATATTATACTTAACAAACCGTAGATGGTATTTTCTCACTTTCTTTCAGTCTAGATTCCACTTCTTTATGTTCCAATAATTTTTTTCGGTAGTCCTGAAGACCTTTTTCACGTTCGGGCTCCATTATGCTTTAAGAACTGACTATGCGAGTTTTTTCTTTACTAAATTGATATTTGATATACAATGGACGATGACTAGCACTACCAGCAGTCAGCAGTACCAGCTCTTAGCAGTAAGGATACAAAAATAACCAGTTCTTCTTCTTCTCTCTCTCTAACTGATTTCTACTCGGGCGCATTTGTCCAGGCTCCTCCTATTGAATTAACATCAATTTGACAGAAGCTTCGTCGTGGGGCTCTTGTTTATATATCTATGCGTGGGGCGCAGCGGTCTTGCTCGAAGCAATGCTGCCACCCCTTTTTTGTCACACTTTTTATGATAAAAAAACACAGAACTTTTTTATTATCGCCTTCTGCTCAGGAGACCTTTTGATTTTTCAACATATATGTTTATGGGTCGCCTCCTCTTCGGGAGACCTTCGGATTTTTATCCGAATCATCCGGCCTGGTACCGGCGTGAATAAAGGGGCCCTTAAACTTCACTTTTTGAAAACTCTCACACATTTCAGTATTTATAACAATGGACTATCACAACACAAAAAAGAGCCCCACGATAGCACATGGCATCCGCGTACCTTCTTTGTGGACGGACGTTATCAGCACGTACGTCCACGGCCATCACGAGACTCAGTTCTTCTTCTTTTCCTCTCCGTTTCGTGGTGTGCCACTTTCTATTCCTTACCGCGCTACTAACCAGAATATTTGATAGCGATTACCTGAAAAATATGAGATATGTTCCAAAAGTAATCTTTGAGCTTCTAAAATCGAAACTATCATAGTACTACTGAAAAACCTGTTGTATATAAAACACGGTTTCAATGTCCATCAAAATGTCTAAACACTAACTGATTGTGTTGTGTGAGAGTGACAATTGGCAGATGAAGAGTTTGTATTTGGAAAATTTTTTTGTTGAGGAAAACAATCAACTATATTGGTTGAACAGGTTTATTTGGACAATGATCAAGAAAGACGTAGATATATAAATAATTAGTAAACGTAAATCAAGTAAAAAATTAGTAAACTATGAAACTAACAATAATCAAAGACGACTTGTTTTTGTAGGTACATCGAATTTAATTTACTCGTCCTCTTCAACTGTAGTATCATTTGTCGTGGACCAATTTATCCAGGTCCATAGACGAAAACACACACTTCTAATGAAACACACTTTAATAATGGATAAAGCTTTTTTTCGCACCAATATGTGCGTCCCCACACAAAACTGTGCTCAACTCTCTTTGTTTTATCGAATATGGATAATAACAGAAAAAATGGTATAGAAATTCATCGTCAGTTATGAAATTCGTCAATGTTACGGTCCCTTTATTATTTTAATTTTCCTTTGTTTCATCAAGATCTGAAAATTATTTATTCTTTCGAATATTTGATGTGGTGCTCAGATATCTCGATAGATGAGATAATTTTTCCTCCGAATATTTAAATTTTAATATAGCCTTCTATTTGAACTCGATTTGACCTTGAATTATGTAATATCTTTCCCCTAACGCTACCGCGACTCGTGGTTATCTTATGAACTTTCAGAAAAATCCGACTACAATCTTCTATGTGAATAGTAGTGAATATATAGTATTAATTGTTATCAGTTTTATTGAAACTATGCGTTTTAATTACTGCTGTGAAAAGCTTTATTCTCAACATTTGATTGCTCTATTACTGAACAACTTCTTTCTGTTTTATCGCCGCGTCGTCCAACGAATACAATAAGCTAAAATGAAATGTTTATTTTATTCTTTTGAAAATGTCCTTATAGGACGAAACTGCACCAACGTTAATTACAAATACAAGTGGCATAAAAACATAGGAAATTTTATTTCTAATTTTTGATTATACTGTTATATTTTGAAATAAACGAACTTTCTACCGTTCATCTCTATAGTTTTTGCAGGAGGCTGAGAGATTTTACTGTTGATACAGAACGATTATTGAATTGCCTAGAGCCTGTAAAATTACCCATGATTGAGAGAAGTAGGTACCTTTCGCGAGTTCTTTTCAATACGATTCTGTTCACCCGTACATTTTGAACACAAAAGTTCTGTTTCTCCCTGTATGTAGAGACCTCTTGTGATATCTTCATCTACCATCGACATTGATGATCCTTCATCTGAAAAGGTAAACGTTGTTACTTCTCTATCTACATTATTGCGGGTAACAGGTAATATTCGAAAACGAAGACTCAGTGAAGAGTTCTGATGATAAATATTGATTTCCGATCTCATATATGCATTCGATTGGCATGATGGGTTGTGTTGAAGTCTTTGAAAGTTTTTATGAAGAAATGGATGATGCTTCCGTTGGCAATGACACTAAGTAGATATTTACCGGGAAATCCATATCGTTCTTTATACAATTGCACATTTGCAAGTCTTTGATGACTTTCCATTTATTACTCATCAAATATTCTTGAAACTGTTTACGATCCGATTTATATCTGCAGGTTTGACTATATATTTTGCACTTTAATATTTGGTCATGTGACTAGGCATCATTTCTTAATGAAGAATCAAAACTCTGAACATTTGTTTGTTCATTGTGATGATTTTGCTTGGTATGCCCTACAATGGCTAAAGTAGCCTAGCTTAGCTTAGTAGCTAAGTTATACATCCAATCTACGAAATCTGTCAGACCATCATGTTTTTTCATGTTTTTTTCTTTTGGGGTGCTTGAAGTCCAATGGAATTTATGTTAGTTCCTTAGTTTTAATCTGATCTATCGAAGAGCATTTCAAGAGTGAAAATAAGCCCTGTATATCTTTCAAAACTACTGATGAAAAGAGGCGACTCTTATGAATTTCCACTGGAAGATGGTATATAATTCACTAGGAGTGGATCGTCGTGCATCATATTGATGTGTTATGAGTAAAGGATATTCCTGTTTGACTAATATGTTGAATTTTTTACTTTCCTGTTTCCTTTGATTTTCAGTATATAAGGAATATTTTCTATTTCAACAGATTCCTCATTACCTCTGATGTTTTTATTTGGTTCCATACCACTTTCCAATTGCTGCCTCAACAACTTATTGCCGAAGAATCAGCTTTTTCTAATTCTTCATGATTCAGATCGTGACTATCTCGAATTCTTCCTCTTTAAACAATTCTCGTTCTTTCCTTGGTGGTTCTCTCGCTTCTTGCAATTTCAATTTAGGTCTACTACTTGTACTCAACCTATTTTTTTTACTCTTCACGATTTGCAGAGGTATAGACTTGAATGAAGCTTCCGATTTATTGTCTAACTGGAATAGACGGGAAATTTCAGGCATTTAATTTTTGACAGTTCTTGAATCAGTATTATTACAAGGAGGACACCTTCAATGCTGATCTTAACTCACAGCTTATGTCACCATTTTATCCCACTACTGCTTGTACATTTGACCATCCTTTCATTGTGATATGGTTTATTACATATGTAAGACAGTGGTCTTCCTCAAATCGAATTTGAGCTTTGCTGAGAATACTTAGAATGGATTACTGAGGAATGAGTTTTCAGTATATTATATCAATGAACCACTGTAACTAGTTTCTCTAGCAAATATTTTTATTTAACGGGGTCCCTATATACACATCCTTATACACACATAACAATGGATAATGTAAATATTTATGTACTAAAATTCCTGAAAAGAACGCAAATGAAAAAGTGAACAATTTAAATAAACATTACCTATTCAATTTACAATTGTCCCTAATTCAAACAAATTTCATGAAAGAATTTCAATATTCATCTCCTTCTTTCAAATTTTGACGTTTTAAATCAGCAATTTTCTCCTGTCAGATCAGATTTTCATGCATACAGGATAAAATATAACATCAATCGAGAATTTGAGAGCTTGATAATAGAGTAATGAAGAAATGTACTGTTTTTCAACTCGCAATGTTTGCAGACACACAACTACTTTAGAGAGTTGTGATTTTTACCTCAACCACTAATGGATACCAAACACTATTCGAGAATGCCTCTAATATAATATGAAAGTGGTGTATTGTAATTTTCAGTCCAACGTCTCATTTCTCACTTCCTTTTTCCGTTATTGGCCTTTGTTCCCAATACGGCGCAGCTCTATACCTGGGGTTGCCGTTGTCTGATTTACTTATCAATAACAACCCTGTTAGTTTTGTTCAATGGTCAATTGATTGTGCCTTTGTGTCTGATTCTTTGGTTGGAGTAACATCTCATTAGCACAAGAAGACGAAGAAGCACACAACTCAAATTACTCATTACCATAAACACAATATACTGAAACAACACAAAACGGAACCCCGTGATAGCAGGTGGCATCCAGGTGGACGTGGACGGACTCGACACGTCCGTCCACTACCATGACCACCACATAACTCCAATGTCTCTGTCCTCTATGAAAATCCAATCGTAATGGAGTCATCTCACCTAAATTCTGAAAAGAAAGTTCAACTTCACTAAGCGCAGTTACAACCGTGTTAGGAATCACACGTTAAAAGGTAAGAACTCGTTAGTCCTTAGCTCGCACAAGTTTCTCAACTTCTGAGAGTTGTCGTTAGTACCTATAGGGGCGACAGCTGATTAACGGAAAAACAGATTTTCTTAACAGATTCAAGAGGTGCATTCGGTTTGAAGTAGTCACAGAGTTAACGACGTGAAATATATTTAAATGAACGCTCGATTCTATCTGAATGACCAATTGTCATTTGTGATATAATTTGTCATCACAAAACGTCTAAGATATGATCGATGCATTTTCTTTTCCAAATGCAAACATTTTTTACCACAATTTGAGAATGACTAGCGTTAAATAAACCGTTATTATATCAGTTGGAATGGATCATGAACTTTTTTCGGCTGACAGACAAAAGTGAAAAATTCCAGCAAAAGTTGACAATTACCCAAATGTGACAACTGACAGATACAAAATATAATTTCTAAATAACCGATCACATTTTTATTCGCTCTCGTAAATACCTAACACAGAGCAGATGTAAGAGAGAGAGTGATTTCTGATTGCTACCGAGTTGGATTGTTTGTTTTTAACTGTTATTTGTTTAATGTAGTGTAATACAATAAAATACTGGTTATTTCTTCACGTTAGTCGCCATCTTTTATTTCTTATCCCAAAAATACTCAAATGACCGTCAACTGTCAAAAGTACAACCGACCAGTCAAATTACATCAACTAAAGTTGATCAGTTAAATACTAAAAAAACAAAACAATTTTAGCGTTTAATAATTTGTCTAAATCAGACAGTGTCATAAATCAAATAACTGAAATATTCATTAACTTCAAGTAACTATTTAAATGTTCAAATAATTCATGAAAGCATAAATATGGATGATGATATTTTGTATGATGATTCCGGTAATGAGACCAGTGGTGACGATGTTGATTTTGTTATAGAGGCCGATAATGCATCTCACAGCAAAGAGCTGCAGTGTTATGATGAAGAGTATCAGTATGAAGTACTGTCCACTGATGATATAGTACAACACATGGTTGACTGCATCAAAGATGTCAACACAGTGGTTCAAATACCGTCAACTACAACAAGAATATTATTGAACTATTTCCACTGGGATAAAGAGAAGCTTATGGAAAAATTTTTCGATGGAAATCAAGACGAACTTTTCAGAGAAGCCCACGTAATAAATCCATTCAAGAAAGTTAGTGTGGCAAAACCGAAAATATCAAATAAAGTATTAGGTACAGAGGAGTGCGATATATGCTATATGGTTTTTCCTCCCATACAAATGACTGGTTTGGAATGTGGGCACAGGTTTTGTTATCAGTGCTGGAATGAGTACTTGACAACAAAAGTAATGGAGGAAGGTGTAGGCCAAACAATAGCTTGTGCTGCACATAACTGTCCCATATTGGTAGATGATCAGACCGCTATGAGATTATTGAAAGATCCTAGAGTGAAATTGAAATATCAGCACCTCATTACAAACAGTTTTGTTGAATGTAATCGTCTGCTGAGGTGGTGTCCAAGTCCTGATTGCAGTTATGCTATTAAGGTTTGTGCAACTTGATCTGGAAAATTTATATTAAAATCTGTAATATCAATTCAGGTTTGGTTAACACCTGTTTGTTCTCCATCAATAACTCTTCACTAATAATAGAAATAAGTTGAGAAATTTATTACCATTTTCTAAATTAATTCTTGTTTATTATGTAGGTATCTACAACTTCAAGATTTGTAAAATTCTGTTTCCCAAAATTTCCAATTACATACTTTGAACCGCCTGCCTGGTACTGACGATGCCCAATAGGCTGAAACAGCTGTCTACCGGTGGCTCTTAAATTGAAATCAATATGGGAATGATCAAAGAGTACTTATCTATTCATTTTTTGATTTTCATGGAATTATTTTCCAGCAGCTTGACTGCATTAACCTGTCTAGATTATATATATATATATATATATATATATATATATATATATATATATAATATAAAATATATATCATATAAAGAAACTTCACTGGAGCATCCCTTGTTAAGATACGGCCCCTTAAAGGGGGTACATAAAATTTGTATAACAATTTTTTTCACAAGCACTGAAAAAGTTACAATATTGAAATTAACCTGACAAAATTAGTTTTGTTTATTACCCTTTAATCGTTTAATGCAGGTACTAACTACAAAATAACAATAAATCCAGTTCGCATTTATGACGAAGTATCTCTGTAGTTCTTCGTAAAATTATTTTTTGCTGCGAACTGGTTTATTTTTGGCAAAAAACCCAAGAGACATTTTTTGTTTAGAATGAAACAGGCTATTGGAAATAAATTTTTTAATGGTAAACAAATAATAAGACAAAAAGTTACATTGGAAATAAATTTTAGGGGTTGCGTTTTCCACCTCTTGCAGCCGTGGGGTAAACCAAATAAATTTCTGGCTAAGTTTTTTTTTGGTAGTACAAACCGTCAGGTTAATTGCAATATTGTAACTTTTTTAGTGCTTGTGAAAAAAATTGTTATACAAATTTTATGTACCCCCTTTAAGGGGCTGTATTTATATATTTTCACCATATTTCATGCAGTTAAAAATCTTAAAATCTATTGCGATAAATGTAGTAATTAGGTCATATGAAGTATGATGTAGAAAGGTCTAGGCAGTAGAATTCAGGTAATTAGAAAATATTAGTACACAATAATACATTAGTGAATAAATAAATCTTAACTTTGAGGTATAAGGAACATACCACAAAGCATGTTATACATTTATAAAAATACATTTGAGATTGTCTTTAACAAATAGTTTAGATAAAACATAGAAAGAAGAATATCACTTGGTACAGTTAATGTTCATTTGCGATAGATTCGGATACCTTTCGTTGAACTTTCTACATGTCCTGCTAATAATTTTATCACACTGTCCAAAAATAATAAACAAATTCATAAGAACTTCGTTTGAATAGTTTTGTTCCATGGTTTTGAATGTATTTGAAACTTCTGAAGTGACGAAAATGTCAGTATTATTAGGAGAATGTCACACGGTTACTGTCAAATAGTAATCAAGGCCTTCTTACAAAATACCGAATGGGAATACCATTCAGAAGGGACATTTTCACTAATAAGTGCTCATAAGTACGAAACTTGACTAGTTAGGTATACACATGACATACATAGAAAGAAAGCTAATTTTAATAACTTTTTGAATTTGTAATATTACACAGGGTGTTTCATTTGAATTAATCAACTTTCAGTCACTTTTTCAAGCTAACGAAAAACCTGTATTTTTTTACCGCCCTTCATTGGAAGTGTAGGTACCATAGTATTCTTTAACTCAAATATATCAGCATTTCTAGAGATCATGATTTCAGAAGAAAAAATTTAAATTCATTCATTTTTCGGTAACAGATAGGTATAGGGAAATATCAAGAAAAGTTGTCGGGTAATTGTTATAGATTCCGAAAATAACATTGCTATATTCTAAACCATAACAGATACGAAGACGATTGAATAGGAAAAAAGGTAAGTGTCATCGGGAACAATACAATGGTCGAAGAAAATTCACGGGGACTCTCGCCCTTCTCGAGTTATACGGGGAAAACCAAAAATGCTGTTTTTCGTATTTTTTGAATGGAATTGTTATTTCGGAGAATATTAAAAAAAATGGAAAAGGAAAATGTTATTGTATTCGAAGTGTACCTTGGCGGTGTAATAATAAATATTCGATAAAACGTTTCTTATTAACATGGCCACCATCAACTTTTTTTAAAAATATGGACCTGTCTTTTTTATTACAGATATTGATAAAGCAATAAATTCACAATCGAAGGGTATATCACATTTGATATATTTATAGCGTTTCATTTGAAACAACTACTGTCATCAGTGACAACAATTTTATATTACGGTCCTGTCGTTACTTCTTTTGTAAATTGTTTGAATTTCTTCAAAATATAATTCAGACAACCCAATAAATTCAACAGGTAGGTACCCTAACACAATGATAATTCGTAGCATCTCAATTAATTTACCATCTTGAATGCGTAAGCTTTGCTTGGTTTCTATAGCAGGAAAAATGAATGTGTTGTTGATATCTGTTGAGAACTGTCAGACGTTTATGAACATATCAAAGATGTATTCAAATGACGAAAAGACTGATATGTTATTTAGTTATGCAAAATCAAATAGAATTCCTTTTCTGGCAAGGAATATGTATGTTGAGCTATACCCAAATCGTTGTATTCCAAACATCCAAATGTTTAGACGATTAGAAAGAAATTTGAGGAACTATGGTGCATTTGACAGAAAAAAAAAACAAGAAAATGTGTGGTTACTGGAAGTGTGAGGAATCAAATAAATGTTATAGGTAAGCAAATATTACCACATAAAAATTAACATAGTGGAAACATGTTTTTCTTAATGTAGGATTGGCCAGTTACAAATATTATGCTAATCAAGGTTGTTTTTCTCGAGAAATTGCCCAAGAAATCGGGATTTCTGTAAAATACACCAAAACTATTTTGAAAAAGAATAAATATGAATGCTACAGGATACGCAAAGTTCATCAACTCAATGAAAAGTATTCACCAACAATGGTTGGTTTAACAGTAATATCCATTATAGGTGGAATAATACAAATAAACATTTACATAGGGAAACCAATTTCCAAGAAAGGTTCGAAATAAATGTTTGGTTGGGAATTGTGGGAACAAACATCCATGGCCCTTTCTTTTACAATGGACATTTGAATAGTGATATGTATCTTCATTTTCTATTCAATGAATTCGATGGCTACTTAGATGAATCGCCACTGAATATCCGCCATGAAATACAATATTTTCAACATGACGGCGCTTCTCCCCATAATGCAGCAATAGTAAGGGAACATTTGGATGCGATATTCCCGAGAAAATGGATTGGAAACAATGGACCAATTAACTGGCCAGCTCGATCCCCAGATTTTACTCCTTTAGATTTTTTTGTCTGGGGATACATGAAGGATAAAGTTCTTTCAATACCAAGTACAGATATCGACCATCTCAAACAAAAAAAAGATTTTACTCCTTTAGATTTTTTTTGTCTGGGGATACATAAAGGATAAAGTTCTTTCAATACCAAGTACAGATATCGACCATCTCAAACAAAAAAAAGAGATGCATGCATTAGTACTACAACTATTATGCTAGAAAATTGTCACAGAAATTGTCTGGACCGACAACTTATGTGCATTCAACAAAGAAATGTAGACTGCCATGTAGCTTTGATTTTCCGTATTAGTTTAATTTTTCCCAAAAGTTCATGATAAAATAAATTGTTTTTCTATTTGATTGTTGTCACTGATGATGGTTGTTATTTCAAATGAAACGCTATAAAAATATCAAATGTGATATACTCTTGGATTGTGAATGTATCAATAACATTTTCCTTTTTTATTTTTTAATATTCCCCGAAATAACAATTCCATTCGAAAAAAATGAAAAACAGCATTTATGGTTTTTCTCGTATAACTTGAGAAGGGCGAGAGTCCCCGTAAATTTTCCCGATGACAGTTACCTTTTTTTCCCTTTCAAACGTCTCCGTATCTGGTTCTGTTTAGAATATAGCAATGTTAAACGGCCTGTATACAGGATGTTCCATTTGAAAAATCAAAATTGCTACTACTTTCTATTGGAAGTGGCAAAAATGCATTGTCGAAAATATTTTAGTTCGGGTAGATAATGTCCATTGAATTTTCAAAGTGATCCGGTGTCTGGTTCACCAGAAACATCTAATGTGTCATCCACCGTGAATCAGCTTATATAAGAGGTACTTTTACAATTTTCATTTAATGGGTATAATGCCTGTTCCAAATGATTTGTATATGCTTATTCTATTTCAGGTTACTTATGTGGAAGCAAAACCAGTAGCTTGTCGTTGTGGACATGTGTTTTGCTTTGCATGTGGTGAAAACTGGCATGATCCTGTCAAATGCCCTCTTCTGAAGAGATGGCAAAAAAAATGTGATGATGATTCAGAAACCTCAAACTGGATAGCAGCAAATACAAAAGAATGCCCAAAATGCAATGCTACAATAGAAAAAGATGGTGGCTGTAATCACATGGTCTGTAAAAACCAGAATTGCAAGGCAGATTTTTGCTGGGTCTGTCTGGGTCCCTGGGAACCTCATGGCAGTTCTTGGTACAATTGTAATAGATATGATGAAGATGAAGCTAAAGCAGCTAGAGATGCTCAAGAAAAATCAAGATCTGCTCTTCAGCGATATCTGTTTTACTGCAATCGCTATATGAACCATATGCAATCCCTCAAATTTGAACACAAGCTGTATGCATCTGTGAAAGATAAAATGGAGGAGATGCAGCAACATAATATGAGCTGGATTGAAGTGCAGTTTCTGAAAAAGGCTGTGGACATCCTATGCCAGTGTCGGCAAACGTTAATGTACACATATGTTTTTGCATATTATTTAAAGAAGAATAATCAGTCTGTGATATTTGAAGATAACCAAAAGGATCTTGAACGAGCTACTGAGCTGTTGAGTGAGTATTTGGAGAGGGATATAACTCAAGAAAATCTAATAGATATAAAACAAAAGGTGCAGGATAAGTACCGTTACTGTGATGGTAGAAGGATGGCTTTGCTGGATCATGTTCATGAAGGATATGAAAAAGAGTGGTGGGTTTACAGTGAGTGAATTCTTCAAAAAATTAATTTTTTCTCACTTGTAATGATACTAATTATGATTTTTTTAAAATTTGTCAAAGCATTATTCATTAAATTATTATATTTGTTATGTTACTTATTTATGTTTGACAGTTTAGGAGCTTTACAGGATTTAATTGACTCAACAAGAGTAGGAATTGATGTAAAAAAAACTTTCGATGTGAAACTAGAGATTACCATTCATAACATTGTTTATCCATAGTCATAATTCATTATTTATATATGAAATATGGTTTTAAAAATTTGTATTTCTGCACGAAAGAGTGGCAACATAATTTTGCTGGAACCGAGGAGTTTCAGAGTATATAATTTCGTGAATTAGAAAATCTACCAGCACTAACACCATCTTCTCTTAAACCAATTTCATATATTGAATATAATTTTTGAATACATTTAGCAGAGTTTTCATTTTTTGTGACTTTTATAAATATTTTGAATGTTTATTCACCATTCATAATGAGTTAAATTTTTGAAAACTTTTAATATAGTTTCCAGTTTTTTTTTGTAAAGTCCATAAATATTTTGAATCCCAATTAACTGTTTATCAAATTTTCAGTTTTTATGTTTTTTAAGGGGGTCTGGGGTCTGAAGTTTCTCGTATATGAAAGTATCACTTTGCCTAACGCCTAATCTCTTGTCAGAGAAACATTAGGCCCACACCACAGTCAATGAGTTGAAGAAAAAAATTGGTTTCTGTGTGAACATGTTTTGTTAATAAAAACTTTCAACTTTTATCAATTTTTATTTACTATATATGTGTATATATTAAACCTTTCAGTAGAATACAGTTGAAAGCAACAAAGTAACATGTTGTCTAACTAGAAAACTGTACACACCTCAGTAACTTTTGATGCTTTATGAAGCTCAGATCAGACCTTCTTTAGAGTATTGTTCCCATGTACGGTGCTCCGCCCCCAAACATACCCTGAAGCTGCTGGATTCCATCCAGAAAAGAGCCATCCTCCTGATTGGAAAGGCGAACATCATTTGGGACATAAAAGAAAGGTTGGTGATTTGTCTCTCTTCTATAGATACTTTCAAGAGAAGTGTTCAAGTGACTTGGCACATTTGATTCCACCAAGAGCGGTACATATCAGAAATACGCGAAGGACTGTGGCTGCTCATCGTTTTGAGGTTAAACTCGGTACACCTCGAACTTCATTGTTTTAGAACTCTTTCATTTGGAGACCTGCGTTTATGTGGAATAAACTTCCTGAGAATGTTTTTCCAAATGGATTCAATCTCCAGCGATTCAATCCAATGTGAATCGCTACTCTCGGACAGGCACAGCTCTTAGACCGCCTTAAGGATTTTCCTGTAGTGCTTGTGTTCTGTCCTCTCACTCACTAAAATGGGAAAATATTCATAAGATTCCTATGCCACATCAACTGCAATAGTGATGGTATCTGGTGATTATTTCGAAATGTCTGGATGGCTGTATGAAATCATGTAGGTTAATCTTTCGTGATATTTCTTGAACTTTCTCAGCTGTAACTACTCCCATTTGTATTGACATTTCAATTATAAACACGCGGAACAGTGAATGTAGTACTAGTTGGCAGGGCCGTAGCGAAAAGAAAAACCGGGGGGGGAGGGAATCCAAATTTTCCCAACCCCACCAGCAAAATTTTGCAACATTCGAAGAAATGAAAGCCAAAAGATTAGTTATTACTAGAATATATTAATTTTCTTACTTAGCTATCCAAAGATTGGTTGAATGCTTATGCCTGTTAGGGTATGCACAAACAAAAATAAATTTTGGTGATTATAAAAATAATAATAATAATGAAAGGAAATAACACTTAAATAATATTATGCTTATTGTTTTCTACTATTATTTTTTCTAGCTTCACGACCATTTCCCAACTTTTCCAAGTCGAAAAAACACCGAAAAGTTGGGAATTTTGTAAAATTGTCACTTCAAAATTTGTGGACTGTTCAGGACTATTTTCTTACTTGGGAGAAATTAAACTTTTTTGAAGATTTCAAACGACTCAGAATTCTCTTCAAGTTATGCATATTGGGAAATCCCAACCTTCTCCTGGTTCTTTCCATTTTTTTTATTACCTCTCCTTTTCTTTTCTCTCATTTTTATTTTTTTACTTTTTATTCATTTTTTTGTATCTTCATGGCTCAAAATTTACCAACTTTTTCCCAAGTCTAAAAAGTGGGGGGGTTCCCTCCCATCCCCCCATGGCGACGGCCCTGCTAGTTGGTTTAAGCTGATTTATAATCCACCCCCACCACTTTTAACCTTGAAACTACCTTGACTTACGTCGCACGACGTAGCCAAGATGACTGGGGGAGTGTTTTGAGTTTGACCTTGAACTAAGCCGCACAACATAGAAACATTGACTTTTAGGGAATATTTTGAGTTTGACCTCGACTACGTCACACGACGCAGAAAAACTAACTTTGGGGTAGTGTTTTAGGTTTTACCTTGAACTACCTTGATCGATTCACGCTTCTTTTTTTTCGACAAGGTGAATTTGATTTGTTCTCGAAGGATTCGACCTTGAACGACCGTCAACTTCGTGGCCGAGGTGGCTTCTAAACTTTTTGCTTCGACTTTTAACGACATTCAGCAAAATCACAATGTGATGTGAACAAGGTGACTTTTGGGGAAGTGTTTTGGGTTTAACCTTGATTCACACTCCTTGTCACGCGGTTATCTTGACGTTTCAAGGATTCAACCTTGAACGACATCCAACTGAGTAGACGCGGTGGCTTCTAAACTTTTTGCTTTGACTTTGAACGTCCTTTCAGCAACACATTGTCACTTTGAACGCTGGATATGTTGTTGATTGACCATGGACGTCCAACCTCAATTGTTGGGAAATCTGGAATTGGATTCATTCTTAGACCACAGGGGGATTATGACATTCAGAATAAGCAGCTGCAGAATGTCTTTGAACCCATTCACGATGTGATAGCGTACATTGAATCAAGAATAACCGAACTGCAATTCACCATCAGTAGGAATACACACGCCATCATCACTTCAGTTGAGCAAACTGATAAGCGAGTTGTTAACATCAAAGCTGCACCTGAACACTGGGGGGCTGGACAATTGACCTCTACCGCTTCGTTGGAACCGACTTCCGTCATGAATAAATAATATGAGTACCGCAAAGATGTAGCTTGTGGGTGAGCTATATAAGTCGGCTCGTCGAAAATTTCCCCGACGAAAACCGATAGGGAGTTTTTTGGATTTGTGGCAGACTGATGGAAATGTAACCTTATGCTAAAGAAAATAAAGGTCGTAAGTACGTACTCACAGTGATCAAGTGTTATCTGAAGTATGTATGGCCAAGTCAATTAAAAAATAAAACTGCGGATTCGGTTACTGCAGCTATGGCGAATGTGCTCAAAGATGCCAAATATGCTTCAAGAAACCTTCAATTTGATCGTGGCACTAATTCTATAATTCTCATCACTAATGAATAAGCACCAGAAGGCTGAAATTGCAGGACGAGTTATCAGAACGTTGAAGAGTGAGTTTATAGAGAAGTTTTATTTCTAAGTCATTACAAGTGCTTGAATATTATTTCTACAATTACCAATTATATAACGAATTCAACGTATCATCGATATGAAGTCTGCAGAGGTAAAACCATCCATAAAATATGGTGCCAATCAGTAAGTATAAAAAGGTATTCGAGTGTATGTACATGATTACCATGGATTTCTCGATCTACTCATCACGATTTAGACACCAAGAATCGCAAAAGTGGATAATCCTATAGGGGTGGATATTACCAAAATTTTCACACAACTCCCAACTACTTCTACATGTACTACATAAAATATTCCAACAATCTGTTATATATATATATGTTACAGTGTAAACAACGTAAACATTTTGTGCATATTACTACACACAATCTCTTTGAAACATTTGTAGCATTGGTGGTGTTCTACTCCAGGAGTTGAACTTGCATTTGTCCTCTTCGGAAGTGGGGTTGGATTTCTCGACACACATCTATGCCATATGCCAGTACATAGACTATGTGATTCAGGCTAAGAACCGTAACAATTGTAACACACTACATCTTGCCAATATGTCTCTTTTGGAAGAGACATATTGGCATTTACTGTTAATAAAAGAAAAATTGAATTCGAGGGAGCTCTCATATGCTTCTCTCTTAATTATAATCGGATAGAATGATGCGTGGAAGTAATGTGGGATGGTACCACCACCACAACCGAATCAAATAAAAGCCGACTTGCGATCCTGAACCTCATTCAGTATATAAGAGTACATTGAGATGAATTTCGAAAAATCGCCGCTGTATTAGCTATGATATCACTTGGTGACGAAAATAATTGGACAGATGACGAATCAGAGCATGAGGTGAATGAGCTCCCAACATCCCATAAGAAGGGAAAATTGTGGTGGAGGAGGTTGGGCACGAGGAGATCGTCGAAGGAGATATCATCGAAAATGATGAGTGTAACCTGAGTGATGAAGGTATTGTGAGTGATTCATCTAAAGATGATGGTACCTTAATGATCGGCCTCTGATGGCTCAACGTCACCGACACATTGGAAGATCGGCTTTATCCGTATTGTGTGACAGATGTGCAGGTACGGATCAGAACGAACGATGGCGGTGTCAAAAAATGTGTTGGTGTTGCTTTCGGTTTCTCTCAATACGAAACAATAATGGTGGATGGTAAATATAAACACACATGATACAGTCTTTATATTGCAAATGCGACAAAATTGATGTGAGGCATGCGAAAGACCGCTGACAAATTTCACACAAGTCTCAATAGTGTCAAACCTGTAACACACTAACCGAGGGACTTCTAGTAAAAATAAACACATTCTCAGGGCAGTAGTAGTACTGATTACGTGGGGCATGCGGAAAATCTTTTCCGGGCTACATAAACTTCCAAAAACATTTGCTTTTGATATGTAATTATTATTGGCTGATCCATAATGTATTCGAGAAACACTCTGTGAGATTTTCACCAAACAGTTTGACAAAAACGCAACACATGTTTCGCTATACAATAACTTCTTCAGGTGTGTCTATACGCTAGTATAGTCTATACTTGCGTATAGAGATTTCATGCCGGCGGAAAATTGAAACCACGGGCCCTTCGCCTCCTCAAAAAATGTTTACCCGCAGATTGATTAGCGACATTAGATACATTTCCGTTTGTTTATATCGCGGATCTGATGCGCGGCTACTACCCACGGCTTAAACGCTTGTATATAATGAATAGGTCGCTTCATTTCCATAAAAAGAAATTTTGAGCCGCGGAATAATTCCACGAACTCAGATTAACTGGGAATCAAATCCGCGGAGATTTACATCGCGGATTCACTCGCGGCATCGGATGCGCAAGGGTTATACTGCGGCTTCGCCGCATTTTCAGTAGAGCCGCGGATTAACTCACGGCACCAGGCCGGCGTTTTTTTTACCGCGGATTAGATCCGCGACTTGGCCGCTTGTATAGTGTATTGGAATTGTTACATTAATTCATAGAAACTGTTGAGTATGAAATAGTCAATAACAAATACATCACTGTTGCAGTTCTAGACCACAATGCATTGACTGAGTTATCCTAAGCATCAGGAGTGACCCGTACAAACATTTTCAGAATTCTTCATTGACTTCAATCCCTCATTTATAAAATTGGATTTTTCGAATCTCGATAAGGCACGCCAAATTCACACACAATATCCCCAGAAACTAAATGTTTGGGCAGAAATTTGGGGAAACCATATTATAGGACCATTTATTTCAAAAGTGAACCTAAATAGCTAAGGACATTTCAATGTCAAATAATCAAGTTATGTCAAGCATTAACAACACCATCCAGTTGGATCCTAGTTTGCGAAATACGGTAGTTTTTCCAGCAAGATGAGGCTCCTCCTCATTGCGACAGTTCCTCGATAACAACGTTTCGGATCGATGGATTGGATAGAGAGTTTTCAATCTGGTATTTGTAATACAAATCATTTCAATTGATAACATCATAAATACATAAAATTTGAGGCAACAATTCAGATATCCTAAACCCTCCCTTTAAAAAAATATGTTCCTACATATTTTGACATATCGATTATGAATCGAAAAAAAATCGGTGCTCTCCCTTATTTTCAGAGTTACTGCCTTCCAAAGTTCCAAAACTATAAAATCACAAATATTTATCCACCACATAGCCTTCATATCTTATTTCACCTTCTTTTGACACTAGGTTTAATAATCTTCCTATAAAAAACTTGATTTAACAATGGATCCTTTTCTGGTGATATTTACATTGTAAGGTTATATACTAGTGATATTGAAAAAACAGTTTTGTCAATAATAAAGTTTTTTATAAAAAATGTTGATTTTAAACTAAAAATTGTCCAAGAAGGTGAAATAAGACCTGTTTTTCCGTTAACCAGCTGTCGCACCACTACGAACAACAATCCTCAGAAGTCGAAACTTGTGCGAGCTAAGGACTAACGAGGTCTTACCTATTAATGTGTGATGTGATTAAATACTTGTGATTCTATTGTTTGTATTGTGCAAAAAGAAAGCCAAACAGTGGCAATTTGAATTTTGGAGGGGTGTATAACTCTCGGATTCGTAATCTACACGTTAAAATACGTGAGTACACACAAACATTTTTTCAAAACCTGTGGTGCAGCTAATATGAAATTTTACCAAAATTGATTTTGCCACAGATCTCTCGAAATTTACACGGCAGTAGAATTTATTTGACAATTTGAAACAAAAAAAAACTGGGACCGATAACAATATAAATATGTTCTTTCTCTTATAATCATTGACATACTACTATTTTCATATTTCACCTGATTTACTCCTATGCATCATTAGAAAATATGCTTGACTTTTGAAACATATGCCTGATTATAATTTTGGCTCATTATTTTTCATCTATTGTTTATTTTTTTTGTTATTATTTTCAAAATTTGAATTGAATCCATCAAAAAAAATTAAGATTAGATGGAAAAGGGAAAAAAGTGTAAGCAAGAAAATCAGATATATATTGAACATTTAAAAAAGTAATGAAATCCATTTATTTGTGCAACAAGTACATACCATTTCAAAAGCTGGCAATAAAATAATATCAACATAACTAACACATTTGTGACTAGCAAACAAAATGGAGATATAAACATTTTTTAAACTATTTCCCAGTCACTTAGGGAATTATCAGACAAGACACTGATTGTTCTTTCTCTCACTTGAATGTCGGACAATCTCCACTCGTTTGGAATACTCATACATTCTGAAAGAATCAATATTAATGTAATGCCTTCATTAAAGACCAGCATCGGAGGAAGCAAATTCAAATGAAAATGGTTATTACGATGAAAATCGAATTAAATTCAATTTAGATGTATAGCTTCTTCAACTCTGACATACCTGGCGTATCATTAGATGTCTTTGGCTCTGTATGAGATTTTACAACAAATTCAGCCCCTTTTACAGTTTGGTCATCCTTTGTGCTTCTATTTTCTGGGGTTTTATCACCTTGATTTTTGTTTTTGACATCATCATTAGGTTTTTTGTAAGTTAGATCTTCCTTTAATTTTGTGAAAGATACATTACTGGAATGCTCAATTGTTGCCCCACATTTTTTCTTTGTTTCTAGAAGTATTTTCTCCTTTGGTTTTTTGTCAACACTTAACGAACTTGTTTCATTTTGGAATTCTTGATTAGAGACATTCTCACTAATACTTTTCTTTTCAAAATTACTTTCATTATTCTTTTTAGTTTTATCACAATCTAGTTTATCTTTGTTAATATCACTTTTACCGATGATCACTCTATCTAGATTCAAAACGTCAGCTAAAATTTTCTCTTTATATTCAATGTCATACTTAATTGACTCCGGACTCCTCATATCAGGTAAAGCTCCTACTGCACTTAAATTCATTATGGTAGGTCTTGTGAAACTTGTAGCTTTCTCCTCAGAACTATTTGAACTCAAACTACTGCTGCTAAAAGTCATATTAGATCGTTTCTTTCGTTTCTTACTTTTTTTGAATAGGATTTCTTCTTCGAATTCTTGCTTTCCGATTTCATCAAACCTTTTCTTAGTGTCTGGATCATTGCTTTGAAGTTTTACTGGAGATTCTCTAGCCTCTTCTGCATTCACCACCATTACTTCATCCATATGAATATTAACGTCACTGCAAAAGCTAGGTTCCATAACTGGAGGTATGGCAGAGATAATACTGGTAGATTGTAATTTTGTTGTCAGCTCTTTTATAGAAGAACTTAGAGGAAGGTATGATTTGTTTTCAAAGGATATAAAGTTCTCTGAAAAAAAAAATACAATATTCTGTGCTATTAAATTGTTTTTCAATATTTTCAACAAAAATTAGTTGGTAGTTAGCATTTTGCCTTTTATTGCCTCACAGGTTTATATCTCAACTTTAACGTTTTTCTTTGCCGATTATCGTTAAATTATTTCAAATTTATCTCAAATGACATTCTGTAATTATGAAGTAAGTATACTGAAAATAACGAGAACATTTTTAAATTTCTCCAATTTTGAGAGTCCGTTTGTTTTTTTTTTTTCTTCATGTTATACATGTCCCGGAAGTACGATAAAATTTACAGCTGTATTTTGTATTCATTGTTTACTGTCTGTGGTAGCAGCTAGGTTAGATGTGTCTTAAGAGCTCGGCGATTTTCGTTACAAAAATGGATTAAAGAAGAATTTTGCGTAAAAAAAGAAATGAAGTATAGCAAAGTTATGAAATGTTAACAAAGGCTTATGGCGAATCTGCTATGAATAAAACAAGAGTTTACGAGTGATATAAGCGTTTACGAGTGATATAAGCGTTTCCAAGATGGCCGTTAAGACGTTGAAGATGACGAAAGCCCCGGACGATCAACAACCGATAAAAACGTGGAAACACAATCAGAGATGTCGCTGATTATGTTGGCGTATTGACTGTCCCATGCCATGATTTTTTTCGAATGTTTTGGGTATGAAATGCGTGGCAGCAAAATGAGGTTAACGACGATGCATATTTACTGAAACAGGTGACTAAACATGGGTTTTTGGTTATGATGTCAAAACTAAGGTTCAATCGTCCAGGTGGTTTTTCTGCCAAAATCAAAAATGCCTCGACGAGTACTGTCAAATGTGAAGGTTATGCTCACTGTGTTCTTGGATTTCATTGGCATAGCGCATTATGAATTTTTGCCAGGAGATTAAACGACGAGTACTATCTACAAGTTCAACGCCGTTTGCGTAAAGTAATCCTAGATTTGTGAAAAAACAGTTCATGGCTTTTGCACCACGATAATTCACCTGCTCACACTTCATTACGTGTTCACGAAATTTTAGGCAAAAAACACTGAATTTCATAAGTTGAGAAAGAAACTTCATATATATTAAGTGGGCATACTTGAAGACTGGCTGGATGGATAGTTACCCTCTCCCCAGAATAGATGACACCTTGAACATCTTGGCAGGTGCCCCGAGAATAAAGAGAAGACTGCCTTTTTCCACCGGCAATGGATTATGTAATGTACCCACAACATTTGAACGCTCGATAAAGTTGGTTCTTACCTGGAAAACTACCTGGTCCCTGAGGACAGTATAGTGACCTTAAAAAAATGTACCGAACATCTATCAAACTTGAGGAGTGTTTTCATGAAGCTGCGGAATTCTCATTTGTAGATCAATTCCAAGAAGTGTTGCCTCTTCAGGAAAAGGTGAATTTCTTAGAAAACATTGTGCCTTCAAAAGGATTTGGGACAGATCCAGAAAATCAAAGCAGTGCAAGAATGGCCAATACCGAAGAGCAAGCAGGACGTAAGAAGTTTCCTTGGACTCTGTAGCTATAACCGGCGTTTTGTGAAAAACTTTTGAAAAATTTCCAGACTGCTGCATAGCTTCATTGTGAGGAGAACTCCCTTCGTTTGGTCACCAGACTGCCAACAAGTATATTTACTGCCTTGTAGAGATATTTAACCAGTGCCCCAGTCCTTGCTTGTTTATACTCGATACAAATGTATAAGAAGGAGAAATCGTCATAAGCTACTTCCGTCAGTATTGCGTCACTAGGAAGAGCTCATTACATTGATTAAAGCGGTGGAATCATTATCACTCCTTAGTATATGGCCGTAAGTTCTTGACCAGGAGAAGAACTTTCTACTCCCCTACCTCCCGCTGCTTCGAATTTCCTCTGAAGCAGAGGGTAGCAACTTGAAAGGATCCTTGTCTAGGGACAGAAGATGTAAGGAATAACCGGACCGTGGTATGGTATGGTCATTAACAGCTTCCGAGGCTGATCCCACCTTCATGACGAGGCAAGATATCACCATAGCGCAAAAGGAAAATCGTACAAGAATTGATTGATAAAGGAGTGAGGCCGGAAAGGCAAGAGATTTTCAAGCACGGCCAGCAGAAACCTGCTTCAGATCCGGAAACATCATCCGTAGTAACCTCACGAAAACCTGGTGACCAAACGAGGACTGCGATTCCAAAAATTGCATTTACAGAATACCCTGTAGGTGCGACAAATCCTATAACGGTGAAACTAAGGAACCATTGAAAATTCGCATTACCGAGCACAGGAAGAAAACAGCGAGGAGAAACCAGCAAATCGGAAATAGCAGAGCAACATAACATAAAGTGGTCCCATGCTGAGACCATCCACAAGGAGGAACACTGGTTCAAGAGGAAGTTCGAAGAAGCTGCATATATTTTGTCCAACGATGTATGCAGCCAAGCTAGCGTAGAGACACGCAACATATGGAAACATATGATCAAGTGAATAACGGTCAACTCCCGCTAGAACGGTGAAAACAAAGAGAAAAGAGGGGATAGAAGAAAGCGCTCGAATGACCTGTAAATAGGCATCTGCCAGAGGAGTAGTCCAGTCATCACCCGAAGACGATTGTGGATACCAACATTGAAACGTCGTGAAGTAACTTGATTTGGAATCTTTTTATAATTTATTTTTTGCTTATTTTTATTATTTTTAAATTGTCAGTTCTTTTTTACTCTGTGGTCATTTTCATTTTGTATCTTGATTATTTTATTCGTTTTATTGTATTTTCATTTCATGTTTTATTGTTTAATATAATTTTAGCTATTCATTCTAATTTTATTTGTTCTTTCATAAATTTTGAATCATAGTAGAATCATATTAGACAATGAAAACCCGAATTAATAAAATTCACCATGAAACATTGTCAACCACATTCAAACAAATCTAACATTGTGTTTAGTTACAATAAGATAAAGGCTTAGTGTAGGTATCAGACATTAAATTTGAAACTCACCATTGAAAGACTCAGGTCTATAGGAAATCCTTATCAAACTGTGATCTTCTTCCAGAATGAATATTTCATCTTTATGGGTAGCTACAGTTAAAACGCTAAAAATATAGTTTATGAAATCATAAATTATTGCTAATTCATGGAATTTAACCTCCTAAGTTGAGATATTGTAGATAAAATCGTCATTTCTTGGGGATCTAGTATGTACACAACATCGTTATTATAAGTTAAAAGCAACCTCTCATTGAAAGGTAATAAAATTCCAAAAGCGGCATCCCTTTGTGGCTTTAGAGAACGTAAATTTTTTGAGAGAGGATTTAATAATGGCACTTCAGGGCATTCTTTTGTAAGAAGTTCCTGTAAATCAATTGTACTGCAAATTAATGGGTGGAAAAAAAAATCGTACTTACTTTGAAAAGTAAAGTTTTCTCAACATTTCCTTCAATATCAGATATCCACATTCTTAGTCCTGGTCTTGTACAATAAAGAAATGTATCTAATGGTTTGCAGCTGTCTTGAAAAATTATACCACCAAAACTACCAAGCCTGAAAGACAAACAATAATTTCAATGTATTTAGTTGTCAATAATTTTAATCTTCATCGCAATTATCAATTTTCAAAGTATTCTGAACTTAAAATGTATAAATATCAAAATGATTATTTGAATCTGATGAGTTCAACTTTGAAATGCGCCTGTTTCACAGCATGATTCTGACGAACAAATGTACAAAATCATTCTGTTTTTTTTTCTGAAAGAACAGAATGACTATGGAATATTTTTTCAAATCTTAGTTTTCTGATAATTTACATACACTTTTCTGTCCTTTTTTCCCACTTGACAAACCTTCCATTTTTCAAATTTTTTGCAAATTATGCTTCGATAAGTTGTGGAAACCAGAAGTTGTTGTTTCTTGTAGCTTAGCTGAACAACTTCGTAACTTTCATTCAAAATTTCGATAGATTTGCAGATATGCTGAAAAAATGCCAAGCATGAAGAACAGTCAGTATAGATGACAGCTTCTTACCATGTAAAAATCTATTTCTGTTGAAACTATACACCCATTTTTATCCCCAGAAAAAAGGTTCATACCATTTTTTGACCACTCTATGGCACTAATAGGGGCTTTGTGAAGTTCCATCACAGTATACCTTTCAACTTGTTTGTTTTTAGGTCTCAGACTTTCTGGTATAGATTCAGAATGAGATTTAGGAATTTGGAATATACTGATATTTCCTGACTTGTTGCCACAAGCCACCATATAATCCACTGTTGATAATATTTTCAAGGCAGTTATTGGAATGTTGTGCTATAAAATTAAATGAAACTGATTCTCATGGACTACAATATTTATCTCTTCAGATTTGATCTGCTAGAAAAACAGATTGAAAATACATTAGTCTCTCTTCAATATACTTATCGAACATTTAAAAAAGATGAAATCAGTTTCAATCTGCTTTTCAAAGCGATGGAAACTTTTCATATGTAACAATAGTCTATTACTAACGGATTGGACAAAAGGAAAGCACAATCACTGAACATGAGGAACTTCACTCAACATTGATTGACTATGATAGTCACTAATGGAAAGCACCTTCATTACATGAAAGAATATACCTAAAGACTTCTTTCTATAGACGCCTATCCATTTGTAGCAAATGACCGGTAACACTGAATAAGTTACCGCCAGTACAGACAGAGCACAGCTGTATGTTATCCATAACAACTTTGACAAAAGTAATGGTTACAAGCCAAACCACATTTGTCAATGTTTTGTCATTGCATCATAGGATATATTTGCTTGTTGAGTGTAGCTTTGTATTGTAACCTGGTTGGGTTATGTTACGGAATAATTGATATGGCCAAAACTTCTGGAGATTACCATTTCTCCCAGCAATGAGCCAAACATACTCTGTGTTATGTTACAGAACATAGGCTCAAATGGATATGCAAGCAAGTTGTTCACACTTTTGAATTTATATAAGACATTTATGTGCTCAAAATCTGAAGATGAAAATATTGGTCAGTGTTTTAGTAGTCGAAATGAAAAATACTTTTTGGAATAAAAAAGTAACATACTTCACACCGCAGCCTCTGTAAATCCTTTTTTCTCCTATCATACCAGTAAACAATTCCTACATTTGTGCCTAGTGCTATGTATTCTGGCAAAATATCCACACATGAAAGTTTGACTTCTTGAAAAAATATACCATTCTGGATTTTTAATGGCAATTTGTTGAGTAATTCTGTAAGAGGAGCCCATTCTCTCAGAATAGGAACTGGTTCATTTTGGGATATTGCCATTGTCTTTAACTTCTTCCTGTTGAAAATAAAAAATGAACTGACATATTCTTAAAATGTTGATATATCTTTCAGGACAGTATCAACACACAGGTGATTGGATAAAACAACCCCATTTGTTACATATTTTCATTATATTGAATATTGGAATTAAAACACTAATGAACAAACATTTTTTTGAGTAGTCAAGTAGTTTCTTTTTCAATTTTTTTAACTCTATGGTTTTTGCGAATCCCTCATTTACTAAAACGTTAATAACCGGCAACACTACATCACAGAAGAGAAGAAGACGAGTGCTTAAATGAATTCATCAATGAGTCCACCATTGCATTCAAAATATTTACGTATTGGTACTTTGGTACATCAGAAACCTCAGAGTAACCTTACATTGAAGGCAGCATAACTTTGTTTGTTTACGGAAAGTACGTTGGACCATAAAACAGTGGCGGTTGGTTTAGTTGATAACCGGAGGGATATTATATATTTATAAAATACATCATTTCAGGTGAAAATGTATTCTTTTCAAATAGTTCCTACAGGCATGGCAACTCTATGTCTTATTATCACTCTGAGACAGAAACGTTAGGCGTTTCATATACATTCTCTCAGTGCGTTCCACTAAGCACTCACAACGACCACGGTTTTTGCCGTTCCACTTGGTTCTGGGCGTCATTAACTCAAGTGGAATGGATTTTAGAGCGTTTTGAGCGTTTATTCAAATAATACACATGGCGCGTTTAAAAAAACAAAACAAAAAGTTGATGAGGTTATGTTACAATCTGTAAGTGGTATCAATAAGTTCTATTAATTGTTGGTTAACATGATTTATTAAACAAAAGTTATGTATATACTTTAATTTTAGAGTACTTAACTAATTTATGTTAGTATATAATGAAAATGCCTTTTACGGCGGCAGTTGGAAATTTGTTGGTGCGTCGAAATAATGCTCCACAAAGTACTAGTTCGTCCAGCTCAGATGAAGAATGGAATACAATTTTACAAAAATATAATCGTGAAAAACGAAAACTTAGACCATGTATTATTGATTACGATAATGTAATTACTCGATATTCAGATGAAGAATTTAAAAGTCATTTCAGGTAAATTATTTTTTATCACTTAATACACTATAGATTTTGAAAATTTTACTCATGGAATTCTTTATTGATCTCTTTAGACTTTCAAGATGTACATTAAATTATTTACATGAGCTGATACAAGAAGATTTAGTCCGACGTGTTTCCGGATGCCCTACAATTCCTTCCCGTCATCAATTGATGATAGCTCTTTGGAAAATGGCCACAACAGATTCTTATAGGTTAATTTTTTTTAAATTAACCATTTTAGTATTATAAACCATAATTCGCACAAGTATAAAATTAAACCCTTTTTTTATTAAACGCACGTTCAGCATCTGCAGGAGAAAGTTTGAGATCCACAACAGTATTTCGTTCGGCACAATAGAACGATATTGTTGTTGTCGCCATGTTTGCTGCTTTTAGTTTTAAAAATTGTGCTCATTTTCTCAAAACGCTCACATCGACCCACCTCTTGAGATGGGTCGTCGTGAGCTAGGCGTGAGCATAAGTAATGACGTCTTCACCGCGACCACAACGATCGCGGTCGCCATGTGGAACGCCTGAATGAGTATTTTAGGCGTTGTGAACGCTTAGTGGAACGCACAGTCTTTCTGGCGTTGAAACGATAACGTCACATCAACTATGATTTGAAACGTATTCATGATAATTCTAGCGTGAAGTTGGTTTTGAAACGAAATTTGACGTTACGTTACGTCAGTTTCTGTTTTATTTTGATCGTTATAGTTTATAAAGTGCTGAAAACTTTTTATAAAATACGTTGTGAGGATGTACAATATACAGCTGTGAAATTATTGTATGCACAAACCCAATTCTAATTGAGGTTGGAGAAAATCGAAAAGTTTGTTTTTATTATTGAATTTGACATCTGACACAAATTGAATCATTTCATTTTGCCGAATCTTATAATTAATGACCTCACTACGGATCGTTTTTGAATACACTCTCGAATACGATTAAACGCCAGAAAACTCCTGTTATTGCGCTTTTATTGATTGAAACAATGCATTCAAAAAATTTCTGTTGAAATCAATGACGTAATAATAAATATAGACGGGCCATTGAAGAGAGAACTTTAATTCCAACACCTAAAAAAAAGATAAAAAGATTCAAATCTTGGAATTTATGTCTCTCGTATACATCGTTACGATATTTTCATGTTGTATATTTCCATGTGAAAATTTTGGGATTCGATTTGTCATATGATGTTGTGACGCAGTGGCCAGGACGTCTGATCTGCAGGTGGAATATATTCAAAAGTGGCTTCATGCCCAGTCCACATTATCATATCTGTGGTTGAAGTAAGGAACTTTCCTAAAAGTAAACAATCAGGGTACTCACCTCAGAGTAATAAGACTCTGAAGTAGTCACACTTGGGTTGACGCCATCGTGTTCACCAAACAGAGTGAACTTGAAATGAAGTAAAGGAAAGTTCCACACTTTTTGATCAGGTAAACTAATATAAAATTTAGTGAAAAAATTACAATATTCGAAATGTATAGTCTATTGAAAGAGTTCTTAAATTCACTGATGAGTCCACCGTTCGACGGATTTAACTATTTGTCCATCACTGACATTGAATAGTAAATGGAACGCTAATTTGTATGAATATTTTTAGGCCTAATTGAACTTCGTGCATACTATTCATGGGCGTGCATAGTAAACATTCATCTGAAATAGTAAGTGACAGGCTCCATGTATATGAAAAATATATTTGAGAACTTTCTCACTACTTTTCTGGGTTTCAACCTCCCGCAATCAAGAAAATGCATGAAGCTGAATCAATAGAGAATCTGCTGACGTGTAATAAAGAGTACATTGATATGTTCACATCGAAAAGTTAGTGCGTATTATAAACCACTGCAAAGTCCATTTTTCAGTAACAGAATAATAAATTGGAAAAGAAGGAATTTATATATTTCCTTTCTTTAAATGTTTCATTACGTTTCGAAAAGTAGTTGAACCCTTTACCTCCGCAAAACAAAAACAAACACTTTTGAAAAACGTCTCAATTGAAAACAGGTAGGTATATTTCTTTCAACAGACGTTGAAGAAAATGTAACTCTTTCCGTGAATTACTCCACAAATTATTCAATTCTGAAAAATAATCAAAAGCAGGTACATTTCCGATAGAAGTGTTTTTCCGAAAATAATTTTTAGGGTTTTGAGAACGGAAAGAAACAAACCGTCTGAAGAAAGCTTATTGTATAAATTTATTTTTTTACCATTGAATATTTTATTCGTATGTAAAATTCATGAATACAAGTTTACTGAGTAATTAGACTCTTCACTGGTTTATATAAATCAGTAACTTTTCGGGGTGAACTTTATATACTTCAGCATATTCTCTATTGGTTGAGCTTGATTCGTTTTTTGAGATTGTGGGAGATTAAGAACCCAGAAAAGCAGCGAGAATCACTGATACCTCCAAATGTCTTTCAAAGAATGAATGGATTGCATTTTGTTCAAGGAAAGAAGCATAGAAACCCTGGTGTTTTGTCATTTTCGCTTTTATTTTGTTCAAAACTCGACGTGAGAAAGATTAACCCAAATTTGTGCACATGTTGTTAAATGATGGAGCAAGAATGCTTGTATTTTATTCAAATCTTTGATTTTTGGACCATAAGGTCCATAAGGTCCCACAAGAGTTAGGTCGAATATACAAAGTTGAGAGTTTGACAATTGACAAAATATTTCACATGGGCAAAAGGTCCAAGTAATTCATGAATATTTCATGCGTCTTGGTTCAAGCTATGCTGAATCCATAATTTTACAGGATATTATTCATCGCATGATCTTGTAATTGCATTGAACAAAGATGCAAAGAAACCCGGGCGATTTTACTGATTCGTTTAATTTAGTGAAAATCTCTCAACGCGAGAAATAAAGCCGGAATTATATTATTGTGTCGTGGTGTGTGGTGATGCGCCACAAGTATATCGTATCCATACATTTACTATGTTTAGAATTATATTACTAAAGTGCAGTGTGTCGGGACGCGATCTGTCGTGACGGATCGATTACCGATCGGCGTCAGAACAATGGTGGGGTTATGACGCGTCAGAACACTCCACATTAGTATGTTTCTAATATGACTCGTTAACTAGCTAGAGAAGAGTCGTTTGCATTTATTTGTTCACAAGATGTCGGACGAACTTATTGAACTTGTTCTACCATACTCTACTCAAATTGATTTTTTGTCATCCTAGTAAATGATATTGGCTTCGACTACCTCTCAGATCATTTACTAGATGAACTCAATATTTTCTCTTTTCTTTTTAAGTAAACTTTACATTAGCAGACACGCAAGGTTTTCTTCAATATCACTATTCGAATCGGGGGAAAGCATTGTAGATGCTCGCATGCGTTTACTCCAAAGGCCACCACTGTATTGACTCGAAATAACATCAGAACGCTCCCCGACACGACAGAACCCGAGAATACCTACCACAGAAAAGCGACAAAGACGGTCATTTTGTGTCCCTTTTTCGTAAACAAATGCGTCGACTTGGTTGTCTCCACGTCATTCTCGGGCTTGGTTGTCTCCATTAGTCTGTGAGCACTGAGCAAACATAATGAGGTAGTTAGTTAGTTACAAAAAATACCTACAGCTCTGTACACATTAAAATTATGCTATTTAAGCAAGAGTTTTCAGGAGATAATTAGTTTTGAAGAATCCATCGTGAGAGAAACAGTAGTTGTGTGTTTTTGAATCGACACTAGTGACGATCTTCGAGTGAAATTCAACGAGTTAAACTAATATCAACGTAAAACTAGATTTTGTGTGTATTTATGAGAAGTGAAAATCGAAATGCCTGGTTACTATTGTGTTTTCCGCGGTTGTTCAGCTAGAACCGGTGAAGGAACGAGTATTTTCAGATTTCCCCAAGACTGTGAAAGGTAAATATTTTTATACATCTTGGGAAATATGTTTGGGAAATGTATATCTAAACTGATAGTAATGAGAAATAATTAAATTTGCTATATTTTGAAAGTAAATTACTGACTATTTTCAAAGTTCGATTTTCGAAATATGTGACGATGAATGGGAATCTTGAATATACTTTCAATCAAATAATTAAAATTCAATAGATCTGTTTATAAAAGAAAAATACAAAAGAACAACTTCAAAACTGATAAATTATTTCTTCCTACAGGGCAAAAGTTTGGTTGGAAGCTTGCAGTAGGCAAGATTTACTAACAAAAATCGATTCACTTCACAAAAACTACAGAATTTGTGAGCATCAATTTGAAAGTAGGTACATATAAAAGGGTACTGTGACAAATACATTACTACCTGAAGCAATACCGACAATACTTCCACCCATTTTAAAAACCGGGAAAGACCAATCTCAAGTACCTGAAAGAAAAGTGATCATTCTGCCAAGAATGTAACGTAGGTACTTAGATTTATTATGGAAATTGAGACTTGATCCTTTTTTCAGATATCACAATTGTTCCACAAGTGTTCTTTTGTGAAAAACGCAAATGATGAAATGCCTTCATTCTCTTTGACCGTAGGTGGTAAGTTTATTTTTAATTTTAGTAAGTGGTTACACCATTTGAATTTAATATTTTTAGATATTATGTAAATTACACCTTGTAATGAGCACTCTCTTATTCAGGTTTCTTTCCTGACCAAAAATTCGATTTTTCTGAGTAGATTTAGCAGATTCATTTTTTTTTGTTCAAGGTCCAAGTACTTCTCGAGAAGTTGGTTTGCAGAATGTTTCAACCTACAGTGTAAATGTGGAATGCGAAGAAAGAATTTCACCACCTCTACTTTCGCCATCTGCTTTTTCTCAAACTGAGTTTAAATTAAGCAGCAATACTCCACGAAAACGAAGATTGCGAAGTATATTGAAAATTTTACGGAGGGAGAAAATCAAAAAGGGATCTAAGGCGACAACCGGTTTATCAGTTTTTAAAAGGGTGTGATGCGTTTCTTGAGAATCCTTTACCGGAAGTGATAAAATCGCATGTTGTACAAAAGAACAAGAAACCTATATCTCGCAGATATTCTTCAGAAGCGAAGCAGTTTGCTTTGATCAACTACTTTTCAAGTTCTAGGAATTATAGGCATCTTAAAGTTATTGACTCTTCCAACAAAACGATATTTGCAAAGGATGACCCAAAAAATATCATGTAGGCCGGGCTTGGAAAATTCAGCAATATTCAAAACACTTGAAATTAAAATTAAAACAATGCTCGAACAGGACAGCGATATGTGATATCTATAGATGAGATGGCTTTAAAATCCAATCTTTTTTTTGATACAGGATGTGATGAAATAATTGGTTTCGAAGATATTGGAGAGGCAAATAAGAGGAATTCCATGTGTAGAAATGTTCTCATTATTATGGCTAGAGGACTTTATTCTCCCTGGAAACAACCTATTGCTTTTTTTTTCATTGAATCACAGCTACCAGCAAAAAATCTCATGATATTTTGGATAAATGCAATTCTAAATTATCCAATATATGTCTGCATGTTGATGGCATCGTGAGTGACATGGGCTCTAACTTTTATGAATTGTCAAAGTTATTAGGGGTCACTTTAGAAGAATCTGAATTTGAGCTCGGTGGTAAAAAACTTGTTTATATTTTTGATCCAAGTCATTTGATAAAAGACACTAGAAACAATTTTTTAAAACATTCATTTCATGTTGAAGGCAAAAGTACATCTTGGTCTTTTGTGCGCTCTTTTTATGAGCAAGATAGGGCAATTTTATAGATTCGCACCAAATCTTACCAAATCACATATAAATCCAAACAAATCTTACCAAATCACATATAAATCCAAACAATTTCGAAAAAATCAAAGTGAGTCTAGCAACACAAGTTCTAAGCCGTACAGTTGCCAGTGGAATGAATGCATTCGTGGCAATGAACTTACTTCCTGCGTTTTTGAAAAATCTTGAAATTTTCAATTCAGAGGACAAAAATGTCACAAATCGAATCAAATTTAGAAAATGCTGGATTATTTCCATGAATAGTGTAATTAAAATATGGGATAAGCTTTCCAAATTAAATTATAAATATTTAAAAACGAGGCGACTCAATTCAGATTGTCTTGAAAATTTTTTTGGTGCTGTAAGACAACAATGTGGAAATAATGTTAATCCGACCCCCATACAATTTCAAAGGGCATTCCGGAAGTTATTTTGCCAAAATTATTTTCATTCCAATCATATGAATTGTAAGAATGATTTAGATGATTTAATATTCTGTATACAATCCAGAAACGTAAATGATATATTTATATCAGATGAGAATCACTTTTCTCGAGCCCTTGCCCTTCCGGATTATGATTATAAAAATGAAGATGTTTGTACTCAGAATTCATTCAGTTACGTTTGTGGATACATTTTAAAAAAAAGCTCTTCAAGTTCATACATGTTATGTATGTCACTCTTTCAGCACGAAGTGCAGGACTTTGGATGTAAATCGTCTGTTAAGCTATTTTAAAGCTTATACTACGGAAAAAAACATATTTGGAAATTTGCGCTCACCACCAGATGAACTCATAATTTTATATATCAGCTGGAATGTTTATTTAACAATCGATTTACAGAAATTTCTACTTGGGGAGCAGTTTCGAATATATTATTCAACCTAATGAAGGATGTAGATTTTCTTCATCCTTGTGAAAATTTTCCAAAAATATATATAAGCTATTCATAAGAACGAAAATTTTTATAGTATCAAATATACTAATAGATAATTATTGTGAATACAACATACAAATGGATACTAATAATAGAAATATCAATAATACCAAAGTTAAAACTGTAAAAAGGAAACTTAAGATTCTGTCACATTTTTAAATTAAGAGGTTATGTAAAATATCTTGTTTCATTATTTTTTCATTTGAAACCTTACTTAATTAGAACCCTCAGATTGTATAGATGTTGTTAATAAAAGTTCAAGTTAAGATCACATAAAATAACAAAAGTCACTTCTATTCATATCATCCTTAGTGGACTTACCTATTTATTTCAGAGGATATAAAATGATTATATAATATAAGCATTATTATATTATTGTAACTTTATTTTAATTTTCTATCTAATGAATTGGATTTACAAAATAAAGTAATTTAATTTATTTCTTAAAAGGCAATTCATCATAAATAATAATAAATTGGCCACATAGTTGAATATTCTCTACTGCGAAAGTTGTTCAATTAGCAATATAAACATTGAATGGAGTAAGATGCCCTTATTCACACTATAATTTTATATTTCACAGTGAGCCCACGTACTATACTAGAACGTAAGAGTATGTATTTTTATTAGTGTATATCGCTGAGAGGTCATTTTTCTCAGTGAACCAGGTTGTCTATCACTCAAAATCTTCGGTTCGGAGTTAGGACACCGAACATCAAAGGATCCGACGTTAATGTCGCTTCTCTGTGCTAGGTATTCTCGGACAGAACAGTCTACACACTCGCCGTCACGTCAAAGAGCATCACAACACACCACAACATAATGATGTAATTCCGGCTTTATGACCGAACTTAGTACACGTGTTGATAGAGATGGAACTCGTTTCAAAATGTAAACATTGGTGTGCGCTTAGCGCCTCTGTGAATGAAATGTCTAAGTACGTTGAATCTCTTTAGTCAATGAAGAATCAAGCATGGCGTAGATCTCAAAATATTTTACCTAGGGAGGGGTCAAAGTATTTAGACCAAATTATTTCTTCGTTCTTTTACATTCATCAGTCAGGGAAGCTATGGATTATACTATAGACGACCCCTCCCGATATAGAAGGCCCCGACACTCTGCCGAATGAGGCCCCTATGTCCTCCGTTGAAAGATGAACAATTTTTTCATCCATCCCATCCCAGCTAGGTAGGGGTACACCGTGAAAGGCGGCACTGATGTCTCAGGACACTCAGGTCGCCATCCCATCATAAGTCATATAACCGACCCATTTGTCCCTCTGACAAACATCAGTCAAAAGGGTAAGGGAGTCAGGCTCCAACCTGTCCGAAACCAAGATAGCTGTCGGTATCTTTTGCATTGAACGATGAATAGTGTTTGGCTACCCTGTCATTTCATAAGAATACTCTAGTCTAGGCAACTATAAATAATTGTAATCCTGAAATACCAGTTACCTACATTAGGTATATCAATTTGAATTATTTATAATGCGGTAGATTTTGATTTGTAGTAAATTTTTTACTATTTCCTCGTTATTTTTTACGAGTTTTGACTTTGTGGAAAATTTGAAGTTCAATGGCAAAACCGAAATGGGCGACCTATAAAATTTTATTAAAATACGCTCATAATCAGAATTGTTTTTTGTAAAAAAAATCACATTTCATACGGAACGTATTTAGAATTTTATCAATAAATCATTTATCATAAATCAATAAATTTATAAAAAAATATACAAATACCTATATAAAATATCTTTACCAGTTATCTAAAGTATGAAAGAAACAACTTTTTCTCATTTTGAAACTATAAATAAATGTAACGAACGAATAATATACAAATTATGAGCCGCTTCACATATTTCTTGTCAAAAAATGTTACAGAATACAGACTGGAATAATGCTATTTTTGTCGTTGGAATCCTGAGGTAGATCCTACTCCCGACTGAGAGAAAAAAGTTCTTTTTCGATAAACGTCTTTTCACAAACAATTTTATTTCGAGAGGAACTTTCACAAATTGAATTTATACGTTCACTGTTACAAGATGAAAGCTGTAAAAGTCGCTCTACAACTACTTTAATTTTTTCTAAGCTCATTCAATTAGAATTAATCGATAGAGGGATTCTATTGAATTCAGTCCTATAACTTGTGCAAGGAATGTTGGGTTTATATAATAAAAATAATGATGCAATAAAAACCACTTTGCTAACGAAATCAATACATATTTTTGTTCCACAGGCAAAGATAAATCGGGAAATATCTTGCCACAGAAAGATCATACTTCCCTTATGAGAAATATAACTCCATTAAACTCCTTTTTTGTATCACCTATCAACTCAGAGGGAGTAGGTATCAGATATTTTGATAAACAAAAAGAACAGAAAATATGGTTGGTACAATGCCTCTGCAAAAGTTCTACACCTTTTAGCGAATATACTGGTTATCTAAATAGAGGCTTTGAACGAATCCAAAGGTTGCAGTCATTAAACGAATATCCAAATGAGGTGATTGTGAATTGGCATCAAATCTCAAATCGATTTCTCTCGTCAACCGGGCGAAAGTGGTAGACAAATAAAGGATGGCTGCTTTTCTTAGTAGTAACGTTTGCTCAGCACATACCAGTTTTTTTTTATCAAAAACTACAAATGATATCATATTTGTATTACTAAACAGATATAATTTCAATCCATTTATTCAACCAGATAATACTTTAAGGTAATAACAGTGTGAGTATACATTCAGTAATGTTTTTTGAAACAAAAAAAGAAAAACACTTTCAGCATGTAACCAGAAATTTGGACAGAATTGGTATATGCGAAACAACTTCTTCATTTTCATTATCACTCTCCGAATCTGTTGCCGAGTAGTTCAAGTCTGAGCTATCCAAACTGTTATCCCAGTCATCAGAGCTGGAATCTGAATCATGTCCAAACATATCCAAAATATCATTTTCCAATCCTGTTATTATTACATTGGTAAAAACCTATGAAATAAGATCAGATTTCAATTCTCAGTATTATGATTCCCAGCATTACATCTACACTCTTTTTCAAGGGTAAATTTAATCCATAACATACATATGGAAAAATTAAAATACATAATCTATTTGAACAGTAATTGGGTATTTATTGCCTACTAAATAAATACATACTCTAGATTTCTCTCACCTTATTATCTTCAAGTTGTAAGGGATTGTTCCGTAAATTGATTTTAGTATGAGGCATTGCAAATATTGTTTTTTCTGGTAAGGAAAAGAATTCGTTATTTTGTAAATGAAGGTACCTCAGATTCTTTATTCTGGATATTCTATGGGGTAAACAGTTCAAATTGTTATTATTTAAATTCAGATGCTTTAACAATTTTAAATTATCAACTTCTTTTGGAAGAGTACACAACTTATTATCTTCTAGAGTCAGCCATCTGAAAAATTATATGAGAGGTCAATCGAAGGATTATCCATACAGCAATTTTTAGATCACGAATATTAAGTAACAAAATTAGTAGGAAGTTGAATTATTCAATAGGAACATTTGAACAAATGCAAGTTTTCACTTATAACAAATATTATTCAACATTAACTTGTAAGACTCAAAACAACAGTGTCCATCCGATCTGACAGATCTTGTATAACTGCTGAAATAGTTCAACATGACCAATTTTCACCTACCCACCTACCTTAAATTCAATAAACAACAAATCTCATCTGGTAATTTACTTAATCTGTTATGTCTTGCTCCTAATGTGTCCAGTTTAGTTAGGTTTCCTATTTCTTTTGGAAATCTTGTCAAACAGCAGCTATTACACCATAATATTTCCAAAGATGAAAAACATCTTATGTCTTTGGTTAAATCTTTGATGGGATTATGACTAATGTTGAGAGATACCAGTTGCGGTATGCCCCTCAAGGCTTCAGGAAATTCACTCAAATTATTATATTCTAGAGACAGGTGTTGAAGATTTTTCAACTGAGTTATACTGGTTGGTAATTCTTTTATGAAATTATGGCCAAGTTTCAAAGAATATAAACTATGACAAAATAACAAATCATCAGGAAAGCACTTCAAATCAAAATCATCCAAAGCTAAGGTTCGAGCCTCAGAGTTTTGGGCTTTTTCGATTAGTGAGAGAACTCTATTTCTCTGTATGAAGTCATATACAGGATTCACAACATTCATGTTGAAAACTTATTTCCAAATTCCTTTTTCTTTTATTTATTTGCATTACAGTTTACACTTTACCACATTATGATATCAAAAAAAAAGATCCGAATTTCTGGCTTAACAGAATGAAATTCGAATAAAGTTCCAAATTCCTTCTGGAATCTATTTCGCGTTCATTCTAAAAATCGTAGTATTGTTACTTCTTACGGTCTACTCAAAAAAAGCGAAGATATTCTAGGCGTATTCGGGTTAGCAGTTCGAACGATTCTAGGACAGTTCAAAATAGTTACATAGCTTATTACAAAGACAATATGCTGATTATTGAAACTGAATTCACGCAAAAGTTTCCAAGGCTCAACTCTGCGATTGATTTTGACTTTGACAGTTCGAGGACTGTTCACAAGAGAACCTGAATGCGGAAAAGGTAGCGAATATGGTAACCTTCAGGATTTTCATGAAATTTTGACAGATGGTTAAAAACTCACCAAAAACGATAAAAATCGTGAAATTTTTCTGCGGAAATGCCGGGAAGATAGTTTTTTTTGAAAAAATGCTCAACGGTGGTCGGTGGAAATACACAAATACAAGCAATTCATCTGCACTATTTCACTGCTTTTAGACCTGCAACATATGCCAGAACACACAAAATAGTAATTTAGAGCCATTAAAAAAGTGATTTGCTCACAAATATACAAAGAATAATTAAAATTATGGCTTATTTCAATGATTTAAAATTCATCAATTTCACATTTACAAAAGTGGTATTGAAAAAGAAGTGAAGACATTTGCTCGATTAGCTTGCGTCATCGTTTGGGCAAGTTTGACGAACAATTTTCATCATCATTCTCATTGCCATACACATTCTTTAGAAAAAAAATTGGTGGCCCTGAAAAGGGCCATTTTTGTAAAATAGAAAAATTATTAGCCGGTTTCTGAATCCGAATATTCCTCTTCATCAGCAACATGAGCGTCATTCGACTCTTTAGCGGAATTTTTGGCGTCGTAAAGTTTTCCTGCCAATCCGAAAAATTCTTCTGTTCTGTTCAAATTGAGTTGGGGACATTTTTTATAAAACATGAAGGGGGCAAGAATTCCAGGAATGTGTGCTTTTCTACGACCATTCGAAACTGTTACCGTCTTTGTGTGCCTCCAAGATGATTCAATTGCATTGGTGTGTACACCAGTTTCAGGGTCCTTGAAAGTTATTAAATGATTTACTTTCAAGTGGTTATAGTCTTCACGAGAAAGGCAATCATATGCTTTCCAGCAATCCGAATGGATTATTGATCCTTTCTTAATCCAGTTGTCGATTAAAGGTAAAAGGCTATCTGTGCCTCGTCTTTCGACTGCTACCATGAATACTCTTCCCGTACCACGCTCAAACCACCGAAAACCCAATGTCCTTCAACTCTATGGCCTCGATTTTCACAATGATACCGGGACTTCCTAGTTTTTCTGGTTTGGTGAAAAATGTATCGAAAACCACCATCCTACAAAAACTTGCCCAATCTACAGCAGCAGATTTAGAAATTTCCAATTGCTTTATTATTAATGTCAAATTTGCATTCGACACCCAAAGATTCCCAATATTTGAAAAATAGATGATTTGGATTTGGAAAAAAATGTTCCATGTGGAAATTCTCTTGCATAAGAACATTTCCGTTTTTTTTGTTTTCGAACAGATATTGTATTTGTGCACACCCATCTCCAACCGTCACCCTGAAAAATAAAAAAGGTGTAGTTTTTCGAAGCTTACTGACCTGACTAGACCTGACCTAAACTAACCTAACCAGACCTGTCTTGCTCTAACCTGACCTAATCTTACCTGACCTAACCTAACCTGACCTGATCTAACCTTACCTAACCTAACCTAATCCGACCTAACCCAACCAGACCTAACCTAACCTAACCTGACCTAACCTAACCTAACCTAACGTAACCTGACCTAACCTAACCTGACCTAACCCAACCAGACCAAATCTATCCTGAACTGATCTGACCTAACCTAACCCAAACAGACCTGATCTATCCTGACCTCTCCTGACCCAACCTAACCTAATACGATTCAACCTAACCTAACACGACTTTACCTATCCTAACCCAACCTAACATGACCTAACCCAACCAGACCTTTTTTCCTTTCCTTAGCCGCCTCCTGTGCTAGTTCCTGGTACCGTCGTTAGACATTGCTTCAGGGATAGCTGGCATATGGCTCGGAGGGGAAACCTTAATAGCACCGTGCGAAGTTCCTCCCTCGCACAACAGTCCGGGGACTCCAGGCTGGTGTGTGCAAGTCCTATATACCCCGGCAAAACCTCTTCTTCTTCTTTGGCCCTCAATGAAGTATATTAGTTTTTTTCCTTTTTTGCTCTATTTCGTCTTTCTTCCTTTTCTTTGTTCTCGATTATGTGACGGATAGTTTGGTATGCATGTTTCCACCCTTTTTCGCTTGATACTAAATTTGTCATCATATTACTGGCAGTGAAAGGTCTTTCTGTTTTCATTTGAAATATGTCCCGTGAACTTTGCCATCTTGAGCATACAAAAAGTATATGCTCTGCATCATCTTGAAGGCCGCAATAGGTGCATCGGTCTGATTCTACCCTTCTCCGGTCATACAAATACTTCCTGAAACACCCATGCCCAGATAGGGCTATCAATCCATACCTGTATATCAGGAATCAAAGAGTGGGTCCATCTTCCATATCTGCCATTGTTCCAGATGGTCTGCCATTTGTCAATGAGAAGAGTTTTTGCGGTTTGTTTGTCTACTCCATTGTATTTGTCCAGTAGTTCATATATAAGAAGTTTCACTGGGGGAACACCAGATATCACCCCAGCCCCTTCTGCAGAAATTGTTCTATAGGCGGAACATATTCTGATCGACATTTTGCGTTGGAAACTCTGCAATTTTGAGACCAGTTTTAGGTTTTCTGCCGCTGTGTACCACGCTGGTGCGCCGTAAAGTAATTGCGAGAGAGCCACACTCATTATTAGTTTTCTTTTCGACGCTATAGGTCCTTGCACATTTGGCATAATCCTCGTTAGGGCGGCTACGGTCTTTTCTACTTTCTGGCATACTTTGTTTACATGCTCAGCGAACGTTAGTTTCGTGTCCAACCAGACCCCCAAATACTTCACTGCTTTCTTTGGAAGCACTCTGATGTCTTGCACATCGAATTGTATAGGCTTTATTTTCCTTCTAGTCGTGAGAAGTGCTGCTTCAGTTTTTTCTGGTGCCAGTTTGAGCCTATTAAGGTGGAGCCAATTTATTATGCGCTGAATCACAGTATTGTCTGAATTCATCAGTATTTGCTCGTTCTGAACAGCTACTACCACGGCTATGTCGTCGGCAAAACCAATCAGTGTGACGTCTTTTGGCATTTCAAGTCTTAGCAAACCGTTGTACATGACATTCCACAAGGTTGGACCAAGGACGGATCCTTGAGGCACTCCGCTGTTGATCCTTCTCACTTTGGACTCATTTTCAGCCTCTATTATTATTTCTCTATTGGAGAGGTAAGTCTGAATGCACTTGGATCATCCATCGGCCTATCTCCTTTTCTCAGCAGCAGAAGTTTTGCTCGTTTCCACTGGGACGGGAATTCAGCATGTCTTGCTAGGTTGTTATATACTGCTAGTAAATATTCCTCGTTGTTTGTTGCAAGAAATTTGAGTATTTCCGATGGAATATTTTCAGGTCCGGGTGCCTTGTTCGTTTTTAGTTTCGAGTGGGCATATCGTAGCTCATCCGGGCTAAAGTGTCTGAAGACTGCATTTTGATCGCACCTGAAGTTTACTTCGTCATGTATTGGGAATAGATGATTGACAACCCTTTCTACGGTGGGTAGCCTATCAAACTCTTCATTTCGATCAAGGCTTCTCATATAGTCTCGCCTTTTTCTTATACAGTTCTTACGTTTACAACCAGACCTAGTCCATTCTGACCTAACCTAACTCGACTCAACCTAACCCGACCCAACCTATCCCGTCCTAACCTAATCCGACCTAACCTAACCTAACTTGACCTAACCTAACCTAACCTAACCCAACCTAACCTAACCTAACCTGTTCTAACCTAAAATAACCTGACCCCACCTAATCCAACCTTGGTAAATAAATGGCTGAAAAAAAAAAGAGGAAATTCATCTGAAATCATCTGTAAAATTCGCCTAATCACTGTGCGAGTGGTGAAGTTTGACAACTTTGACATTTGTTTATGTACCGTTGGGTTTATAATGAAAATATATGTGTTTTTACGAAGTATCCAATGTTATTTGCAAAAAAACAGCAGTAAATAGGTGAATAAAGGTGCAGTTGGTGTGTTGGCTACAAAAAAAAAGTTTATAGTGTTGTACCGATTGCTAAAGTGGCATTTCTCAAAACCCCATTTTTTTAACTAAAAAAGAGCATATCTCCCAAAGTTATATTTTCCGCATGAAAATTTCGCTTTCTACAGTGTTTTTTTCATGTTTTTAATCATCTGTGCATGTTTCATGAAGATCCTGAAGGTTACCATATTCGCTACCTTTATCCTGAATGCTGCTTCTGCACTAAGATTGGAATTGTTTCTCGTTCTGAACGAATCGAGTTAGACCAAACTGTGGTTCTCTCATTTGCTATCCTAACTCCGAATTTTGTTTTTTTTTATATATACATATAAATGTAACATAAATTTTTGAATATGTATTTTCATTTCCAATAAGAAATTGATAATAAAAAATAACAATTAAACATCTTATGTTTACAGACAAAATGTTTATCATTCCAAAAAGAACATTTTTCCACTCATTTCACTATTTCTCGTTGAAAAGTAAAGAAGTTTTTTTATACCTCGTCCGCTACACAGAATATTTGAATTTTTTTTTCATTTATTTGTATGCAACATTCTCATTCTAAGAATTTTTTTCGAATATTGACGAAGGTGTATGTACGGAAGCGCAGAATAGCTACATATTTTTATTTTTAATATTTATTTTTTTAGAAATTACGAATTTCAACTCGAATTCGAGTTTATTCTCGTAATTCCGAGTTTAACGGCGAGATTGAAGTCGAAATTTTGAGTAATAAAGTCGTAATTTTCAAAAAACGAACAACAAAAATATATGGCCCTTCTGCGCCTTCGTATGTATGTCGCAAGTTTTTTCGATTGTTTCTTGCGAAAGAACTGCATTTTTCTTATTGAATTCTTCAAATAACCTTTCCAGTTTATATTTTCCATAATTTGACTGATTTGACTAAAAACTGTGAAGTAAAAAAGCTGTAATAAAATTCATTTTCAAGTTCATTTTACTACATTTCTCAACGTATTATTCCTCGTTGTCTGCGATGAAAGCTCTTGGGTAATTTGTGTCTGGAATTCTGCAATAACCTAGAAGGTAGTTTGTGAATCCTGATTCACTCTTCGAACTGCCATTTTTGTTTAGTAGATAGGCAATATAGTGGTTCTGAACCAACTTCCAGTGGTCAGAACCAGATGTATCAGTGATAAAATTACCTGAAAATCGTCAAAAATTCCTTGTATGCCATTCTCTTTTATATTATTGTGTTTATGTCAAACTCTTTTATCTGAACATCATTTTATGAACTAAACCAATAAGCGTCAGTTTTTCTTTCATTTTGAAAATTTTTCATATTGTATAGACAATATGATTTTATCAAATCACCTGATTATCATTTATGAAACCAAAAAGAGTAATGATGGATAAGCCGTATGACACCTACAAAGAAAATATCCATTCTGCCGACATTGCATATGGAACATGACAATTTGGATTTGGTGGACCAGGGTGAGTGATATGCGAGTATGTGGAGAAATTCATTTGTACAAGAATCTTGATGGATTGGGCGATAGTGAAACTTCAATTATGTTTCCTTGCTACGAATAAAAACGATTCAATTAGAAAAAAGTATTGAAATCGCGATTGAATATTTTTATGAACGGAATAGCACTGTAATAACAATACAGGTTCTACTTCAGTAAAAGGAAAACCAACGATCAATACTTCCAAATAACTGAGAAATCATCCACCAACCCTCAGACCGAAATAAGAAATTATAGCAATAGAAAAATCCCGGATTTTAAATTTTTAGAAAAAGCGCAAGGATTTTCAAATCACAGATTATATGCAGTATACAACAAACATTTATGTGATCTGGATTTGAATTAAACGTTGATAGGTGCAAAACCTGACAAAAATGATATTTATATAGGCGAAAAAATTTCCGTTAACCGAAATTTTCAAAATTCAGCTGGCAATGCATAAAAAATTAATATTATGTGACTATATTTTCTAGTTTACAAGTTATAGAAAATCACCCATTTCAAATAACACCCAATATAAATGTAATATTCCAAACTAATAGTAAAAATGGATACATACTGTATGATGATAAATCTTATGTAGAATTTTTTTAACACGTTTTTCAGCCGGTCTGCCATAGCGGACGTTACAAAATGAAGCTTTACTATTAGTAAAGACACGCCTGAAGAAGCTATAATATAGCGAAACATGTGTTGCGTTTTTGTAAAACTGTTTCTTGAATAATAATCCAAGATATTTGACGATCTGGTAAAGGATGGGACGACCATGTAGATGAGGATCTGAATCAACACTGGCTGCTGTGGAAAAAAGATTCAAACAATGAATTGATGGATGTAGCCGTTACTGTGTGGTAAGAGATCATCATTAAAAATAAAAATAAAACTTCCTTTGTTCCCAAATCTAAACGATACAGAAATTTTGCACTTTACAGATAAGGGTTGAAAACCCAATTATTTGAAATCTTTGGAAATTCATACCTACTAAATGACCAAATAGAACTGGTTTTCTATCCGGTTTTCAAATTAGCGTATTCACATTGTCACAGGTAAACAAAATTCAGGTAATAAAGTGATTTAGGATCGTTGGTTTTTACCTATAGCAGTAAAGTGGTATAAAAACATAGACAGTTTCACTTCTTATTTTTTATAATTCAATCAATATTGAAAAAATATTCCAATTTCACGTTACTACTCTTTGATTATCCCTGAAGTCCAGAAGTTGGAGCTTCACAATGCCAGCATAAACGGTTTCGCTACTGATGCCGCCTACGCCTACTGAGAACATAGTATGGAGATAACTCTTATTAGCTCGTGCTCGTGGTTCGAGGCTGGAACCCCAAGGTGATGTGATGGGAAGTCGCTCAGCAAAATTATCATAGATAGCAATCATAGACATTCGAATTGATCAAATTTACATGTGGACGGACTCGAGTTGAGTTATTTTATTTTTTGATCAAGAAAACTTGAACAATTTGAATATCATTGGCGTTGGATCTTCTCTAAGCTGAACGCCGCGGACATTCCAAATAAGACCTACGATACCAATGAGACAACTGACTGAGAAACATGAACGACAAAAATTGAGAATTCTGGCAAAAAAATACGAAGAAAACATGACGGTCAAGGATCACCATGAAAATATATTATCAGTTCACATTGCAATACAAGAAATAGTGCTACTAGATATTGATAGATTTTCATAATTAACCCGAATATCACGAACAACTGCTTGGATTTACTTTGAATATGATTTCAAGAATAAGAAAGTCAAATGAAATATATCCTTCATTTCAGGCAGTACTCGAATTAAAAAATGCCAGATTGACAGTTTCCCTGATAAACTACAGTGTCTTATGAAAAATAAGCCATTAAGGAGTCATCGTATTCTAAATGATCTGTCTCCAGTGTTGGACGAGCGAGAAACTTCAATAAGAACGAACCATGCACCAGAAATGGTGCAGGCTACAGTTATTAAAGCTGTTTAGGAACTGCGAAAACTTATTCAGATAAAGATTCAACCACAATGGACTAACACAACACAAAACAGACCCAAGTTGACAAGAGGGCATTCGCGTTCCTTCCCACGGCTACCACGGAACCCCTTCTACTTCGTTTGATTACTCTTCTATGCGTGAGATTCTAGGTCAGTTCTGGTTCTCTACCCAGACTGTTCCTGACAGTCTGAAAACAGTCACTCAACTGAATACTGAGCATGTTGTCGCGTAAAAACTTCAGTCCACAGCTGACTCACTGATTTCGGACGATTCGGAACAGTACCACAATAAACCTGTGATCACAGATCAATTTTGAACACAGCATTAAGAGTTTTATGCTTTCATTTCCTGTTCCCAGTTTCCGTTTCCTGTCTTTTAATATCCCTTCACCCTTCACGTCGTGGCTAGAAAGCGGCAGACGCCATTTTATTTCGCAGGCGGATTTTGCGTTTGCAGGTGTGGTGGTGCAGATAGTTTTCAAATTGTATTTTTGAACTTGATCAACTATTACCAATTTTCGTCAATAATTCCATATTAAACCTTTCACATTTTTCAAAATTCAAAGTGCTTCCGCCAGTTTCTGGAGATGTAAGTATCTTTTGAATATGTATTTGATTTATAATTTTTGGAAATCTGGATTTTATTTGCCTTATTGCATGCTCAAAAGACGTTCATCTATCGAAGATGAAATATATATAGTGATATCAGTAAACTGATTTCACTCACGACCATTCCCAGGTCGTCCGCTATGCAAACCAGGACAATCGGCCATTGAATCTAATGGCGTTAGAAATTTGATGGCAAGAATTCTTTATAGCAATTGGCAGTATTTATATTTTATTATATGAGTAGTCCATTTGTAATAGTCACTATGCTGTTGAATTGCATATTTTTAGAAATTGCAAAGTTGATATTTGTCATTTTCAAGAAAGTTTATAATTTTTAATTGTTTTTTCAATGCTAGTACTACCAGGAGTATTTACGGTGTCTACATAAAATCAGTACTGATTATTTAGTTTGTTAGTTGAATCGGCTTCAAATGGCTTTGAAAGAATAATTTTTGCACAGCTGGTTTTGCAACTGTTGAGCAATGTCAAACCTTGAACTGCTCTCAACCATATTGTGTTGTTGTATTTCACACCTTGAGTACTTTTTCGACTGTTTCCGAGTGTTTTTAAATATTTTATAATATTTCTGGGGATCCATAGTTACCTATGTGATCAGAGGTAAAAAGAAATTTTTACTGTATGAAATATAATAGTAATTTTTGTAATGTGTGGTTATGTATAAAATCACAGCATAAAGCATGCCGAAATTGTCCAATTGCCTGCCCACTTTGCTACAGCCAGGATTTTAATATGGCAACTTTTCCAAACCACCATAAGGAATATATTGGTTATATTTGTTATGAAATTGCAGCAATTTCAATGTTTCTATTCTGCCCTCCACATTGATCACTATACATGATCACATTTTTGGTGGCTACAAAATGTTTGAAAAATTCAGCAGACAAGAACCAATTTCTGGTGGTGACCCACGAGATGCTAATCTTTCATCCCGTGTACACATGTATCTATGCTTGATTGGTTGTCTCATTATGAATGCTCAAGCCATATGTCCATAACTGACGTTTATAGTAAACAATACATATAACTAGATTTGGTGTGGGTAATGTTTTCATGGGGTCAGAGGATAATATTGTACAGAATCAACTTTTCTCAAATGAAATTCCTTCTGAAATGCGACTTGAGTCTTTTATATGTATGTATCATGCCATAACTTAACATTGAACGCATCACATTTTTTAAACATTCAATAGTTTTTGAAAATGTAAATTATTCCCTCAGTAAATACTTTACTAAATGTAAAACTTCATACTGCATTATTTTCCATTTATTCCTTGTAAAGACATTACATTTAAGCAATACATACGTCATAAAAAATATTTGGGCATTAGGACTATTTGTTTTTCTGTAAGAATTTATATAACTAGAAATTATTCACTGATCTTGTAATATGGTTATTTTCCTCTTTTATTCAATTGAGCTGTAGTCTTAGTTGAATTCTTACCTGCAGTTTTTATCTAACTACTCAAAAAATTCTACTGTCCAAGATTCCTAAACTTAAAAAAAAAAAATGTTTGCAAACATTAACATCCACACCAGCTCTTGGTAGTAAGTGTATGCAAGTATTCTGTCTTGGTAAATCGTTCAGCGCTATTTTCTATAGGCTCATAAGTTGTACTTTTTCTCTGTTTCTCTCTCTCTCTCTCTCTATATATATATATATAATATAAAGAAAATACGTGGATATAACACTCCAAAAATGGGGGGGCAAACAGCGCTGGAAACACCTGTTCACGGTTTGTTGCCCCCCCCTTTTTTGAAGTGTTATGTAATTGTTAATTTTATATTCCAGGTCATTCAGCAGACAAAACAGTAGTAGCGGAGGACGAGGGGGCTCCTTTCGTGGAAGAGATAATTATTCCAACTCTGACAGAAATTCTTTTGGAGGTGGTGGTAGAGGAGGAGGAGGTTTTAGAGGTGGAAATGAGGGATCTAGTTACAGGGGTGGAAATGATAGTGGTGGATACAGGGGTGGAAATGATGGGGGCGGATATAGAGGTGGGAGGGATGGATTTCGTAGCGGCGGTGGGGGGAGAGGAGCTGGTTTCAGGAATGGTGACTCTGGGAGCCGTTTCGGAGGTCGAGGAGGAGGTAGAGGCGTTCAAGGGGGCCAGTTATATAAACCACAATGGGATAATATTCAGCTGCATCCAATAAAGAAAGATTTTTATGTGCCGCACCCTGCTGTGGCAAATCGTTCACCTTATGAAGTTGAACAGTATCGAAGAGCTAAAGAAATTACAGTTGATGGAAGTGCTCCAAACCCAATTCAAAATTTCAATGAAGCTTGTTTTCCTGATTATGTAATGAAAGAGATTAAGAATCAAGGATATGATGCTCCAACTGCTATCCAAGCCCAGGGCTGGCCCATAGCTTTGAGTGGCATGGACATGGTTGGAATTGCAAAAACTGGGTCAGGAAAAACATTGGCATATATCCTTCCAGCAATTGTACATATCAATAATCAACCACCAATTTCTCGTGGTGAAGGACCAATTGCTTTGGTGCTGGCGCCTACTAGAGAATTGGCTCAACAGATCCAACAAGTTGCTAGTGAATTTGGTAGTTCTTCATATGTTCGTAATACCTGTATTTTTGGAGGTGCACCTAAAGGTCCACAGGCAAGAGACTTGGAGAGAGGTGTAGAAATATGCATTGCTACACCTGGGCGTCTCATTGATTTTCTAGAAAAAGGGACAACCAATCTAGAACGCTGCACGTACTTGGTTTTGGATGAAGCTGATAGAATGTTGGATATGGGTTTTGAACCACAAATTAGAAAAATCCTTGAACAAATCAGACCAGATAGACAAACTCTCATGTGGTCTGCAACGTGGCCCAAAGAAGTGAAAAAACTCGCCGGAGATTTTTTGAAAGATTATGTACAAATAAATATTGGTTCATTGCAACTCTCGGCTAATCACAATATTCTCCAAATTGTTGACGTTTGCCAGGAACATGAAAAAGAATATAAGTAAGTGAGACAACTTGGGTGCTTGTATGTATGACATACCATTGTAAATACATATATTTGAGATTGAAACTGATTTGACAAATCGTACTTCAGCTCACAACTTTCTATATACCATTTGTGTTTCAGACTCAATCAATTGTTGCAAGAGATAGGCAACCATACAGAACCGGGTTCTAAAATTCTGATATTTGTTGAAACAAAAAAAAAGGTAGAGGCAATCACCAGAGCTATAAGACGTTTTGGATGGCAGGCAGTTTGCATGCACGGGGACAAGAGTCAACAGGAACGAGATTATGTTCTTAGCGAATTTAGAAACGGAAAATCTACCATATTAGTAGCCACTGACGTTGCTGCTAGAGGCCTAGGTAAATATAAGCCGGTTGAAATTTGATTTGATATTTTTTAAATTTAAGGAATCGAACCATGTTTAGTTTAAATGTTTATATTGAGTGATGCTCTTTTCGAATACTAAACATTTTCAGTATTTTTAGTCTATAGTAGCATTTTCCGGATTTCCAGACTGGTTGGATTTCACAGCTTTACTTTAGGATATTACCTTTTGTTATGAATAAGATAAGAAAAATAGGTCTAGATTTGTTTTTCTAATTTATTCCTTAAATAATTGTGGTACTTAAAAATATCTATTAAAAAAAAGATAATCTATCAAGACTTGAAAAAGTCTTCATTTCTGTTTGGTGACAAAAATATTTCAAAATTTTTTTTTCATGTCCTTTTCCGAATCAGGTTTCAAAAACGTTTTTTGTTTAAATTATATTTCAAGGCCTACATTTTTGACTTATATCCGTTTCTGTTCAAAATCTGTTTTTCCATTAACCAGCTGTCGCACCCCTACGAATGACAACCCTCAGAAGTCGAAACTTGTGCGAGCTTTGGATTAACGAGGTCTTACCTTTCAACGTGTGATTTCTAACACGAAGAAATTTGACAAAAGTGTTTAGGAATTTATTTGCAAATAAAATTGATTAACCCCATGCATATTGCTTAGAAAACCACTCCATACTTGCATTCACGCTTTTTTTTAATCTTCTCACATCTATTTTTAGTATTGCTAACAATATTTATTGCCCATTTTTTTTTCTAATTTGGCAGGTAATAGGTCAGTTACAAATAATTGCACAGTGGAACTACAATGTGCATACTTCATTCTTATTGATATCATTATTCTTAGTTACATTAGTTGTTGAGTTAATAATCAGTCTGGGTTATCCTTTTTTTGTTTCAGAGGCACATGCAGGATGAGCGTACATAGCATACAAGTGAAATAAAAAAAGAAACATTGCTTATGATACGCCTTAGTTGTGTTCTTACAAAAGGATGCAATTCTGTGTCTTGCGGTGCCTCTGGCTGTCTGCCGTGAGACGGTAGAAGACCGATGGAAGATTTGATGTTTGGCCGCATCAAAAATGGCACACGTTTGACACACAGAAAATAACTTCGAGGGGGGCACAGACAATGGGCCATTCCCATAGAATTTGATGACATCATTTATACAATTTTGCAAAGAGTTCTAGCTTGCACAATTCTTTGTTATATTAGAATGAATCTTTTGAAGTCTTAACATTTCTTGAAAGTAGAGGAATGTAACTATAAATTCACTCTAAACACCGGTACCCATTTGAATATCTCACTAATTTGAAGTATTATGATAAGAAAGGTCATCAGTAGAATAATCCACATCGAATTTCATATTTGTTTTCCTTCAATATCACTACTTTGAAAAGTATTAATCCATTGGAATTTTAATATCAATAAAGGCACACTGAGATTGAGATCCTTTTCTTCATTTTGTAAAAAAGGTTCGATAAAAAGAAAACAGTTTCCCCGTATGATCTGTATGTAATTAACTATAATTATCTAACTCTTTAGTTTCAACTGGAAAATTCTTAAATATTATGCGAAGGGAATGGCCTGTTTTTACCATTATTATTTTTTTTTCAAATTTTAATCAAAATATTTAATAATATTTCAATTGATTCATGAAGCATTTTGAATTGTGCCCCCTATTATATGGAGCCGCAGCAGCCACTTAACTCTGTATATTCGTGGTAATGTCAGCGGCCCCTTTTCCCAAACGTAAAGTAGCTCGGCTGTCGATCATCGAGGGACTTTCAAAGATTGTTGCCGAGCTGCAAAACAAGATGTCATTCAAATGATAATTTGTCTTCCTGTCGGTCCTGCAATTTTACTCATTATTTTGGCATTGATGCGTACACAAATAATTGAAATGTGGTGTAGTATTGAACAAGAAAGTACGCATTGCCACTGCAGCAGCCAAAATACATTGCTACTATAGCTGTTACACTAAGAATTGTTTAAAATCTTCAGAGCGACATGGATAACACTCATTTTCATGGTTAGTATTCTTATTTTTTTATTCAAATTTTGATTATTCTCCATTTTTCAATAATGGTTTTGGTTATTGAACAGTTTCTAGACGTTTTACTATTTAAAATTGTTTTTCAAATCCAAAACTAAGCTTACACTCAATGGAAAATAATCAAGAGTGCTAGTGCTGTCTAGTTACATCACTTGAATTCAAAACAAGTTCCTCTTGATCAAAATAATGAAACTTTCAAGTAGTAATTGAATATTATTCAGAAGGTGAGACTAGAAACTATTATAAAAGCATTTACATTTGCTTCCATAAATTAACACTCTCCTGAAAATTCTATACAAACTTTCCTTAGAAATTTTCTTTGGTGTTCAATTCACAACTGTATAACCAAGTGGATTTAATTTGAAACATTCAATGAGCATTTTATAATCGATAATTGGCATTTAAATATGTTTCAAATGGACCAGTGAGTGAATTCTCTCCTGAATGCACATTCGACATTGCTGAATGAAATTATTCACTTTAAATGTAAGTATATTATAGTATACATTGCAAAAACAATTAACATTGGTATATATAGAATTTTGACTAGGGTTGTTGATATTCAACTAATTAATTGGAAGACAATGCAGAATTGCCCATGTGTACATGTTCGAAACTCCAGACGCAGTTCAACCCGAACTCAAAGACAACATATATACATACATATCAAACATTTCTGCAGTAATTGATAATGGACTACTTGCTTAAAGTTACAAAACTTAGTTTTATCCTTCTATTCGAAAGTTAAGTGATGTAACTATTAACTTGAAATAATGTTTAAATTAACGGCATTACCTAGATGTGGATGGGATCAAGTACGTAATAAATTACGACTATCCAAATTCTTCGGAGGATTACATCCATAGGATAGGCAGAACTGGGAGGTCCGAGTGTACTGGTACTTCTTATGCCTTCTTCACACCCAGCAATTCAAGGCAAGCAAGGGACCTTCTGGGAGTTCTCAAAGAAGCAAATCAGGTAAAGTTGAATGGACGCCCTATTTTTGTAGATGTGTCCAAGATAATGGAGAGCCAGCTTAAGAAAATTGAAACTGATAGCCACAAAGTCGGTTAGATTAGAAAACATATGCGCCTAATTGTGAGCTTATTTAAATGACGTTTTAAACTTAAAATTTTGGAGGTATTGAAAAAAAAAAGAAAATTCGCCAATTTACATTAATTTTTTATTCGTTATTTTAAAATGAATTAACTAACAAAAACACTTTCTCATGGCTACTTTTCAAGATTTCCAAGATGGCTTTTATAGATTTTTAATCTGAAGTTTCATCTCCAAGAAACCCATCACCATTTTAATAAGTATAAGATGTGGCTATAACTTATTTGATTAATTTTGAAACTCATTCACATACGCTCTAAAATAAGAATTTTTTTATTTCACTAAATTTATATATATATATATATATATATATATATATATATATATATATATATATATATATATATATATATATATATATTTAAAATATCAAAAAGAAAAGTTCAGGTCGACTTGTAATCAAAATTTTCTCCTTGAAATTATTGTCAATGCCAGTCCCAAAGAAAGATGAACAATTTCAATAGATATCATTATTACTAGTTCCTAGTATTGTTTTCTTTTCCAAGCTGAACTTTGCTCATAATGAATTTCACAGAGTTACAATGCACATATTAGAGCCAAGTTGATGAATTATTATCAACTAGGTGTCGAAATGTGCAAAATAATAGTGGGACACTGATTTTAACTTCGATTTACATTTGATATAATGTATTTCGTAAAATTAAATCCTGACATTTTTTTTAGCATACAATCTTTTTATATTTGTATGAAAAACTCTATGAAACTGAATTTAACAATGATTGCCTTTATTTTTTTCGTAACAAGTCAATTTTTGAAGGTTATAAATCCAAAACTGGCAGAGATAGCTAACCGTTCATCAAGTTTTGGCAAAGGTGGCTTTAGCCGCTACAGTGATGGTAGTGGAAGAGGGAATAGGGGTGGTAGTAGAGGAGGTGGAGGTAGAGGCGGAGGCCGTGGAGGTAGTAGCTATGGGCGAGGCGGTGGAGATTTCAGATCTCGAGAAAGTTCAGGAAGGCCATCTAGGTTCAGCGGAGGCCCTACTAGTGGTAACAGTGCAGGAAATAGGCCATCAAATGGTTATGGAAATAGAGGAGGTGAGCATTTGTTTGTTATTCTGACACTGATTACTGTCGTAGATCTCATTTGAATTTCATAAACCAGAAACTGAAACTTTTTTTGTTGCAGGTTATTGAATGCAGCAGAAGTGACGTGATCTCAGTATTTTCTTCTGATGCATTCCTTGCATCATGGCACTTTGATACTGCATCATTTTTGTTTCTAAATTATTCTAGAAAATCGTTCAACATGATTTGCATGTTTGTAAATGAATTTAAGAATTAGAGAATTTCCATTATTAATTTGATAACTGTGATTAAACTTTTAGTTTGTGGATGACTGTAAAATGTAATAATTTTAAGATAGAAAATAAATCATTTTTAATACTAAAACTGAAATTTGATATGGGATGTTTAAGAAAAAAATTATTTAAAAAATATTTTATTACTGTACAACAAACAACACACCAGAGCTGTATGCATTAATTCTGATGAATAAATAATATATAATTTTTCTAAAATACGAATGTCTTGTTCAAGATAAAATGAAGAGATGTCAGAAAGTTTCGTTTGATGATAGAATGCTATGAATTGGGAATACTTTCCTTCAAAATCTCATCATTTTTATCTTACTATTTAAAAAGAAATACAAATATTTCAAAACAGCTTTTTAAGAGTCTTCAATATTCACTAAATTTAACAGCAAGAAAATTTAGACATCAATAAAATAAGTTGATGTTAACTTTATATGAATTGTCCTGAAATTTGTCATTGAATATAGCTACATTGGGGAATATATAGTAAATGTCTAATTATCTTTATATTATAATGCTTTAAATTCTATTTGATATCTAGGATTCATTTACAATGGAGAGGTATTTGGAAAAATAAATCAGATGTATGAAAATTGTCATTTTCTAGAATATAAGTCGTCAATTATTAACATCAAATTCCCTTGTAAATCATTAAATCACAGCATAACTGAAATGAAATCTAAAATTATATTAATAAAAGATTTTGGAGTTGGTCAATAATGAATGAACAGTATTGACGTGTCTTCAGTATACCACAGTGACTTAACATATTTTTAGTTACAAATTAGAAATTATATTCAAAATTTATCTGAAAACTAATTTTATCTCTTAGGGACAATATATTTTTGACCTACTTCTTTATCACAAACATTTTCAAAAAGAAAATTAACATCAATGAAATCTCTCAACAAAGATATGTAAAAAGAAATATATCTGAAACAACCACTAATTGAGAACTGTATCTTACAGAAATGCTATACAACATAACAAAGATTATTGATATAAAATTTCACTAGTATATAGCAATGGAACTCACGATCGTCGAGCAGATCAAATATCTTCTATTAATTAATGGATAACTTAACATATTTAAAAGAAAAAATATGCTAACCCATTAATTCAATACAAATTATTAAATCTTTTTCTATTTCTGATATATTTGGTGGTGTAAGTAAGATAAAAATTGGTGGTAGGACATTGGAAACTGCAGCTGTATATAATCACGAAGACAATCTCATGAGAATTACGGTACAAGCAAAAAAACTGAATTTCAAGTGAACATTTTGAATTTCCCTGCTAAAAGGGTAATTCTAGCACAAAAATATCAATGAGTTACTTATCTCTTTTCATAAAGCTCACCTCACGATTTGAGCTCCACAAAGTTTATTTGAAAAATATATCAAGACATGTTTCTCCACAAACTATTTGAAAAATGTATCACATGTTTTGTTAACACAGTAGCTTCTTCAATAGTGATTTAAAATCACTGTTGAAGAAGCTACTGTGTTAGCGAAATATGTGATATATTTTTCAAATAAAGTTTGTGGAGATCAAATTGTTAGGTGTAGTTAATGAAATTACAATCATCTTCATTAAGTAACGGCCGAGTCAATCAGGAAAAAAATGTATGCGTTATTCTTTACATCTAGAGAATGCAATCTCTTAAGAAATTAACCGATATTTTTAACAACGTAGTCAAAATACATGATTATTGAAACAAAATTATAGAATTTGAATACTCACTATTTTGAAAGCAGTTCCCAAAAACAAAGTATTTGTATTGTCTGCTTAGCAACTTCCGACCTGCATACTCTACAATCAGCAAAAGAAAATGTTCGTTTGACTTCCATGTTTGTAGGAATCATAGTCCAAAAAGCTTTTAATCCACCTGATTTAATATAGTTCATTTCCGTTCTTATCAAAATCTAAACATTTTTATATCCGAATGTAGGTTCGTCTTGAAATAATGCTTTTGCAGCTAGTAGAGCTCCAAAGAAGTTTATATGAAAGATCCTATCTTTTTTTCAATGAGGAATCACCTCCTCTAGACCAGCGGTCTTCACACTTTTCTGGCCAAGGGCCACACAAGACGATGTGGGTATCGGCGATGGGCCACGGATTATATGACTCCTTGACATTAGGTCGTTCGCGTAGGATTTGATATCGAAAAAAGTACTTGTACATATTGTTCATTAGAATATTTATTTTTATTGGGAAAAGATAACCGTAATTATAAATACCTAATTATAATTACAAATTATTTCTTGTATATCAGCATCTTTTGGACTATCTGCTATTTTCATTGTATCGTCTAAACGAGTGGAAAGACGATTGCGGTATATATTTTTCAAGAAGCTCATTTGCGAAAATGTGTTAAAGAAAATATGGTTAAAAGTAATTGTGCGCACCCTTGTAAACATTTACACTTGCCAGGTGCATTTTTCCAAAATTCAATGTATTCCTGGTTTTCACGGTGTTATGAAATTATCTTTCAGCTTTATGTCTTGCTTAGGTTCAATGATTTCATGTGTTTTAGAAAATACAAACAGGCAGAATTTTTTCATATCTTCATTTTCAATATGCCAAGGGTTTTCCACAAGTATAAAACAGTTCTTAATTTTTCTCACATCGTAAAATCTATTTTGTATTTCCAACAGATATTCTTTCAAAAAGGATATCATATCTTGAGTAGAAACTTCGGAATGCAGAGCAGCAACAATTGGAAAATTTGAAAAATCTCCTGCTTCGAGTTCATTTATGTATAATTGTAGTTTGTCTTAAAATAAACACTTTATTTGTCATTTATCCAATTATCTTCTTAGGTCTTTGCATCCCTTAATTAAGGCTATTGAATTTCATAGTAATATCGGGATCAAAAACCACAAGTGTCCACCATTCATTTTGCTGAAGTTTGGGGAATTATTTGCCATTTTGTTGTAAAAAAAACTATTATTTCGTGTTTTAAATGAAATAACTGTTTCAATACTTTTCTTTTGCTTAACCATCTGACGGCCGTATGAAGATGTCATCGCCATAATTAGATTGTAATTTTTCAAGAAAGCTTTTGAATTTTCGATGATTACGTTCGCGCGAGTACCCGACGACAGCATCCCGGCATAATAAAAAAATAGCAGTACCTTTCCAATGTCCATTTATAAAACAAAGTTTTCCCTCCCATTTTTCTTAAAAACTCCTGAAATGTGTTAATGACAACTTGATTGAAATTATTTACTTTGTCGCGGGCCGCACAATACCGGTCACGGCAGAAAAATATTACATATAATCAGATTCTGTTAATAATAATGTGTTTTGTGGAGCAAGTTGATCACATGGACTTTATGTAGATCATAAACTCACATGGGAAATTCGTATTAACAATCTGGTAACTAAATTGAACAGTGTTTGCTTAGTAATTCGACAATTGCATGGCACTGTCTCTTTGGATATTCTCAAATTAGGATGCCATGGATATCCTAATTTCTTATTAGTTATGGGCTGATATTCTGGGGCAATTTTGCTCATGTTCATGAATTATTCTCTTACAGAAAAAAATTATAAGATGCACGATCAAAGCTCATCATCAGGACATCTGTAGACCAATATTTAAGAGATCATCCATTCTGAACTTGCCTTGTATGTATATCTATCATTTTTCCGAGTAGGCCTGGGACAAAATTCATAAAAGACAAAAATCCGTATAAAACTAGATATGGTAGAGCAGTCACTTAATCAGACAGACTCATGTATTGCAATACGTTATTTAGAGTCAAGTATTTAAAAAAAAAAACGTTGGTTTCTTGTATTTTTACCAAAGGAAGGGGGATGTGATAATAGTTGTGTTCAAAACCCATTGAATAAATCTGTTTAAAATCTGTTTTCCCATTAACCAGCTGTCGTACCCCTACCAACAACAACCTTCAGAAATAGAAACTTGTGGGAGCTAAGAACTAACGAGATCTTACCTTTTAACGTGTGATTCCTAACCCATCTGTTCGAAAGTCTCTCTCACCTTTTTTTAAATAACATGATTTTATGATACAACAAGAAATAAAATCATTTCCAACAATTCGTGTAGGAATGAAAACCTTTACACTCATTTCAGATTATCATTTACATAGTAAATACTTGGAATCCAGTGTAGTTGTTTCATTAGGCATTTTGTTAATTCCTTCTTGAAGAGAAGACAGAAGTAGTTGATTTGGTAATTTGTCACAATGACTTGAGCATTAAATTAAAGCCTTGACAACAACCATTACACAAAAAAATATTTCTTGTCTTCGACATCGTTTTTCGGTTAAAATTGGAGAACTGCAAAAAACCACGCTCGATTTCTTACAGATGCTTCTTTTCATTTCATCTCAAACAATAGAATACAAGAAATAGAGCAGACTATCAAAATGCTAATCAAATTTTGTTAATACTATCCATGCCATTTTCGGCGTTTTTTTTGTAAAAAAAAAATTCTGGTTATTCCACTGATATCCGTTAGACAATTAGCTCAATTCAACAAGACAAACCATTTAAAAAATAATCAGAACTGAGAATGGACAATATTACATATCTAACTGAGTAATGCTTTGCTTTTTTGATCATATTTCATTTATGTAGATTCAGTTTTTTCATGAATAGGTTGTCATTTTTCAGGAAGGAAAGTTGAAAAAATTTCATTTGTGGGAACTTTCTACTGCAAGGGAAGGTGTGGTTTTAATAATGATTATTCTTTCAAGTCTTGAGTATTTACATAAAAGACATTAATTAGTCATAAAAAAAACTGAATATTTTTAGAAAGTAGAGATGAAGTGATTTTTAAGGGAAATTCATGCATACGTTTTTAATGATTAGTAAAAAATTGCAAGTCACAAGAAACTACTATTTTTGCAGAATTGTCATATCTTGCAGTCAACTTAGTGAATTCAATCTTGTGACACTTGCAATATTTCCATTGAAAATCTATGATCAAAATTCATGACTAGCTTCTTGCAAGTAACTAGAAAAACATTCTTCTGTCTGAATTTGAATTTTTTTTTTCCAATTTGTAAATTGAATATATGTATAGTCACTGGTTTGTTAGGCAACATCTGGTGCTGCATGGTAACACATCAGAAAATTTTTAGTCACTTTTCTAAATCTTGTTGAAACTTAGAACAATACATGTATATGGCTAATGAATGGCTACAGCTTGGAGTAAATCATGGCTAAGCTTTATCATCAATCGTCAGTGACAAAGAGCATTCATTCAGAACTAGGTACACCTATTTATCATATAGTGTATGTATAATTACATCTCTCGTATTACCAACAATTTATCGGAAAAATATAGTTTTCTGCAAAACTGAACATATCAAAGGAATTTTGAAACTTCAAAAAATCTACTATCATATTGATCCTTACTTACTTCTCATGAAGAAATACATTACGATTCATTTGAAAACAATTTATCGTACCACAAATATTTCTATGCTATACCTTCTGAAACTATAAACACAAATTCCTTTAACAGTAAGCAAAAAACTTTTTAACATATAAATCAGTACAAAATATCAAAACAATATTTGTTGTCCCTAAAACTAACATAAACAATAAAATACTATTTTGTTTGAGTGTACAAAATACTTTAAAGCTTAATTAAAACCATTTGACTTTCATTTGTACAACACAAAAAACCAACATAACTTTATGTACACAAATCTCCAATTTTTTAGACCAAGTAATTATCACAAGGAATGTTTAAAAAAATACATAAATAAATTACGAGATCAAAATTAAAACAGTAAAGACTAGGAATATAGAGACTAGGGAATGATTAAATCACCTTACCCAAAACAGTAGGTTCATCTTTCAGAAAGGTATTTGATCTGTGCATTGTCGGTGGCGCTACTGGAACTGATTTCGCAGACCGATCACCTTTCACTACCCTTCTTGGAGATTTACTTGTATCTTTGAGTGGTGAAGGACTTCTGATATTGGCTTTAGAAAAAAAAATCTGTTTACTTTATGATCCTTTTTAAAATAACTTCATATGCTAAAATGCATAGTGTAGTGTAAATGCATGTGCATGATAATTTTGTATATATTTATTTTATTTTGATCTATGCATCTTTGTGAATATGTATTTTAATTTTAATACTAAGGAAATAACGACGTTGTAATGTTTCATTTACAATAAATACATTGATTGATTGATTGATTGAAGTAAAATGATTAAACACAATTCAACGAAATCATATTCGGTTCATGGCCACTGTATAGACGAGTTAGACTCGAAGAGCACTTTCTAAAAATATAGAGTTTTATAAATATATACCTAGCGGTTTGATAGTTGAAACATAAACAGCGTCAAAAATATATTTTTTTCAACATTAAACTTCTTCAATATAAACTTGAATCAAAATTTATGGGTGATATAAATTCGAGTCAGATTAATAGATGTTCAGATTTCAATAATGTTTTGTTCAGGAGTCTTGATAACGTAGATTGGTACTGAACACAAAACATTATTGAATCTCGTAGGGAAATAATCAATAGGAGAGCTTATCATTATTTTCGAAATTTTTCTTCTGAGATGAACATTGTCGATAAAATTATGATAGTAATATTGAAAGATTTTGATGTTGTGTTATAATATTATAACTATCAAATTGCTCAATTTTATATATTTTCAGAAAGTGTTCTTAATGGTGTTCCATTTGAAAAAAATGTTTTCGATTTTTGATTCACCTATTAGGAAAAAAAGTTTGGTCAATTCCTCATTTTATAACGAAAAAACTAAATTTTCGATACATATTCATATCAAAACGGATTTTTCACGTGAGTTTTCATTGAAAATAGTTTCCATTGATTATACCAGCATTTTGGTTTCGAATCTATTTTGAAAACACTTTTTCCACAACATAATTAAAATACTGTCTCACCAAGCATGTTTCACCAACCAACAATAGAAGGATGACTAAAACTAAATTTAATGTTTCTCATGGAAAATTAGAAATAAAACTTTCTGTTTTTTTTACCACTTTTATTCATGACTAATGTTATTACTGCAGTTTCGTCCTACAAAGACATTTTCAAACAATTGCAATAAAATGTCTTAATAGAATGGAACTCCAGTTACATTAGTTACGAATAAAAGTGGTAAAAAATATATAAAAAGTTTTATTTCTCATTTTTCATGATAATCTCCTACCACGTAGTAAAGGTTACATCCATCAATTTATAATGTTTATCTGATCAAGGAGTAGTCCTAATTATAATTGAAAAATACAAAGTTCAAAATCAATCTTAAAACAAATATAAAATCATAAACAAATTAATTTAATTGCAGTTAAACAAACGACTTATTTTGGTCCTAATAGAATACATACATACACACACGAAATCCATACTGACCAGTCAATACATTTCATCCACCTGACACTCATGATTTTCTTTAATATTTTTGAGAATACTGGTAAAACAGATGGAGACCAATCAGTATTTTGTTTATTACGGTTTTGTACCTGAGTTTCTTTCATCTGATTTACATCAATTACTTTCGTTAGCATCTTTTAGTATTTTGGAGTCGATTGTCATGCAGATAGCTACTGGAGAATAAATAAATTTTTTTCATAAACTACACCTTACGATTTGATCTCCAAAAACTTTATTTTTGAAAAATATCACAATGTGTGCTAATGTGTTAGCGAAACTTGTCATAATATTATAAAAAAATAAAGTGTTTATATCAAACAAAGTGTGTTTTAAATCATAATATACAACTTGGAACAAATAAAAAGGAAAATGGAACTGTTTTCAGTACAATAAAAAACATTATCCTGAGAAAATAGCATCACTATCTATTTCTACATTTCTCGATGCTTATTAGGGATTCATGATGCTTAGTGACATTCATCATTATGATATAAGAAATGCAGCTCTCATAGCATCTGAATTTGTACGATTGACGAAGAGCTAATATTCTATAAATAATTATGGACCTAGGTTTTATAATAAGCTTCCTTTACATTTGAAGGTGACCATATTATAATTTTTAAACTAAAATTAAACATAAACTTATACCGGAAAGTTATTACTCAATCAACGAATTTTTTTAATGGTGATCTTGATGTTACTGAATGGAATTTGATTATCTTTAGTTGAATAATTTTACCTTAATTTATTTATAGAGTTCTGTACTTTTGTCTTGTTTGATTTATTTCAACTGTAATTTGTATGTTACTTCAAATGTATTTTTCTATTAAAATACCATATTGATAAAATCTTCGATAAGAAACATAAATAAATATCTATCTATTATGAACTTACCTTTAATTGGAGAAGTCACTCTGCTGTCCAACTTTTTGGGTGAACTCGTTCGACTATCTACCTTCAGCGGAGAACTGGCCCTGCTATCTGTTTTTTTCGAAACAACAGTTAACGGAGCTTCCTTCTTACCTTTGCTAGGATTTCTAGAAATGGTTACAGGAGGCTTTCTGGATGGAATGGGCTTTGACACCGTGGTTTGAACAGGAGGTTTGACATTAATTGGTTTTGGCGGAGCCCTCACTTGGGTCTTGGTCGTGGTTTTGGACGCAGCAGACTTTGCCGTACTGGCAGCAGTAGGTTGTGTTAAGGTACTTCGGCGGTGTGTGGATGGACTTGGAGGCACCTGGGGTGCCTTGGCAGCGAGCAAGAGACTTCGCCGAAGAGATGGGCTGGCGGTTGAAGTGTGTAAACGACCTTGTTGATTGATACCTGGACTGGAGTTTCTGGACGAATCAGAAGAACTTAGTAGAGGACTGTGGATGTTGAGTTTAGATGTTGAGGAGGGTTTTCTAGCTGAAGGAGTAGCACGAGGTAGACGACTCGAAGGTTCCATGCTGGGAGTTAGTTCCTTGATTCGTGTTCTGAAAAAAAAATAAGAATGGCGATAAAATATTCGAAAGTCGCAAGTGAAAAGTTATTATTTGCACGCCCGTGAGCTATGAAACATTGATCTAAACATGCCTTTACTTTCTCGAAGTTTATGGTAATCATATGACAGCTAAAAGTGAAGTTGAAGTAAATCCCCACGCCCATTTCAACTCTACTAAATCTTTTGAGTTTACGCAAAAGAGTACTTGTATTGCGATAAGACTGATTGTTTGTTAGATAAATGGAAATTATCAGAAATATTCTTGAAGAGACAGAGGTGAGGTTCCTTTGCATAGAAGCAAATCACCCATTTTTCAGTAATTATTGCCGACAAATTATTTTGGTAAAAATGATACTTTGTATTATTCTCCCAAAATATGATGTTTGTATGTAAAATGAACTGCTGAATCTAAAAATGTATAAATATTCTGTATTTTCCATTTGAAATTTAAATGTTGGAGTAATTTTCTATAATACTGGTAATGCTACAAAAATATTTTTAATCCAATCAACCCAAATTGTGATACCGATTGAACAACCAAAATTCTACATCGATATCAGGAGAGACAAAAAAAGTTAAAGGGGCGATACATATATAGACAGGATAGTGACATTATATTATAGGAAACACATATTTGATGCCAATGTCACATTTACAATAATTCTAAGAACCTTTCTTGTTTACTGAAAATGCTTGCTGCTCCAGAAGAATTCCCCTATAGTGTCACTCCATATTTGAGATGAGAATGAAAAAGTGAAAAGTAACTTGTCTTCATCTTTTCAGGCAAAATTTTATATTTACATATATAACAGAACTTTTTTGTTAATATTTTTTACAGATTCAAAATCAGAGAGATAGTCAGTAATTCTCCACTTTTAAAATTGAAAATTGTTTCATTATGATAAGTGACTCACCAGCCGATAATAAATACTATGGGAAATACTCCATCAACATGTACACATGAATTTATTTCAATTAGATCTAGATTGCAAATCTGAGAATGCATGATGAATTTTGTGGATGACTCCCAAGAACTTACCTTAATGGTGTGTCAAGTCGTAACCAGGCATTGCTTCTAATCAACCTGTCTGCTTGTCCGACAAGACACTGTTCTAAATGTACCTTAACTTTATTCAGTAAGTCTGCAAATGGTCTGCTCCAGTTTTGATCTAGCATTTTGCAACATCTACAAAACACCAATTGGAATTAGTCAAAATATCCTTGATTAAATCAGATCTTGTTCACCTAGAATAACTACGACATGCTTGTTCTACTCCTAAATTCTTAGCTGCCATCAACATTCTCTCTTCAATCTGACAAATGCCAAATCCTAATCCTGTATCCAAATTCACAACGTATTGTGAACTCAACACTGATGCAAAATGCTGCCGGTGATAGAGGTGACAGGCGTCAGTTAGTTGCAATACTAATTGAGTCACTGGTTCTGCCCAACGCATCGTTGGAAGAGTTGCGAGAACCTGAAACAGAAAATGTTTCAAGAAAAATGTCTTAAATTACCTCCCACTCGGCTCATAAAAATGCATGTTTAAACGACATATTCTTACCTTGTCACAAGACAAAATAGTTTCCAATACTCTATCAGGAGTCATGTGGACCACATGCTGCTGATAACACTTCTCTCTCAATTCCCTGGGAAGACTGGCAAAAGCTCTACTCGGCCAAACACGCACAAAATGTTGGGTGATCCATTGCAAGCATCTAATGTTTCCAAAAACATTTTTATTAATAACAATTACACTAAGATGGAAAAAATTATCAGTTTGTTATTTTGGATAACAATAGTTAACAATGATCTTTCAATAATATATAATGAAAATTTTGTGTTCTAACAAATTTTGATTTTTAATTTGTATTTTCATGATATTGAGTTGTTTCATTTTATTTTGTACACATCAGGATATGTTCCTGTGAATGCAACTGAAATGATATAAAAACTATTATCAACGTCCAAAAAATTAATTATTAACGTAAATGTATCTGTTCAGTAGTCGTTATTACTTTAAACAAAAAAATTTCTCAATATTGGTATGGTATCATCTGAATTACAAGACATTTTTGTTACAATGAACTTATTGGATGTCTATTATTATCAAAAATGTTCCAGCAGAGTTTTTAAAATTAAAGGTGTTTGGGAACCATGGTATCAAAGCGTTGAAGGTTATTCAGTTCAGTAAAAGAAGACATTTGTGTGCAAGAATACATGTCCAAAAATATTTCCTCAAGACACTATTTATGTGCAAAAAATGTGTTATATTGAGTTTATTTTATTATAATCTTTCGTAACATAAACATAATAGCACTACTGTTACTGTTCAAAATCGATTATCGAATTTTTAGCCAAAGCTTTGGAAATGATGAATACTGTTCAAGCAGGCGCATTCAAGCATAGAAAACAGTTACACTGCAGACCAATCAGAACTATGTAGCAAAAGTGCTGACCAATCAGGAGTGGGCATTTGCACGGACACACCGCCATCGCCCCCATCACCATCCCCACCAACTCTCTGAAATTATAAATACGAGTGAACACGTAGCTCGCCAGTCAGTCGTTGCTGAGACTTCGAGATTAAACCTTCGTCCTTGCAGTCGAAGCATATACCAATGATGATGTCTGCCGCGTTAGAGGACGAAACGTTTGGTACTTAAGGTTCCATTCGATCACGGCTTACCATACCGGATTTTGTTCATTATTATCGTAACTGTGGTCGTGAAAACTTATGTTATTATTTGAAAAATATATTTTAAACATTTACTATAGTGTTATCATCTACACAAATTTAAATAAAATACACTGAAACTCGAAACAAGACATTTATGAAGCTATCCATCTTAAAGCTATATAGGCGACAGCTGATTAACGGAAAAACAGATTTTAAACAGATTTTTTCAAACGAAGTGGCTTAGAGAAACGTTTTTAAATATAGATTTGGAAAATTTTTGAAGTTATTTTAGTTTCCTTATCTCATATAAAAATAACTCTTATAGTACATAATAACTCAAACTGCAGAAGAAAAATATAATTGAACGGTTTATTGTCTTGAAGAAATATAATTTACACAATCTTAGTTATTTGTATTGAATAGCACTCTTAGTGACCAAGATTTTGATGTAATTTTTTAAAAAAGGTTATTTTTCAATGGTTAGCATTTCATGAAAAGGTGAGATGTACTCCCATATGATAGTAGGGAAGATGACATTTTTTATATTGTATTTTCAATATTTCCAAATCACAATATTTTCGGTAATTCAGTAATATTTAAATATATCATGAGACTATTGCTCATCTAAATAATGTAATAGAAATATTTTTTACCACCTTTGTGAGCAAACTCAAAAAACAATTTAATTCTTTTGCTACTGCTACATGTAAGTTCATATCTTTCAGCAGTGTAAAAGATGTAAATTTGATAACACAACTGTATATTTATTGGATTCGTCCCATTTGTAGTCCTTTCAAAATAAATGAACAATTAATTAATTTTTTGTAATCGCCCTAGAAGGCACAATGTGAGCAAGTTGGTGTTCAGCCTTTCATATTTTCACGAAACTTCATGTGAGGATAATGTAAGAGAACTCTCAGAAATAATGATCTGTTTCACATTTCCTTCCATCATGCAAACTATGGAATGCACTCTTTTATTGATCTTTCACTCAGAATGTTCAATGAAAAAAATTTACATCTAGAGATCACAGGTATAGGCCTGTCAAAATTCAAATGTCTTCTGAGGGCAATTTGAAAATTAATCAACAAATTCTTAATGTTCACTTATTACTTATATTATTCTCGTCATTTATCTCTGTAATTTGAATTGTATAATCTATAATTCTGTTTATCTTTGTGCTTTTACTTTGAATCTCACTTACACTGTTCTTAAGTTTTTAAATTGAATATGAATATTTGTTATATTTGATACTTGTAAAGGTTGATCCCGTGCAATGAATAAATAAATAAATTCTAGATTGAAGATACACGTGCTTTTGAAATTCTATGCACAGATGAATACCAGCTATTTCCAGAACACATTTCTCACAAGTGCTATAAACCGCTTTTACCATAATTGTACCGCCGTGCTCGTCACTCAATAAATACATTTAACAAAAAAGGCAGAGATTCTAGCCTGTCACGAATAGAACTCATTTTTTTTTTCATAATACCAAAGCTACACCCACACACAGTTTCTGTTTGTTATTCTGCCATGAGATACATGAAGAATTTCAACATAAACAATTTGGTTTGAACAGTCGATGAAAACAAGCAATTTTTGAATTTTTTGAAAGCCTGTACCATATGAGTCAATGGCCCCTACACCGCATTTGCTTGGTTCAATGCGACATGACACCGTTTGCTTTTGAAAGCATTTTTTTGTTGTATCAATCATTCAAACCGAATTAGGTACGAGACGATGTAATGAATCCTCCTCCTCTTTATTTTTGAAAGGGAGAAGGTCGGACAAAATTTGCGTGAAAAGGTATAATCTTTAGATTATACCCGCCCCAATTTGTCGCTGTGGCGTAAATAACAATCTTTTGATGCGACGCTAAAAACCAACAAATGGTGGTTCAATTTATACAGTTATGAGTGTCAAAGTGGTAAAGATAAAAATGCAGCAGAACTCCATTTCTACTAACCGTAACATATTGTGTTCGCACTTGATACAAATAGATATGGGCCTTGAAAATGAAAAAAAATTAAATACCATTTAGTGCGTTAACAAGGTCCTTCACAATAAAATGTACATACCTTTGATATAGATCATCCAGACCATAAGCAGCAGACAAAGGCAGTACTTCCAGGACCCCAGTGCAACATCCAGCGCAAGGCTTGTGGAAATTGTGGCAGTGTCTCTGCTTTAAAGCATGTTCAACTACCTCTTTCAATCCTTCGAGTCCCAGCATATCAGCGAGAGAAGCGAGTTCGACAAGACTGATGGAATCCGGAACATGGGCCGCACCGCTGTAGATATGGCAAAGGGCAAAGTAGATGGACTCGTATGAGAACCCCTATAGAAATAATAAATGTATAGTTTTATTATTCGTAATTACTGGAAACTACGAAATTTTTTAACAAGGTATCAGTCATTACAGAATAAAAATAGTAAAGTAAAGCCCTGGATAACATAAAGACTGATTATCTCCCATTCTTATATACTACAGGGTGTAACTATATAAGTGTAAAACATTTAAGGAGGTGATTCCTCATCGAAAAAAAGATAGGATCTTTCATATAAAGAAATTTCATTGGAACATCCCTTGTTAAGATACAGCCCCTTGAAGGGGGTACATAAAATTTGTATAACAATTTTTTTCACAAGCACTAAAAAAATTACAATATTGAAATTAACCTGACGTTTTGTACTACTTACCAAAACGACACTTAGCCAGAAATTTATTTGGTTTACCTCATGGTTGTAAGGAGTGGAAAACTCAACCCCTAAAATTTATTTCCAATGTAACTTTTTGTTTTATTATTTGTTTACTGTTTAAAAATTTATTTCCGATAGCCTGTTTCATTCTAAACAAAAAATGTCTCGTCTCTTGGGTTTTTTACTCAAAATAAACCAGTTGGCAGCAAATCATTATTTTAGGAACAACTTCAGAGATACATCGTAATAAATGCGAAAATACGAAACTAATCTATCTAGTAGGTCGCTATTAGCGATAGTGACAATTAAATTGATATGATGCTGTCATTTTCTGAATTTTCGAAATTGAATTAATACTAATTGTGTGTTGTTGTTCTGTTCTTAATTTGTTACTTTAATAATTCACTTGTTATTAAAATGGCATACACAAATGAGGAAATGGCTGATATGCATTACGTTTACGGTCTGTCGCAGGGGAATGGGTTAGAAGCTTCTAGAAAATATGCTGGAATGTATTCTTAACGGCAGCATCCTTCACATAGAATATTTGCTCGACTTCATCAATGATTACGAGAATATGGTTCATTCGACAAAAGAACGCAGGATTGTGGTCGCCATCGAGAAGTACGAACACCACAGCTTGAGGAAGCAGTACTTAATTTTATTGAAAAACAACCTACTACCAGTACTGGAAAGATTGCTTTTCAGCTAAATGTTGATCATATGACGGTATTTCGAATTTTAAAGGAACAACTCTTATACCCTTACCATCTGCAACGAGTACAGGCACTGTTACCCCAAGACTTTCCGAACCGTCTTGAATTTTGCAATTGGATGCTGGAAATGATTAGAAGAAATTGTGACTTTCTGAAGACGATAGAATGCACAGACGAATGTAGTTTTTCTCGGGACAAGATTATTAATTTTCATAATTACCACATATGGGCTGATGAAAACTCTCATACTATTGTCGAAACTAACCATCAAGAACAGTTTATTCTTAACGTGAGGCTCGGAGTTATTGGCTATAGATAGATAGATACATTTATTTCAACAGTACTCTGCTTTTTATAATCATTCACAAGAGTGGCAGAATATTTTTGTCTGAGAAATACGTCAAAAGGAAAATTGTAAAAATATCAAATATGTGTACATATAAATCCAAAAATGAAGCATTCAAAATGAATAACTTCAAGTTTTAAACACGATCACAAACATATTAAAATGTGCGTCATATTACGCATGATTACTGAAAGTAGAGATAATTTCTATAAATACATAGCGCAATTTTGAATAAAATTTGGTTCATAAATTTCCACAGGCCAGAAAATATTCATCAGTATTGTAGGGCTCTAGATTATATAAGAATTTTCTTACAGATTTCAGAAATCTGTTAGCAACAACAATATCTTTTATGTTTTTCGGAAGATTATTATAAAATTTCATTCCAGCATATATAGTGCTACGTTCATATAGGGATTTTGAATGGATGGGACATGAGAAGTTTTTTTGTCTTCTCTCGTAAATATGCGTTTTACGATGTATACCAAAATGGTCTGGATGATTGCTAATAAATTTTATTGATTCATATATATATATATATAGATTGCTGACACACTAAGTAGTTTGTTGAACTAAAAGGCTCCTCTGCAGAAATCTCTTGTATTTATATTAAAGATTATTCTGATAATTTTTTTGACATAGGAAAACTCTATTAAACCCATGACTTGAGCCCCAGATGATTATCCCTTGTCTCATAGCGGAGTAAAAATTCGCATAATATACTGTAACTAGTGCTTCAAGATCAACATTTTTTTTTAGAACTCTCATGGCGTATGTTACAGAGGATAGTTTATGGCAAAGGTTGTCTATTTGACTACTCCAACTTAAAGTGTCATCAATGTATATGCCTAGAAACTTCATTGAAGTATTACAAATGATTTTTTGATTGTGCATAATTATGTTTTGTGGTGTTTCTATACTGTTATTGACTTTGAACATGATACAATTTGTTTTTTCATCGTTCAGAACTAACTTATTCTCTAAAAAATAATCTTTGAATTGTTCTATTATTTTGCTACCCTTTTTTATAATATCAGGTAAGTTCGCACCTGTTAATAGAAGATTGGTATCATCAGCATAATTGATCATGTGAGCAGTATCTGCTATAACCTCATTAATATCGTTGATAAATATAATAAATAATATTGGACCGAGAATACTACCCTGTGGGACACCCATAGACACATCTAAAGCATCAGATCTTGCCGTTTTGTCTTTTCGATTGAGTTCTACTACTTGCTCTCTATTTTTCAAATATGAATTGAACCAGTCGTACGATTTTCCACGAATTACATATTTATAGAGTTTCCATAATAAAATGTCATGATCTATGCAATCGAAGGCTTCAGATAAATCCATAAAAACTCCACATGATAGATCTCCTTTGTCCATTTCTTGTAGGACTTCATTGCTGAGATACATCAAAACAGTTTCAATTGACTTATTTTTCAGATCCATGCTGGTTATTAGAAAACATTTTGAAGTTTGTAAAAAATTTTACTAATCGATTTACCATTGCTATTTCAAAAATTTTTGATATACATGTTAAAAGACTGATTGGCCTGAAGTTGGAAATGTCAGACTTATCCCCTTTTTTATGAAGTGGTTTCACTATCGCTATCTTCAGTTCATCTGGAGAAACTGGATGATTTAACTGGGCCTCATTTTCTACCTCCTCGATTAAATGATGAGGCATACGTACAATTTTTAAGAGAAGTGCATCCAGTACTGCTGGAGGAAGTTCCTTTGGGCGTCAGAAGGGATATGTTTTTTATACGTGATGGGGCTCCCGTCCATTTTAGTCAAGTAGCACGTCAGCATTTAACTGTTCGCGATGTGGAGGACTTAAGAAACCGCATCATCGATGTGTGCAAGGTAATCAGAGAGACTCCAGGAATATTTGACCGAATACGAGGCTCCATGCGCCGACGTCTAGATGCATGCGTAATGTCTGAAGGTAGACATATTGAACATTTACTATGATTTCTACATGTAGTGTGTTTTGTTATTAATAAATTAGTTTTGTTTATTACCCTTTAATCGTTTAATGCAGGTAGTAACTACAAAATAAACATAAATCCAGTTCGCATTTATGACGATGTATCTCCGTAGTTGTTCCTAAAATAATTTTTTGCTGCGAAATGGTTTATTTTGGGCAAAAAACCCAAGAAACATTTTTTGTTTAGAATGAAACCGGCTATCGGAAATACATTTTTGAATGGTAAACAAATAATAAGACAAAAAGTTACATTGGAAATAAATTTTAGGGGTTGCGTTTTCCACCCCTTACAACCATGGGGTAAACCAAATAAATTACTGGCTAAGTGTCTTTTTGGTAGTACAAAACGTTAGGTTAATTTCAATATTGTAACTTTTTCAGTGCTTGTGAAACAAATTGTTATATAAATTTATGTACCCCCTTCATCCCTGTATCTCAACAAGGGATGCTCCAATGAAATTTTTTTATATGAAAGATCCTATCTTTTTCTCGATGAGGAATCACCTCTTTAAATGTTTTACACTTATTCAGTTACACCATGTATATATAATGTGCATCCATAAAGTAATGCACAAATTGATAATTAGCTAAATAAACAACTTTATTAAAAAAATCACGAAACAGATTGATTTTTGATGTAGGTACAGTTCTTTTTAAATGATAATTCAATTTACCTGCTCTAAAAAAAAAAATCTCAGATTTGTTATTTAACCATTTCCTCCTCTTTTTGAATATTTTTTCAAATTTGATAAATGTTAAATAGTTTTTGAGGTATTAGTAAAATACCAAACCACATTTTTCTTTCAGGTAATTGTTTATAACTTTTGAAATTTTTGCAAACAGCACTTGAACTGAACTAATGGCATTTTCAGAAATTGTCGACTCTATTGATTTTAATATACAGATCAGATCTCCTTATATTGTAGTATTGAACCCCGTTTACAAGAAGTGTTTCTTCGAATATTACGAAATGAAATTCATCACTTTTTATTTAGCAAGACTCTTAGATCGTTCACCGTTTTCTAGGACGCTATTACACACGTCGTCTGATAATTTCTATCAATAGATAGTGAAACACTTTCGAACATTTAGATAAATGTCAATCAACCTAAAAGAGAAATTGCGATAAAAAGTAAATTGCGTTAAAAAGTAAATTGCGTTTATTCGAAAATTGTGTGGCAAGCCTCAGGATGTAACATAAGTGATGACTTAAATTTCAATCGGTAATTCGTTGTCATATTTAATGAGAAAAGGTTCATGTAAATATACATTCAAACTTGCTTTGGGTATATATGTTGTTTTTCATTGATTACTCGGGAATTTTGGATCGACTATATGAAAAGTGAATGAGAAAACTTAGAGTGTCAGCATTGCCTCGAGCAAGTCAGTCTGGCCAAATACGCTCGACTGAGAAAAACGGCCATATAAATTAAGGAAGAAGAAGAAGAGGGTAACTTCAGGGTGTCGGTTTTTCGTGACGGCGTGCGCGCGCTTCGTAAAAGTTTACTATTATTAGTTTTCCCAAACACTACAAAAGATGTATAACTTATTTTTTCATCTCGGCATTAATGCATTGATAAAATCCCGCATATATGGATTGGTAAAATAAATGAATGGCTAACAAACAAATTGAATCGAATTGAAAACGATAAAAATACATAATTAATAAAATGAAACTCACCTGCATGGAAATGATATTTCCGCTTTTCTCCAACCAATTTCCACTCAAAAGCGCAGCAAAATACTGACATCTCGAAGCCAAAATACACTTGTGTGCCTTCAGCTTGCGCCCCTCGACTTCCACGACGACATCCGGTCCGATTTCTTCCAGGAACATGCGCAACAGGTCCGTTCCCAATTTCCGGACGCATTTTTTTGGCTGAGATACCTCCGGTGGCAGAGAAACATCCGAATCCGAATTAGTTCCACTGTTTTCTGCCTCCAAGGGGTGAGGGGCCGTCCGATAACCCATCGAATGTGACATGAGAAAGGGGCTCTCCACCCACGAGCTCTCGGGGATGGAGCGACTCATTCGGGTGACAAAGTTGAGGTCCACTCGAGGTTTCTGACATTCCAAATCTGATAGCTTCACGAACTGCGGACAGGTCTGCAAAACGATAGCCATTTTTGGATCAACTCTACACAAAAACACACAACTACTGAAGTAAGATATCTTCGAATTGTTCAACAATCGGTGTTTGATAAGAACTTAACATCACTAGCCTGACAAAATTTTCCTGCACATCGACGAAGTCAATACTGCATTTTTTATCTGAACGTTCAATGTTTATTTTAACGTAATAAATGTCGTTTGCATAGTCTATTAGCGGTTTAGCTAATGGAAGTTTCACTTTTTTCGCGGTATGATTATAGAGGTATTATTTGATAAGTTTCTTTTCGGAACGAATATATGGTATTGTGAATTAACGCCGTGGGTATTATATAATTACGAAATAATCGAAACCGAATGTGTTCGAATGAAATTAATCATTTTATATTTTATTTATTCCCTCATTCATATGACAATACTAAAGGATGACTAAAAATGATAATTTTTGCAATAAGTATAGTCGAAGTAAACGGTATTGTGCACACTTAAGTTGTCGGCACTCTCAAAGGCCAAAAAAAACCAATACATAGAAATGAACCGGCTGCGAAATAGTCCACGTGGACTGAAGAATTGGCGGTTGGTATTGGATAATTTTTACTAACTGAGTTTTATGATTGGCTGAAGAGTCATAAAATTGAATTTGAAGTCATGTTACGGTGACGAATAGAAATCGGGAATGCGGTGATGGTTATCGCTGTCGTGTTCAGTTCAGGAACTGATCGCGATTTGAGCGTTGAAATTTGATATTGGTGCAGTTATAATTACTTATTTTTGTTATCTGTTTAAAATGTGGCGTCCTTGGACAAGTACTAATAGTGATAAAGAGTGTGATAACAACGCAAACTTTTTCCACTGTAGTGATTCCAGTAGCGATAGTGAACAATGCGACAAAGAAATACCACTGAATAAGATTCGGATGCACTTGAATATTGACATACAAAGAGTATGTTTCAACGTATATAAGAATTTACTTCTCAAGTTTGGTTTCGAGAGAAACAAACTATTAGAAGCAACATCAGATTTGACAGAAATTCCTTACTCAACTGTACGTAAAATAGTCAAAAACAAACCTTATGAACGCAAGATGCGATGTGATAAAGGATTACCAAAACCTTTAGATGTCCATCTAATAAAATCATTGAAAAAAACAATATACGACTGTTACAAAAGCAATGAGATTCCTACAACTGAAAGCATAAGGAAGAAATTTAATACTTCCGGCCATAACGTGAGCTGTGACAAAACTCTTCAGAATTGGATAAAGAAATTAGGATTTAGATTTAAAATAATAAACAAACGTCAAGCAGTTATGGAAAGCAGAAGAATAGTGGAATTGTTCAACATGTACTTAAAACAAATAACTAAATATAACACATGGATCAATAAGTCCCGAGACTAACAATGAAAACAACATTTTTTTTACAAAATTTTTTTTTATTCATCAACATAATCTCCTTTTAGGGTGATACAATGGTTCCAACGCTTTTCCAATTTTTCAATACCATGTTTATAAAAAAAATGTATCTTTCGCTTCAAAATAAGTTTCAGTTTCAGCGATGACCTCCTCATTTGAGCCAAATCTTTTTCCCTGGAGAATTTTTTTAAGATCAGCAAAGAGCCAGTAGTCACTGGGGGCTAAATCTGGTGAGTATGGGGGGTGGGGAAGCAGATCAAAGCCCAATTCGTTTAATTTTGCCATTGTTTTCATCGATCTGTGGCAAGGTGCATTGTCTTGGTGAAAAAGGATTTTTTTCTCTGCATGTGCGGTCGTTTTTTTGCGATTTCCTCCTTCAAACGTACCAGTAAGTCAATATACTAATCACTGTTGATCGATTTACCTTTTTCGAGGTAGTCAATGAAAATCACGCCATGCGCATCCCAAAAAACTGACGCCATCACTTTGCCAGCTGTCTGCTGCGTTTTCGGACGTTTCGGACGGCTTTCGCCAGCTGTGCGCCACTCAGATGACTGCCGCTTTGACTCTGGAGTGTAGTGATGTATCCATGTTTCGTCCATGGTCACGAACCACGCAAGAAATCTTTTTTGTTGCGAGTAAATAGCGATAAACAGCTTTCTGAATCATCGACTCGTTGCTGTTTTTGTTCCATCGAAAGCAATCGCGGCACCCACTTAGAAAAAACCTTTTTCATGCTCAATTTTTCATGAAGGATAGTAAATACACTTCCATATGATATCTGTGTCATCTCAGCAATCTCACGGAGCTTCACTTTACGATCTTTCATTACAATTTTTGTCACTTCACTCACATTTTCCGGTGTAACAGCTTCCACAGGTCTACCCGAGCGTTCTGCGTCATTTGTGTCGGTACGACCACGTTTAAACTCGGCAAACCACCGACAAATCGTTGCTTTTGATGGACAAGAGTCGGGGTAACATTTTTCAATCCATTCTTTCGCTTGCACGGTGTTTTTACCCATTAAAAAACAATGTTTTATCAGAACACGAAACTCGGTTTTTTCCATTTTTTAAACAAACTACAAAACGACTTTACTCTAACCTCGATAACTCAGCTGTTTCTGGTCCGATTCGACACGTTTCAAGCAAAGGTTAGTACTCTAGAAAGACGTGGTTACTGGTTTACTAAGAGCGCCATCTCTGGGTTAGTCTCGGGACTTATTGATCCATGTAGTAGACAAGAACAACGGCAAATTTTCTATTTGGATGAAACTTGGTATGACCCTCACGACACAGTTACGAAAGGGTGGACTGATGGTTCGAGAATGTATACGCCTAACATCCCTGCAAACAAAGGATTGTGACTAATCATTGTGCATTGAGGAGGAAGTGAACGATGGGTTCCGAATTCTTTGAAATTATGTGGAAAAAAACTTGAGGACTGCAATTATATGAATTATAAAAACATGGAGGCTGATATTGATCCCAAATTTGTATGCGAATAGTGTAATAGTTCTTGACAACGTTCCTATCATTCGCAACAGCTCATCAAAGTACCGAATGAAAATTCGAGGAAAAATGAAATACAGAGTTTTTTAATGGATAACAATTTGTATTTTGAAGATTACTATACCAAATACCAACAACTTGAAGGTTTACAGACAAAAACATTTGAAAAAGTGTATGCCCTTGAGAGTTTTGCTGAAAAGTATGGACACACCATACTGAGACTTCCCCCAATTTTTGTGTTTTCAATCCCATCGAGTTGATTTGGGAAAAACTGAAACTAAACATCAGGCGTAAAAATAATTTTCCAAAATTTGATAAGGTAATAGAGCTAATTAAAGAAGAGGTATCTAATATTATCGAAGAAGACTGGCAGGAAAGGATTAAAAAAGTAATTTTAGTTGAAAAAGACTATATGGAGAATGGTCACTTCCATATTAATGCTGGAAATAAATTAATTATTGATGTAAATGACGACAGTCATAGTGAAATATATATATATATATATATATATATATATAAAATTTTCACTGAACAGTACAAAACCGCAACACGTGCTTCGCTATACAATAACTACCTCAGTAGTGTTCATACTGACTGAATTCTACCAAATAATATAAGAATTTGAATCATATGACCTTCCACCTACTTAATGACTAATAATTTTGCCAGAGTTTTAGTAAAAAGTATTTAAAAATTCAACATTATGAAAGAAATTGTACCAAGTCATTAAATGGGCCTGTAGTGAACTAATTACAGATGTCCACATTAGAAAACAGATTTAAGAAAGCGAAAGAATTCAATTCTATTTAGCCATTCAATGAATTTTCTGAATTTTAAAATCTATTTATTTTCAAGTATTCCAAACTGTTATCTTCCAAATGTAATACGTCATAGTCGTTGTTGAATTATGTCCCTCTGCTCCTAAAGAAATATATTGTGAATCATTTCCTGACAAAAAAAAATTACACCGGCCACCGCTCACCGTCGCAAAACAATTGTGACGTGACCAAAATCGCGCTCAATTGCGCGATTGTTCTAGTTTTCGCGTAGTTTCGATAGATTTCTTGCGAGTTCCCTACGCTACCCACGTGCATATCAGATATAGTCAAGTGAAGCGACAGTGCGGTACGGAGCGATCTAATAAGGCGATAGACATTGGAATTCCAATGGGACTTCGAGATATGTCTTTCTTTCTCGCAGTAAATAAACATATCACTGTTGATACCTACCGCAGTAGCAGACGAAACGCTTGGTACTCTAGGTTCCCTTCGACCACGGCTTACCAACCCGGATTTTGTTCTCTTCAATGCTATGAAAAGTGTTCAGATATTTTTATAGATCTTTTTGAGATGCATAAAATTACGATTTAACAATTCTCGATATTATCATTCGATTCGGAAATTATAAAAAAAAATTATTTTATCAATATCTTCCGTGTTATCAAAATTATCGAAAAAGCTTGATAAACTACTTTGTAGAACTCGACAATGCTTATTATTCGATTCAGTAAAACTTCTTCGAAGCCACCATGAATATATCTTTTCAAATATAATTGTTTAGGTATGTTGCGAGGACCGTAGCATACTAGGCATTTTCTTAGAGTCATGTATAATAAATTTGTGGGCAGTTCAAAATCCGCTTTGGATGGTGGAATAGCATATAAAGGTAAAAGTTTGATGATGTCTGGTCGGGTATAATCCCATTCTAGGATTATTGAACTTTCTCCGAGATGAATTATCACCTACTTAGGCAGCATTTTTTCCTAATGCAGAAAATCCTTTTGCAACCGATGACAGAATTTTGTTACTACAAAACTCATTATACACATCCAATTATTTCCAAATATTTCTGGGCTGATAAAAACCAGAACAAGCAAGATTCAGAAATAATCAATCACCCAAGAAATAATAGCTGAAGTTCAACAAGAATTTTTTTCGTATATTAGGGAATGTCTCGACGTGAATTTATAGTAGGTCGAATTTATAGTAACTAAAATTTGGTGTTGCCACCCCTCAGATGGAGGAGCGAGTGTTTAAAAACTACACGACGAAATAGTAATTTCAAAATTAAAAACGACCTGTTCCAGTATTTATTTATTTAAGGACAAAACAGAAGCACTACAGGAAAATCATTAATGCGCTTTAAAAGCGGTGCCTGTACGACAGTAGTGATTCACATTCGAGTTGAATCTCTGGAGATTAAATCCATTTGGAAAAACGTTCTCAGGAAGTTTATTCCACATGAACGCAGTTCTCCAAACGAAAGAGTTCTTGAACAGTAAATTTCGAGGTGAACTGAGTTGAACCTCAAAACGATGAGCAGCCACAGTCCGTCGCGTATTTCTGATATGTACTGCTTGGTGGAATCAAATGCCAGTCTTCTTCGGTAATATTAGATATTTCTTCTTGAATTAGCTCTATTACCTTCTTATCAAATTTTGTTTGCAGGCATGGTAAGCGTACACATTCTCGAACCATCAGCCCACCCTTTCGTAACTGTGTCGTCAGTGTCATACTAAGTTTTGTCTACATAGAAAATTTGACGTTGTTCTTATCTATATTTAGTTATTTGTTCTAAGTATTTGTTACGCTTTCCATAACTACTTAACGTTTGTTTATTATTTTAAATCTGAATCCTAGTTTCATTATCCAATTCTGAAGAGTTTTGTCACAGCAGCTCACGTTAGGGCTGGAAGTATTCTATTTCTTCCTTATGATTTCAGTTGTAGGACTCTCATTGCTTTTGTAATAGTCGTATATTTGTTTTTTCAATGAATTTATTAGATGAACATCTAAAGGTTTTGGTAATCCTGTATCACATCGCGTCTTGCATTCATAAGGTTTGTTTTTGACTATTTTATGTACAGTTGAGAAAGGAATTTCGGTCAAATCTGATGTTGCTGTGTAATAGTTTGTTTCCCTCGAAACCAAACTTGAGATGTAGATTCTTATGTACATTGAAACATACTCTCTGTGTTTCAATATTCAAATGCATCCGAATCTTATTCACTGGTATCTCTTTTTCGCATTGTTCACCATCGCTATTGGAATCACTACACTGGAAAAAGTCTGCGTTGTTATCACACTTGTTATTACTATTAGTACTTGTCCAAGGACTCCACATTTTAAGTAATTATAACTGCAGCAATATCAAATTTCAACACTCAAATCGCGATCAGTTCCTGAACTGAACCTGACGGCGATAGCCATCCCAGCATTCCCCGATTTCTATTCGTCACCGTAATATGACTTCAAATTTTATTTTATGACTCTTCAGCCAACCGTAAAACTCGGTTAGTAAAAATTATCAAATACGAACGGCCAATTCTACAGTTCACGTGGACTAATATATTGGTTTTTTTTTGGCCTTTAGAGAGTGCACAATATCGTTTACTTCGACTATACCTATATGGTTATGAACATCGAAACCAAAGTCCCATCGTCCCAATAGAAGAGCCAAGATAAAAAAAGCACGTCAAGTTCAATCATGCCTCAGTCACCATATTCAGCAGATTTGCCCCTCTGCGATTTTTTCCTGTTCCCGAGACTGGAGAGACCCAAAGGTCGGCGTTTTGCGACGATTGAGGAGATAAATTCGAATGGCTGAGGGAGCTCAAGGACATAACAAAAAGTGCATATCAGAACAGCATCGAAAATTGGAAAAAAAAAACACTGGTAGAAGTGTTATATATCATAGGGGAACAACTTTGAGGGGTACAGAATAGAAATTGATGAGTAAATAAATATTTTTTGAGAAAAATGATAATTAACATCTTATAGAGATTTAATAAGCAAAGGCAAACTTATACAATCATTTGCTTATTTTTAAAACTATTTATTTTTATACCTTTTCATAATCGAAAAATTAACTCGTTAAATACTACTCCACGTTAGATTTTTGTCGTATTTACCTTTTTATATATTCTGAAACCACAATTGTCCAAATTAAAATCACCGACCACTGAACCACTGAACATTTATCGTTTCGTAAATCTTTAAAATGAATATAAAACAAGCAATCATATTCGTGATTCGAACACGTGAAAATGAAAGAGTGATGGGTATGGGCTATTGAACCATTACTAAAGGAATCTAAGTGATAATAATGAACTTGTTTCTTTCAGTACAAAAATACGAGAGAGTAATGAAAATAGTTAATTTACTGACCTTCGAGCAACACTCGGAGTCCATTTTTGAGAGTAGGAAAATGATAAACAATACAACCGTCCATCAACACCCTAATGAAACTATTATGATATTCATAGCATCACATTTCTATTGTATGCAGTTCACTATTATTGTATGTATTATTAATATCCACACCATATAAAAAAGAACGTACATCATATACATTCCTTCGATATCTTTGGATAAACACGTTAAATGTTGTAAATTTTAGATTGAAAGGGTAATGAGTTACTTGGTAGTTAATTCATTTAATTTATTTCTGGTCACAAAAGAAATATTACAAGTAGGCTAGATCACAAGTTCAAATACGAGGTAATTGAAATAAGTGCCAAATCTCATTAGATTCCTAATGGCATATAGAAAATTGTGCGAAACTTTTAAATAAATAAAGTGAAAAGTTATGAACAATTATAAATTTTTCAAGAAAGGGTCTGAGTTTTTGCAAATTATAGGGTCGTTTGTTCACAAAAATCGAAATTTCTTGAGGTAATTTTCACAAACGTATTTTAAATTCTAGGTGAGTTTCGCTTAAACCGTAGCTTCATCGAAAGTAATCGAGTGTTAGCGAAACGCGTCTAGAAATAAAAAAATGTTTGTGAAAATTGTTGTCACGACTCTCGAAAGAGTCCACAATACAGAATGATTTCGATAACGTTTTTATAGTATTTTCAATTGGCACAAAGCACAATGTGAGGTGTACTCGATTGTGAAAATCTGGAACCTAGCGAGTTGATACCACGTAATTACAGTAACATAATTAAAGAGTCAACAAAGCGAAATATATTTAACGAACGTTTGATCCTATCTGAATGACGAGTTGACATTCGTGCTATTATTTGTCATCACAAAACCATTAACATAGGATTGATAGAGTTCCTTTCTACAACAGAACTGTAAATTTATGATTTTCAAAATGTCAAACATTTTAGCAAAAGTTGATGATTTTCCAAAAGATACCTGAAATTAAACAATTTTTAAAAAAATGACAACTGACTACTGAAAAAATCTGTCTGATCCTAACGTTGATCTCGGAGCTGACCGATAACTTTTTTCCTCGGTCTTGTAAATACCCAACATAGAGCAGATGTAACTGAGAAAGCAGATCTGCATTATGTTCTTTTATAATTTCATGATTTGTATTTTGGAAGTATTATTATTCTATCCAAGCGAAGCGAACTAATCGAGCATTCAGATTTTCAATCAACGAACACACCTATATTGTTGATAAAAAGTTGCTACCTTGCTATTGCAATCTCAATCCGATTGAACTCATCTGACGAAAAAACTTTTCTATGTGCAAAAATTCTTGATAGTGGTAACTAATGAACTGCGCAGGCGTCAATTCATGTCGATTCAGTGAGTGTAAAACAAGTATTGCTAAGGTTTGTTAAAAAAAACCTCGAGATAATTTGATTTGCTCAAAAAATATTAGACCTACGAAAAGGATCCAGAAACAAGCGCTTTTCCTAATAACCAGAACTTCAATACTCTTCTCGAAACGCATTCATCTCCTGAAGACGCCTGTTCGGTTAGTGAAACACGCGACGAGAAATAGTATTGAAGTTCTGGTGATTTTACGCCAGATGTTCCAGTTTTACCTTTCACAAAAAGGGTGGTAGGATTAAAGCAAGTCCCACTCCAATATGTATCAATGACGAGATTATAAAAAATTATTAGTAACCGGCGGGTTTCTTACTGTTTAGTCACAGTAAAACTCTACTGTGGGTTAGTCATATTGTCTACAAACTGAATGGTACTTTTCCGGGTACGTTAACCCCTCAGAGTAACAAAATACAATAGAGAGGCCTTTTCGATCCTTACATTGAAGGCAGCATAACTTTGTTTGTTTACGGGAAGTAAGTTGGACCATATAACAGTGGCGGTTGGTTTAGTTGATAAATCGGAGGGATATTATATATTTATAAAATAAATCATTTCAGATGAAAATGTATTCTGTTCAAATAGTTCCTACAGAAAATCTGATTTATTATTAATGAGTATGAAAATGGGGCCAGTTTTTCTACCACCTACTAGATTTTTATTTATGTATGGCGCATGATTTACTGGGTTAAAATTAAATTATTTCAAATGAACTAATTCATAACAGTGATAAATGTTAATTTCAAAAGTAATGAACTTTGCTTCATAAAATCAGATGAAGAAATTTGTATGTGTGTGTGTGTTTCATTTTCAACACAATTTTACACTGCTTCTTGGCGGAATAAAATACCGTTCAAGCGAAGCAATGGCTTGAAAAGTGTAATAAGGACTCCGCTCCATCAGAAACAACAATTAAACGTTATTTTGCTGACTTGAAACGTTGTAGAATAGTCTTTCTCAAAGTGGGCGATAACGCCCCCTTTTGGGCGCTGGAGGCCTATATGGGAAGATAGAGAGAAGATTGGGGGGCGTTGAAGCGGTTTAGGAGGGTGATGAGTAATTTAAAAATGTTTTTTTCTTTCAACACAAACTTTACCGCTACTTTACGCTTAACGCGCGTTTCCTCGTGTAACACCATCTAGGGGACTAGACAGTAACTATTTCCTGTCCGATAGTTGTCAAACTGTACAGTAGATGACGGTAAGCTTCAATGCGAAGCGATAAGTTTCTAGTCTCCATTCTCGAAAGTACTAGGCCCGCCTGCTGCCACATATAAAAGCGCGCGCGCCTTCCAGCCAGTAATGTCAGTCGATACTCGATTCTTTACATTTTTGAAGACAAAATTATGTCGGAAGCAAAAAAGAAGAAACGGTAGTATAGCCTAGAATTTATAAAATATGGATTTTTTGAAAATCCCACAAACCCATCTTTGCCTATATGCCTTCTTTGTTAAAAAACATTTTCGAATGAAGCAATGAAACCCTCAAGGCTACAAGATCATTTGAATAAAATGCATTCAGGTAAAAAAGATAAAAGTGTGACTTATTTTCAAGAACTGGAAAAGAAACACTCAGCTCAGCCAACTGTGTCAGAATTTTTTTCAGCGGCTTTTAAGCAAGACGACGACGGACTCCGAGCTTCCTACAATATCTCCTTGCTAATTGCTCAAACAGGTAAACCTCACACTTTTGGTGTTGGATCCTTTTTCAAATGTCACTCAGCAGGATAACCCCAGCTGGAAGAAGAACTCATAGAACTGATAACGAACGAGGAGTGTCACCAAGATTTAGCCAAAGCCTCGGTAGATAATAACATTATACTGAGGTGGGTTAAAGGGCACGACACGAGCAAAGGTAATCGCATTGCCGAATCTTTAGCCAAGGAAGCGGCTGGACTAAGATTTTTAGGACCCAATGGCACCTACAGCCTGATGACTTCGACAATTGCGGAACTAGTCAAATGTTACACCCATGATCAATCCTTGAAGAGATGGGATGGAATCAATGGATGTAATCTTGCCAGGATCACCTTGGGCGACCCTGGGAAGCTGGGCGCCGAAGAAATATCTGGCGATGACCAAGAAAAATCTACGCCTAACAGTAGGATTTCTGACTGGCCACTGTCAACTAAGGAAACACCTCCATAATATGGGGCTAGTGGACACACCTCTATGCAGGATGTGTGATCAGGAAGATGAGACTGTCAGACATGTCCTGTGAGAGTGCCCGGAGTTATCGTCAATAAGAGAGTGTGTGTTCGGCAAGTCTTGGCCTACATCTGTCGATATAAAGGAACTGTCTCTCAGTGACCTGTCCACCTTCCTGGAAAGGACAAGATGGACGATGACCTAGGAGGGCAACTCCTCGGGAAGATGTACAATGGGTCACATGTGGCTAAGTGCGTGGGCTTACACTCCCCCTCCTACTCTACAGACAACGAACGAGAAAGTGTGGTCCATCGTTCAACGATTTTTGTTAGCATTCCCATCATCGTATTAGTGTGAACGTGGATGTGGCAACGTTGCTAACTAAAAAGATAAATCGGTTGCAGATTACCGAACGCGGTGACTTACGGCTGTTTTTGGGTAAATTCGAGCCTGATATTAACCAACTTATTGAAAATCATCAAATTCATCCTTCACATTAGATTAGTTTCAAAATTCAAATTGAAATGTTTGTTTTAATAACATGAATAAAAGTTTTCCTAATATTACAAAATGGTGTTTTACATTACCCTCATCAGAAAGTCTTATTTTCACATGACACACATAATTTAATTGTTAAAATAATGACTGCGAGTGTGATTTTTAAGATGTAGTAAAGTAAAAAAAATTGGGGTGCGCTACAAAATAATTATTTATCGAAGTGGGCGGTAGACAAAATAAGTTTGAGAACCTCTGTGTAGAGACACCGATAATGCAGAACGCAGTGCACATCCAAATGAGGCAGTAACACCAGAAAACATAAAAAAATCCAAAAATCGTTTTGAATTATCGAAAAGTGAAGTTGCGTGGGTTAGCTGAAATTGTAAAGATATCAAAAGAACGTGATGGCTTTATATTGCATGATTCTGAGCAGTGTTTGGCCATGTTTAATCGTAAAAAACCCGACATTTTTGCATCGATATGTGACAATGGATGAAACATGGATCCATCACTTCACTCCGGTATCAAAACGATCGTCATCTGAGTGGAGAGCAACTGGTGAACCTCGTCCAAAGCGCCTGAAAGCACAACAATGGGCTGGTAAGCTTATGGCCTCGGTATTTTGGGATGTACGCGGTATAATATTTATCGACTATGTTGAGAAGGAAAATACTATCAACAGTGGATATTATATAGCGTTATTGTTTCATCAAGACAACGCACCATGTCACAAGTCAATCAAAACAATGGAAAAATAGCATGAACTGAGTTTTAAATTGCTTCGGCATCCACCGTATTCTCTAGGTCTGACCTAGGTCTGACCTGACTTTTTTCTGTTAGCAGACATCAAAAAAATACTCACAGCGACTTTTTTCTGTTAGCAGACATCAAAAAAATACTCACTGTAAGAAATCTCGCTCGAATGAAGAGGTAATTGCAGAAACTGAGGCCTATTTTGAGGCAAAAGATAAATCGTTCTACAAATGTTAGAGAGGTGCTGGAATAATTGTGTTGCTCTTGATGGAGATGAATAAAGCTAATTTAAAAAAAACCGTTTTCTTTCTTAGGCCGGGACTTTCCAGCCCGGGTGTTATATTACACAACAAATTTCGTGGAGTAAGTATTCTGCATAAATAACTGCATTTAAAAACTATCTATTGCTTAACGAGAAAATAATCATGTCTTCCAAATCAAGTTTCAATTTATTTTAAAACTACCGATTCATTGTTTATCATGAATATACTATTTTCAAACCGCGGTGGAATATAATATCATCACATTTAACAGAGAGTGCGTGTTACATCTGAAAATAATATCTGCGCTCGATGTGCTACATGATGAATAGTCTTTTGTTTAGGTCTTCCTTCCATGAATATAAATTATTGAATTAAACAACAACAAACTCTATTTATAACAGTGTCATGCTTCAACATTTTTGCATGTCTTCAAATATAATATTTACATATATTCAATGAATGGCTGAGGATGGCAGGTACCGCTAAAATATTTTCTTGTTTCCCTTGTATGGAATCAATAATTGTCAAAAGGCTGAGAGTTGTATATCAATAACTTAGAATGTTCCACAGTTTCGGCTTCTAATATGTGTTGATTCATTTCAATTGAATGGGTAGGGTGAAAATAATACTGCACTAATTACACAAACACTAGCAAACAGAGGAAGATCAGTTTGATCTTCCTCTTGAAGGTTATCACTTGGTGATCGAAACACGTGTCGAGGTGTTAAAAGTAACGGTTTGGTATTGGGATAGAACTCCAGTGATAATTATTACTACACCAAAGGTTCTAAACAGTGCATCACAAGTATATAATTTAGAAAGGCAAAACGTAATTACACCTAGAGAATCTCCGTTTGAAAGGTTCTGCTTAAATAGAAATTAACACGGCAAAATAAACCATTGGGATCAAAATCAAACTCAAGTACATAATCACTTCCTAGGAATGAAAGACTTTGGATTTCTACTTCTTTGTAAAGAAAAATGTAGAAACCTTCCAATGGAAGAAAGCAATCAATTAAAAATAAACTGCTTACAAAGATGTGTAGATGATGCAAATAAGTAACTTTAAGACACAAACTGGAAGAAAATTCCTCTCGAAACAACTACTATCATAAAAACATTGAATTACACGAAAGGAAAATACCTTGGAAACTACTACTTTTATATGAACATTGAGTTATACCAAAAACATTTTTTCCTAATCGATTTTTACTCCAAACATGCGTTATGGAATTGATTCAGATATCATTCACAGGATTGCTACACAATATCATATATAAAAGAGGTAATATTTCACTTACATGGAACACTGTCATCCTCAATGGCGGACATCGATGTTTCGAAATAAAACACTTGCCTTACCTATTGCCTCTTCAGCACCAATCTGGATAACATTACAAGATAAAGCACTCATTTCAGTAATGAAATTACCACCTTTTGTCACGAATGCGTTAAATCTACGCATGTCATCGATGACGGTACGTAATGACATTCATTCACTTATCTAATTTTAATAAATTGATGGATGTAGCCGTTACTACGTGGTAGGAGATCATAATGAAGGAAAGAGAAATGAAACTTTTTGTGTTTTACCACTTTCATTTGTAACTAACGTTACTACAGTTTCGTCTTATTTGAAAATGTCCTTATAGGACGAAACTGCAGTAACGTTAGTTACAAATAAATGTGGTAAAAAAACAGAGAAAGTTTCAATTCTCTTTTCTTCATTATTTGATTTTTTCAAGGACAAAACACAAGCACTACAGGAAATTCCTTAAGGCGCTCAAAGAGCGGTGCCTGTTCAACCATAGGAATCTTGTTTAAACTGAAAGGGGTATATTTTCAGGAGAAACCATCTTTTAGAGAAATAAAAAAGGTATACAAAAAATTATGGAAATTATTTTATTAGTCAGTGGGCTATGCTTGAAGATTGGCAGTGAACAAATCTAAAGATATGAACTTCAAACGTTCAAGCCAGTTTCTATATACCTACACAGTAGGTTCAATGGACTGACGCCTATCAGAAAACAACTACTCCTCTGGCTAATACCACGAAGGGCGTTGGATTATATCCGACGCCTGTCGATTCTAATGTACTAGATAAATTGTTATAAATAACATAATATAATTCTACATAATTAAGAAGTTTACCAGATAATCAGGAAGGAAAACGCAGTGAGAACAAGTTATATCAATACATCCCTTGGCAGGAACTAATCTGAGCTATAATATTCCCCGTTTGTCTCTCAGTAACTGTCTCTCAGGATAACCAATTGAGTTAAGTTGAGTAAACTGAATATGGCTTCTGAAAGATAACTTGTTTAGGTTTTTGATTATCATGTGACAATGAGTTGAAAAGTTTTCGTTTTGAGGATCTACAAACAAACGATAATCATCATAGTTTCAGAAAAAAATGTATTATAAACTCACTTCAGTTCTTTAAATTGATCATTTAAATAGGTCATCATTCACGTTCTGACAATAATAAAGTTTTTTTACAAATTCATTATGGAATGTTCCTGGAGTAATTTCGTTAGGAGCACGTAAACTTGAAATTTCACAAATCCTCACAAAAATCTGAGGGTGTCATATCAGGTGATGCAGCGGGTCATTCTAAGAGACCACCTTTACCCATCCACTGGTCTAGATAATTTTCATATAGCCACCTTCCATCCAGCTCGTCGCGTCGTAATAAAAAGATACCCATCTTGCTGAAACCTAATATTGTTTCATGTTTTTATGTAGTGTTGTTGTCTCGAAAATTTTATTATTTCAATGTTTTTTATTTTTATTATGTATCTAATATGTCTGATGGTTTTGAAATAGTAATATTTTCAACACGAACAAACTCATTTTCGAGCCCCGAAGAAAAAATTTATCAAATTCAAAAGTATGCAAGAAAACAATTATTTTTTAAGAAAAATGGATCCTTTCACCCAACTAACCCTTCTTGAAAAAAATATTGGATCACTAAACCAGTTAATTGATTATTTGAAAACTCATTCGGGTTTGACGATTTTCCAAACCATTAGAAAGGCCAACGTGATTCATCAGAAGAGCCCGGCAATAGATCACCTGATATGATGCCTTTGAATGATCTTCTGAATACGTGAAATGTGAAATGTACGATACACAAAAGCAATTCACGGGGCAATTCATTTCAGGACTCGTGGATAGAAAAAGAGGTCAATTAAATGATATAGATATAGATATAAAGTTTTTATGTCAGTGTTGGTGGTTTGACCAATCATAAAAACATAAAAACTTGGCAAGTTGACTTGAGTGTCACACCAATAGGCGGTTCCACTTATGTTTCGCTTGCGTTTACGCAGCTATTTTTATCAAGTACTTTCTTGGTTTTTTCTCATTTTGTCTTTAATCGAGGACCGCCTGCCCGGTACTGACGATGCCCAATAGGCTGAAACAGCTGTATACCGGTGGCTCTTAAATTGAAATCAATATGGGAATGATCAAAGAGTACATATCTATTTATTATTTGATTTTCATAGAATTATTTTCCAGCAGCTTGACTGGATTAATCGTTCTAGATTATATATATATATATATATATATATATATATATTATATATATATATATATATATATATATATATATATATATATATATTATATATACAAATATAAAAGTTATTGAGTGTCATGATATAGAAACAGAAGTTAATATCGGACATAGCACTCATGAAAGTGGCAAACCATAGACACGTGTTTCGGGCTTTTGGCCCATCATCAGTATGGTGCAGCCAAGTGTAAGGATGGGCATCACTTGGTTACCAAAAGATAGAAATACAAATGCACGCAGGTAGCTATAGCTGCCTCCGTGGTGATTTTGATAGTTTTCTTGTGAACACAAGATCTATCAACTGAAACCACAAATGTGCGGTTGGCTCCTGTTGGTGGCTCCGTGCATTTGTATTTCTATTTTTTGGTAACCAAGTGTTGCCCATCCTTACACTTGGCTGCACCATACTGATGATGGGCCAAAAGCCCGAAACACGTGTCTATGGTTTGCCACTTTCATGAGTGCTATGTCCGATATTAACTTCTGTTTCTATATATATATATATATATATATATATATATATATATATATATATATATATATATATCATTTAATTGAAGATGAATTTCCACAAAATAAATAAGTCATCAATATCACAAATTAGAAGAGGTGCTTGCAACGATATTAGCCCAGGAACATTCATAAAATAGAAAAAAAAACAAATACCGCTCTTAGAACGCCTTAAGGATTTTCCTGTAGTGCTTGTGTTTTGTCCTTAAAAAAAATATAGTTAGATAGTGAATAATATACATGTTGAATGATTATTGGAATGGGCTGGAGTGAGTTTTGAAGAAGTTTTTTCTTGAAAATGATATTTATCGAAAAGAAAGGTTTTGGCTTTCTACTTCTCTATCTTTATACAAAAAAGTGTGTGAATTTTCCGAAGAAAGGAATCAATTTCAAAAGGGTAATTATGTATAAAGATGTGTAGATCCTGAAAGTGAAGTAATTTTTAGACAAAAACTAGAAGAAAAGCCTTCTCGAAACAGCTACTTCCATGTAAACATTGAATTACTCGAAAGAAAAATAATTTCGCTGAATTATACAAAAAATATTTTTCTCTAGTCAATTTGTATTCCAAACGTTATGGAAATATATCAGATATCATTCACAGGATTTATACACGATATACTAAATGAATGGTAAAATTTCACTTACACGGAACACTGTCATCCTGACTGATGGACATCCGAATTTCGGCTCAAGACACTTGCCTTGTCACCTCTTAAGCACCATATTTATAGTTTGCAAATTGTTAAAACGAAAATGAAACTAATAATTACCCGGGAACGGCTGATTCAATTTTTAACAATAAAAAATATTGGATAAATAATTAAAATAACTATCAAACGAATTATCACAATACTCTCGCCTTTCTATTTGAAAAAAAGTTTTTAGCGCTCTTTCGACGACAACTGAATTTTTTCTTATCGAAAAGTACCAAAAAAATTATACTTCTTTACGTAAATTTCTCCGACCTTGTTATCGTATTCCGTTCAACAGTCAAGGGGGCTATTTACGTCCGCACTTTGGATACTTTCCCTTTGACACACGTTTGCGATTGAGGCGTTGTTCAAAAGTTATTTTTTTGGGTTTTGAAAACGAAAAAGGATTATTTTCCGAAATGTTGGGCATCTAAAAGAAAATACAGAAATGTATTTCCCAGATTCTGGAAGATTACTTAAACACCCAAAAAACAGTCATGCAGTTTTAAAATAGTAGATACTAGTACTGACGTCAATAAAAATTTTGAGATAAACAACCACATATTTACTACTCTGTTCAAAAAATAAGTTGAATTTTCATGTTTCTCAAAACATAATTATTTTTTATGTTTTTTACCACTTTTATTTGTAACTAATGTTACTGCAGTTTCGTCCTATACGGACATTTTCAAACTTATACAATGAACTGAGTATAGGAGGAAACTGCAGTAACGTTAGTCACAAATAAAAGTGGTAAAAAATATAGAAAGTTTCATTTCTCTTTTCTTTATTACGATTTCCTACCATGTAGTTACATCCATCAATTTATCATAATTATTTATTCATCAATTTCTATTTTGTCCTCGTCACTCTTGGAAACAGGAAAAAGTCGCAAGGGATCAAATCTGGTGAATACGGTGGCTGATACATGATTACGGTGTTGTTTTGACCAAAAAATTACGGACAAGCAGGTGCATTATCATGATACAAAAGTCATTAATTGTTTATCCACAACACCGGACGTTTTCTTCGTATTGCTTTTCGCTCTTGCAAGCGGCGCATAACTTCAAGATAATACTCCTTATTGACCGTAAGACCATGTGGCAAGAACTCCTGATGCACTACGCCACGGTAATCGAAGAAAATAGTGAGCAAATTTCATGGTTTTGCTCGAACTTGGCGTGCTTTTTTGGTATTGCTATCCTAGGTTCTTCCGTGTTAGGAATCACACGTTAAAAGGTAAGACCTCGTTAGTCCTTAGCTCGCACAAGTTTCTCAACTTCTGAGAGCTGTCGTTCGTATGGGGACGACAGCTGATTAACGGAAAAAACAGATTTTAAACAGATTTTTTTAAACAGACTTTTTCCATTGGAACGATTGGTCCTTGATTTCGATGACATAACCATATACCAATGGTTCGTCACCCATTATGACCCTTTCAAGCAAATCTGGATCGGAGTTGACGTCATTCAACAAATCCTGAGCGATGCTCATGCGACGTCAAAATTCAGCAATTCAAGAACTTCGCTGCCACAAAATTTCCGAAAATAGTACATGGCATGAGCCAACGGATATGCCAACATTCTCAGCAACTTCTCTGATAATGATTCGACCTTCCTCCATAACAATTTTCCTCACTTTCTCAACATTTTCATCGTTTGTTGACGTGCTGCGGCGTCCAAGGCGAGCGTCGTCATTTACATCTTCTCGACCTTCTGTGAAAAGCTTGTACCACTTGTAAACATTTTTCAGACTCAGAGTACAATCACCGTATGCCATTGTCAACATCTCAAGTGTTTTTAAGCACTTGATTCCATTTTTTGCACAAAATTTTATGCCAATTCTTTGATCCATTTTCTTCGATAGCAGAAAATCGCCGAATACGCAAAACACTTTTAAGTTTTATGTCTCTTACGAACGAACTAAACATGCTGAACAGCTGAAACTATGAACATATGTTCGAGACGAGTGCAACAACATAAAAAAATTAAAAATCGCTAATCGAATGAACGTAGCTTGCGGTGTTGATTTGTAATGCACTGTTTGGAACCTTTGGTGTAGTATCCCAACACAAACCAGTAATATTCAGTGTTGATTAACTTATACCCATATCTTTACTTGCTGGGATGACTGAAATCGTATTTGTTCCCGTCATCTCCTGATAATCAGCGGCGGCTCGTCAGAGGAGGCAAGGGAGGCTTAGCCTTCCCATAAAATTTGAGGCTATTCTTCGCAATAAATTAAAAGATATTGACAAATAATTACGATTATTTTTTTCTAAAAATGCTTGGTTATCATTACCTTACCATTAATTTTTAATATAAATACATAATATGCCCGAAAAAACACTATCACTCACTACGTAGTACGTACCACACTATATCCTGCATCAACAAAACTCAAACGCACCGCCCATGAACGAATAACGAATAAACCATCAACCCGAAATAATAAATGCCATACGTTGCAAGGGAGCCAAGCCTCCGACCGCTTTAAAAAACACAGGCTCCACGAGACCGATCCAACCAGCGACATACGTCCCGATTTGTAATTTCAGTTGCAGAAATTATAGCGTTAGAGGAGGCTATCCTCCAGTTGGTCTCCGTTAGTGTATGACTGCGTTTGTTTTTTATTAAATTATTCGGACGGAATGCCGTGACGGACCGGGACTGAAAAATATTTCGGTGTATCGTTAAAGTGTTTTCTTTCAATTTCAAGGTGTTTTCAGGTTTTCACTTTTCGGTAAGTTTTTTTTTTCATTCATTATGGATAAGATGGACGAAATTGAAAAATCTGACGATATAGTCGATTGGTTGCTGACAAATAATTTCAAGTCTTTATCTTACATTTTACATTATTAAAACTCTGGGAAGGCCTCAACCAAATTTCATTTCAATTAAAACGTCAGATAATCGACAAAATCGAGGATTTAATATTAGTTGGTACGATAAATGCGATTGGTTAACATTAAACGAGAAAAACTTTTTTGTTGGCCCTGTGTTTTATTTTCCGTACAAACCGAATACCAAACGTGGTCTAAAATAGGATACTCCGAGTTAAAAAACTTACCTCGTTCTACAGAAAGACATTTTAATTCTTAGAAGCATATATTTTCGTCTTGTAAATTAAAATTGTTCAGCAAACAAAATATAGCAACAGTTCAGATACAGCTTAAAAAGAGGCCATAATTTCTTTCAATAATCAGGTTGGAGAAAATCGGTCGAATTTAAAAAGACTTATCGATATTACGATTTATTTGGGTTCCCAAGAATTAGCTTTTCGTGGACACGATGAAACCGAAGATTCGACTAATCGCGACAAGGAACTTTTAATGTTATGGGGCAAATATGATTCACAATTTGGCACTTATTTAAACGATAGCGTTTTTCGGGCACCTCAAAAACCATCCAAAATGAGCTTATAGACAGTGTGGCATATATTATAAGTATAAGCAAAGAGATTGAAAGTGTTTCTTTTTTTGCATGGCATACTACCTGTACATCACAACTTTCAATCGTTTTTAGATATGTCAAAGATGGTAATGTGGTAGAACGTTTTATGGATTTTCATGATGTTTCATCTAGGCGCACAGCTGACGATTTGTTTAAGTTTTTAATTCGTACGTGTTACACCTACAATTTTAGGCAAAAGTTAATTGCGCAAACCTATGATGGGGCTGCTGTCATGGCCGGCCATTTAAATGGTTTACAAACTAAAATAAAGTCCATAGCTCCTCATGCACTTTTTACGCATTGTCATACCCATGTCCTAACTTTAGTACTAAGCAAAGCGTGCAACAACATAAAAATTTTCGCGCCTTCGGTGGGCTATTCTGTGTTTGTATAGTCTTTATGACTTTAGCCTCCCCTGTTCTCCAATGCACGAGCCGTCACTGCTGATAATGCTAACTTGGTTAGTGAAACGCGTGTCGATAGGCAGTACTTTTGTTCTGGAGTTTTCAATAGATCAATTTTATGTCAGAGATTCCAATTAAATTGCTATTTTTGCTTGATATTTCTGGCACGAGTGTTAACATAGTGGCCTTCAATGCCCATCTAAAGCCTTCTGAACTTTTTTTTGAGAGTTAATGGATTACATAGGTTAGGTTACATTCACTTAGGGAATATTTTTAACCAATCAGAGGATAAATGGAATTATTTTAAAATATTGACATGTATACTTACAATTGTGTACCATTTCTAAAAAGATTCGAAAAAGTATTCGTTCATTTAAAATTCATATATATATATATATATATATTTCAAGTATTCAGACAAAATATATAATAAGAAGTGTTACCGAAAAGTTGAATAAATCTATTCAAACGCAGCAACATTTCTGATCAAATTCAGTAAAATTAGGAGACTCATCAGAAGGAATAATCAAAACAACAAAAACAAATAATCTAAAGAAAAAATTCATTCAGGCCAGTCTCAACTCCCTACACTGTAAGTTGATGGACTGACACCTATCAGAAAACAACTACTCCCCTGGCTAATACAACGACGGGCGTTGGATTATATCCGACAAGAGGCAGTGCAGGATTCTTCACTGAAATTATTCCTGCATATGCTGTTGGTGATATAACTGCCGCAAAAGATTTTCAATTATTAGAACACATTTGCAGGCCGGGTTCGAACTGTTTGGCCACTCGTCAGTGTAAGGAATTTCTATCATTAACATAAAGTCGATGATTTCCGATAATTGAAAATCGAATTCCTTCAGAGTATCATTCCTTGAACTATGTAGGTTAATGGACCTAACCTAAGATATAGTGTAGGGAGTTGAGGCTGGCCTGAACGAATTGGTCCTTTAGATGATTGGATTTATAGCCAGTCTTCAAGTATGCCCACTGACTATATGTGAAAAAAAAAACATGAGAGAGAGCATAGATGGTTTGTTAACCAGCGGGTGGTCCCGTTGAAAACAAAGCAATCAAAATGAAAGATAATAGTATTTTGTTCAGACGCAGTGTCTGACAATATCTAATGTATTTTTAAGAATTTCATAGTTGTGACTCAGACTAAAAAGGAACTCGTTTATGGAAAAGTCATCAAGATATCCTATCACCAAGATATTAAAGGTCGTTATGATAAAACAAAAACAATAAACAAGTGAAAAACAGTGATACATGCATGTTATATATTCCAATTGGAATATATAACATGCACGAAGACTGACTACCGAACCTTAGGTATATAGTCCACGACTTTCAAGATTTTTGTTGCTGATATTAATGAAATCACAGCAGGCTGGATTGTTTATAAATCTTTATTTTAGTGCAATAGTTCAAGCAAATCCGAGTAAAGCTTTTTTTGGTTCAAAATAGCATTATTTTATCAATCAAAGATGGAAAAAAGCTTTCTTCTCAATATCTCCGGAACTGTTATAAGTATGGAAAAAACTGTAAAACATAAGTTCCAGTTCCCAATTTTTTTTTTGAAGAAGTCACATTTCTTAAGAATTCGTCTCCAAATTGAAAATGTCCGTACCTATATCATTTTTCATAAATTCAAAAATATCTGAGAAACCATCATACGATACGATAAAATCATATATTTCGTATAACAGTTTTAGAAATGTACTCAAGCAGCAGATATACGTTGATAAAACGTTCAATAAGTGAATGTGTAGTTGCATTTCATTCAAAAAGTCGATGTTTCTTTGAGAAAATAAATTATAAACATTTTTTCTGTGCCAGTTATATGTTATTACTAAAAATAAGGGTTAGAACGAACCGAAATTTCCGTTATACTAAATCAAAAGTCCAATAAAGATATACGCCTAAATATATTGCATTTGCGGTATAAAATCAACCATGTTTATGAATATTTTGAGTAACAATTTTTAGCATTTTCTAAAAATCACAATTATACCTCCTCACCAATATTTAATTTTTATTATTCCTGTATTCTACGGGAAGAACAAAATGTCTGAAAGACGTATAAATACGGATTTTTCTTATCTATAATATATATCAAATGCATTTATTGCATAGTTATTTAAAAACTTCTAATATACATTTAAAATGAGTTGAATTTTCCGATTATTATATGATATGTAACACTTAAACGTAAGCTTTCAAAGTTTATTTGTAATTTGTTTGAAATGTTAGATAAAAAGTCGAACTCTTTTGAAATTTAGACCGTTTGAATGTAAGTGCATCAGTATCTTCTTCATGTTATTTGACTTTGAGCCCAGAAGTAGTACTTGTCCAAGGATGCCACATTTTAAACAGATAACAAAAATTTTAAGTAATTATAACTGCACCAATATCAAATGTCAACACTCAAATCGCGATCAGTTCCTGAACTGATCATTGACAACACGACTGTTGTAACCATCCCCGCATTCTATTGGTCACCGTAACATGATTTCAAATTTAATTTTGACTCTTCAACCAATCATGAAACTCGGTTAGTAAAAATTATCCAACACGAACCGCCAATTCTTCAGTCCACGCGGACTAGCTGGCAGCGGCTTTATTTCTCTGTATTAGTTTTTTGGCCCTTGAGGCGCCGACACCTTTAACTATGCAGAATACCGGTTACTTCGACTAGACAAAATATTTTTGAACATATCTATGAGATCAATTTTTTTTCATTGGTCAAATATTTATCCTGTGAGACCGTGGCAGCCATTGAGGAATCGAACAAGATATCTGGTGCGGTTAGCTTTGCTTGCAATCTTCAATCCTTCAGCATCTTCTGTGCTCTTGCTGACATACCATTGGGTATTCATCGAACACAATAACTGCATTTTTCGTGTAATGCCTCAAACCGTATCGCTCGCCAAACTACTTTATGAATTAAATAACTGTCATCGATAACACAGCACACGTTACAGATATTCGGTGATGAATTTTTTTTGGAAGAGAAGAGCTTCATCATCACTGATTTGTTACCCTTCCGCATTCCAACGTCATTAAAAAGAGATGAAGGGTAACGAGAAAGCCTGTATCCGAAGTATTGCTTCAATTGATTCTGTGATTCTTTTGCGAATGAATTGCGCTGATATAACATTACGGTTCATCATGATATCAGCATACTATTTAATCGCCTCTGACGAATTTTGCATTATTATCATTCTCTCAAACTATTTTGGCAAAGCACTATCAGTAGGTAATTCCACGACCTCTAGTTCGAACGCCAGTAGATTTCATTGATCGCATTATAGTCCAGTTCAATTAGGATTTTACAACCCAGAAATTTGTACTGGCAACTTTCAGAATTCTTTGGGGGGTCACTGGCAGTCTAAATTTAAGTTCCGGAGTACCAGATCCACTACGGCATCCGCCATCTTGAATTCGAGGGTTGATTTTTGTTTATTGAAAAACTCGTTTATTTTCAATTTCACACGAAAAAGTGTTATGAACGAAGTTATATAAAATTAGATTTCCTTGATTTTGGTCTTCACCAATTTTTTCGTAGGGTCGTTATTTTTCGATTTATACCTGAGATGTGGGGGTGAACCTAAGCATTCCATATCGCGTTAGTTATTGATGTTTTCGTATTTTTTTTTTATCGTTTTCGAAAATTAAATGGAAATTGGATGTGATGATAATGTAATTTCCCACAATTATGATGCCGATTTTTTAAAGATTCATATTCTTGGGACGCACGCTTAAGCCAGAATTATATTATTGTATCGTGGTGTGTCGTGACGCGCCACAAATATATCGTATCCATATACATTTAGTATGTTTACAATTATATTACTAAAGTGCAGTGTGTCGGGACGCGATCTGTAGAACGATGGTGGGGTTATGTCGCGTCAGAACACTCCACACTAGTATGTTTCTAATCTAACGCGTTAACTAGCTAGAAAATAGTCGTTTGCATTTATGTGTGCAAAAGATGTCGGACGAACTTATTGAACTTGTTAGAAAATACGGGTTTGCATTTTTTTAATATCATTTTCTACCATAGAATGTAATATCTCAAATTGATTTTTTGACATCCTGAAATATTGATGACATTTTTTTTTTTTTCATCACTAGTAAATGATATTCGCTTCGACTACCTCTCAGATTATTTACTGGTTGAACTCAATATCTTCTCTTATTTCTTGTCTTTTTAAGTAAACTTTGCATTAGCAGACACGCAAGGTTTTCTTCAATATCACTATCCGAATCGGAGGAAAGCATTGTAGATGCTCGCATGCGTTTACTCCAAAGGCCACCACTATATTGACTCGAAATAACGTCAGAGCGCGCTCCGACACGACTGAATATTCTGCACACTCGCCGTCACGTCAGAGAGCATCACAACACACCACAACATAATAATGTAATTCTGGCTTTATATTATTGTGTCATGGTGTATCGTGACGCCTCACAAGTATATCGTATCCATACATTTAGTATGTTTAGAATTATATTACTAAAGTGCAGTATGTCGGGACGCGATCTGTCGTGAATGCGATCGGTCGATTCCGATCGGCGTCAGAACGATGGTGGGGTTATGTCGCGTCAGAACACTCCATACTAGTATGTTTCTGATCTAACGCGTTAACTACCTAGATAACATTCGTTTGCATTTATTTGTGCAAAAGATGTCGGAAGAACTTATTGAACTTGATAGAAAATACGGGTTAATATCATTTATACCACAGTATCGACTCGAAATAACGTCAGAGTGCGCCCCGACACGACAGAATAGTCTACACACTCGCCGTCACGTCAGAGAGCATCACAACACACAACATAATAATGTAATCCGGCTTTACGGTGATGGATAAGAGGGGTGTGAATAATCAGTTTCTGGAACAGTATAACTTATTTGAAAGGTTTATATTTTTAGGAGTGATTAATTTTTTGGGAAAGAAAGTTTTTTGGCTTTAACTACTCCATCTGATAAAAAAATGGATGAGAAAATCTTCCAAAGAAAGGAAGGATTAATCAATTTGAAAATAAGTAACTCTATACATGGATGTGTAGATCATGCAAAGAAGTAACTTTCAGACACAAACTGAAAGAAAGTCCTCCTGAAACAGCTACTCATGGCTGGGATTAAATCACTAGGTGAATGAATGTCATTACGATGTCATCGATGACATAAGCAGATCAAGCTTATTCCGTGACATTCAAAATCGTAATTCATGAATGAAGTGTGCGTATTTTCTATAATGTTATCCAATTTGGTACTGAAGAGCCTTAGGGCAAGTGTCTTAAGGCGAAACACGTGTATACCAGTTAGGGTGACAGTGTTCATGTGAGTACAATTTATTACCATTCATTCAAAGTAGAACTCATGTTAATGATATCTGATTCTTATTCCTCCACGAATGTTCGATATACAAACTGAATAGGGAAAAGTATCTTCTGTATAATTCAGTGTTCATATAGAAGTATTTGTTTCGAAAGAATTTTTTCTTTCGTGTAATTCAATGTTTATATGAAAGTAGCTGTTTCAGGAGGACTTTCTTTCAGTTTGTGTCTGAAAGTTACTTCTTTGCATGATCTACACATCCATGTATAGAGTTACTTATTTTCAAATTGATTAATCCTTCCTTTCTTTGGAAGATTTTCTCATCCATTTTTTTGTATCAGATGGAGTAGTAGAAAGCCAAAAACTTTCTTTCCCAGTATAACTTATAAAATTGAAAAAATGAACATTCATTTTGTTTTCAGTACACTTTTGAAAGTCTTTCGAAATTTCAATTATGTCTGGCTAAAACGTCTAGCCGATGGTCCGACCAAGTTTGGTTAATCGACTATATCGGATGATTTCGTTCACGTTCCTATTGTTAAGTATCCCTTTTTTGTTTGTTTTGTTTGTTAGAATTACGTTTACTGACAGTTAATAGGATCCTATTGCCCCCTATCGTCGATTTTCTGACTGTTGTTTTTTTAATTGGTGGGTTCTGCTAGCTTTACCGTTAAGCTGGCAGAACCAAATCGAATCCCTTCACTTTTTGGAAAATTTGAAATTGCAATAATTTTCAAGCTCCTTCATTACTATATTGAACAATTTATATATTTTTTCCTTAAACCTAGCTTAGATTACTGTTGAATACGTATGTGTGAACTTGTTAATTATTTTGTAAAAAATAGGTATTGCCGTAAATGAATAAATAAATAATTTTTTTGTTCTTCGTTTCAATTGAATATTTTAGCGAAATTTCGTTAACATTTTTTGTTCGTCAACATTGTTATTTTTAAACCTTTACAAGGTGGTTTATATAACTACCATTACCATTGGAAAATTTTTCTAAATCCGCTTTTTCAGTTATTCGCATTTTTTGCTTTTTTCCTTATTAATGTTCCTTCTCTTTCACATCACCAACAAAAAAAAAACTGTTGATTTTTAGAAAACTATTTTAATATGGGTATTTTGAGTCAAAAATATAAATAGAAATTAGAATATTTTTTTGTTAAACATCAAAATAATATGTTCTGAATATTTTGATGAAAAAAATACAGCATATTTGAAACACAAAAAAGATTTCATCAAATATCGAGAATAACAAATGTTTGTTGAAGCAGAAAATCAAATACAAAACCGGTTTCCAATTTTTTTTAGAAAATGTTAGGTTATGTGGAAAATTGGTTCATACGGAACTTTCAGATCTTCACATCAACTACAACTTTCCTATTTTTTTTAATGGGAAGTTAAACCTCGACTTTAATTCCCTTTTCCGCTATGAGCACAATATTTTCTCCTCTTTCTAATAATTTTCGTAATTTTTTTGACTATTTTATTGTTTGCTATCAGCACTGGTCTATCTCCGCTACATTTTAATTTATAGTTTCATTCATTTATCACTAAGGGTCAAACGTCACAAAAAAGAGTTTTTTCGCGATTTTCAGCAAAACGGTCAGTTTTATCATAAAATTATTTCAGATAAAAATTGAAGATCAGATAATATTCTATAAGAAATGTCTCAAATACTTTTTTCCTAAGAGCCACCGTTTCTGAGATATAACGATTCAAAAAGTTTCAAAAGTTGTAATTGTTATAATATGCACCTTTGAGATAGTGTACTTAATGCGAAAAAAATATTTTTTTTTTCGCCTGGAGAAGCTTAACATCGATTGGAAATATATTCATCGAAAAGTTTATCTACTTTTGCAAAGTGACAAAAAAATTTATTATTTTTACACGTATGGAGCTCCTAAAAAAACTACATGCTTAGATAAGTTTTCGATATGCACGTTTCGTTAAATATACTCGATATAAAAAACAAGTGCAATTAGCTTGTCTTCCTCCAACCTCAGCGGCTACTCATCAACATCTTTTACGGGTATATTACCAAGTTCAAGTGTGGTTTGGTTATCAGCTAGACCAAAAAACTGGGGTTGGTTGACAATACATTAGAACCAGTTCAGACTTTAATCTCACCTGCGCCGTAAAACCTACTAATACAATTTTTTGCAAGTGTAAAATGTAGTGCTAAATGTTGTTGCAGAGAAATCAAACTGTTTTGTTCTTTAGCATGTACAAATTGTCAAGGCCAGTCGTGCTCCAATGTTGAATCATCAACAGTTGAGGATTCGTTTGATACCAACGAGGAGACATTTACACCGTTTTTTATCATTTTCAACCCTTGCCAATATCTTTCATTTTACAATAGGCCTACCGGTAAAACCACATTAATAAAAAAGGCAAGTACACTACCTAAAAGGTGACGTGGAAATATGTGCACATTATGACGATTACAACTCTTTCAACTTTTTGAATCGTTATATCTCAGAAACGGTGGCTCTTAGAAAAAAGGTATTCAGACATTTTCTATAATATCAGATCTACAATTTTTTTTCAAAACTAACGTTTTGCTAAAAATCGCAAAAAAACATTTCTGTGACCACTGACCCCAAATAATTTCCAGGTATCGGGTCGATGTGGATTTTTTAGATTTCATTTATGATAGCTTTTTGAACAATCCTACCAATTTTGAGCTGTATGTGAATTCTTGTACCTTCATTCCGATTTTTTGGTTTAATTTGATCGGATAATTACTCGCGATAAATTCAACTCTGCCTTTATGGAAAGGTAAAAAAGATCCAGGGCCAAACACTATGCATACTTATAAGGATATGGTAAGTATTTTTATATATTACAATGGAACAAATTATGTCATCATTGGCGGCTGATGAATGTTTGGCCTTCGATGTGAACACAGTGCAATTTATATGGTATTCTGCCGGTTTCAATGGTGATTTGGTAACATGAACTTTAGATGATTATGATACAAAGAAAACAAATCATCCATACCGGAGTTAATTCAGGACTATAATACACTGGAGAGGCCTGTCTGCTAATTAAATTGCAGCCGGCTGATTTATTTACTACCAAACCTTCATTTTATTATGGAAAAGCAATCCTTGTAAGTTCCAGAATATCCGAGAGGAGCTTTTTTCTTGATGATACCGAAATAAGTTATTCGTAAAAGTTGCTTAGAAATCTATTTTGATCCTACCGAATTTCAACACAAAATTCGAAATTTTATTTTCTTTGTAATTTTCTTATTCAAGTCCCATTTTCAATTAATGGTTCTAAATATGAAGCTACGCAAATGATAAATTTGTTATAGTGTAGGAATAATAATGAAAAACCTAATATTCATATTGAAAAAATTCAAATTTTGATTCTTTAATACGTTTCCGGTTTGAGTAAAATGTTTATTCACAGAGGCTGCCGTTCCATCGCAAACGATTTCGTTGCGGATGTCTTCTGTTGAATTCTTGAGCAACTTGTCTGCTACTTCGAGCACCATCATCAAATAACGTTATTATTTCAATTTTTTCCCGTAAATTAATTCGTTCGATGGGCATTTTCTAATTGTTTTTTGACGCATTTACTTTCAAACTGACATTTGAGGTATGATTAGTTTCCATGACACTCTAGCCCAAATTGAAATCTTTTGAAACACAAAATATGAGACTGCTTTGAAACATTAAGAATGACGATTATCCATCCAAAATTAGGCACATTTTGCAACCAATCATATTCAATAGGAAATGGAAAAAGTCCTCAAAATTGGAGACAGGCTAATAAAGGAGACTAAATTCAAATAACTTTGATTCGATTTGGTAAAATAATAATTTTTAATTTTAGTTATTTCAATACATTTATTTAATTGAATTTGACTATTTCATCATTTCTGTAGCTTCTTATTCGGAAGCATTAATTGAAAATCAGACTTGAATATGAAAATTAAAAAAAAAAAAATTCAATTTTAGGTTGAAATTCGATATGTAGGTTTAAAATCGATTTCTAAGCAACTTATTTTGGTATCTCCATCGCGAAGCAAAATATTGAGAATTTGCCCTTTTCGCAGGATCGCAAAAGGCTGGGTTTGAGGCTGTCACTCGGGCTGAGTATTGCGAAAAGTGAGGCCCATGAAGTTCTAAGCCTGTACCAAAAATCAAATCTCTGCTATCAAAAATGACTGAAATACAGGGGTGTCTTCATTTCAAGTGTGTGACACTGTGTATATAAAAAGCTGATATTTTTCTTGGAATAATTATTGATAAATATCTAACACGGGAAAGAAACATAATTCAACTATCGTCTAAGCTCTCGAAAATTATATATATATGATAAGATCACTTGTTAAAACTGTATCTTGAGAAACTATAATGTCTGCTTATTATGGTTATTTTTATTGAAACATGACATATACTGTGCTGAGTTGGGGTCACTCTTCCCATTCAGAGAAAATTTTTAGGCCACAAAGGAGATGCATCCGTATTATTAAGAATCCCAAAAAATCGCCAGTGCTACAGACATTGTTTTTCTGAGCTTAAAACACTAACATTTCCTTGTGCATATATATTGAATTGCATTAAATATGTTAATAATAATAAGCAAAAATTTTTAACACATAGCCAACTTCATAATTATGAAACACGTCATTACCAGGACATTATGACTGACTATCACAGATTGCATAGAACCAGAAAAGGAACTGACCACTATGGTGTACATTTCTTCAACTGCTTGCCAGTGACCATGAGACTGTTTGAGTAGAGATTATTTTTCAAAAAAAAAATCAAAGATTATTTAGAAAAAAAGGCTTTCATTCAATACAGGAATTCTTGGACAATAACTTCCATGACCTACTGTGATTGTTTAAATTGTATTTAATTCAATGAACAAATTGTAATTTCACTTATTTTATTTATGAAACCGTAATTTTAAAAGTGTATGACAAAAAGTACCAACATTTTAATGTGTATACCATTTCTTTTTCGACTTATAAAAACACGATATGTGTTATTACCAATAAAATTAATTGACTGATTGATTAATTTCATTTGGTCAGCACGACCACCAATAGACCAGTTTCGGAGTACTAGCTCCTCGTCAGTACCAGGTGGGTCATTTCAGGAGAAGAGAACTGTCTGAATATTCCAAACAAACAAAACTAATTTGATTGGATCGTTTCTATTCTTCAGAGTGTTTATGTTTTCACACCAGTAAAAACCAGAAATCACTTATTTGGAATGATTTTCATGATTTGTTCATGATTTTAGGTTAATTTTGTACTCTATTCTTGATCTGTTTGGTCTTTTTTCAGTGGATATACTATCAAATATAAATATAAAAATCCAAAGTGATTTTGATAGTTTAACGGGGGTCAGCCTAATGGTGAAGCTAGCTGAACCCAGCTATTCAAAGATTAACATATGATAAATTGGTGGTTGTTGGTAATAGAAACTTGAAATGAGCATTAAATCTTGGTGTAGTCTGATTCGATAAAATCTCTTCTTTGATTAGCAGAACCCGCAATATCTTTAATGAAGGAAGAGCGAAAAATTTGAAAATAGAGTACAAAATCATCCTTACAATAAATTGTGATTTAGATTAAATGTGAAAATTCAAAGTAGTTCTGCTTACACAACTGTAAAGATCTTATTCAATAGAATATACAAAAAATCTAGATTGCAGCTTACAAAAATGTTTGTACATTTATCGTAAAATACTCTCAGAACCAATACAGTATCAAAAATAGATTATGATTACAAAACTGTTAATTCAAGAGGTGAATATTGCGAATAATTGCTATAGCAGAAATTAAAATTTAGTGTTGATATACTTACCTTGGGGTCTGATTTGAGGTCTTCATTATTCCCTTGTATTTGTTTATTCTCTATATTGTGACTTGATGAGTTACTAGCAGTATCTTCGTAGTTTTTTTCTGATATCTTATCACATTCAATATGCTCTTCTTCCACAGACTCCTTTGGGGAATCTCTGTCTAAATCATTGTAATGCTTATCGCTTATATTTTCACTACTATTTGATGACTTTGATGATACTGACACATTTTTAACCAGAGAAGCGCTGAGGACCTCGATATTCACCCCTTTGCTAATCGACCTAATTTCTTGTTCCTCTGACTGTCTACTGGTACCAGCTACACAGCTAGAATTTAAAGAGCTGATGCTTGAAGACAGACTTCCATTACTTTTTGGCAGTAGATTTGTCTTATTAAGTGGCTTGTTTCTTCTGTAAGAAGTCAAAGAAGAGGTAAGTTTGACTGGTTTATCTTTTTTTGGACCTTCAAAATCAATCACCATCGAAAATATATTTTTGGTAGCAGATGCCGACGGGGGTGAAGAAGGGATATCAGAAACATTGCTAAGATCAACATAAAATCCAAGCGGTGTCTTCCTAGACGTTTCTGATGCCTCGGTATCAAGCTGAACAATAGAATTGAAAGGTGTGTTTGATTCTGCGAAGTGAGGTAAATTGCCTGATGAACTAGAGAAGTGATGATCCTCGTGATGTGAATTTGACATTTGTAACATAGAAAAATGGGGTACAGCGGTCTGAAATAACAAAGCCCCCTGCCGTCGCTCATCGGATCGTCTTTGATCTGCAGTATCAGCATCATCAGATAAACTGGCAGCATCGATGAAGCAACCACTAAGTAGTTGTTGGTTATGTAGTTGCTTTTGCTCTTTTGTCCTGCCTCTCCAGTCTTCATCACTTCCTACTCCTGAATCCATTTCAATTTTCTCATGCTCTTTATTCATTGAGAATGCCTTGCTTACATTTATGACCTACTAATTTTATTTTCTATAGCTTCATCCCATTACAAATAGAACACCTAAGAATCAAATAACTAATATGCTGAAAAAACACTACATTTCAATGTCACAATATAAATAAATATATACTATTTAGATATACCGGGTTTTTTCATCAAGACACTTTGATTTCAACACAGATTTCTTGACCATTTCAGTAAACTAGCCAATTGAACCGACTAGCCGACTGAATTTACGAGAATTTCTAGTTGTCACTGTCAATATACTGTCAAAAATAATAACAATTAGGAAAGTATGTGTCTGTCATTATCAGAGACTTCGTATTTTAGTAGATCCTGAAGTAAACAAACAAATCTATTCTCAAACAACAATGGATCTATTTTTTCCTTCTTTTTTTGATTGGCTGTGAACTATCATTCCGAAATTGGCTTCTTTGACAATGACAAATGTCAAAGTTTGATCGTGTTTTGTTTACCAGTGACGTTTCACAACGAACGAAAGATTGAACAACTACATTTTAGATTTCTAATTCATTTGTGAAATCAGTTGGTTTTTGTAGTTGTAGGCATTAATTAAAAGAATTTCTAGTGGCTTTTTGAATTATTCATAAAATCACCGTGAAAATAACTAATATTTCTCATAAATTGTTTTGACATTTGAGTTTATATGGCAATAAAAAATGCTAGCAGAGTAACTCTGCGTAAGGTAAGGGTATTTTCTCCCCTTTGAAAATGATCATGTGGCGAAAATATTGTTTTTCGATGATTACCGCGATTCTGTACCCTATGTTCGAGCGATTCTTCCTAGCCACATTTGTTGGAGGTTTTGAAGTCTCAAAAACTATATCCAAAGTCTCTATCTGAATTATGTGACTTTGGATGTATTGTCATGTTTCCAGGGAATTCTTGCGTCTTGGACTCATCATAGGGGCTTTGTCTTCTGGCTAAATGTTCGAAGTAAGCTCCCTAGATATGATCTATAGAATGCTCTCAGCACAAATTCACAAGTACATCTAACCTTCGATGTCTTACTCCTAACAACTTGGTCTCTAATCAGCAAAACTTCGATACACATCTCAAAATGAGTACCTGAAAGAAAAATCTGGAGCGATCTTATTAAAGTGTATTTTATATACAAAACTGTTACTTTTTGATAGAAAACGTGTTGTTTCCAACTTAATATAATAATAAATACCGACGCCACTGTGCCTTCGGCAAGCTGATTTTGCTGCCAAATTCACATTGGTCTTGTTATCAAGTAAACCAACATAAATATTTACTGAGAAAGATGAAATAACAAAAAAGTAAGGAATATTCAAAATAATAATAATAAATACATCTTTGTTTCGACTTATTTCTTTAATTATCTTCATTAATTTCATCTCAGCAGAGTTATTTGTACTTTTCTATTACATATATTAATTCAAAATGAGTTTTGCTAGTTGTTAAAAGAAATGTTGAACGATAATTCAAGTGAAATTTGTAGATTTCAACATCATTGTCAACTTTTTCATCATTTGTCAGATTAATTTGTTCATCATTGAAAATTGTTGCTCCAGATTTGTGCCTCTTTAGTTAGTCTGTTAGGATTTGCCATTTGAACTACCCTGTACAATGGTATTGGTTATTCTCTCATTATCTTTAGGAGTAAGAGATTTATAGTTTTTGTGAAGGCATTCGTTTTTGGAGGCAGGTTTTTTGTTTCTAGCATTTTTTTGAAAGTACTGTCTGAATAGATCTATTTATTTTTGACTGTTTCAATTTTTATCGAAAATAACAATTTATTCCTTTAGTAACTATATAACAAAATTCATATCGGCAATTATGCTATCCTTGACGGTTGAAAATTGTTTCAATAATTTATTCTCCTTTCTCAAATGAAACAAGTAGATACAACAATAAAAATTGGCGAGTTTGCACAAGAATAAATAAATGTTGTGCATGAACAATAAATAATTACAGTAATTACAAAATTTATAATTACAATATTCTTGAAGGTATAATATAGGTTCAAAAAAATTCTGAACCTTTCTCCTGAACTTCATGGAGTTTTTTGCGAATCTGGAATGTGCTTTCAGGTGATTATATACTTTCTTGCTCTCGTGAGTGAGCGATTTTTTGTAAGAGTCGTTTTGGAGATAAGCAAATGAAATTGATTAATGTTTTGAGTAATTAAATGATGACTGGCAGAATCATGTAGATAGTTTCTTTTTATGCATTAAATAGACAGTTTAAAGGATGAAAAAATTTGCTCCAATACTGCACAAGTATCTTACAGCTCTTTTTATAATATGAATACCGAATTCAGTTAATGTTGGTTGCAGAAACCCCAAAACCCTATACCATATCTGATATGTATTGTTGGCAATAATTTCATTAAGCTCATTAGATACTTCCCACACAGCATGGCAACCTGATGCTGCCCTTCTCTTCAATGACGTAACATGGTCGTCAAATTTCAATTGTCATCAATATGAATTCCCAGACATTTGGTATACGATTCATTTCAACTAAAAACGACCATAGCCCAAGAAATAAATGATGTGAAAAGAAAACGTCCTTCACTGCAAGGCAACCAGATGAACTTGTGATCTTCATAGGAAAAGATGTCATTACTTTTGTGTCCTTTTCAGGACAGTTGAGTGATTCAGCATACCACCACTGATGAGATCTTGAAAGATGGAAACAGCACTGTCTGGTGTTTGATTACAAGTTCATTAATATGGTTATATTAATGATATACGTTTCAATTCCGTAACAAATTGTTTAAAGTATAAACTAAATAGGGAAAAGTGATCTTCCTATACCTCAAAGTTCATATATTTGAAGGTATTTGTTTGGAATGGATTTTTTCTTCCAGTTTTCATCTGAAAAAACTTTTGTAGAATATAGATAGATTTTGAGAAAAAGGGTTTTTGGCTGTGTACTTAATAATAATAATAATGCTTTTATTGAAAGATTACTCTGTACAAGAGATACTAAACTAATCTAACAAATTGGAGAATTCAACATCTGCACATGATAAATCAAGGCAGATATTGCTCTTCCATCCAACCATCTTCATACAAAAAATATGGGTAACATCCAAAGGAAGGAAGAACGCATTCAAGTTCAAAATAAACGCTTTACAAAGATGTGCAGATAATGCATCGAAGTTACTTTCAGATACAAACTGGAAGGAAAAACCCTCCCAAACAACTACTCTCAGATGAACATTGAATTTCACAAAAGACAAAGTACTTTCGAAACAACTACTTTCATATGACCATTGAATTATTGCATGAAACACTGTCATCCTCAATGGTGTACTTCAAAGTTTGGGAATAAGATGCCCATCTTATTACCTAATCAGCAGCTTTTAGGGTAATATTACAAGACAAAGCACTCATTTCATTCATAATATTATGGATTTATGTATAAAGATGGAGAAGTAGAAAGCCAGAATGTTTTTTTTACAAGAATTGATGTCTCATAAAAATATACCCCTTTCAATGTAATCATAGAAAAATTCTATGTCTAGCATTAAAGTTTCGATTTGAACATAAAACACTTCATTGTTTAAATAATTTAATAAATATGAAACAATCTCAAAAAGATAAAAATAAAGTATTCAGTTAACAACAGTATTTTTTAAATAATAGTTTCTCAGAATACATAAATCTTTTGCCATATTAATTCGTCCTGAACTTTTGAAAATATCATGCACATGGAGAAGGAGAGGATAACTAAACAACTCAGGCATTGTTTTCAATAAATCAGATACAAGTGAATTGGGAATCGCAGCTAATACAGCACTTGCCGAATTAACTTTTACTTCAACGATAGATTTAACGAGATAAAATGCAAAATAAGTTTGCTGGGTGATGGATCCTTCCCGTATCCCACCCTCAAACATATGTAGAAGATTACGAAGTGAGGTGAGGAGTTGTTCAGTAGGTTTTGGTTCTTCTACGTTGTCCATTAAGCGTGCCATTTTTGGTAATGGTGGACCGATCTCAATATCCTAAAAGTAAAAATAAATTATCATCTCCTACAAATAAAACAGCTGAATCAAAGAGTGTTAACTTTCGATGCCAGTTATAACTGTACCAAAGCTTTTTTGGGTTTTTTTGACCATGGTCTGCAGGTTTTTATGCCTGATGTTTCGTTTACGACTGAGGTAAACATTATAGAAGGCAATGAAGCAAAAGACAAAATGTCTTAATTGCTCTCACAGGAGATACTACAGTATTGGAATGTTTCTCCACTTCTATATCATCGGTAGTGGGCGTGGCCTTTTCTTATTGGTTGGACCAAATGTTCTCATTGTGTGCAATTTAGAACAGGTAGCCAGATTTTATTTATGTCGATTTCCTCTTCGTTTTCAATGAAATTGTTTCTGTGTTCATAAATTTCTATCTCCTCCCTAGATAGAGAATTACTGTCCAAGAGTATATAGGGAAGCAATTGAAATTCATAACCATAGAGATAATTCCAATCAAAAGGTGAAGGAAAATAAATAAAATCTATCTATATGTTCCATATTGCACAAAAATTCAGGTCCTTTAATCCAAGTAATAGGAACGAAGCCATGTCCAGTGAAATATTTCAATATTGTAGTATTTGCTATGAGGATAACATAACTAGAGTTGTCGTATCGCCTTTGATAATATCTAACGTAGTTGTAGGCGAAATGTATGTTATATATGGAATTGAAGTCGTCAGATTACGGGAGGGTGTAGAAGATACTATATTAATCTGAGACTTTAGATTTGTTTTGGAGGCGTTTATTTTCATCAGTTGTTATAATCCTGAATTATTGTCAAGTTGTAAATAAAAATTTGTCTTCATGAGTATATTGTTTAGAAATAACTGAAATACAAAAGGTTATGGGTGCAGTATTAAGTATACTGAATAACTGCAAGAGAATATTGTTTAGGGGTGAAAATTGATCAAAACACAAAAACTGGAGCTTCAAATCAATCAGCGGAAGTACTCTTGAAAAATTTTGAATGACAGGTTGTGAACCTGTCAACACTCCTTAATTGCAAATAAGTAAAAGATTTACCTCATCAGTATCTTATTGGATCGCTGATGTACTTAGAAGTCCTAAATAGATCAGAAATAGCTCATGCAATTACTATGTTGGGTTAATATGATTATTACTACACAAAAGAGCACTGGAATGCTGGAGAGAGGATCTTGGGAAATTTGAAAAGTATGAAAGATGAATGTCTGGCATATAAAAAACCGGCAAGCATCAGGATAAAGCTATTGTGATTTATTATGACAACCAAGGACTGCAGAAATTTTTATTCAAACCATCAATTATTGAAAAACACTTTCACAACACCAGAACAAAAATTACGATCTCTTGACGCGCGTTTCGCTAACCAAGTTAGCGTCCTCAGGATATCATTATGACTAAATTTTACTACTATGTTAGTGATTTTGTATCCTAATGGCCTAACTACTACCTGTTAGTATTACCGAACTACACCGGTTAGTATTATATAACTGTGATTACGTCAAACTCTATCACCTAGTAAGCCAAACTCAATGGGAAAATGTGTTAGTATCAAAAGATCCGGATGAGTTGGTTGATGCTTTTCACAAAAGACTCTATGGTATCTTTGACGAATGCTTGCAAAAAAAGGAAATAAAGTACAATAATAAATTCCCCACTGGTATAGCGCTGAACTTAGGCAGACAATAAAGGAAAAATACTTTAAAAAATCCAAACGTGCAATTCCAAAACATGGTGAATGCAGAAATAAATTTTGTGAACTTAGAGTAAAAGTGAAAAAACTAATGGAACGATGTAAGCTCTCTCACATACAAACTATTGAAAACAAAATCAGTAAAAACTCTAAAGAATTTTGGAATTACATAAACAATAAAAAAAAGATTACAAAATATCTAATAATTTCAGATATGAAGTCATTTCTGATGATCAAGATATTGCTAATGCTTTTTGCTGAATATTTTCAATCAGTTTATAGTAATGATTCTCCAGATGGCACCAATCTCTCTCTAGAAATAAACCTGCAAGAATTATGTCTATCATCAATTTCCGAACAAGTTATCTGTGAAGCAGAATCCCGTCAACTGGAGTTGACGGTATTCCATCTTACTTTTACAAAGGTTATATGGAAAACCTAATAAGACCTCCGAATATAATCTTCAATAGCGTTGTTGAAAGTAGTGTGTTTCCAAAACAACTCAAAATGGGACGTATAATTCCTATCCATAGATCTGGCAATCAAAATCTCATAACAAACACATTATCTGCAGAGAACAGCACGGTTTTGTTAATAAAAAATCAACTGTAACAAATCTCATGGCGTTCAGCAATAACTTAGCACTCTCGATAAATAATAATAATAATAATGTTTATTTTAGAAAATGCCACAATTATTTGTATAAAAAATAATAACAACATGTAGTAAAATGACGTCACACACAATTAGGTATATTTCAAAACGGATGTTTTAAAAAATCCTCAACACAATAGCGTTCTAGATCTACAAGTATCTTTTTGATGTTTTTTTTAATAGATTGCTACTAGCAGAATGTCTAACTAACAAGTACTGGTAACTTGTAAAATTTCATTGCCATATAATAGGGAGATTTTTCAGTAAGTCTCAATATATGATATGGATAAATGAGGTCATGCCTCCTAGTGTTATATTCATGTTCTGTAGCATTTAGATTAAAAAGTTCTCTATTTTTAAACAAATACATCAAACATTCAAAAATATACAGAGCATATACAGTCATGATGTTACTATTCTTAAAAACTGTTCGGCAACAGTCCTTATAATATTTGTAATTGATTATTCTAATTACTCTTTTTTGTACAACAAATATTCTATTTGTATTCTTGTTGGATCTCCAAAAAATTGTTCTGTATCTCAAAAGATTCAAAATTTGAAAAGTGAAGAGATAAAGCTGCTTGCTTTTCTAGATGTTTACTGATTATTCTCAGTCCATAGGACACTTTTCAAAGCTTCGAAGAGATTTCCTCTATATGTTGTGACCAGTTCAGCCATTCATCAATGTAAACACCCAAAAACTTGGTGTCATGCGATAACTGAAAGGAATTATTGAAAAATGATATATCATTTGGTTTTTCCTCTGCTGTTAGATAGTTTGCAAATAGCATCACTTTAGTTTTCGACTCGTTCAATAATAACTTATTTGTTTTCAACCAGTTTTTTGTTTTCTGAAAAATGTTACAACAGTTTACCATCATCTCCGGATATGTTTCTTCCCCTGCCAGAAGGCTTGTATCATCAGCATATATAGTTATAAATTGATTCTCTACTAATTCAGATTTGCATAAATAATTCATAAATATAACGAACAACAGTGGGCCCGCTACACTTCCTTGCGGTATACCTATAGATGTTGTTATAATATCAGATTTGAAGTTTTATGAGTTTTTATGATACTGACTCTCTGTTGTCTGTTTACTAAATATGAGTGAAACCATTTCCTCTTATTCCATATTTCTCTAATTTGATTAACAAGATATTATGATCTAGACAGTCGTATGCTTTTAACAAGTCAAGAAACATACCCAGAGCTAGATGCCGTTTTTCCATCAGATCAATTATGTTCTGCGTATATTGGAAGATTGCCGTTTGTGTTGATTTTTTTTGTAAGTAGCCATGTTGATTATCACTGAAGATATTACACTCATAAAAAAACGGTATAACTTTATTACACATTACTGGAATAATACTGTAATCTACACAGACCTAGCGAAAGCATTCGACAAAGTGAACCATGGAGTTCTCATCGCCAAATTAAGGAAATTCTCAATGAATCAATCAATGATAACATTAGTGAAGTCATATCTATCAGATAGAGATCAATTTGTTGCTTTCAATAGAAAAAGGTCGACACTATTCAGACCAACCTCTGGCGTTCCTCAGAGTTATTTATAATGTTCATTAACAATATAGGTGATTATAAGACATTCCAAATTCCTACTTTATGCAGATGATCTCAAACTATACCAAACCATCAACGATGAGAGAGACAGTGAAAACCTTCAGAAAGACTTAGATTCTATCACTATCTTTTGTGAGACGAACAACTTGATGCTGAATGAGGGTAAATGCAAAGTTATGTCTTTTTCACGGAAAAATGTTATTACTCCAATGGAATATTCAATAAATGGCACCAAACTGGAAAAACTTGCTCAAATCAAAGATCTAGGAGTCATATTTAATAGTAACTTCAACTTTAGAAATCACATAAAATATATTGTACGTGATGCAAACAGAAAGCTTGGTTTTGTGTTAAGAAACGCCACGGATTTCAAATGGGAACTAGAAATTCTTCTATTCAAGCCTTTGTTAGATCAAAGCTTGAATACGCTTCAACAATTTGGAATCCGCAAACAGCATTTCATTCAGAGATGAATGAAATGCTGAAAATAAAGAGTATCCTTCTATGATCCGCTATAGGACTCAACTAGAACATTTTTGACATGCCAACCCTGTCAGATCGTCGAAGCTTGAAAGATGTACTATTTATATTCAATATATTTAATCAGATAATAAATGTACCTGATCTTCTCAGTGTGATCAAACTTCATGTTCCTAGTGCTAGTCTAAGAAATCGCAATAGGGTTTTCTATGCAGACACTCGATCAGAGTCTCCACTCAATCGCTGCCTTAGGCAAGTGAATGATCTAGTCGTAAGTCATCAAAGTCTTGATTTTTTTTGCAGTGATGAATTAGAAATAAGACAGTCGTTTTTAAAAAAAATGTGCCGTATATACCTGTTTTTATTAATGTTTCTCTTGTACGTAATTTTAGGTGTTTATTTACTCTGTGTATTGTAAAATCATATATTTCATGTACATTGACTGTATACATATAATCGGGTGTAAACCTATTTGGAATGCAGTTTAAATAAAATCTATCTATTTATCTATCTCTACTACCTGTTTTAACACCTCTAATTTTGTATGTATTTTCTCTATGTTGATGATCATCTCTAATATTTATCGATAAAATTACGTATAAGACCAAACAAAGGACTGCTTGAAATAGGACCATTGTCGTTACTCATAGAACTCATTCCGCACTTTTTGATTTCCAAGCTTTCAAAGGCATCCAGAAACCTGTTGTCATGTTGAGACCGGTACATGACAACAGCTTTCTGGATGTCTTCGAAAGCTTGGAAATTGAAAAGTGCAGAATGAGTTTTATGAATAGCGACAAAGGTCCTATTTCAAACAGTCCTTTGTTTGGTCTTATACGAAATCATTCTAAATAAAAAACCGATAAATATTAGAGATGATCACTAACATAGAAGAAATAGATAACAAATTAGAGGTATTAAAAACAGATAGTTTAGCACAGGATCAATAACAGGTAGGAGTTATGTAATACTAACGGGTGTATCGGTAGGTACTACTAACAGGTAGTAGTTAGTCCACTAGGATATAAAAATACTAACATAGTAGTGAAATTTAGTCATAATGATCAGAGAACGCTAACTTGGTTGGCGAAACGCGCCTTGAGAGACCGTAATTTTTGTTCTGGTGTTGGGAAAGTGTTTTTCAATAAAACTATCGACATCCACATCAAAAATAATTTTAAGAAAGGTGTTGCAGATAACAAAGAGACTCAGTTGGAACATAAGCCCAGAAGACAAGATAACAGATTTGTTGAAGAAGTGATAGAATTACCAAAAAAGTTTTTTATTGTTCGTTAGGTATGGGACCAACCTCGTCAGATTACAGAAGATTTAATGTTTGTTTCCGAGGTGTTATTTTTTATCAGTTGTTATGATTTCAAAATATTGTCATGAACATAAACATAAAAACTTGCTTTTGTGAACACAAATTCTTAAGAAAAGAACTGAGGCTCAACACCTTTTATCAATTTTCTAGATAAAATTAAAAGAAGAGAACAAATCGGGATGAAAAATACATCCAGGCAAAAAAATAGCAAAAATTAGTCATACACACATATTTAATAATAAGTGTTTTCAGACACTGACAGAATTGTTTATCACCTAACCAATACTTACTTCCGATAAAGCATCCCAAGCAGTATAAACGCAGTAACTAGTAAGGTATGCTAGAGCAGGCAACTGTGGTTCCATCAAGCTATCAGCCTGAATGTCATTATAGAGTAATTGAGGTAGAACATGTGACAACAACTGCTGAGTGCAACCTACTATTTTCACGTGAAATATGGCTAAAGCAAGATCCACGCCTTTTTGAAGTTGGTCTCTGTACCTAAGCTTGAGTAGTTCTTGAATAACTGCAGATACCAGCCATCGATCTCCTGCAGTATCTAACAGGCAGTGCAGGGTCATTGCTGAATCATGATCTAGCCAACCTCTGCAAATACCTGTGAGTATAATACATTAATATATAATACTAAAACAGAAGGCATGTTACAAGACTTGCAAGATGTAAGTTCTCTCCAATTTATCATTTCCATTTCTCTCTGCCCCAATTTTGTGTGTTATTTGGGGTCTTCCATATATTCTCCATTCAATTCTGATGTCGATAATATATGAAACAATTTCATTTTACTTCTTCTGGAGATGTTAGTTTTGATAGAATGACGATAATATAAAGAAAATTAAACCTACCAGATTTCCACACAGTACTCAATTGTTCTGTTGCTGGGTGCCTTGACACCAAATGGTGGTTGCTAGATGTAGGTAGCGGCAACTGTACCTCTCTTTGCATTTTTCTAATAATCTCACAGGTCAATTGCCACCTATCTCGCAAACTATCCTCTTCAGTGATGGGAGGGGCAAGGAGCTGCTGCACCATATTAATTGGCTTAAGAAGAGTATCTTGAGGTGCGGTCCTCATATGAGCACAAATCCAAGCTGCTGCAGCTAAAGGCAGACAGCACATTTTTCCTCTAACTGCCTCCAAAATACGTTTTACATCCTGAGGCACTAAAGCACCCTGTTCCCATGCCACAAGTACCTCATGCATCACTCCAGCGATGTTGAAGAGTACGTCCTGCCATTTTACACCTGGTGGGAAATCCGATTCACCAGAGTTGAATTGGTTCAGTAGAGATTCTATTATTGATGGATCACCTGAGAAATATGAAAACTCTTTAGTTACCAAACAAATACCCTGTATATGCACATTATCAACAGGAATATATAAAATTGTTAAGACTACGATATTACATTACTTTAGTACGGAGTTTACTTCACCAGCTATAAATTAATCTCTGTCTATGGAATACTTCTAACTTGTAACGGAATGCTCTTAAACATTATTGACTTAAGTAATGGGTGGGCCAATTTTACATCATAATATTTTTTAGTTTTATTCAGATAAAAAAGTCAATCTTTAGCAATCAATGAAATACCTAATTTTAGTAACTGCTCGGGGGCCTTGGGTCTTTGTCTCTCTACCATACATGATTTCACCCACTGTTCAAAAAGGGAATCTCCATCAGGGTCCAGCACAGCGGAAGCACCGTAGTTTTGTACAATAGCAACTAGCATGAGAAATGTTATGTCAAACAATTGAGATCTAGCCTTGTCACCTCCAGATTTGGAACATTCATTGAACCTTATTAACCGGTTCACAAGGGTGCGAAGTTGGCCTTGTACAGTAGCCACAGCCAGTATTAGTTCAAAACTTTTACCTGTGAGGACTTGATGTAACATGCCTAGAAGAGCATCCTGAAAAAAACATTAATTAAAGTGAAATTCTATAAAGCTGAGGAATACTGAGTTGCTCCTAACTGCAACAGGAGTTAGAGTTAACAAGAAGCGGGCAGACGGGGTTTTTTTGAATGATGCAACTAATTTTCCTTCATTTTCAGTATTTTAATAACTCCTTTTTAATTATATGCGAGCGCTTTCGGCAGCTGGTCGTGCTGTCATCATCAAGGCTCTACTCAAACTGAGCGTGTAAACCTGTTGTTTGTCCTTTTATGCGTTCCGAACGCCTGAGTGTAGGTATTTCAGGTACTTTAGGTAAATTTGACAGTATTTGGGTTAATTCAGGTAATATTCCTTGTGTTGGATCTTCTCTAGGTTTACTGTTTCTAGAAGTGTGTATTGTTTTGTGTAATATATTGAATGTTAGGTCTTGTTGTGTTTTGATTTGTATTTTTTCCTCGATAAGTGAATTATGACTGTTAAATTTATGGATGTTTAACTTTTCCCAGATGTCCACACGGTTTCCCTTATTGACTTGTTTTATGAGTTTTATGTTCTCTGGTGGGGGGAAATTATGTTTGTTTTGTATGGCGTGTGGTACGAGGTTCGATTTATATATTATTGGGTTTATGTATGCCTTTTTATACATTTTATCCCATTATTTATGCCAACGGAGATTGAGAAAAAATGTGTTAGTTAACAATTGAATAACTTTTTGAAAAATGGTGATAAAAACTTTTTTTTCTACGGGACTCGATTCATTCAAGTGTCAAGAAGATACTAGATTTTTTTCAAATTTTTAAAATGACATTTTATGTTATAAAAAAATTATTTATTTTGATAAACTCTCTTTAGCGGCAGCGCGCGCATGCCGCTAAAGAACCCTATTTTCATCGTCAAATTAAAATTATAAATAATGGAGATAGAGTTTCGGGAGTCAGGACTTTTTTATCGGAAATTTCCTCCTCTTTAACGAGCTTTTTTTTTAAATTGCTTAAATATCAATATTTTTTGAGTTATTAACGAAAAACTAAATACCATTTTTTCAAAATCTTATTTTATTAATAACAATTGAAATTTTTTACCTGCACCAAAATCCTTCAAAACCATTTACTTCATATAAGCAGAATAAGTGGGAGATAAGTATATAAGAGTTGACGGATGTCACAGGGATTCCCTGAACATAAATATTAATTGCAAAGACAATAACAAAACAGTGCAACATGTCGAAGTTGTAATGCGTGAGGAGTGAAACTCTAATTTATTGATTTTTCAGTTCAGCTTTAGTGATTGAGAATTTGGATATGGTTAAGATGACTTTCCATGATAAACTTAATTTTTCATTGTTTCAATAGAAACAAGTCACCTCATGAGATCCCTTGCAAGAGTGCTGCCCTGGCGGCTGCTCTGCTAGCCACCCCCTAAGGCCGCCACTGAGTATTGATAATAAAAATTAAATATACTACAAGTAAGATTTCTATAGAACACAAAAAAATGACACTAAAAAGTTATTATTAGGAAAACAAATTATTTGTACCAAATTTTATAAGCAATATATAACATTATAAAATTTAGAACATCCAGGATATTGTCAAAAAGTGTAATATTATAAGAGAAAGATCATTTGAGAATCATTGAAGAACTTCTTGACACAACATTTTCATAAGGTGGTGAATTAAAAATATTTGAGTGATGAGTTATTTTAGGCTTTGGTAACAACCCAGGTTGTTATGCGATACATATAAAGAGAAAAAATGTTAACGCAAGGTGCCAAATGAAGCAAAAAGAAACTCAATAAAATTATAACAGAATTCTATCGAAAAAATTAATTATCCAAATATTCATATCTTATTGACAAAGCATGGTCTCAAATAATGAAAACGAACACAAATATTGGCCATAGCTACTCAGTCAGATGTTAATTACTCAATGTATGTTCCCATAAAACAACAAACATTGAGAATTTGTAGAATAAAATTTCAGAACATATTTACAAACAAAAACAATAGGTAGCACCTACACAATCTCTGTTTATAAAGAGCAACATAACAATTTTATTGAGGACACATTTCTGCTAGAAAACCTCAAGATCTGTTTTAAACTGAATTTTCATTATGCTATTTTTTAATAAAAAAAAACAAATATTCTCAACCTCTTCAATAAATACAAGCTAGGTAAATTATATGAAATCTTTATATTATTTTGACGATATTGAACTGTATATAGACACAGTTTAAATCTCCTTGAAAATCTAATTGAAATTATTTCTATCATTAAATAATACATTTTTTAATCACATTGCCAAGTATCTCAAGGTTAAAGAGATAAATGTAGTCCTCAGATATCTGATTCCATATTATATCTACTGAAACTTTCAAAAAATTAACTACATTCAAAATATAGTAATTACCTGTATCTTATGGTAGTCAGTTGAAAGTGTTTTAAGTATCCCTCCAAGCGTTGACTCTGCACAAATGTGCCAATAAGTAGGCATCCCGTTACTGCCAGGTCCTGAGTCTAACTTGAGGGATGGAGGTGCTTTTCTTTTCTCCAAAAGCATTTTCATTTGTTGCTCACTTAGCAAGCGGCTCTTGGCTAGTTCATCAAGGAGGCACTTGAAACTTGAACAGGTGCTATTGGCATCCATGGCATCTAACAAAGGACTATGTTGAAGCAATAGCTCCACAGCATTGACTACACACATAGTATCAGATTTTCCAGCAAGATCCAAAAGAATATGAGGTACTTTTAAGAATGCAAATGCTCCCCACTGACTCTCATGAGATGTCTGACTTACATTGTGAAGGGAAAGGAGACTACCTCTCATAAGTTCGGCATACAACCTAGCATTACTGTAGTCTTTCAGTTTTTGAAAAATTTGGAGTTGTTGACACAATTCCGTTGTGGTACTTCCTGGGTTTCCAGTGAGTTTTACTTCCAGCCAGCATTGAATGAGAGATCCTGGCCATTTTTCCCTGTTAACTGGAAGCTGCAACATGCCAACGTCGATATTACCAAGTTTTCTGACATAGTTGGCAACCTCATCAGCTTCAGTTAGAATCAATTCTAATTCAATGCCTTTCCTATTAGTTTCAGTAAATAATTCAGGATCATTATATCGAGCGAGACACATCATTGAAACATAGAAATCATCAGTAAGAAGAGTTTTCAACAGCTCCCCAGCTTTCAGAATTATTTTCTTTGTGGACTGGCATTGCTGCAGAATATTCAACAACCATAACGCTACAGACAATACTGCAGTAGCCAATACTGTCTCTTCAGGTTTGCCAAATCCAACTGTTACTCCTGGAAGCATTCCTTCTAAGAACTCGAGAAGACTGAAAACACAGTAGATTTTGTTCAACTGGCTGTATTTACTTAGTCTCTGAAGAACTGCTGCATAAGACACCAACTGAGCACTTAAAGAATGCTTCAAATAACTCAACATCAACTGATTGGCACCAGCGCCAACCACAGCCTGTTGGAGAATGCAATCTGCCAAATTGTATACATCTCCGCTTACTCCACGGGGTAGCACCGTTTTAATGTTGATGCCCCATTGTAAATCTGTCCACCTTTCTCGCCAAGCACGCAGGAGAAGAGCCTTCAAACAACTTGTTTTACTGGTGGTTTTCGATTCCATAACTAAGCAGATAAAATTGGATTAACTGGCAGAATTTGTCAGGAACACGAAGATTTTTATAAAAACATGACTTATTTTTACAGTACAAAATATTTATGTAGTTCACATGAAACCAATCAAAAATTCTTGAGAATATTAGAACTACATGTTTTGCAAACATGTAATTTCATATGAACCTTTTGCAAAACACAAACAAATAATTACTTCACTTCACTTCACTCAAAGTTCTTGGCCTTTGCTTCCAGATGGCGCATTTATCCAGCTCGATTCGGATGGTTACAGCTTGGTCTGATTGTGAATCATGCTCACAAACTACTTACTCTTAGTAGGTGGTTTGTGATCATGCTGTAATCCAAGACTTCTGTTTTCTTAATTAGATTTGGTGTTTACTGGTCCGTTATCTCTTCTCGTGCTAGATAAAGGATAAGTAACAGATAATACTACAAACAAAGGTTAGAACGAAAATAGGAAACGGAATGGATGAAGATCATAATTTGATTTTATTCTGTTCTATAAATTTTATTAAAGTTTTTATTATTGGAATAATTATAAATCATCTCGGGTCTCTATACTATAGAACAACACAGAATCACAGAATACTACAGTTCTGATATTCTGTGACAGAAGACACAATATAACATAGTCTCTAATAAATAAGGTTTTGACAGATTCCTGATAACTTTATATCACAGAACAAGTTAGGGTGTTCTGTGTTTATATTGTCTCAATGGAAATAAAGTATTACTATTTTCATTATTTGTTCGAAATTTCAAATTCAATCTCATCATTTTGAAATTACGAGATTAAAGTCGAAATTTCGAGTTCAAAGTTCTAATTTGAGTTGAAAAGTCGTAATTTCGAGTTGAAAAGTCGTAATTTCGAGTTGAAAAGTCGTAATTTCGAGATTAAAGTTGTAATTTCAAATTTCAGAGTCGTAATTTTCAATAAACGAATAATGAAAATATGTGGCCCTTAGACAAGTCTTCTCTTGTCTAAGATGTGGCTCTTCTGCGCTTTCATAGTTACATGAGTGTCATGTGACAGGAGGAGAACGGCCAATAAAACAGACAGAGAGAGACAGAAATTTTTCATTCGGTGTTTTGTGGTGGTTGTGTTGACATGTGAACTGTTTTCTGTTTTTGTTTTCCAACTTATAATTTAACCTAACCTAATCTTTTTAAGGGATGAGGAAATGAAAAATTTTAATATGGTTTCTCTATAAAGGAAAGAGACTTGGTTAGAAACATTGTCTTGTTACAAACAACTTCCAGTTTAAAAATAAGTTTTGTGAATATTTTTTGTATTCATTCTTATTCAAAATGCCAAAAGAACAATATCGAGAAACAGATATTGCGAGGAAAATGTAAGTATGATATGAATGACTACTTGAAAAAAACTAAACATTTCCTTTTTAGTTCCTTTGTTACTTTTGTGTTGGAAAGTGCTGAGAGTATGCAACAACAGTCGCACCTTCACGTTGTAGCTAAAAATTTATATAATCAAGACAATCAAAGAACTCCTATACCTTATGGAGTACTTGACATGAGATTGGTAAGTTTGTTTACATTTTGGTTGGAGAGTGCAAAGTCAAGATAATAATTCGTAGGGAACAAATTCCAAAGAAAAACCTTGTCAGACATGTGGAATGAAGATAACTGAATGTGCTGGACACTTCGGTTATATTGATTTGGAATTACCAGTTTTTCATGTGGGATATTTTCGAAGTATAATCAGTATTCTGCAAAGTATTTGCAAGAGATGTGCCCATGTACTTCTTGATGAATCTGATAAATATCAATATCGAAGTCGCCTTGCAAACTCCCATCTGAGTTATATGACAAAAAAAGCTATTAGAAAAAAACTTATCGAAAAATGTAGAAAAATCACGAAATGTCCATATTGCAAAGAATTAAACGGTTTCGTAAAGAAAATGACTGCAGCAAAAGGAAGTGCTGGAAATTCTGTTTTGAAAATTGTCCATGAGAAAAATAGAGGAAAAGATAAACAACTGCTTTTGGAGAGTCAGGTTAATGAATACTCTTTGGCAATTGAGAGCAATCCAGATATTCGGACTGTTTTTACTGGAGCTCCTATTCCAGAAATTTTAACTCCAATAGATGTGTTGAAGTTATTTGAAAGAATTCCTGAAAACGATATTGCACTTTTGGCCATGGATACAAAACGGTAAAATACAAAAACGATAAATGAATGAAACATATTGTAACTCATTATTTTTACAGGTCACGGCCAAAAGACTTAATTTTAACAAGGATGCTTGTACCTCCTGTGTCAATAAGACCTTCAGTAGTATCTGAGTTGAAAGCAGGAACGTAAGTTTTTTTTTTTTGATCCTGTTATTTGTTTGATGTAACGTTTATATTTTCAGAAATGAAGATGATTTAACAATGAAGCAATCCGAAATTATTGTCATGAATGATTATATCAAGAAGTACAAACAATCTGGAACTAATGTACATAACTATCAAGAAATGTGGGATTTTCTTCAGTTACATTCTGCCTTGTATATAAATAGTGAATTGTCAGGTGTTCCTATTGCTATGATGGTAAGGAAGAGCAACAAATCTACAGTGTTGATTTGAAAACAATCCACAGTTGCCAAAATAGATCAATATTTATTTCGTGGGGGCATGTCGTGACTCAGAATGAATGATTGTAAATTCAACCCTCTCTTGCTCTTAGATTCAAACAACATTTTTTTTCATAAAGTAATTAATTAAAAAAATACCCGTTGAGGGAGGAGTTGAACTCATTAATATCTCTAGTTGGTTATAATGTGCCTTTCCAAAAAAATATAATTTTTGTATCATCTTCTCTGAACTATTGGAGACTGAATAATTTTCAATATAACATCAGTTGAACAAATAAATGTTTCATACAATGTCATTTATTTGCACATTCTACTCTATTAATATTCTAGTACATTTATTCAATTATAATTAATTCAACAATACAAGTTTATCACGGAATGAAAACTCGTAGAGCTCACATTGAACCTTGCTTTATTTTTTAGGAAGCAATCATTATACAAATGAAATTGTTTTCCAAATATCAACACTGCAACTTACCAGGGTGATTATTCGTATACTTACTGCGATATTCAATATCTTACACTTAACTACTTAACTAAGAAAATTTTATTGGACTCTTATATTTTTATGCACTGATCAGGGATCTGAGTTAAAATGTGACGGAGATATGACCATTCAAAGGTAAAGAAATCGACAATATCACATACTATGAACCGTTATTCACTTGCTAATTTTTTTTTTGTATATGAAAACTGTTTAATTTCTTCAAAATTGTATTTCTTTCAACAAACTACATCATAATCATTAATGAAAGTAAATGACATTTTTGGAAGAAACTTTTTCATTGGTTCCGTTGGCAGTGTTTAAAAATTAATGAACAAAATGGATGCACTGTTTTCTGTCATTTGAAAGGTTTCTTCCACAATTTAAAAAAGGGATTATACCATAAATCCAAAATAGTAGGCACTAAATTCTCAGAAAAGACTGACGTTTTTGCGTCAGAAATTATACTGAACAGATGAGGAAAAATTATGATAAAATATATAGAATCACAACAATGTTTTCGTTTTAATGCAATAATAATTCTGAGAATTATGAAATTGTAGTATAATTAATAAATACACACATACGTTTTTATATGCACAAATTTTAATATGTTATAACTGATTACTGTATATTGTTTTGTTAAGCAAAGTTCAGTAAAATTTACCAAATTTGGCAACAAATTATGCATTTTTGGACTGTTATATCTTGTGATATTGTCAACAAATAATAAAGATTGTAGTGAAATAAAAATATCGTTTGAGACATCCTCCCAAAAAATGGATTCATTTGGTGAAACAGAAGTTTTTTATTGTGGAAAAACATTTAAAAAAGGCGAATAAAGGTTCGTAGTATGTGATAGTGAAATGAATGTGCTATTTTACGTATTTTCAATAACAAAGATGAGTTCTTGAAGTAGATGATTTTTTTTTAACAGAATCGATTTTTGACTTCAGATTCGTGGTAAGTGAACAAAAACTTGGGAGTCCAATAATTTTTTTTTCAGAAAATGTCATAAGTATCTGAATAATTACCCTGACTAATTCTAAAAAATATATATAGAGAATGGGAAAGTGTGACAATTTATTTTCTTCAATCACTTTTCTTTACTTTCATAGCCCAGTAAGTCCGGCAGAGGTTTAGTTCAAAGGCTCAAGGGAAAACAGGGAAGATTTAGAGGGAACTTGTCTGGCAAACGTGTCGATTTTTCCTCAAGAACTGTCATATCTCCTGATCCAAATTTGGAAATTGACCAAGTGGGAGTTCCTCAACAAATTGCAAAAATTTTAACTTTTTCAGAAAAAGTTTTCCAAGGCAATATAGATGTTTTACGAAAACTTATTATAAATGGACCTGACAAATGGCCTGGAGCTAACTATGTACAACAAAAAAATGGTCAGTTCAAAAAATTTCTAAGATATGGCAACAGAGAAAAATTGGCACAAGAACTGAGGGTATGGATTTCTGTCTTTTTGGGATGAAATTAAATGTAAATATATATTTTCTTCAATTTTAGCTGGGCGATACGGTAGAAAGGCATTTGCATGATGGCGATATAGTACTTTTTAACAGACAACCCAGTTTACATAAATTGTCTATTATGGCACATAAAGCTAAAATTCATAAACACAAGACTTTTAGGTTCAACGAATGCGTTTGTAATCCCTACAATGCTGATTTTGATGGGGACGAGATGAATTTGCATTTGCCACAAACAGAAGAAGCCAAAGCAGAAGCCTTAATTCTGATGGGTGTAAGATTCAACAGTCATATAATAATGATAAATCTTTTATATTTTATTGTCAATACAAATGTATGGGGCAAATGAATGTCACATATGTAATTTATATTTGAAGAGGTTTCTTATATAATTTTTTTTCAGAATAAAAGTAATTTGGTAACCCCTAGAAATGGGGAACTCCTGATAGCTGCTACTCAGGATTTTCTAACTGGTGCATATTTGATAACCAAAAAAGATACATTTTTTGATTTAGCAGGTGCTTCGGCACTAGCTGCCACACTTCTTGCTGGCAAAGACACACATATGCATATAGACCTACCAAAACCATGCATAATTAAGGTGAATAATTATTTATTTCTCTTTGTGACATAATACTTGAGATGTATGTATATATATATATATATATATATATATATATATATATATATATATATATATTTTAATTTTTAATTTTATATTTACAGCCTGTTCAGCTCTGGTCAGGTAAACAAATATTCAGCCTGATATTCAGACCAAACAAAAAAAATCCTGTTAAAGCAAGTTTAGAGGCTAAAGGAAAAGCATATACAAAAAACAAGGAGTTGTGTATTAAGGACTCTTATGTTCTCATTCGTAATTCAGAGTTACTCGCTGGCACCCTTGATAAGGGCCACCTTGGTAGTGGTGGTAAAGGAGGAAACATATTTTATATTATATTGAGAGATTTTGGCGAGGAGTATGCCATTAGATCCATGTGGCGATTGGGTGAGGATTACTTTTTGTATCTAGTTAAGAAATAAAAATAAATGGACAAAAAATAATTCATTTCTTTTTAGCAAGAATGGCTTCAAGCTATTTGATGAATACAGGTTTTTCTATTGGAATTGGTGATGTAACGCCTGGAAGGAATCTACTGAATGAAAAATCTAAATTACTGCATCAAGGGTTTGTAATTATTTTCATTTACTTTCTACCAAATTGATATAAAACTCTAAGAACGTATCATCAAAGAGAAATGTTTCTGTCAATAAGGGTTAACAATAATTTGAAGTTTATTGATGCTATTTCAAATAGTTTTTTTTATTTTCTCAAGATTTCACTTATAATATATATGCAATCCAGTTTGCACAATCATGATACACGTAACAGCAATTTCATTAGACATTAACGTTTCAGGCCTAGGATTTTAAATTATATAATGTACTTCCTGCCAATATTAAAAATATGAATGTTTTGTTTTAAAAAATATTTAAAAAAAACTGTTTTTATTCCACTTGAGAACATTTAGAACATGTGTGTATTAACACTTTTGACGCAAGAAAGATGCTTGCCGAATCTCCACACTTAATTTGAATATGTTATAATGTACCCTGTAAACTTCTTACAATTTTTTACTGTTTATTTTATTTTATAGAAAACTTTGTACCTTGCACCTATTTGTTTTTCTTACTTGTCATAAATGTATTTTATACATAACATGATCTGTGTCTCTACGACCACATTTGGAGTCGGCAAACCAACATTTAATTGTTGTTTCTGATGGAGCAGAGTCCTTATAATACTTTTCAAGCCATTGCTTCGCTTAGACTGTATTTTTTCCCATCAAGAAGCAGTGTAAAATTAAAACACGAAATTGTTTTTGAACCATAGTTTTGGAAATAACAGAAGTAGTGCCTTTCTTAGCACAATAACTCATAAGTAGAATATCATGAAATTTCAACAGCTTTCTTTTGAAGGTTAGTACTAACTGAGAAAGTGGTGAATGCAATAAGACTAGCAACATCTATGTGTTAGGCCTGACATTTTTTAGCCCATGTAGTACACTACAGAAATTATTCACACAACTTCTAATGATGAGAATCTTAACTTGAACTTTTTATCAGATATTTTATAATCATCCTACTTTAGAAAACTATTGGTAAACATATTGAGTTTCAATGATTTACATTGTAATTTAAATATTTAAAGATTAAAATTAAGAAAGAAACACATTGTCTCACTATGAAGTGTCTTAAAAAATATTTTTCAGGTATTCAAAATGTCAAGAGTACATTAAACAAATGGCAGAGGGAAAATTGCAAACCCAACCAGGATGCACAATAGAAGAATCTTTAGAAGCTTTGATTCTAAAAGAACTCTCTATTATAAGGGAACATGCAGGACAAGCTTGTGTTGCTGACCTAGATCCTACAAATAGTCCTCTTATTATGGCTCTTTGTGGTTCTAAAGGTAAAATAATTAAATACATTCACAAATATCTCTTCTATAAGAAACTGTTCTTTAAGGTTCTTTCATCAATATCTCTCAGATGGTAGCTTGTGTAGGTCAACAAGCTCTCAACGGGAAACGGGTTCCCGATGGATTCAATCATCGATCTTTGCCACATTTTAAACATCACTGTAAGTAAAATTGAAAACTGGTTGCAAAACTTTATTCTGAAAATTATTTTTTATCCAGCAAAAGCTCCAGAGGCTAAAGGGTTTGTTGAGAACAGTTTTTATTCAGGGTTAACTCCAACCGAATTTTTTTTCCATACAATGGGCGGCAGGGAAGGTTTAGTTGATACGGCAGTTAAAACGGCAGAGACTGGTTACATGCAAAGAAGATTGGTGAAGGTAAGGATTTGAAATAAGAAGTATACTGTATTTGAAAATATTCAAGTGATAATGAACCAAAAGAGTAATTGTAATAAATATTAAAATGGTCCCCCAAACATTTTGAATATAATTTTATTGCTTATAATATTGAAAATTTACAAGAACAGTGACATAAAATGTAAAGTCCTCTATCTCCAATCCATGAAGAAAGTTTCTGTTATTACCTGAAGGAAGTTCTTTTGGAGATATCAGGGATGGAAGTTTTGCCTCCTAGAAATTTTTAGATCAATCCAGAACAATGGAGTGTTTCACTTACTCTTGTTTTTTAGTTGAAACAAAACTTACTTTATAAACAATTGATGGACGTGTATCATCTGCAACCCATATGTTTGGGGAGATCATTGTTGTAATATTGCCCTAGACTACCCTCATTCAATTTGTGTTTTCTCACTTTTAGAGAAACTTCTGAAAGTATAAATTTCACCAGCATTTTGCAGCAATACCAAAAGCAAGATTCACTAGAGTCTTGATAATTACTCTTTTGGTAGATTGATGGTGGTTAGATTCATGATTCAGATACTGTCCCGTACGAGTGGGTTTTCGGTATACAGATGTTTCCCACTTAGTTTGACTATTTTCACATTTGGCTTTTAATTAGAATTTGATACTAATAAAAAATGTGTGTTATGATCACACATTTTTTATTAGTATTCGTTTACCTTCTGACCATTTGAGCTCTGTATTTCATATCTTCATTTAAATTTATATTTGTATTCCATTTATTTGCATGTTTTTTTGAAGTAATTTTGTCAGAAAACTCATTAACTATGTTCAGACAATAAAGTATATAGAATCGAATGATTGTTTTAAATTGAATATTGAAAAAATTAGACTCATTCCATCCTAGAGAGCTTTATATTTTTTAGTTGTTAAATTAATGGGCTAATTATTAGAAATAGGCATACATTTTGTTCTTTAGATACGATATTATTTGACTACTTTTATTTCTTCATCAGTCCCTGGAAGATTTGGTGGTACACTATGATGGATCTGTAAGAAATGCAGAAGGAGATGTTGTACAATTAACCTATGGCTGTGACGGTTTAGATCCTACTTATATGGAAGGTATTATATTTGATTTCTATATTGGGTTAATATTTGGTAATTGTGTCATAAAATTGGGCAAGATTATGAAACAGTTATAGTTATAAGCTAAAATAATTTGTTTGCAGAATGTAGTTAAGTTATTTTCCCTCATCTTTTCTACTATCAGTCAAAATTATAAAAATAAGTGTTATTTAAAACGAACTGATTTTGAAATTGTTATTTAAAGGAAGAACTGCAGATTAACTCTTACATTTTTAACACATGAATAAAATTTAATAAACAGGTTCTTTTGGAATTGAAATGAAAAAAAATTCGGTGGTATTCCGAAAAGTTTTCATATATAATAATAATAATAATACATTTATTATTTACCAATATATATAATAATACAAAATAATTTTTAAATACAAAAATAAAAAGAGAACTGTTAGATTATGCAGCCAATTCTCCCGCAGTCTCCTAATTCTTCCACGGTTCCCTTTTATATTTAATAATATTTCCACTAAACATTTGAAATGAGTACTATATGTATACTACAAGAAAAAAATATTTTCAAAAATTAAAAACTCTTTTGACAAAAACATCTAAATTTTGATTGATTTTAAGTTCAAATTGTTATTCAGGTATGATATTATTAGGTTTTCATCAAAATCTTGAAAACATATTATTTCTTATCTATATATAAGTAACTCAAATAATATGAATTCAGGTAAGGACTGTCCAGTGGATTTCGAAAGAGTTTTGGAATATGTTAGGGCTAGGTATCCATACCGAGAAGAAGTCGCTCTTGATGGAGACCAAATTCGAAGGGCAACTCAAGCATTTTTGGCCACAGAGGCGTTAAATGAATGCAGCGAGCATTTTAGGAATGAATTAGTGTGAGTTTTCAGATTTATTTTTTCTAAGTGAGCTTCAGAAAGTATAAAAGTATAACTTATAATTTCTGAAAAGAAAGAACTTTTAGTATTTCGAGAAAAAAAGAATTTCAGATTTCTGAAAGAAATATCTGTGTGTATATTTTTTAAGCGTTTTCATTGATGATCTTTCTTTCTCTTCTTATTGATTCCCATGTAAAATTCCTACAGTTGAACATGAAAAGATGTTTTTTTTTTGAAATTTACCTAATGTACAATAATGGAAAAAAGTGATAAACTATTCATGTAAACAAAACTCATTACTGCTGAATGTTTATGAATTAGAGCAAAAATTAGTAATTATATTTTTGTAAAGTACAATCATTCTGCATATTTTGATGAAGGCAATTATCAGATAAAAATTTGAATTCCTAGTCTGTAAAATTCCACTCCTTGAAGTTCTTTCGGTTTATAAACTTCCATTATTTGAAAAATAAATATAACAAGATTACTTTGTAATCTAAAAAAGTGTAATAAAGGCGAACAGGAGAGTTATCGACAATTTATATTATTACCACGTTATATAAATAGTCTAATCAATAACTTATCATAGTTATTTATATTCCTAAAAAACAAAGATAACTTTAATAGTTCCTTTATATTCAGACAGACTTCCAATGTCTAAAAAGGTATCCACGAAAAATATAAAAATCAATTCAATACCACCTCAACTTATAGTACACGTCAGTCTTACTTCATTTCCCGTCCAACACCTACCCTAGCCCTTACACAAAATTCTATTTATCACCTTCCCATTAATTTAAGGCGAATATATAATGAAAAAAAATCAGAAAGAAAGAAAAAGAATTCCTTGTTGGGAGGCCATATTATTGTGTGGATGAATTCTACCAAGGCTCTATCGAGTAATTTGCATGTAGCTTTGTGTAAACAAGTTATTGAAATCAACACAAAATGGCTATCAATGTTCATTACGTAGCACTATATATTTACATTTACTTAATATTCATATATTCATGTACTTATATTTGTATCTGTTCAGCTGGGCTTAATATTGTTCTGTCCATATACTCTGCTCTTGTCTCTAAGCATTATTTTATTGTGTATATTTGTTAATTGTCTCATATAGACGTTTTACTTTACTAGACTTTGCCCATAAGAATATTTTGATTTGATTAACAGGTTTGTTTTATAAAAACAATTACCCCTCAAGCATATATCACCCCCCCATATTAGAGAATTGCAACTTTTGAAGTTGGATGAAACGCATTTTGTTCAGTACACTTGTCGTCTTGTCTACAAGATCTTGGTTACTGGACTACCCAAGTACCTTGCCTCAAAAAGAGTTCGAAGGGAGAACATTCATATCAAATCACTTGAGGAACATGAATTATAGATTTTCTTTTCCTGTCCATCGTTCTTCATTTTCAAAGAATCATTTTCAAGGAATCATTTTTTTACTTTGTGCATTATCTGCTAAATAATATGCCCTTAGTATATAATAATTTATCTGCACCTACTCTGAACAGAACTCTCAAAGAGGCTATCCTGAATGGGCAGATGAATTCAATAAATTTTATCAAATTTTCTGTGAGTTATGAATAATTTTACCTATTTACCAAACAAGAAACGGTCACATAATTGGCGCTTTTTTCACTAGTCATGGAAAAAATTTGTAATGTATGTAAATTTACATTCTTATATTTTTGAATTTCATACTCTTGGTTTATATTTGTTGTTTTATTTTTAGTACTTTTGATATTTAATGTTTTCTCTCCCATAGATTTTCAATCAGTTAACAGCTTTTTAGATAATGGAAGTCTTAACCTAAAAAATAACTTGTTCTACATGACGGTTATTTTCATTATATTATTATGACTACATTATATTTATTATTATATTATCTACAATTTTAGTCAGTACATGAACACAGTAGCTAACAAAGTAGACTCAGTACGAAAAAGACTTGGCTGTAGCCCATTTGCGAAAGAAATAGAACGTCTAACTTGCAGTCAACTTGTCACCTTTTTTGAAACTTGTGGTCAAAAGTATACCAGATCCATAATTGAACCTGGAACAGCCGTAGGAGCCCTCGCTGCACAGAGTATTGGAGAACCAGGTACTCAGATGACATTGAAGACGTTTCATTTTGCTGGTGTAGCTAGTATGAATATTACCCAGGGTGTTCCTAGGTGAGTAATAGTTGGTGGATTTCCCAAGTACTAGAAGTTGAAGAACAACAAAGCGTTTATCAGTGTTATAATTTTTATTTTCACATCAGTCATTTGAATATTTCAGGATAAAAGAAATTATAAATGTGAGTAAAAAGATAAGTACACCAATTATCAGAGCAAGTTTGGTAAACAGTGTTGATCCTGAGTTTGCCAGAGAAGTAAAAGGTCGGATTGAACGGACTACTTTGGGAGAGGTAGGTTTGCTATTTCGAACTATGTTTTATTCATAGACATTAATGAACTCATGATCATATTCTGATATTCTGAGCTTTTTTTAGATTTCCACCAGTATTTCTCAAGTTTTGACGAAAACAGACGCCTTTTTGTTGATTCAACTCGATTATGAAAGAATCAAGCTACTAAAACTAGAAGTGAATGCCGAATCCATTCGATATTGGTAATAACCAATAAGATTTCATGAGGAACATCTAACTACTTTTTTTTTTCAGCATTTGCACCTCTAAACTCAAATTAAAACCCACAGATGTTCAAGTCGAGAGTGATACCATCATAACTGTCCATCCAAGTAGAAGTAAACATTCGAACAGACTCAACTTTGCACTGTGTGATCTGAAAGAACAAATACCAAATGTTGTGGTGAAGGTAATTATAAATATTTTGAATCAGTATTATACTTCAAATTTGATTTCTTCTTTATGAAATCATGTTCTAGGGTTTGCCAACAGTCAACAGGGCTGTAATAGCAAGAGAAGATAAAGGCGGCAAAACTACTTACAGTCTCTGCGTTGAAGGTGATAATTTACGAGAAGTCATGGCAACTTATGGAGTAGATGGGAGAAAAACAGTTTCAAACAATATAGTAGAAGTTTTTAACACATTGGGAATTGAAGCAGCAAGGTAGTGAGACAATAGTAGATGGATATGGGGCCAAAAAATTTGATTTATCGCTTTCATGACATAGTCATAGAGATTCTGGTTAATTCTGAAACACCTTAAATTATTAGGTTTATATTACTTTCATATTTGATCTGACTCATCTGAAAACTTTAGTAATAATATTTTTTAATACTTTATTAAATATCAAATATTTGAGAATGATTGATATACATCCATTAAAAACACTTTTTTACACCAGAAAAAAAATTACTGTCTCCCGACACTTGTTGCACTAACCAAGTTAGCATCATCAGTTATCAGTCAACTTGGTCAGCTGAAAGCGCATTGAGAGACAGTATTTTATTCTGGAGTGGGATAAGTATTCATATTAATTGTACACCAGAGGTTACTACATCTGAAATGGAATGACCACGTCAACTATATATCGAAAACACTGCAAATATTATTGCCAAAATCTGAAACAACATATATGAATCATTTGGAGATACTGTACTTTACCATAGTTCAGGCATAACTGGAATACTAGGATGGTACAGAACAACAAAATTGCAAGATATTGAAAAATATTTTCTGAAAATATATAACAAAGATTATAGATACTCCTGTAACTTTCACATAGATTGAAAAAAAGTAGATGTGGATCAGATTTTTTTGGGACATTATTTCGAACACATTCAAAAGTAGAAATAAAATTTGATTCCCTAGTCATATGTACAAGAAATGAAACAAAATCACGAAGATGTAAATATAATTAATCAATAGGCAAAACAATTATGAATATTCACTTTATCTTTTATATGATATAAATTTACAAATAACACAAGTTTTTTAAAGAAAGCTGTTATTAAAAAATAGTAGATTGAAACACCTAGACATTTTTTCATGATCTGATTTGAACTATTGAATTTTAATGCATTATATGAAATAACCTATAAAAATATTATTATTACCTTTACTACAAGTTGTTCACTTCATCAGGTTGTATTTGTTTATGGTTAAAAGTAGATTGAAATAACAGTTTTCATGTATTATTTTATTATTACATTTCAATTCTGTTCACTTTTTCACAAAATTAATGTCTGAACCTCAAATATTGAATATCATTTTCAACATTGTTGCTGTTAAATCAATAAATACTTTTTTTTTGCAAAAACTTTTAAAATGTTATACTTGAACCTTCTTTCATTTAAAATTTCTAGAGTAATTAACAACTCTTGCATTAAATCACAATGGCTGCAAATATCCCTATACAAAATAATTAATTCAACTGAGCATTTTTCTTTCTTTAGGGAGACGATAATGTCTGAAATCAAAATGGTTATGGAAAACCATGGAATGAGTGTTGATTACAGGCACATAATGTTATTAGCAGCACAAATGACACATGTTGGCGAAGTACTAGGAATTACAAGACAAGGGCTAGCAAAAATGAAACAGTCTGTCCTCAATTTAGCTTCGGTAACTTCTCCAATTAAACTCATTATATTCAAAACTTAAATTTGATTTTCCTTTTCAGTTCGAGAAGACAGCAGATCATTTATTTGATGCAGCCTACCATGGACAAACAGATAAAATGAGTGGTGTTTCTGAAAACATCATAATGGGTATGCAAGCTCCTATTGGAACAGGAATATTCAAATTACTCCATAAACCACTTCACGTAGAACCAAATCCTGAGCCACAATGTCTTCTGTTCGAAAATGTGATACAGGAAAATTTGTAATTTTAAATGTTTATTCTTGTTAAGATATATAAGTTATATAGAATTATGTGACAAAATAAAAAATAAAAACTGCTTCAAGGTTATTTTTTAGATTGTACTAATTCTCTTAAACTATCTGTTGCTTCTTTTAGAGAATTTTCGAGGAAAGTTTTGTTGCTTTCCAACACTTTAATTTTGTCTTCTGCTACATTTTGCTTAGTCTTCAAATTTTCCTTTACTTTTTCAATGGGAGTTAGAAAAAACATTCTTCCTACAGATTCATATGTGTTTGTGCCTTCTTCAATAGCATTGATTTCCCTGAAATAATGGAGGATATTATAAATTGATAAAAAATCCATACAAATTCCATACCTCTCTGTAATTGATGCATGCTGTTTACTCCTTTTCAAATTTTCTATTTGTATGTCTGCCATCCTTAATTTTTGTGTAGTTTCTAATTGTTTTTCTTGTAACTCAGCGAAAGCCTATGATAAAATGATTGAAAAAAGGTATCATATCTTTAAAAACATACCCTACTTTTTTCAACTCCATATCCACTTTAGACATCTTGAATTTTTGAATGATATTTCACTATTCAATGAAACATTCCATCTAACTTTCTAACCAAAATTGGATTGACATATGACACATGAAAAGTTGGGGAACCTGGGAGTAATAATAAGACATAGAGTTGCCATGCCTATACCAATACATGTATTTTGAAACGGGTATCGTACTATCCTTTTCTGTTCAGCTTATTTGCAAGGGGGGTGGCGGGTAATAAGGAGTTATGGAGAGTATGTTTACATTTGAAGTAAGTTGGACCATAAAACAGTGGCGATTAGTTTAGTTGATAATCAGAGGGATAATAGTAGTAATTATTAACCATATTGAATACACTCAGTACAAATGGCAGGTCACAGAATAGGTATACTAACATAAATGAGTAAAATATATATGTATATAAAATATAGAGATGTCAGGAATAACAATTACAAACTTATAACAACAAATATTATATATTTATAAAATAAATCATTTCAGGTGAAAATGTATTCTGTATTTGAATAGTTCCTACAAGAAATCAGATTTATTATTAATGATTATGGAAATTAGGCCAGTTTTTCTACCACCTACTAGATTTTTATTCATGTATGGCTTTGTAATAAAGCGCGTGGTTTACTGGGTTAAAAATAAATTATTTCAAATGAACTAATTCATAACAATGATAAATGTTAATTTTAAAAGTAATGAACTTTGCTTCATATAATCAGATGAAGAAATTTGTGATTCATTCTCAGATTTGATGAACAAGCGGTACGGTTTGTGAGGTCCGATATACAGAATTTTCCATTAGAAATCATGAATATTTACAATTACGATTGAGGTTTGATATTATTATGTGATTTCATTCAAAATTGGTATCTAGGGATCTTTGTGGACTGACATTATGTTTTTTTTCAATAATTCATGCTGACGAATTATATAATTACGAAAAATCATTAATTTAAATGAAAAAAACTGTATTCAAAAATGAAAAATATGTTTCTCATATGTGTGCTATAAGTCATATTCATTCTGTGATTAAAACAGATTAAAAAGCTTTCTGCTCAATGTTTAGTTTGTATACTAAATAGTTATTCTTGTGCAACCGGTATTAAATCTCCTCACTTAACAACTAACTTACGTCACACAAAGAATATGATTTCCGTTTTGGTTTTCCTTTCTTTGCACGTGGCTCTCGCGTCAGACATACAGACAATATTCAATAAGAAATGACGGTTGTCATTCTTTTAACCTTTTTTGGTTGGGTTATGTCAAATGATGAAATAATATAAACCTAGTTTCAAAAACGTTATTTATAAGAATAAGATCAAAAAAATTATCATTAAAAACATCAAAAATATCTTCTTTCATAATGTCGGTCCACAAAGACCTCTAGATACCGATGTTGAATGAAATCACATAATAATATCAAACCTCAATGGTTATTACAAATATTCATTTCTAATTGAAAATTCTCTGTATCGAACCTCACAAACCGTACTGCTTATTAATCAAATCTGAGAACAAATCACAAATTTCTTTATCTGATTTTATGAAGCAAAGTTCATCATTACTTTTGAAATTCATATTTATCATTGTTATGAATTAGTTCATATGAAATAGTTTAATTTTGTCCCAGTAAACCACGCGCTTTATTATAAAGCCATACATAAATAAAAATCTAGTAGGTGGTAGAAAAAATGGCCTCATTTCCATAATCATTAATAATAAATCAATTTTTCTGTAGGAACTATTTGAACAGAATACATTTTCACCTGAAATGATATATTTTATAAATGTATACTGTCTCTCCGATTATCAACTAAACCAACCGCCTCTGTTTTATAGTCCAATTTACTTCCCGTAAACAAAGTTATGCTGCCTTCAATGTAAGGATGCAAAAGGCGTCTTACTGTCTTTTGTTACTCTCAGTTAGGATCAGACAGATTTTCAAAGAGTGGGGAACGGTACTCTAGCACATGAATCTATTCAATATGGGTGATAAAGACAGCCTATATGAAGTCGAAACAAATGAATTACTGTGGCCTCAAATATTTTGGCGCATGCGCCAAAAAGAACTGCCAGAACAAACTTTAAATAAGTGAGTTTGATATTCAACACACCTTGTGACTTCAATTAATTCGTAACCGCATATTATGGTGTTGGAAAAATTGACGTTTTCGCTTTTTATAATAATACATAATATTTCATTTAATAGAACGATGTGTTGGGATACCGTCTTCAGCAGTGAAAATTCAAGCTCAAATTTCATTCAATAGTAGGTATAAAGTAGTATTTCTCAAAGTCAAAGTGGGCGATAACGCACCCTTGTGAGCGCTGGAGGCCTATAGGGGGGCATTAAAGGCCACAGAGAAGATTGGGGGGCAATGAAGCGGTTTAGGGGGGCGATGATTAATTTAAAAATATTTCTTTGCTTTTAACACAAACTTTACCGCATCCTTTACGCTTAGCACGCGTTTCCTCGTGTAACGCCATCTAGGGGACCAGACAGTAACTATTTCCTGTCCGATAGTTGTCAAACTGTACAATAGATTGCGGTAAGCTTCAATGCGAAGCGAGAAGTTTCTAGTCTCCATTCTCGAAAGTACTAGGCCCGCCCGCTATCTCATATAAAAGCGCGCGCGCTATTCAGTTAGTAATGTATATGAGAGAACACGCAGAAAGCGTGTTTAATAGAATCAGATCGCACAACAACCCAGCGCTACGCGATCTACACGATGCGTTGAATTTTGATGACTGTAGATTCTGAGAAAGGGACTAACACCCAAGGCCGACCAAGCAGAACCAACGACCACCCCCACGAGTCGCCATCAGGCGACTCAGGTAAGCATAAAATAATCATATAAACTCTCTTTCAGGTAGGTTCAACGCAGAACAACTCGACCGCGATTCACTTTTCTTTAGATTCACTGAGGAATGCTCGACGCAAACAACAATAGCCGCCGGTTAGTTTTTGGAGGCCCCCATGCAAAAATTCAGTTAGGAATAGTCACGACAAAACAATTAACCGATCAGAAAGTACAAGCACCTAAAGGCTATCTTTCGACCAAAAGTCAGATGTCAATCTTGCTGAAGTGCCCATCAGTAAGTTGAGGACCGCTCGGAGAGGGGGGTGGATAGGAGTGGAGTATTGAGTTTTCCTCACAAATTAGTTGTGGGACCAAGTTTTTACTTTTACTTTAGGGCACTCAACCCGGGAGGGGGCATGGGGGGAGCCACTAATGTCATTCGACGATATTACGAAAACAAGTGAATTTAGTTAGCGACTAGCTAGGTACAGTGCTATACGTGCGGTGGTGAATACTGTGAGTGGTGTATTAGGAAGTTTTTAATACTCGATTCTTTACTTCGGCATTTTGAAAACATGATTATGTCGGAAACAAAAAAGAAGAAACGGCAGTCTAGCGCGGAATATATAAAATATGGATTTATTGAAAATCCCACAAATCTATCTTCGTCTATGTGCCTTCTCTATCAGAAAACATTTTCGAATGAAGCGATGAAACCATCAAGGCTAAAAGATCATTTGAATAAAATGCATTCAGATAAAAAAGACAACAGTGTGACTTATTTTCAAGAACTGGAAAAGAAACACTCAGCTCAGCCAACTGTGTCAAAACTTTTTTCAGCGGCTTCTATAAGCAAGACGACTACGGACTCCGAGCTTCCTACAATATCTCCTTGCTAATTTCTCAAACAGGTAAACCTCATATTATTGGAGAGGATTTAATTTTACCGGCAATAAAAGAAGTAATAACTACTACTGTGCTCCATACTGTGCTCCATAAACCGAAAAATTCCTTTGAGCAATAGTTCCGTGCAGAGACGAATTGATGAGATGGCTGAAAATATTGAAGAGTCATTGTGCCATCATCTAAAGACTTCTAAATTCTCAATTCAATTAGATGAGTCCGCTTTACCAACCAATGAAGCATTGTTGTTGTCATACGTGAGGTTTATTAAAAATGAGAAAATATATCAAGAACTACTATTTGCCAAAAATTTAGAGACGGATACAAAAGGAGAAACCATATATAATATACTGTGATGAGAAAGAAATTTCACTGAAGAATATTATATCAGCTGCTACGGATGGCGCTCCGGCTATGACAGGACGTCACAAAGACTTCATAGCGTACTTAAAAAAAAAATCCAGATGTACTTGCTGTACATTGCGTCATTCATAGGCAACATTTTGTTGTGAAAATTTGAGTGAGCGCCTCTCAATCACTGCAATATATCATCAAAGTAGCTAATACAATCCGAAACAGCTCTTCAAATGAGAGATGATTTAATCAGCTTTGTGTTGCTAACGATGAGGATTTCAACCGATTGCTATTTTACACAGAAGTGCGTTGTTATCAAGAGGTAACTGTCTGACTCGATTTTACAATCTATTTGACTATGTAATAGAATTCTTGGAAAACAAAGACAGAGAATTGCATGACAACCTCATCACTTCAAAGAATGATATTGCGTACTTGACAGACCTGTATAAATTATTTAATGATGTCAATCTTCAACTTCAAGGTGACGACTTGAATTTGATTAAGACACAAAATGTCATTGCTGCTTTTGTAGCCAAATTGCTCTTATACAATCTGCAGACGTGAGTTTCGCAATTTGTCAGCAGTATCCTTCAACAACGACGACTTGCTTGTTTACTGCCAACAGTTCTCTGTGGAGGACTTCCACAGTGACTGAGTCTGCAACTGAGTACTCTGAGGTTGCAGATTACCGAACGCGGTGACTTACGGCTGTTTTTGAGTAAATTCGAGCCTGATATTAACAAAATTGTTAAAAGTCATCAAATTCGTCCTTCACGTTAGATTAGTTTTAGAATTCAAATTTAAATGCTTGTTTTGATAACATGAATAAAAGTTTTCCCAATATTACAAAATGGTGTTTTACATTACAGTCATCAGAAAGTCTTATTTTCACATGACATACATAATTTAATTATTAAAATAATGTCTGCGATTGTGGTTCTTAAGATGTAGTGTAGTAAAAAAATTTGGGGGCGCTAGAAAATAATTAATTCTCGATGTGGGCGGTAGACAAAATAAGTTTGAGAACCTCTGGTATAAAGGATTTTGATCTACGGGCAAATAGGACATATGCAAAACCTTCGTCAGAAATAGGATCCATAATAACTATGGTTCTATCTTATGAACAAAATGGGGAAGAGGCATTCCGTGTATGAGAATTTGAACAAAAACAGATATAAGTAATAAGCCTGATACCCTAATAGGAACTTAATATTCGAAATATTCATCTCATCTCCCAACATACCTACTACACAGAAAATTGTTTTCTAATAGCATTTGTCAGTTCCTAACGAACATATGTTTATTAGTACGTATAGTACATAAAATGAGATACATATTATGTATTTCTTCTTGACTCCCAGCAGGAATTATTTGAAGTAAATGAAATTTCAGTTTTATATTTTATTGTCATTTTTATTAATTCCATTTGGAAATAGTTGACTTGAATGAATGTCATATTGAATAGATTACCGATATTTTTACGATATATATCACAGTTTACAATATATTCGACAAAAGTGTAGCCAATTTGATTTGGAATGGCCCTTTTTTTTCCAAGTGAAATATGAATCCAACTTATGGGTAATATTAAAGCCATGTATAAACCACTTTTACGCTGCATTCATTAAGGTGCTTTCAGCTTTTTTGTTCGAGACACGGCCACTCTTAAGTCCTCGTCGACACAGAATATTAGAACTCGACTTATCCGTGACATGTGTCAATTGTTATGATCGGTTTCTCTTTTTTCTTTTCTTTCCTCTTTGTATTTTCCTCATGGCAGTTCTTTGAGTAGCTGACGTTTCTTGTTGGATATTACAAAACTAGAAAAAGGTCAGAACTTTTCGAAATGACAATACAAATTGGCTCAATTTATATAATATAAACTTATAACTTAACGTTTGAAAAAACTTGACATTTTTAGGTTATATTCCAACATATTGGTGACTTTTTGTTTATAGAAAATGTCCAAAAGAAAAGCTCTCGAGGAGTCGGATAAGCTGACACGAATAGCTATAGTTAATGCAGATAAGTGTAAGCCTAAAAGATGCAGACAAGAATGCAAAAAATCCTGTCCTGTGGTTCGAATGGGAAAACTTTGTATTGAGGTATCTCCTAATAGCAAAATCGCTTCTATATCTGAAGAACTCTGCATTGGTTGTGGTATTTGTGTGAAGGTATATCTACATTACTCACAATGTTCTCCCTTCAATAGTATCTGTTTTAGAAATGTCCTTTTGAGGCCATCAATATTATAAATTTGCCAAGCAATTTGCAGAAGGAAACAACTCATAGATATGGCAAGAATTCCTTCAAACTTCATAGATTACCCATTCCACGTCCAGGAGAAGTACTAGGACTTGTAGGTACAAATGGTATAGGTAAATCAACTGCTTTAAAAATACTCGCTGGCAAGCAAAAACCTAACTTGGGTAAATATATGGTAAGATATGTTTTTTTTTTGTTTTAATGACATTATAGTATATTTATTTTACTACAGGACCCACCTGACTGGACTGAGATTCTAAGTCATTTCAGAGGAAGTGAACTACAAAACTATTTCACGAAAATTTTAGAGGATGATTTAAAAGCATTGATAAAACCTCAGTATGTTGATCAAATACCAAAAGCTATCAAAGGTACTGTTGGCCAGCTCCTTGATAGAAAAAATGAGCGAGAAAATGTAGAAGAAATTTGTCAAATGTTGGGTAAAGTTGTTTATTTGGGATCAAGAGCTTTTTGCACAGGTATAATTTTATTTTAGACCTTTCTAATATAAAGGAAAGAGAAATTGGTGCTTTATCTGGAGGAGAATTGCAGAGATTTGCATGTGCTATGGTTTGCATTCAAAATGGAGATATTTTCATGTTTGATGAACCATCTTCGTACTTGGATGTTAAACAACGTTTGAAAGCTGCCAGAACAATTCGTTCCCTTTTACATCCCAGCAAGTAGGTTTGACAATTTAGTTGGAAAAACTGATACTATTAATATTTTCCATTCCAGATTCATAATTGTTGTCGAACATGATCTGAGTGTACTTGATTACCTTTCTGATTTTATTTGTTGTCTTTATGGTGTTCCTGGTGCCTATGGAGTAGTTACCATGCCTTTCTCAGTACGTGAAGGTAAAGCTAGAATATTTTTTCATGAAGAAGTAATCTTAATTTTTTTTTAACAGGTATCAACATTTTTCTTGACGGTTTTGTACCAACAGAAAATTTGCGTTTCCGTGATGAATCCTTAGTTTTCAAAGTGGCGGAGTCTGCTACTGAAGAAGAGGTGAAACGAATGAATCATTATGAGTATCCCGCTATGGTAAAGACTATGGGTAACTTCCAGCTCACTGTTGTTAAGGGACAGTTTTCAGATTCAGAAATTCTTGTTTTACTTGGCGAAAATGGCACAGGAAAAACTACGTTCATAAGAATGTTGGCTGGCAATTTAGAAGCTGATAGTGGTTCAGGTAATTTGATTTATCTAACATTAAAACAAGTCGATTGGTTTACCAATGAAAAATAATATTGGTACATTCAATTCTATTTGGATTTCTTCAATGTCTCATATCATGTGACACATTTACACATTCAGATAGATATATGTGCCACTTCAGTGTGTACACATTTCAACTTGACAGTTTCAGTCTGCAGGTTTTTCAAATTATATATTGTAAGTAAATCAAGAGTCCCTTCAATAAGAATTATTCATATATACTACTAGGTACAAATAATACGACGGTCCATATGCTGCTGACTTATACAAGAACTTATACAGGGTGTTTCCTAAATATGGTACGAAATTTCAGATGATAATTTGTTAGGACATTTTGAGAAAAAAAGGTTTTATAAATTCATTTCTGTGATGAAAGAGGTTGAAGTATAAAAAAACATTGTTTATGGAATATAAATATCTTCAACATACACGTTCATTGCTATATATTTTCCACAACTTCACGGAGGGATGTACTGGTGCGCCTTGCATGCTTTACATCCAACTTTGATCCACTGCGGACATGACGCACTTTTCACAAGTCAACAAACAAGAAAACGAAAATAGACCTAACTAAAGTAAAACAGTATTTCATTAACAAAAACTTAGGGATAACACGAAAACACTATAAAAACTAATGTGTATTCTGTATTCTTTTGTTCAAAATGACTTCCAACGCACAATCGTGGTGCATCAGGACATTTTGTACAATAGTGTGCATTATCTTTTCTAATTTTATTTCTGCATCAGGACATTTTGTACAATAGTGTGCATTATCGTTTCTAATTTTATTTCTGCAACAAATTTTTCGTAGTTTTTGCATAATACTTCCGTTTTTATTTCTAGTTTAATTTTTCTTTGGTAAGTGAATCATAGTTGCTGTGCAGGTTTAGGATTGTTTGAAGACGATTCCACATTATCAATCAATCAATCACATTACTAGGGATGTAAGAACCCTCACTGTCACAATCATCCGATTCGAAATCAGTATTTTCAAGAATAATAAATAGTTTTCTTGTGTATTTTATTTTTCAATTTGAATTTTATGCTTTTTCAACCTGGGGTACTTGTGTCAAACGTCATGATTGACTTTAGAAATTTAAATAACGAATAACATCATTTTCAAACTAACCTTTCTATACATTCTCAGTTCTCTCTCAATAACTGCTGAAATATTTCTGCTGGTTATATTTAACAGCATGGAAAATACATCAAGGCCTTGGGCTCAAGGATTGAATATGAAGTTTTTAGGGGTACACGTTGATAAAGAACTAAATTTTCAATTTCATGTTAGGCAGTTAGGATAAATGATTACCTCGGGATGTTATGCATTGGATGTTGTGCACTGTGTTAGTAATCACATATTAAAAGGTAAGACTTCGTTAGCCCTTAGCTCGCACAAGTTTTGACTTCCAAGGGTTGTCATTCTTAGGGGTGCAACAACTGGTTAACGGAAAACATATTTTAAAACATATATAGCTGCAAACGAATCAGGTACAGGAACCTGCAAAAAAAAAGAAAACTACCGATTCTAAAAACAAATTTAATCAAAAAGTCATGCATTTATATTACTGCTGAAAGAATAATCATCTGCACACATAGAAATTAAACACACTGAAATTTATACTGTGTTCATAATAAATCTGAAAAAATACTTTCTGGATCTGAAGTTGTATAGTATTCCGGAATATTTTGAGACAGTATAACTCACCACAGTAGTTTTCATATTATTATTGTCATGTGTTTTATTTATTACATAATCTACTAGGTTAATTATATTTATTGTTATTGTTATGTATTTTATTGAATTTATATCAAGTGAATCATAGTATATAAAGGTATGTGTACGTTTATACTTTGTCAATAAGATATTTATGCCTTCAGACAATGAAGTATATTTTGAATTGGATTGAAATAAACATGATTTGAATACCAGGAGTATGAACACAACTTCTATAAAATCACTAGAAGGGGAAAGATGGTAAGTTTATTGATCAATTAACATTCAAACAATCTCTGCCTGAACTAAGTGAATCAAGTATATTGTCAACCTTATTATGGCTCTGAAGAGAAGACTGCAAAAAAGCTCGATCTACAAAGTGTTCATGGAAGACTATTGTAGGATAGGATATATCTCGGAGTGTGAAGGATCAGTAGGTGAAACATCCTTCCACTCACTTCATCATGAAATACTTAATGACAGTAGCTCAACTACAAAACTTTGAGAGTAGTGTTCAATGATTCTTCGAAAACATCAAAAACATGACTTTTTATGGTTTTATTGAGGTTCAGTAAACATTCAGCGGTGGTCTGCACGGATATTGCTAAGATATACTGCAGAGAGGTGATGCAGAGCATAGTTTATCAAAAAATAGTTTGGAGATCTGATCATTTTGATGAATTGAATGAGTTTACTCCAAATACTGTAACATAAGGTACGCGATCAGCCCCATTTCTAGAGATATGATGCTTAACACAACTGGGCATTGATAATTTTTTTTATTTGCATCAGCCACTGAGATTATTTAAACACACATTTATGTTGATGACATGTTAACTGGTACGGCAGAGACTGCTTTTAGCGTATGATCGTTTTTTTTTGTCATTAGGAATGATGGAATGGACTTATAAAATGTGTCCCTTGTTGGTGACAATGTTCATTTTGGAGTAGAGGATCAAAATAAAATTTTGGGTTCATATTGGTCGTTCAAACAGGATGTTTTTCAAATTTTCAATAGATTTTCCAAGAAACAAAATAGCTTACAAAACAAACAATACTATCCAGCATTTTTTAGAAACTGTATTGACGAATCTTATCCTCTCAAACTTATTTTATAAATTGTATTAACGTGTCTAAAAACTGTGTGTTTTTCTCTAGGACAAATGGGTCATTTGTTGACTTCGTTCACCCTCTTTATATCTGTTGGTTTATTTTTTTGTGGTTATTTTGAAGACATTGTTCACAACACCAACAGACACATTCAAAGACTCAGAGAAAAGAATATTTTCGTTTTATTCATTCTTCACAGAGGTTTCAATTTCACCTGATAACCATATAACTGGTTGAACACTTATATATAATAAATTACCTTTTGTTTTTTTTCTAGGTGATTTGATTCAGCTTCATATAAGTTACAAACCCCAGAAAATCAGCCCAAAATCCCAAGGATTAGTTCGCCAACTTTTACATGAGAAAATTCGAGATGCTTATATTCATCCACAGGTAATATTTTTCATTTTTTTCACACTACAGTGTTCAAGAATATCTAAAGACATTATGCTTTAAAATTTTGACTTCATAATTTGAATCATCAAAAATGTGTTTATATTTAAAACTCTTGTCATTTGGATTTTTTTCTCTCTACAACTCGCAAATGTCGCAAAATTCTATCAAAATAAAAAAAATTCTCAGAGGTTGATGACGTCAAATTCATCAATATTATTGTAGCTATCATGATGGCTGTATGATAGGATAGATCACATTCATTTTTCTTCCAGCCTACTCATGCATCTATACTAAAACCAATAATGATTGAGAGTAGAAGTAAGCCCAGTTGACAGCAAATCGGGGGCGTGCTTATTAATTTTTTAGAGGGTTAAGAATGAAAGAAAAATTCTTAGTACAATTAGTTAAAATATTCATACACATTTTTTATTTATTTCATTAAAACTTTGCAATATTCGTTGTAGTCATTAGGTGGGCCTTATCAAAACGGAGTAATAATCGTGGTAATTATAGTAGGTACCAAATAAATTAACAATATTAATAAAAAACACAATATATATATATATATATATATATATATATATATATATATATATATATATATATATATATATATGTCAGTCGGTAGCCAAGCGGTTCGGCGTGGGTGCTTTGTTCACTCACTCGAATTGACTGCCGTGTTGGTCGGTGGTTCAAGCCCCAGTCTGAACGATCGATCTTCACTTGCTACCGTCCAACCCGTGTTAGGAATCACACGTTAAAAGGTAAGACCTCGTTAATCCCTAGCTCGCACAAGTTTCGACTTCTGAGGGTTGTCGTTCGTAGGGGTGCGACAGCTGGTTAACGGAAAAACAGATTTTAAACAGATTTTAAACAGATATATATATATATATATATATATATATATATATATATATATATATATATATATATATATATATATATATATAACTTTTTTCACTATTGGGTTGCAGCAATTGATAAGTGAATTCTTTATAACTATTCTCAAGCTTTCGAGTAACTTAAACTCATCGTCAGGGGTACTAGAAAATACAAATTACAAATTTTTGATAATAGAATATAATATAAATGTAAATGTACAAATTTTCGTCTAATCTTCAACCTCAGATTCGTCACTGTTGCTACCGCTATCATCAAGGTGAATTATGATTGGTTCAATATTGTGTTCAATACGTCCCACATTTTTTGCTCCTCTTTTAAAACATGCTGCATGCATTTCTTCCAGTCTTCTGCAGAAACAGTTCGAATAGCTTCTTGTAGGTGATGTTGCACGTCCACTAATTTAAATGTTCTGTTTTCTCGTGCCACATATCCTTTTACTTGCGCCCAGATTAATTCTATTGGGTTTAATTCGCAGTGGTATGGTGGTAACCTTAAAACTGTAATTCCACGACTTAACGCCATTTCATCCTCTGCGAATTTTTTATATTTGTCTGTGTGTAATTTTGTTAGCTGAAGTAGTTCTGCCTTTAAACTATCTTTGTTATATTGGATGTTCTTATTAATTAACCATTCTTGAATTGCTGCTTTTTTCCATGATTGTTTCGGTAATGGTTCTAAATGCCGACTATGGTATGGGGCATTGTCCATGACGATGACAGACCCAGGTTCCACAAGTTGAATGATACCTTCAAACCATTTTTCAAACACCTCCGCATTCATCTCTTCATGATAGTCGCCTGTTTTCTTAGATTTAAATATTAATTCACCATTTGGTAAAAATCCACTGTCGCTTCCTATATGCGTAACCATCAGACGACTACCTTTTCCAGATGGCTGTTTTAACCCAACTGACAAACCTTCAATAAAGGCTTGTCGTGCACTTGTTATATTAACATCCTGCCATACTTTTTTGACCGGATGTCCTTGGTTAACCCATGTCTGGTCCATGAAGTACAATTTTTTTTTGAGCTTCCGAAATTCGTCAATTTTTCTTAGATAGTTTCTTCTCCATGCTATTATTTCTTGACGTTCAATGAGAATGCTTTTTCTGTCAACTTTTCCGTATGTAAATTTCATTTCGTGTACAAGTTTCCTAAAAATTTCTTTACCCATTTTTGGGACCAATTCATGATCGCTAAGTGCCTCCAGAACTGTTTGTAGTGTGGGCAGCTCATTTCTGAAAAAGAAACTGTGAATAGTTCTGCGTATACTGGTTTTGGCTTCTTCATCAACTGTGATTTTTTTTCGTCCGCTACTAGTTTTTGGCGTTTGTACGTCCCCATGAATTTCTGCTTCTCTTAGTATTTTGTAATTTATCTTTTGTAATTGTGGAACTTAATGATGTAGAAATGCCCGGTTCGTTATTCGGAGGTACACACGTAGAATTACAGCACATATGCACAAAGTCATCTTTTGGTGGCTGATGATCTCTTTCAAGACAGTGAAATACTCGCAGTACAATTTGTTTTTCTCTTACTGACCGAGACTCTGACCGTTTTACCTTTTTCGACGTGGAAGGCCCGACCATGTCTCCCATTTTTTGAGTAGTTTGAGAACGGTGTAGAAATATAATTATGTAATGCTTAAACACTTATTAGCACTATTATTTTCACCAATTGTTATCACAACACGTCGATTGCTGACTAACTTAACTGTAAAACGTACAATTCACGCTGTATAATTCACAAACCAATGATACGCTCATGGCTGCAAGTACATTAGTGAGGACTGCAACGATGAGATGGAAGTTACGGTAAAGTGACAAAGACAGAAATATCGTTGCGTACAGCGTTGCCACTAGTTGTAATAAATATCTAACACTATACAGAAAATAATGAATTTTAACTGATCAGTAATCAGGAAATGTATAAGTATTACTCATTACAAGCTCATTACCGATTTTTGTCATAAATAACACCTTTTAATCGTACTAGTATTGTGTATTATCTATAATTTGCCACAACCTACAACTCTACTGCTTACTATATTTTGATTCTGCTATAAACTGGTAACGTAAAATTTAGATATGACAACGCGCTTTACTCTCAATCATTATTGGTTTTACTAAAGCTCTTATCATTGTTTGGCTTCGTCTTGAAAAAATATTGGAATGAGCTAAAAGTGCAAACCCATCCTTTTCTGAAGGCTCATTGGTTTTAGTTATTAACTTAGAGGCCATTTGAAAACATTTTCCCATGTTACACTTGACTTTCAAAAATAAACATTTCTATATCTGTACCTCAGATTTCTCAATAGTACAGTTATCACATAAAGACCTATATTTCTTCAACTCCGTGCCAGGTTAAATAATAATAATAATATTCATTCACCATTTGTGATACATAGCGTGTATATGTATATAGTAGATCAATAATTAAATGAAATAAAGAATATATATATATATATATATATATATATATATATATATATATATGTATGTAGTTCATTTAAGGTCATATGGGTTTGCATATTCGACCTAATTTCAAATTTTAAATCTCCATTGCATATGGTGTTCTACAAAGCAGGTTTCAAAACACGTGTTAGATTCGCTAAATAACAATTTTTCAGAGCAATACTCAACAATTAGACCCAATAGAGTCGGTTGCTTTCAGAGTTGCAAGAGATGTGTTTTCATTTGAACAAATATACTTATGACATAACTATTCCTACATTTAAAACGTTTTTTACATTTCATTTTGTATACCTTTTACATCTCAACAAATATCCTCTATTCTTGTTGACATCTGTATTCCATTGTAAATATGATTATTTTGTGTATTTCATCTTTCTCTTTTTACTTCAGTTCATTGCCGATGTGATGAAACCTTTGAAAATTGAGGACATCATCGATCAAGAAGTTCAAAACTTGTCGGGAGGAGAATTGCAAAGAGTTGCCATGACACTTTGTTTGGGAAAGCCTGCAGATGTCTATCTTATCGACGAACCTAGTGCTTACCTTGATTCTGAGCAACGTTTAGTCGCAGCTAAAGTGATAAAAAGGTGAGAACTGTAGAAAAAAGGTTCAACCCATAATGGAAATATATTCTACTATATTTAAAGTAGTAAAATTATTAATTTTTGGATGCACATGTTTGTGAAATAAAAATCAAACACTAATGTATAAAAGCAATTCTATTCTTTAAAAAAATCACTATGTGGTTACTGAAATTGTATTTTTTTCCAGATTTATTATTCATGCCAAGAAGACTGGTTTTGTAGTAGAGCACGATTTTATCATGGCAACATACTTAGCAGATCGTGTTATTGTATTTGAAGGTTCACCATCTCTGAAGACCACTGCACATGCTCCTCAAACCCTTTTAGCTGGTATGAATCGGTTTTTGGAGTTGCTGGGTATCACTTTCAGACGCGATCCTAATAACTTCCGACCTAGGATCAATAAACTGGAATCTGTGAAAGATTGTGAGCAGAAGAGAGCTGGACAGTATTTCTTTTTGGAAGATTGAACTGCTTTGTATCAGTGTTGAAACAGTACACCAGAAAATTTTCCAGTTCTGATTATATATTTTATTCATATGTATGATCTGGAAAATAAAAGAAATACCCTAATTTCAATATATTCTTTTACTTTTGATTGGTCTGTAGCCGGTCGGTTCGACGTGGGTGCTTTGTTCACTCACTCAATTGATTGCCGTGTTGGTCGGTGGCTCAAGCTGCAGGCTGAACGATCTATTTTCATTTGCTATCCACCAACCCATGTTAGGAGTCACACGTTAAAAGGTAAGACCTCATTAGTCCTTAGCTCGCACAAGTTTCAACTTCTGAGGGTTGTCGTTCGTAGGGGTGCGACAGCTGGTTAACGGAGAAACATATTTTAAACATGGTTAGAATTAGTGTTGGATGTAGTAAGCCATAAAATTCAACCGAATTGATTTGTACTGGTCCTTGCTGAATCATATACCATCAACTTTTCAGATATAATTATTGAGGTTTTTACTGTTTGTATTGCCTCACTGGTAATGTATTGTATGATTGATATTATATGATATGATGTATTGTATGATTGTATGTAATATATAGTATGATTTGTGACAATCTCTAATTACCTCATTTTCTACTGGTAAATTGAATTTTGATCATTACCTTCATTTTATTGTAAGAATAAAAATTTATAAAGGGTTCAGATGATATCATATAATCAGGTACTTACCATAAATTTCTCGAATCTTTGAAAAATTCCTCATCATGTGATTGCGACACTCAATTTTTTGTATCAGAAGTGTTCCATAAGGTGGGGCTTCCAGAAGTTTTTGATGAATACTGCTATCTCCAATCAACTTGTGGAATTTCAAACCATGCATTTTGATGCTCAGTTTGGAACCCTCAAGAGATCGTATTCCATACTGGTTGATGATGAAAGTTGAACGAAAGATATCAAATTGTTGATCTGGGAAACACCAAGAGTGAAAAGAAAAAATATTAAGAGGAGTGCCACAAGGGTCAATGATGATGATCCATACTAAACTTTGCGTAAATCGAGATATCAAAGATTCTATCAAACCATATAAAAAACCTGTGTAGTAAACTCAGTAAGACAGTTTAAAAAAAACAGTAAATCAAAGTGCGGCACTTGCAACATATTCACTTTTTCATTGTCTTTAGGTATGGCATAATAAACTGGAGGCATGTCTTCATAGAATATTTGTCATTCAAAAATCTGCAGTAAGAAGTATAGTCTCTGGCAATTATGATGAAAAGTGTCGACCAATATTTGTAAAATTTGAAATAATGAGCCTATATACAGTTATTGTTTATAAAAATCTATTTCTTGTTCAATAGAACTTGGTTAATAAAGTTGCTCACAAGGATATACACCAACATGATACAAGAAATAAATCAAACCTTGTTCCTATAGCTAATAGGTTGAAAACAACAAATAATATGGGAATTAAGCTATACAATGCCTTATCTGTCGAATTTCGTAACTTGCCATTCAGAAGATTCAAAAACTTTTTGAAAAAAAAATTAATCAACCATCCATTGAACCTGATCAATTTTTCGAAGTTATTCAGGAAGAAAGAGGCACTTTTGTGATCACCTACTGAACTTATACTCATCTTTGAATAGATATATGTCAGTTGTGATTTATAATTTGTAAAATACATTGATGGATGTAGCCGTTACTACGTGGTAGAAAATCATCATGAGAAATGAAACTTTCTATGTTTTTTACCACTTTTATTTCATTCTAACGCTGCAGATTCTTTCTATAAGGACATTTTCAAACTTATACATACAGTCAAAAACTTGCATATCAAAATTCCGCTCTTTAAAAAAAGTCATACACAAAGATTCGTTTTCTTTTTCGGACGACCCAAACTATACAACCTATACTATACAACCTATACAAACTATACAACCGTGTTAGGAATCACACGTTAAAAGGTAAGACCTCGTTAATCCTTAGCTCGCACAAGTTTCGACTTCTGAGGGTTGTCGTTCGTAGGGGTGCGATAGCTGGTTAACGGAAAAACATATTTTAAACATACATATTTTTTTTTCTTCCAACACACCTGAAAAAAACGAAAAAAATTAGTAAATTTAAACCGATCCTCAAGCAACACATTCAAGATATAAAAAAAAACTAAATAATTGAAGACTCACCTCAAAATCCTGCATCGCCGATCGCTACCCTCTGCATTAACACCATCATTAGGATTACCAGTTTTTTTATTATAATTTCTATTTTCTAAATTTATATTATTCTTTGTATTTTTTGTTTACGCTTACATTTTTTATTCTTTACTTTGGAAGAAGCAAGATTATTATTGTATCATATTGTATATGAATACATTTATTTTAATGAATCGAAGAGGTTTTGTATTAAAGTGTATAATATATTAAAATTCTTGCAAAGCGCTTTCGACTTTTGTCATCATCAGTGCTCACTTGTCAGGCAACAGGAAGTATCATGATAAGTGAATTGTACATTGTAATATTTAAAATTATATAAAATAAAATAGGCTTATAGCCAAAAAATACATTTTTTGGATTCAGGCCATGTGGTTCAGTCAAAGTATTTTCATAAAATACTTTGACTGAACCACATGGCCTGAATCCAAAAAATGTATTTTTTGGCTATAAGCCTATTTTATTTTATATAATTTTAAATATTACAATGTACAATTCACTTATCATGATACTTCCTGTTGCCTGACAAGTGAGCACTGATGATGACAAAAGTCGAAAGCGCTTTGCAAGAATTTTAATATATTATACACTTTAATACAAAACCTCTTCGATTCATTAATTGAAATAAGTGTATTCAGCTTTTCCAAATCCTTTTACATTTATTTTAGACTGTATCAAGAGAAATCATACGAATTAACCTTTTATTTAACTTAATTTCTGTTTTGTACACATTGTACGATTCAAATGTACTTTTTCTGAAGCTGAATAAAGAATAAGTATGAAGTAAAAAAAAAACTAAAAGTGATTGATTATATATCAGCCCTTATATAACGCCACCCACCACTGTTATTCACTCCAATTTCTGTAGCATTTGTGGTCAGGTAGAGGAATATCGTCAAATTGCACGTCTTGAAGTAACTTGGCTTGAATTTTCATTTTTTTTCAATTGTTGCATATATTTCATTTTATTGAAATTTCATTTCAGGTCTTTCTTTTGCTTAATATAATTGTTATTTTCAGCCATTCATTTTAACTTATGATGTACTGTTTGGAACCTTTGGTGAAGTAATGAATATTACTGGAGTTTTTTTCCCCAATACAAAATCGTTATTTTTACACCTCGACACGTGTTTCGATCACCAAGTGATCATCTTCAAAAGGAGGAAGAGGAAGATAAAACTGAATCTTTCTCTTGAAGATGATCACTTGGTGATCGAAACACGTGTCGAGGTGTAAAAATAACGATTTGGTGTTGGGAGAAAACTCCAGTAATATTCATTCATTTTAATTTTATTGATTCTTTCACGGATTTCAAATCATTTTATACCATATTAGACAATGGAAGTCCGAACTAATGAAATTCAAGTAAAGAAAAGAGAATTGAAACTTTCCATGTTTTTACAACTTTTATTTGTAACTTACGTTGTACTACAGTTTCGTCCTATAAAGATATTTTCAAACTTAAACATTAAAATGGAGTTTAATGTTTAGAAAAAGACAATATGATGTACCCACCCTCATTTATTGAAAGATTTTAAATTTTCCCAAGTGAGTAAAGGAGGAATTCATTCAGGAAGAATTTGAAAAAAAATTTGGTGAAACAAAGGAGAGATTGGAAAAAGTAGTCGATGAGAAGTTTGATGGGGTTGACAGGAAACTTGAAGACACTCCTTTATGGACAGCTCTGATAGGGAGCGAGAGATTATCGTGGCGCAGAAGGAGGATCCGGTCCTGAAAACTGTACGAGGATGGATTGACAAAGGAATGAGGCTGAAATGGCAACGCAAGAGATCTCCAAGTACGGCGAGCAGAAAAAAGGTTACTGGCTCCAATGAGACTTCATGTGCATTCGAGATGGCCTACTCACTCGGAAATGGGTGAACCCACGAGGAAAAGCGTAACAATATTATCCAATGGCTGTAGGCGATGTAAATTCATGACTTTCTAGCAGTACTTTTTTGAACTCTTGCCAGGAACCTTTTGATGTTTAGTTTATGCTGCTAGACTACCAAAAAGGAAAAACCATATGTCAGTTGCGTAGATGGCAATTTGAAAGAATATTTATATACCGAAGTAGACAATAAAGTTTTGAATAGAGGATTCCAGGATATGCAGTTATTTAGAAGGTGAATACTATGAATGTAAATGTAAAGCTTGTTTTAAGAAACTGGATGACTAACAAATAAGGAAGTTGTTCGATAAAAAGAGGAAAAAAATCATTTACCAGAGAGTTAGTTGAGCGAGTTCGAAGGAAATATCAAGAACTTGATTGGTTTTTAGGGTCAATGTAAAAAATCACGTGGATGAAGACATAGACGCCGAGGAGTATTTTCAATATTTGCTTTAATCCTTCTGGATCCTATCTTATTGTCATCGACCAACTGAAAGCAAGGTTCATTAAGGATATACTATTCATAGAGATATACGTAGGGAGCTTTTCAAATTAGTCTTAAGACGAGCAATGGAAAAGAAAACATGTAGGTATGTCACTTTCCAGTTTATACAATAAATTAGAAAGACAATTTAAGGGATGGACAGACGACTCAATCCACGAATGTCAAAGATAAAAGAGGCTCCTACAGGCGGGTCGTTGCAAAGCTAAGCTTCGACATCAACCAGGAAATTGATGTCGATTTTAGACTTTCCCTTTGGGTTCAGTTGAGTGTCATCACATCAGTGATGACACCTCTTCGACTTGAAACAGTGCTGTTGTTGGATCACGAGTTCATCTAGTTGCGTTTTAGTGTAAGCTGCAGTGATAGACAGAGGACGAATCTCGGTCAGCAGGCGATCTCAAAACTTGGCTTTGCGACGGATCAACGATCAAAAATAAACAAGAGGAGCTTTGTTTATTTTTGATTTTCGTGGATATAATCCAACACCCTTCGTGGTATTAGCCAGAGGAGTAGTTGTTTTCTGATAGGCGTCAGTCCATTCAACCTATTGTGTAGGTATATTCGAGACTGGATTGAACGTTTAAAGTTCATTTCTTTAGATTTATTTACTTTTTTGCTTGTCTCTCAAGGAAAGTTTAGTAGTTCAGCCACCACTCATGAGATCTTGGCGGGTTGAAATAGCGTTGTCTGGAGTTAGATCACGAGTTCTTCTATGTGATTTCTGTATCGTTAATGCTGACCCATCGTGGTTGATGCATTTTTCTTCAATGAAATAATCATTGAAAGGTTTAGTTCCAAATTTTGTAGGTAGGTACACCTTTTGCTCCATTGTTAATAGGTAGAATACACTGCGGTGCAGCATTTGTAATTGTACGAGGCAGGTTCGTTAAATCTCAGCGATAGCACAAAATGCTGGATTGTTTTATTCACTTATGCTCTACGCATAGCATTCGGAACTGTCAAAACCACTCTCCATAGAATTATTCATAATGAGTCTCCGAAGGTTTGTTGCCAGAAGAGAAAGGTTTTCTAAAATTTATTCCGATATGACGAATGATTTAATCAAAAACATTCACTAGCAGAAACTTTTGGAATTATTACCTGTAAAGGTCTGTGAGCAAACGCCGCACCCATCATGCAAACAGCTTTCTCCTGTCTAAATTTTCAGATAATATACGATGTACCGCACTTTTTAAAATGCCTACTAAGTCTGCTAGCTGGCACACTTACAGTCGACGGTCATTTAGTACACCTCATTTGGTCGACCACTGATGTTCGTGTTGACAGCTCATACGGCCTCGTTTAAACTCTGCTACCCAATATTTTACTGTTGTAAACGAAGGCGTAGACTTACCCAGAGTAGAATCCAGCTCAGCTTGTATATTGGTTGGGCTGAGGTCTTTCAAATAAAAGTATAGTACCACATAACGATGACAAATTTTCTCCATTTTCACAAATTCACCGAAAACGTTCGCTATTGATGACTGTTAAACAAATACTAAACAACGCAGCGCCTTCAAACTTGAAACATATGCTTTATAGATTGTGTACTTTCTAATATTTTCCAAACAACTAGCGCCATCTCTAAGTCTAAGTCAGGTCGGGTACTTCTGAGACCATCCTCGTATTGATGAGCTCTACGTCCTCTCCATAATCCTGGCCATTGCCTCGTCGTTTTTTTAGATGGACCATTGCACTTTTATTTGTCTATTCTAAATTCCATACCGATAAAAGACTTTACTTATCGATCTCCTCTAACGACTGATATCCTTTTCTTCAGAGGCATGAATTTTGTGAACATCTACATAAAACAAATGGATAACTTTATGCCTCCAGTTTCTCGGTGTGTTACCGTTGAATCTAAGATAATGGCAATAGTGAGATGCAGAAATGATGGGGTCTGAAAGAATCATCCTGAAATATATCACTTCTGGAAGTGACTGCCTCTGTTTAGACTTCAGTCTGGCCAGATGTCATGGTGAACAGTGGTATCAGTTGTTTAAGGCATCTCACTATTTTGTCAGGTACCGCAAGGCATCCGAGCTCATGTTCAAATTGAAAGTGGTATACTTTTACGAGAGATAAGTTTTTGGGAAAGAAAGAAATGTTTATAAGAAAATTGTTGTTTGTTGTTTCAAGAAAGCTTTTTTCCAGCTGTGTGTGAAAGTTACTTCTTTGCGTGATCTACTCATCTTTGAAAAGAGTTTATTTTGAAATTAAATGTTCATTTGAAGTTAGTTATTTCGGGAGAGACTTTTCCAGTTTGTATCTGAAAATAACCTCTATGCATGATCTACATCTACACATTTGTGGAAAGAGTTTATTTTGAACCTGAATGTTGTCTTCCTTTATTCGGAAGTTTCCCATATTTTTTGTATGAAGAGGAAAAGAAGTAGAAATTCAGAAACATTCATTTTCCAATATTCGAAATAATGTCAACAATTACTCTAATCTGTTTTTTGATTCAGATACGATTTGAGGTCTAGGAAGGTAGGTACCTTATTGTTTCCGGGGTTTAACTTTAATTTTGATTATTGGGCTCTGGGCTACAGACAAATATTTTTATTTCAACAGTAAATTACGAAAAGAGTTTCATCTGAGAAGTGAATACAGTATTTAGCAATAGAATTTTGAAATATCGACTATACTTATAAAAAATCAAACGAATCATCTCTCAACATAATAGGTATAGGTAATTATTGGTAGTTATAACCATTCTCGTAATGACACACCTACGAATCATATTAGGAAGTGAGTGAAATAACACTTGATACGGTACTGCTAAAATATGAAATATGATGGTGGTAGATGATTTATTTCACGAATAGCATAAATTTGAATGTTCAAAAAAGATACTAGTATTCATTTTACACAAAACTGATTAATACTGTCTCAATGTAAATACCACAGACCTTAAAACAAAACACTTTCACCGAAATGAAATATCCTGAAAAAATGTAATAAGTAGTTTCGTCTTTATCGCATAATTCGGCCTCCAGATTATTTATTTTTTCAGGCTAGTAGGTACCTATATTTTTTACTGAAGTGATATAGTTGAGGTATTCTGTATTTGGGAGGAGCGACATCCAGTAGGTCATAAAGTTGAATCTTCCTTCACTATATGCGGACGATGTTCAGTTTATCGTATTGACTTCTGAAACAAGACTGAAACATGTAAGTTTGACACCGTCCATTAAAATTGTTGTCTGCAGACAGAGCAGAGACCTCTATAGCAGTATCCTGCTGAATGGATTTCTCGCATTCTCGATTCTCGCATTCGTGGTAGATTTTTCGGTGGGTGTGACACAAGAAACAATTCCTTTTCATTTCTAATTTGTAAGTATATTTTTGTAATGATATATTTTATAGTAATACGCATTGTTAGTGTTTTATCAAAATATAATTTGGATCAAACTTCGATTGATTATCATATTATTCAGTAATGCATTTTTAGTATGTAATTGACCAGTTGGACCGCAACTTGCAGGAACCTGAGATATATTGATTTCCATTTTATTGTTCTGTTAATGTTTCTCTAGTTTGTTGAGTAATCACGAGATTCATAAATGAAATTATTTTGTAGGGTGAACGGATTACTACATATGAGGGCATGTAGAAAAGTATTTTTAAAAATAGATTCACTCGATTTGGGTATGGTTATACCGTCACTAAAGTATACAAAACTATAAATAACTCGTATCAAACGAAGTGCACGAAATATATAAACTAATTACCCATCTTTGGAAAAAATCTTTACGAATTATGACTAATAAGTATAACCATTAAGAAGATTAGTCTTCTCTGTCTATCTTGTCAGTTCTCTGAAATTGTTATTCACTAGATTGTACGGTAATAATTATTTAAAAGCATGATGTCATGCTTGTTTGTAATTCCATGGCTAAATTCACACAGCTCATGGTCTCTGATTCAGTTCATCAGTATCTGTCGTACCGGTATAAGTTTGAAAATTGCTGCAATATTTTTAATTTCAATTTTAGTAATTGTGAACTTCTCTAATTGTTCTAGTCACATCATACATCTACTGAAGCAAAATGAGTAACCAACAGTATTATCCTTTCAAAGTAAGTATTATTGATTGTTAATTTTCTAGGGATGGGCACAATATTTCCATCAGTAAACTTGACCCATTCTATTTAAATTTTTTCGTAATCTCTATTATTATTTTATTAAAATCACACGGTGGATTCTTATTGAATGCAAATGGATTGTAATAATAGGAAGTCGTAGATGAACCACACTCTATTTTTCATTTTGTATCGGCTTTTTTCACGAGTTGAATGGAAAAATAGATTATAACTATTCTAGATATTCGTAGAATAATGCCTCTCATAAGATATACCTGTCAGCTGTAACTCCTGACAGATTAGGTCAACAGGAGAGAACAAGGTTACAGCAATGAATTCACTTACGTTCCGATTTCGCTCTACTTCATTGGAGTCACAAGTCCAGGGTAGTGAAGTGGAAGACCCGTAGAAGTTTACAACCGGAATTGTCTGTTTCACCGGTATACGTTTTCGACCACAGAAAAGCCATGCCCTTTGGAGTTTGAAGTGAAGGGTTCTGGATGGAACCTCTAAAATTATTTTGAGTTTTACACTCTTACAGGGATTCGAGGCAGCTGAAGGAGCTACCGAGAATCTGAGGTTAGTTTCTGGGTCAGCGAGTTAGAACCTATTCAGAAAAAAGCCCACAACAAAATAGTGAAATCAATTTACTCCTGCGGCTATTAAGAATGTGTCAACGACAATAAAGACCTCGGTTTATTAAAACATCCCAAGTCGAAAATTGGCAACCACGAGATTCATTATTTTGAACGTAACCAAACCAAAACCAAAACTCTTTATATTCCGTTCAAATTCTACAATAGATAACAAAAAATCTATAAATATAATACAACCATTCTCCCACATGCGAGAGCAGGGTTGGGAGAAGGAAGGGGATCAGGTAATGGGGGATACTGGCAGGAGGATGACTGTTTATCTGAGCCTAACAGGATGACAAAAGAAACGCTGCCACACGGTCCCACGATTGGACAGTGGAAGGCGCGCCTGCAGGTGTTAACGAGTAGCTCTCCGTTGAACAGATTTTGGCTTTAAGCCTCCGTCTATGACGTCTCGCTTCCTATACTGGCAGGAGGATGACTGCTTTGCTGAGCCTAACAGGATGACAAAAGAAACGCTGCCACACGGTCCCACGATTGGACAGTGGAAGGCGCGCCTGCAGGTGTTAACGAGTAGCTCTCCGTTGAACAGATTTTGGCTTTAAGCCTCCGTCTATGACGTCTCGCTTCCTATACTGGCAGGAGGATGACTGTTTTGCTGAGCCTAACAGGATGACAAAAGAAACGCTGCCACACGGTCCCACGATTGGACAGTGGAAGGCGCGCCTGCAGGTGTTAACGAGTAGCTCTCCGTTGAGCAGATTTTCGCTTTAAGCCTCCGTCTATGACGTCTCGCTTCCTGCTGAATCTCACGTGAGAGATTTCCTTTTGGTGCAATTTTGATATTGCTGAATCTCATTTTTACCTATGTAAGCCAATAATAGTTGTCCGGAAGCTCCTGGAAATAGTTCATGAAAAAACCAGGTGATGTATTCTAAAAACACTTTATTGTGTGATTTTCACTAGATAGTTTTACAAAAACACAATACGTGTTTCGCCATATAATGGCTTCCTCGGGCGTGTCTTGATCATTATTATACGCCCGAGGAAGCCATTGTATGGCGAAACACTGTTGCGTTTTCGTAAAACTGTCTAGTGAAAATCACACAATAAAGTGTTTTTAGAATACGTTAGTTATGGATTTTCATCAAGTATCGGCCGATTCCATCATATATCAAAAACCAGGTAATCATTTTGAAACGGACATATCTGGGTTTTCACTCTCCTAAAATTTGCCAATAAAATTAATGGAACAAGATTCATTCAACTTGTTAGCAATACTTTTTTCTTTACCTAACACTAAACATCCATAAAATAATTGAAATGGGAATATAATTCAAGGCATATTGATTAATTGAAGAAACATAATATGAAATGTCAGGTATAACAATTTGTCAGCTGTAACGAATCATCTATTTTGTCGACAGAATCATTTTCACAATTCCATTTTTATTAACAACCGTTGATTATTTTTTTTAATGATATTGCAAAAATGGAAAGACAAAAAAGATTATTATCAATCGGGATTGGTCTTTGGAATGAATGAGAACATCACATTCTCTGTAAATATCGGAGCAGTCATACAAAGGACCTGCCTGTAAAATTTTTCTGAGTGCTCTGGTAGAACTTTTTAAGTTTTCAGTTTCATTCGGTCATTTTACTTCAAAGAGGAACACGGAAATTCCATTTCACCACCAATTGTGGTGAAATGGAAACAGCTATTCAGTGCCAATTTTTCGGGACTACTAATTTTCACAAAGGTTCTCGTTTATTCTTCACTTTCTATTCAATTTATATTTTGAATATTTGCATGAATCTTGAGCCAAATCAGTGTGTCATTCATGTCGTAAGTCTCAAATGTTTTTATACACAAATATGTAAAACTTTTTTTATATTTAATTTTTTTTTATATTTCCAAAATCTGCTGAACAAAACGCTTCTGTAAGTAATTATGCAAGGAATTTTCTTGATATACCTACTATATTATATTTCCGAGTACTTAGAAGAAACTTTATTGTATTGTTAGTGTTCCATCAATTTTTAGATTCTGTCTGCATATTTATACAAAAGTTTAGGTTGAAATTAGTATTGAAAAATAACTGCATTTGACTTCAGAAAACTTATATCAATTATATGTTCCTCTAATTCAGTTTTGAAAATCAGCATTTATCTGTTTTGTTCTTCACTTAGTGTGCATTTTGATAACTTTTCAGATTTGTAGCCTCCTTTGATTCCAGTTTTGAATGGAACTTGATTCTATGATTTTGTTTCCCCATGTAGTATTTCAAATAAAACAGAATGTTTGAACCATGCATATGGTAAGTCGTCACCATTTGCATGAAAAATATTTGATTTAATAAGTCTTTGAATATTCCTTGATTTATTCTAGAATAATATTTCTGTTATTATACAAATACAGTATTAGATAATCTAAAAGAACAATTATTTATTTTGGTGATGGAAACATGTTATTGTTCGTCATATTGTGGGGAAAATTAGATATATGATGAGTATTTTCTGAAAACCATATTGGGTGACCTGAAAACAATAATGGTTACTGGTTTAACGAAATAGAGAGCCTATTTAAACATGGAAGACATATTCGGATGATGAATTCCGATCTTTTGATTTTGCATCAACTGATAGGAACTATCTATTTTCGTGAAGTAGTTTAAAATCCTTATCGAGTTTCAAATATATATATATATATATATATCTTCGATAATAACTTCCGAGTGTTAGTGCTTTTATGTTGTGATCACCTAGTTTGTTTCAAATAAAAATAAATAGTTCATTTACGTTCATTGAACTCTAGTTTGTTACCACTGAAAGAACTATCTGAATTTTCTTTTTATTTGTTTTAAAGATATAAGTGGTTGATTTAAATGTCATTCATCAATATCAAAACAAGTAATTTGATATTTTTTTTGTTTTTTATCCAATTCTTATGGGTTTTTAAGTAATTGGAGGCTGACGAACGGTAAACAAAATATATATTTGATTCAAGTATGAAATATCACCATAGAATATTCATTAAGAAGAAACTCCATAAATCTATCATTATGTATCTTGGAGCTTGGCTTATATATGTTCGAGGCATTTCTTCAATAGATAACTATAACTAATTGCAACCTAGCTCCTTCAAAGTTTTTTTCAAAAAGCAGTCTTGGACTCTACAGAATATTTTCAAAGTGATTTCAACATACATGATGAATTCGCCAATTTCAATGCTACAAAAATGTTTTTTTTATGTGTTCAATATGCAAGTATAGATGTTGAATGAATATTGAATATTAGTTATTTATCGTATTGCTACTTTTACTATAAATCTTTTCCATCCCATTTTAACTCTTTTATTGCTGTCGTCATTAATTAATAAACAGTAAATTTTTGGCTAGAAATCTGGTGACCTGGTCACTATAAATTGAATAACTTTTTCAACATAATTTCAGTTATGGGCGTTGTTAGTTACATATGCATGTGATATAACATATATTTTTTCACCTCTTCACAATTATCAAATTTCCTGTTGTGCTTATTGAATGATTACAGACCGGATACCGGACACCATGAGATAAAAGTAATAATACCTACACTCATTCTAGCGAAATAACTTTTCGATTTGTTTTATCGTAGTTTTGCCATAATGAATAGGTACGACCAAGTAAATGAATTTGCATTGAAAGAAATTGTTATTTGATGATAATAATGTTACCGTTTGGAAAAAATTATATTTTGTCAAGAGCTCGGACTTGAAAAGCCACAAGCTGACATTTTTTACTTTTAGAAAGTGAAAGAAGCCATAGGAATTTAAACAGACAGTACGCGTCAAAAATATGTGACGTCAGAGGGCTCTATGACTTGGTGACATTGGCTTGTTACTCCAAGAAAAAAGTTGCCTAGAACCGTCAAATCTATTTATTTCCGGAATTATTCTTATTGAAAGGATTTTATCTCTGAGAAGAGGTTGTATCTTGCCTGTTATGTGATCCGAAATATTTTTCATTGGAGTTCATGCAAGTCTGATTTTATTTTATAGATATCTTTGATCAACTTTCGGAGGTCTTTTTGATTGACGGTCATGATTCGTTGATTTAGGTAGAGTCTACTATTGCTAATAAAAAATCCAGATATATGATTATTTAATATGATATTTGACTGAATTCTGAAGGAAACTTCTGAATTATTGTCGTCTAAATGTTTTTAGAGAGACACTCACTTGTGCTATTCCCCTAAAATTAAAAAGTTTTATATGAGCTCAAAATTATTAAATTTTAACAACAGTGTTGATATATTAAAAAATAACCGACTGACCTGTTTATTAGGATTTTTTGTAAACAATTATATGCAAAGACCAAATGACGAGATTTCATGTAGCAATTCTATCATTACGACTTACATTTTTACGTGGGAACAAACAAAAAGTTTTCACTGAAAAGCAGAATTATCATATCTGTTCCATTTTATTTGGGGTAGTAATATATTATTCTAATTTCATTAACAAAAACTATTTATCTTGTAGAATTTCATTATTGATCTGTTAGAATGTACTTATAGAAAATCAAATTTTAAATAATTTAAGAGTTTTCTCGAAACTGAAAGAAATCAGAAATATTTACAAATCCCAAATGGAACCTTTTTTCATGGGAGCACTGTTTACTGTGTACACATAAAATTAAACCTATTTTATAGTCAACATTTTTGTCTGCTTACTCATACATGTTAATAACTAACGTAATTTGTCTGTAAATATTATAAATTATTACATATATATTCGTGAATATAAACATACTTAGTCGCTTGTCAACTTGATACTTGATAAATCTGAAAATGGCAAAGTTTTGCTGGGCGGAATTTAAACGAGCTGGGATAGTTATTAGGACTTCTCCAACTTCAATTGAAACTTGTTACCAAGAAGATACAAACAGGGTTCATAAATTTTAGAGTTTGAAAGAAAGTCAGTGCAGCATGCCAAAAACTAAAAAATAAATATAAAATGTGTAAAGTGGAAGTGCACATAACGAAATAACTTATGAATATGACTTCGATAAACATCATGTGACATCATGAAAATGATGTCACAAAAATTCAATGATTATGCTATCCAATGACATCACATTGGTTAACCATAATAGTACATATTTTGTTTTTGTGTTTTGCGATTTGAGAAAAGTATCATTTTTATATTGTCCTCTCCAGAGGGTTGTTGACGGAAACTCTTCGTAATTAACTTCGTCATCCTATTTTTTATTGGAAACTCAAAGATTAGTGATGGATGCTGAAAGAGAACTTTATACTAGAAAAATGAAGTTATGCAGTAGGTATTTACATTTTGAAAAATGACTTTGGAGATGTTCGTTTCTATGAGAAAGTACACAATTTTGTACCCAAACCTTATATTATCTTCGGAAATGGTACCCGCTCCATTTTTACTTTTATGTTCAATTTTCTTGCGTTTCTGTCTTAATTGCGTTTTGGGGACTTCATTTTCCTGGATATTTTATCCGCATTTGTTTTGACAATTCATCATGTTTGATATTTCTATTCCTGTATTCTTTGCAATTGATGTCCCAAAATGCGGGAGCAGCTTTAAACATTTCAATTAGCTCTATCAGCAGCTCTCTGGTCCATATCGTGTTTGCTGCTGAATAGAATAACAATGAACCACATTCTAAAGTTTTTTCAATAATAAAAATATTCACAAATATCATACATGCTAGATGTAGAATGTGATGAAAAGGCTAGCTACCGACACTACTTGTCGACAACACCGTATAGACTGAGCGATGTTTTCCATGTGAAATGGAAAACATGGATACAAGCAACAGGAAAAAAATTTCTTGCCATGCCGCCCGATATTGACGAGTATCCATTAACTAGTCTAGTTGACGGGGTACACGTTGGCAACACCAATATTAACATGTTGCCAACATTTTGTTGGCCGGTCTGTGCTTACCCTTACAGCAACAGCTATGCTTCTATATTATATTATATCTATCTTATATCTATATTATATCTAATCAGTGTGTTGTTTGAACCAGTTTCTGACGGGCTGTTCTATTCATTTGTAACTCAAAACGTCAGTTAATCAGTTGAAATGATGAAGGTTAGGTTAGGTCCAAAGTGAGTGGCTTTATTCGATTCTCCACCGCAACCCGCAAGGGTTTGTTGTGGCTCACATCTTCTCACACCCGACCAAATAAACCCAGCTTCTTAACGAAGCCGATTAGTTTGTATGGTGAGTGGTCTTTCAGGTCAGATGGTAAGAGTACGGCTCTGCCGAACTCTAAAAACCAGTTTAATACACAAATCTTTTTTTTCATATCTTATGCAATAATTGAAAACGTGCTTAGTTTTGAAATGATTGACAGTTCTTTTAGTATTAATTGGTAGGTACTTAACTATTTCTGAAAAACTTTGAAGAAACGATTAATAAAATTGATAATTCTGATATGTAGCCTTATTGAGTAGCATTCTGAATTTTTTTTCCCTAATCAAGTTTCACGAAAGTACTTTTTGACTGGAGACTTACGAGACATTTCTATAATAACTATTCTAAGGATATTTTGTCCATTGATTGATGATTTTTGATAGGAAGCTTTGTTTTGAAGAAACGGAGCGAAAAAGAATTTCCACAACAACAATTTATTACCAAAAATTACACGTAATTTTTCTTAATCTACAAGAACTGTTGAAAACACTAGGATCATTTCTGATTGCGTTACACCCAGCAATTATCCGATTTCTCAAATCTTCCACATCTTCCACTGGAGTAGTATGAACTAATGACTTTGGATTTTTTATTACTTGGTAGGTCCAGTGTAGTACGCTATACTTTTATTTCGGCTACGTTAATAATTTCAAAATTACCAAAATTGTTATTGTCGCATTTTTTTCGCCCCGTATCTTCGAAACAAAGTGCCCTATCAAAAATCATTAAAGGACAGAATATTCCTAGAATAGTCCAAGGCATAGTCCCTTAAATTTTTGCCGCATGTTTAATAAACACCCTGTATATTGTAAATTTGAGTGAATGGTGTTTTGTTTCAGTTCATATGGGCTCGATTTCATATCAAGGTTTCGAAATTGTTTCACAACTGATTTGAAATAATGTATGTATTGTTCGTTCATTGCCAAAGGAAGAATATTTCGTTATTCTGACTCCAAAGAATGGGCTGTCAGTGAATGAAATCTATACCCACTTTGTCCTGAGTTTATAATGGCGAATAGTCACCTTGAATACCTGTGTTATAATTTCAATGTTGCAAGAATTGTTTCACCACAAAAGTCATTTCATGTATGTTTGTTTACTCATCTCACCTTAATACGAACTATCCAATGACACAGCCAAACATATTATGAGTAAATATTTTTTATTTATTTCCAAACAGTAAATCAACTTATGCTTTACGTTAGGTGAATAGAACATCCACAGTCCCTGATATCAAAATGCCTAGCAACACCTTTTGTTTTTGAGAGTAATGATGTTTTCTCTCGACTTTTGACGAAGTTCTCACTCAAAAACGATGATGGAAAATTTCACTAAAATTTGTACGCTGTGCATACTATTTCTTCCCTATTCACGAAAAGTAAGATTTTAATAATAATCATATACAGTTATTATAAAAGTATCTGGCATGATTTAAAGCCATAGCCAACTATAATATATATTTATTGGAGAAAAACATCCACGGCTACACATATACTCAACTAGTATTCAACCAACCCTAGTAAATGAAAAATATCATGTAATTGTGAAACATATTCCAAATTACGTTCGTTTGTACATTTATCTTAAGTAGAAGCTTTTTTAATCCGGACCTGTATCTATTGACACAGTTTGGGCAAAGCTTATTTCATCTGGACTGTATCTCGTATCTATCGACACAATTTGGGCACTTTTACTTGTGTAATATATTTTCTAGTAAACTACCTATTAATAATCTTTAGGACTTTTCACTTGTAAAATATATATTTCTGCCAACTTTGAAAACAAAAATTGTTGAGCTGACGCTCTTTTAAAATGACCACCCTCATGAGACGAAACTTGTGAGAGCTAAGTATTTACGAGGTCTTACCTATCAACATGTGATTTCTAGCACAGTAGAATACGTAAAATACTATTACATTAAAAATCCGGTAGGTGATTTATTACAGTACCAGTTGTTTTACCGGAATATAAATGAATACCTACTGTAGTAACACCTTATGGTCATGACTCATATATTATATTTCATTTTCTTTTTAATATCTCATGAATATCTGTTTAAAAATCTGTTCAATGTTTTTCCGTTAACCAGCTATCGTCCCCCTACGAACGACAACTCTCAAAAGTCGAAACTTGTGCGAGCTAAGAACTAACGAGGTCTTACCTTTCAACGTGTGATTCCTAACACGGGTTGGACGATAGAAAGTGACTATTATCAGTTTCCGAATATTTTACATTCACTAAAGATGGTAGAATGGTAGAAACATATATTTCACAATTAAAAAACCTGAAGATTGTTAATTGATATCAATAGATATTCGGTCATAATAAAGAAAATACAATTGAAACTTTCTATGTTTTTTACCACTTTTATTTGTAACTAACGTTACTGCAGTTTCGTCCTATAAGGACTTTTAAAAGTTGTACATTAAACTTTTTTGTATATGTATGTATACGTTTGAAAATGTCCTTATAGGACGAAACTGCAGTAACGTTAGTTACAAATAAAAGTGGTAAAAAACATAGAAAGTTTAAATTCTCTTTTCTTCATTATGATCTCCTACCACGTAGTAACGGCTACATCCATCAATTTATTTAGATATAAGGTCCAATAAAATAAAAATTAACTACTTATTTGAGTTGAGAAAAATATATGAAAATCATAATTAGGAGTATATTCCATAATTTTCCAATACTGAAGTTGGTAGGAGAAAGTATTTAACAAGTAAAAGTGCCTAAATTTTGTCAATAGATATGGATTTGGTTGAGTTGGATAGTAATAAAGAACATGATTTGGAGTCTATTTCATAATTCCGTGACATTCTTGATTTACTAGGGTATGTTTCAGAGTAGTTGGGTATATGTATAACCGTGAATGTTTTTTTATAATAAATATTAAGAGACAAGGGCGCAAAGGGCGTATTTTTCTAGTTCGACTTTGAATTATGACAGTTACTTTTATAATAATCGTAAATGGTTATTATTCCAATCTCAGTTTTCGTTAATATGGTAAAAATAGTATGAACAGCTTGTACCTTTTGTACAGATTTTAGTAAAATTTCTCATTATCATTTTTGATGAATAAAAGTAAAATTTTAAATTATAATCAATTATATCGACATTCAGTAATTTTTTATGTGCCTGATTGTTGCCCCAAACATTGCAACTAACCTTTTTAGGCTGGAAACATGTTTGCCCTTTTCATGCATTTTTCGTGGGAAGCGTTCATCTGACTTGGTCGGATTGTTATGCAGCAAACAACAGCTGCCCATTGCCTGCAATTTCAACTCAATACACAATGCATCTCAAAGTATACCGTTTCTATAGAAGAGTGAAATATAAAATTCTTGAGCATTTTCTAGAACCGTTGATGCATATCCATTAAATATCAGTCTTGAAAATACGCCTAGCCGTCCATTGGAACCGCATTCGGCCGAAAACGTTTCCAGTGGACGGTCGGTCTACGTGTTTCCAATATACGATATGGTTAAATAAGTATCTTGTTATTGGTTTGAAGTTTGTGTCACATCTATTCATATATTTATCATCAATAAAGTACATAAAAACGTATCTTTTTGTTTGAGAATTTTATTAATGAGCTTCGGACCTAATTATAGCTATGTAGTCAAGCGAGTTACATATGAATTTCTCCGTGTGACGCCAGGCGTGATATAAATTGAAAATAAAAGCTGATTACATGTTAATTATAAATATAGAATCACACGTAATCGGTATTGTTATTTTATCTTCATAAAACGAGAATGTAAATAAACCAAGGCAGTGTTCTTTTTTGATCGAATGCTTTCTGAAATAGGCTTTGGTATTTTAGGGTGTTTAAAGAAATCAATATATGTCTACCACACACACAACCAACAAAAATAACGCAATTGCTTTAATGCAGTCCAATTCCTAGATCTACTCAACCTAATTAGATCTGTTCGGTCTGTTAACTGCATTAATGCAGTTGTTTAGTTTTTGTCGGTAGTGTATGCGGAAGAAAAAGGAGTTTTGTGCAGGTATAGCATGGTTGACGGAGATCCTTAGTTGTTTGTCAATCTCACAAACATTATAATAGACCCACTCAAAGAATGTAACCTTTCATGGTCCGTGATAACTGAGTGAAAGCTATTTTACGTTTTTTTGGCAGTGGTCTATGCCTGACGTTTCGTCTAATACTGCGGTAGACATTATCAAAGGCGATGCGGTAACAATGCAATGCCCGAGATGGTGCTCGAGTTGTTCCGAACGCAGTAACTACGATGTTGTTATTTGACTCTGGTTTTATATTATTATTAGTGGACGTGACTTGGTGTCTCTTAGTTGGATTATCTGACCTTGTTTGTATACCTTTTAGGACAGGTTGGGTTAGGTTAGGTCCAAAGTGGTTCTATTCGACCCTCCATCGCAACTCGAAAGGGTTTATTCACACTCGACCAAATAAACCCAGCTTCTTAACGAAGTCGATAAGTTTGTATAGTGAGTGGTCTTTCAGGTCAGATGGTCAGACGGCTCTGCCAAACTCTCAAAAACCTGATTCGGTCCCTAGCGAGGCAGACACAAAGTATGTGCTCTGTTTCATCATTTTCCAAACAGAGACAACACACTGTGCCTTCCGACAGTCCGAGTCTCTGCATATGATGATTCAAATGACAGTGACCTGTAAGAAGGCCTCTTAGACATCGTAGTTCATCCCTACTGTAGTCCAACAACTGTTTGGTATCAAGCTTCGAAGGGTGAATAAACGCCTTGGAGTGAGCCAATCCTGGAAGAATCTGCCAGAAGTCCATTAATCTTCTTTCCATCCAGGTGTTCAATTTTTGTTTGGCAAAGCATAAAGGTTCAGGTTCGATAAAGCTGTTTGCAGCACCCTCCTTTGCAAGGGAGTTAGCAGCCTCGTTGCTCCAGGCCAGACCAGAGACAATCTATTAAGTCTTCCTATCGAGGAGAGTCGTTTTTGTCAATTTGCAACCAATTTAGAAGTTGCTCGGTAGGAGCCAAGAGCTCCCAACGCCGCTTGACAGCCCGATAATATTTTTATTGACTTGTGTATGAGGATGGATTCTTCCAATTTCTCCGCACACAATTCAATATCGTAAATTTCCGCTTGAAATACAGTCGCATAGGTTTCTAGGCAGGTCGATATCTCTGTCCTGGGTCTGCGACTGAAAACACCTGCACCAGAACCAGGAGGTGTTTTTGATCCATCTGTGAACCAACAACTATCTGCTCTTTACTTTAAGGACAGTTAGCCAGTTTTTATTGACGTTCATTGCCTCTTATTTTCTATTGAAATTATCCCTGTGTTTATGAATTTCTATTGCCTCACTATATACTCTTGGATACTCTGAAGCATAAAGAACTCGGTGACATTGATAGCTTCTTTGTTGTATAGCCGGTAGCCATTCGATCCCTTTGAATCAATATAAAGTACCTATAAATACACACAATAAATACACGTTTTCCGTTCTCTGACACAAGTACCTAATCAACGGAAGTTGGGTAACAGATATATATATATATATATATATATATATATATATATATATATATATATATATATATATATATATATATATCGAATGGAGTTGACCTTGAATGAAGTTGTTCAAAATATGGATTAATATTAGAACACGATTTCAGATATAAATCCCACGTTGGATCCAAATTCAGTAGAGTTATGCAAGAAACTGAAATATAGTTATATAACAATCAGGAACCGTATAATTTATGCAGTATTTTATGTGTGAACTCAAAAATATATCTACGTTAGTGAGGAAGAAGTCTATTGATTTCTAATAAATCAGCTGAAAACACTCAGTGACTTTTTGAGAGCTTAGAGAGGTTAAACTGACTCAGTTAACTGTCATTATTCATTTCGAATAACGAGAGGTGAAGATAATAAAACTACCTAGGAAATGATTATACGATTTATTCTATTGAAATAAATAGGAAAATGAGTGTACAACAAATGAAGAATTATGCCCAACATCATTTTTGGACATATGAAATCTTGATTAGACACGTCATTCTTTACTTTCTTATTCAGTATATGGATTTTTTGTACAATTTTAATGATCGAATTCAAAAAAATTGGATTCTATTCGTTGAGAACTGATATTGCTGGAACAGATTATCTTTGCAATTTGAAACAATTCAACAAGGCGAATGGTTGAGATTTTTATCTTGAATAGAAGTTTTTTGAGTAAAATACCGTCAACAAATGAAAACTGGAAATGCTAATAGTGAAGTGAGAAGAACAGGGCATTGGCAAGAGAGGTTACACTGGTTAGCTTGAAAAAACCCAAAAGTTAAAACGTCACTTAGATTTTTATCGACCTTTTTTGGGTATTTGTTACCTTCCACAATCTGAAAAATATAAAAATTATAATGGAGAACTTTATACAAGTGTAGAAGGGCAAACTTTTTAGTTTACTCCGATAAGTTACTGCGTAAAAATCAAAGTATTTTTCACAAAGAAAAATCTTCTATTTATCAGTAACTTGTCGAATTTAACAATTTTGCCTATCAAAAAAATTGTTAATAAATAATACAATACTTATCTTTTACGTTTCGGAGGCCAAAATCTGCCTCCGTCTTCAGAAATGGACAAAAAAAAAATTAATATATTGGCAGTTATTCCTTTTTTGATTGTTTATTTCTTTACTTCTTCGACAGATGTCAAAGGAGTTTTGAAATATGAAATTATGTCAGTGTTGTTGATTGACAACTGAAACATTCGATGTAATACAAGGTACTCTCCGATATCAGTCTGTTGCCATTTCGCCACTATCCAAATTTTTCTTCAAGATGGGTAGCCAGCTAAGTACTGTCATTTCGAAATACAATTCTCTCCAGACATGAGAATATACGCTGATTCTTTTAGCTTACGCCTCTTAGAATGAGGCTCAATGAAGAATGATTACCAATGAGCCTCATTTTTTGATAGGCAAAATTGTTAAATACGATAGGAGATTTATCTTTGTGAAAAATACTTTGATTTTTACGCAGTAACTTATCGGGGTAAACTAAAAAGTTTGCCCTTCTACACTTGTATAAAGTTCCCCATTATAATTTTTATATTTTTCGGATTGTGGAACAAATACCCAAAAAAGGTCGATAAAAAACTGATTTTTTTCCTCCACAAAAAATGACTTTCGTTGAATGTCACTTAGATGTTTCAGCAATTCCAGTCTTCAAATGTATATTTACTGAATTTTGTCAACTCAATTAAAAAACTGATTTCAGGTTTCGTTTGAATTTCTACGAGTGGGGTTGTCTTTTAATCGAAAGAACTATGGACATCTTTCGATTAAAGATACAAATGCTATTCAGCAGTGCTTGCGGAGTTTATTTGGAACAATTCTAATGACTAATTCAAACATTACAATTCAAGAAAAGTATACAAGCCGTTATTTTTAGGTCAATTTTGAGAAAGAAATCCTAATAAACATTTGAACCCATAAAATGCTAGAGTTTAAAGAATTATTTTCTGATAACTTCGGAACGACCGAAGATATTTATGTGAAACGCTAAACACATGTTCTAAGAATCAGTATTTTTTGCAGTTCAACATAATTGTTATGCTGTGCTTTTTCTTGAAAGACTTGTTGCATATAAATAACTCTAAAGGTACCTTTTTCAAGGGACGGGTTTTGACGCAGCGCAAACAGCCGATGTTTTTACGATTTTTTTTACATGGCATCAAATTCGATACCCCGTGGAAATTATTTGTATGGCAGAACGTTTGCTAGGTCAGCTAATGTACTATATAATTCTTATATCAACAATTTTTTTATTATTTGATTCTTTTCGTTTCAGTAGTTGTAAATGTGACTTCATTGTAATATAATTTTAAGTGTATTTCACAGTACCTTATTCACAGTACCCAGTTATGACATTTTTGTGTATATTTGGAGGTACTGATTTGGAGCTGCTAGTCCTGTTTGTACCTCAACATTTTGTTAATTAATGTAATATGCTGAAACTGGTATTGTAATACAAACGTTGACTGGTAAAAACTTGTATTTAAGCTAACCCACCACCAGAATACAAGAACACAGTTTACAGAACGATTACCTAAAAAAAAGAGAGTGAATGGCTAACCTTACATAATCTTATATACTATTTTATAAAGAAGAAGAATTATGGTTATAACATTGTGTGGTATACAGACAGTTATGCATTCTCATGATACTACACGGTTTAGCAGAATTTTGTGACATTTGAACAATGAACTTCGAAAAATGACTCACTTCCTAAACATAAATGCTACCAAAATAAAGAAAATCATGTAGCATACAACGTAATAGGACCTCTCAGAAAGACTCGGGTCTATTTCGTCGATTTCCACACAGACATCCTCTAGTAAAACACTTTCATTTAATTTTTGGAAAGGGGTGGTCAACTCAGCGTATTATGTCGACGTTAGAAAAACGCACCTCAACCAAACGATACCTCATTGACTGTTTTATCATTAAGTCAATTAGCCTAGATAAGTTTGAACAATAATATCATATCAATACTAACATATGCCCATTTATAATGTTTTTCAGTGTACCCCCACGGTTTACCCAGCAGATCCCTTCGACCCCGTGGCCGATGCCGCCACCCTCAAGAAGGCCATGAAAGGTTTTGGTGCCGACGAGAAGGCCATAATCGACGTTCTTGCGAGACGAGGCATTGTTCAACGTTTGGAAATTGCCGAAACCTTCAAAACCTCTTACGGAAAAGATCTGATTTCCGAGCTGAAAAGCGAGCTCGGCGGCAAGTTTGAAGACGTCATGGTGGCACTGATGACTCCGTTGCCCCAGTTTTATGCCAAAGAATTACACGACGCTGTTGCCGGACTGGGTACGGACGAAGAGGCTATCATTGAGATCTTGTGCACTCTCTCCAATTACGGAATCCGTACTATTGCACAGTTTTACGAACAAAGTGAGTGTTACACTTATTTTAAATTCATACCAATGAAATCAAATATTTTTGATGTTTTCTTGGAACATTTTATTCACTTTACGCGATAATCTGGCTTCAGGAAACAAATCTGAAGGTTTCAGAGTGTACAAAGTTTCGAACAGTCAATTGAATTTTCTCCTTAACCAAAATACATTTTGCATAACTGAAGTCTTTTGAAATAACATCTAAAAGTTATATTTCACTTCATCATGTTTGTCGTGATGGTATACTATATCGAAAATTCCGAATATTCATGGATACATTGAACCAAGTTTAAAAATAATAATTGTCAATAATTAGGTATACTGTTCAATTACACAAATGAGAAAAAAAATTGCGACTAATATAAGAGTTGAAAGCAAAGTTCAACATAAAAAATTTTCCAGCACGTAAAGATTTTGAGTTATAGTTATTTGAATTTTATACAACAATTTTCAGATATAGGGAAATATAAGATCGAAACAAGAAAAAAACGATATATTTTGAGGATAACAGACTTTATTTACAATACGTAACCTTTTTGAAAATATTGACTTTCGTTTATATGTTTCATCGTTTTCCCTCATAAGGAACCAACAATATAAGCCCCCATCATTGCTGCATCCCATCTGCCTTGGTAACGTTGCTCCATTGTCAGTATGGCTTGGTGGAACCTATCCCCTTGTTCGTCACTGACAGTATCCAAATTTTCTGGAAAAATTCAAATGGGAGTGCAAGAAATGCACGGCTACTCTAGGTTCAATAGAGCAATTAGAGTAGCAGTGTGAAAAGATTTAACTTTTTTCTTGCATCGAAATCAATCACAGCTGAAAAAATTTGCAGTATCTTATCTATTTGTGTTTATAAAACCTCGATATTGTTCATTCATTATTCGCATTAACTACCCACGAAAGCATTTCAAAATGTACAGAATAGAATCAAGTCTTATCGTTCGACGATAATGATTGTGAGGTTAAAGAAGATATGGATGATGCATTTGACAAAAAAGCACAATATATTGCTTTGGCACATGAAAAAAACGTCATAAATACGCTAAGAGAGAATGCTAATGGAGGTCTGAAAGTAAAAACCTTCGCAGTGATAAGAATTCCGTTCTCTGTTCCTTTCAGTGTACTTATGTACTTAATTTAACTGTTCTTTCATTGATTTCGGTCACAAAACAGATATTTTAATATGAAATGCTGGTTTTAAATACCCTGTGATTAGTTGTTAGCAGCGCCTCTGTTTACTTATATGAGGCCGATCGACATGTTTTTGGATGGATTGTACATTCAAGGCGAATAAAAGGAGCAAGCAGGACTAATCTTCTCATCTTGTGTCGAAATGAGTGGCTGTATTACAAAATCAATTCTGCTTGTCTTTGAGAACACGAAATCGTCCGTTCTGTATCTTTCATCAATGACTGACTCGTCTTTTATTGATTCACTGAATTGAATAAGACAGACCTAATGATATCCTGAAGTTTTAAACAACAAAACTAATAGACGTTAAGTTTCACAAACTAGTTATTAGCAAACTCCGAAAACCCAACAACAACAACTTCAACAAAGTCGACGATTTTACTCAGCACTGTTCATTCTAAGTACAACACCGTTAATTTCAAAACTTTACAAAACTGTCAATCTCAGTAATCTCAGAAGAGTTCAATCTGACTATCAAATCATGGTCAAATGATTCAGCATATTTTTGTTTCTAATCATATTTATAAACCACTGAGAGATAAATTTGTAAAATTCACATCATGTACAAATTTAAAAAAAATCTCTATTCGAGTACACAGTAATTACAAAATTCATCAATAAATAATAATCCAAAAATTTATTTCCCTTTTCTACCGCTGCTCTAGATCTGCCAGACGGAGTATGAATTATACGGCAAGCACCGCTAGAGACATTGTCCGATGTTGGACGTCTACCCGTAGCGCGTTATTTTCATCTTCTAAATCTAAATCATTAATGGGAAGGTTTATAAACCCCATATGGTGGAAAAACTGTTAATTTCTTTTTCCTTAACATTTTCCTTATTTATTTTTATTGATGAATGTTCAAAGGCCAACAAAGTATTTTACGTAAAGTTCCATTCAGTATAGATAAAAAAATGCTTGGACATGACTTTATGTCTGGATTCTGTAGTTTTCTTAGTGAAATGTCGCATTTGAGCGAATTGGTTTGTGTTAAAATTGTTAAAGAAAATATTGCGCGGAGATTGCATATCCATCAATCGACTGTGTATCCTATTGTGAAGCGATACAAAGAGACTGAGGAGTACAAAAGGCAGCCTGGTCAAGGACGTAAGATATGTACAACACTAAGAGATGACCAATATTTGAAAATTCAATCTTTGCGAAATCGCACGCTAACAGCTCCGCATCTCAGAAATGATTTATTGAGCACAAGACAAGTGTCAACACAATAATAAGAAGACTCAAAGAAGTTGGTTTAAATCCAAAAGGCCCTGACAGAGTTCCTAGGCTTCTTCCAGGTCACAAGTCTAGTCGGTTATAATTTGCCATAGCCCACGTTAACTGGAATGAACATCAGTGGGGAAAATTTATTTTCACAGATGAAACAAGAATACAGTTATGGGAACCAGATGGACGTGGTCGAGTATACAGAAGATCTGGAGAACGTTTCGCTGAATGTACTCTTGTACATAACGTTAGCTTTGGTGGTGTTTCCATTATGTTGTGGGGTGGCATTAGTTGGGACAGTCGCACCGAGCTTCTAGAGGTGAATTTAAGAATGAATTTTGACTGGTACATACGCAAATCCTTGAAGAGCATGTTTTACCTCACGGCGGCTTCATTGTCACGACAATTTCGTGCTAATGCATAATAATGCTCGTGCACATGCTGCAAGAACAGTCACCCAGTGTCTTGAAGTTGTTGGACTTGAGGCAGTGGCCACCAAACAGTCCTGACGCAAATCCCATAGAACATATTTGGGACATCCTAAAAAGATGTACATGAGCACGAAATCCAGCTCCTAACTCAATTGCAGAATTAAGAATTGCTGCACAGGAAGAATGGACTCGAACTCCACAAGAAACCATCAAAGACCTTTTGCGGAGTATGCCCAGGAGGATGCAGGTTATCGTTAGAGCTAGAGGAGAAAACACTAAGTACTGAACTGTTATTTATGTTACCTCAAAAAACTTTTATTTTGTCGTCATTGTTGCTTGTTCTGATTAAATATTATTACCAAAACTAGTCTATTCCATTACTTCTTCTACAAGTGTGTTATAAAGTTTCAATATTTGGATTATATACCATTTTGTAATAAAAACTGCATAAAGATACAGACAAATAGAAATAAACATGAAATCAAGGCATAAAATATGCAATATTTTTGTCTTTATGTGATGAAATAAATTCACACTGAGCATTTTGCGAAACACATCCTGTGACACTTGAATCAAATTTTTAACTCTTTAATTTATGCCAAACTTGTGTAACAACTTAGTAGATTATTCATAACTGACCACCTCATCGTCGTCCTTGGTAATTATTTGTTCAGATTATGCAAGTTCTATAAATAGTAATGTGATCAATTGATTCTGTTAATTTAAGTAGCATAACAAGTTTTACCTTCTGACCTTTCCAATATTGGATTGATTTCAAAATAATTTCGGAACGAAACAAAAACATCATGACAAACATCGTGAGGACTGGGTGCCTTTTCAAATATACTTTTTCACTATATCATCAGAGTTGTAGATTCGAAGATTCCTATTTTCTTTACTTATTCGTGTAAAATAAACAGTATTCAGATCAGCTGACTTACTTATTCAGTGCAGCTGTTCGGAAACAAATCAAATTCCAGGATGGAGTAAATGTTTTGGTCAAAATTCGTGAAGTGTGTGCGTAAATTCAATCAAACCGTCCTAAAGCTCCAGATGTTCTAATAAAAATTGTTGAAATAAGTTGAAATACGATCAAGTGAAAGAGAGAGTTTAGGCTTAACTTTCCATCAATAACAAGCATCTATTAAAATTTTGTGGAATAAAAGAGAAAATTCGTAATCGGCATTACATTGTCAAGTTAGACTTGTAGAACCATGGACAGACACGTGAATTAATTGAGGTCAACTTCAGTTGAAAGGTCGAAAAAAAAGTGACTTCTGGCAATATTCCACGATACCTAGAAATGAAGATGTGGATCCTCGACATCTTCCAACCGATTTTTCTGCTTCAGTAACATATGCTACCCTTTTGTTGCTTCTGCTGAACCCACTGCTACACCCAAATAGTCTACAGCTTCTGTTGAAATCGGCGATATTTTAAAAAATTTTCACATGAGTTATCGATATTTTTTAGTTCCACTCTTATAATTTTAGCTATGTGGTACTCTCTCAAATAAATGGGGGAGACTGTTAAATCTCTCCTGGACTATAATTATCCTCTGCCTATAAAGTTACATATGCAGGGTGACAATTTCAAAATATACAATGGCTATATCCAAGCAATCAAATAAAATATAAGAAATCGCTGACATCTTCCATAATAGGAAGGAGGAAACATAATATGATGTAGTCTTATTTGAATTGAAGGGGTTATATTTTTAGGAGTGATTAATTTTTGGGAAAGAAAGTTTTTGGCTTTCTACTACTCCATCTTGATACAAAAAACAAGGATGAGGGAATCTTCCACGGAAAAGAAGAAAGTAATCAATTTTAGAATAAGTAACTCTATACATGGATGTGTAGATCATGCAAAGAAGTAACTTTCAGACACAAACTGAAAGAAAGTCCTCCTGAAACAGCTACTTTCATATAAACATTGAATTACACGAAAGAAAAAATTCTTTCGAAACAAATACTCCCATATGAACACTGAATTATACAGAAGATACTTTTCTCTACTCAGTTTGTATTTCAAACATTCGTTGTGGAATAAAAATCAGATATCATTCACATGAGTTCTATTTTAAATGAATGGTAATAAATTGCACTTACATGGAACACTGTCACCCTTACTGGTATACACGGATGTTTCGCCTTAAGACACTTGTCACAAGGCTCTTCAGTACCAAATTGGATAACATTATAGAAAATACACATTCATTCACGAATAACGATTTTTAATGTCACGGAATAAGCTTGATCTGCTTATGTCATCGATGACATCGTAATGTCATTCATTCACCTATTTGGTTTAATCCCAGCCAAGAGGAATCTTATTTGAATTGAAGGGGTTATATTTTTAGGAGTGATTAATTTTTGGGAAAGAAAGTTTTTGGCTTTTTACTACTCCATCTTGATACAAAAAACAAGGATGAGCGAATCTATCACGGAATGGAAGGAAGTAATCAATTTTAGAATAAGTAACTCTATACATGGATGTGTAGTTCATGCAAAGAAGTAACTTTCAGACACAAACTGAAAGAAAGTACTCCTGAAACAGCTACTTTCATATAAACATACAAACAAAATAATGATGTAATAGCTAACTTGTTTTCGCTTACCCGTTTCCCCCCTCCCCCCCCAAACATCCCAACTTTATAGTTTCGAATGGTGACCCCTATTTGTGATACCTTATCTGAAAGCTCTTGAGAAATGCTATTCAATGGTACCCCTACAGAGCTACATTCGATGAAGTAGTTTTTGGTTTATTAAATAAAACACTATTCATTAAAATAAAATTTTATTTTTTGTTAATAATTTAAGAAATGTTCAAAATTATGTATATTCTTTTCAATACAATAACAGTCTATTTTGAACTCTTGACGTACACTGGCAAATTTTCATCTGGAAATAGCTCGGCATTTTTGGATTATTCTTTCCTTCAGTTGCTTTACTGAGTCATGCTGCGCCTTAAAAACAACAGATTTCAGGTGGCCCCAGAGGAAGAAATCAAGAGGAGATGGATCCGGAGATCTATGGGGTCATTCAATAGGATCTCTTCTTCCAATCCATTGATTAGCATAATTATTCTCTAACCATTTTTCTAACTGGAACTACATATAGAGAAGGTGCTCCATCAGTTATATCATTTTTGAAATAAGAATAATTAGGTTTTCATACATCTTGTGGTGGTTCTCTTTTTCTCTAATGTTTGTTTATGGAGAGCTGAACTCACAATGATAGTACTTTTAAAAACTTCTTATTTTGATACGTTTGTATATAATTATATTTGTTACAGTTTATGGCAAACCTCTAGAAAAAGACTTGAAAGATGACACCTCCGGCCATTTCAAGAGACTTTTAGTTTCTTTAGTTCAAGTGAGTATGAAATATAAATTTTATTTATCATCTAGTTCTGTTGTTTGACGATTCTATTAGGAAAACAAACTTTTTGAAATATAATTTCCATTTCGCTTTCATAACATAATTGAATAAAAGGGATAAATTGGAAATATTATTTAGATTGTTCTAAGATTTATTAGAAAATCAATTTGATCAAATAACATACCTGACGGTTTCATTCATTGATATCAATAACCAGAACACTAATTCTGAATTACAAATATTGAGAAATATCAGTTAGAAGTTATCAAGTGGGTTTTATTTACATTTAAAATAAATTCCTTCGAAATGAGTGACTGTAACTATATCATAAGTACACAATAATACAAGTGGTCTTTAATCCCAGTCGTAAATTGAAAAAGATAAAAGAGCCGACAGCAAAACTTCAACTGAGATTGTCAACTACAGCTGTTTATAAAAATTTCGTCTATTTCAACAATCATTTCTGTTTGAAGTGAATCCTATTCACGAAAATAATATTTTACACCATATTCACTGGTAGGATGTTTTTCATATTGACTTTTGTAATGCACTGTTGGAACCTTGGTTATTTTCAACACTTCAACACGTGTTTCGAACACCAAGTGATCATAATAATAATAAAAATAATAACTTTGTTCGTATTTTCGATCATTTACATGATATAAGACATGTCATAAATAAAAAATGTAAAAATTATATAAAACAATAATAACTGTCCACAGTATAACATAGATCGGACACTTAAGACAGGTACTTAACTATATACATATATAAAAAATAAAAAATCACATACACATACAACTATATATATATATATATACATACATAAATATACATAAAAGTAAATTAATCTTTAACCAGGGCGAAAGAAATACATTGAAAGCAATAATCATCATAACAGTGTATCCCTTTCTAAGAATTATTCTACGCTATAATATCCCTTATTAGTTAATAGCTCCTTTATTTGTTTTTTAAATGTTATAATATGCAAATCTTTAATATCTTGAGATAACGTATTGAATAATATGCCATTACATGCAAGTGATTCCTTGAATGTCGATGTTTTATGTTTTGGGATAGTTAATAAATGTCTATTTCATGTTGCATAGTTATGAACTATTGATTCATCTCTCAGATTGAGTATATTATTTTTCACATGGAGCAGAGCTATCCCTGGGTGCAATATTAAAGATAGTTTTAATTAATATTTTCTGAACAATAAAAACACGTTTTGCCCCCACAGAAGGACCCCACTAAACTAAGCACGTCTTTGATCTGTCGTATTGCTGCACATATTGCTTGATTCAATTTTTTGCAGACATGATCGATATGGGGCTCCCAAGACAAGGTTTTATCTAGAAACATACCAAGGGGTTTGGCTGTTTCCGAGAGTTGGATGTTGTTAAGTCTCACTGTTTTTTTAACGCGAAGCCTAAATGTCACCCATGACTGAATTAATGTTGTTTTCTAGCTCCTCCGCAGTATTTCCGGAAACTGTTATGGTAGTGTCATCTGCGAATAGGATAATGAAACCTTGTCTTATATACTTCGGAAGATCATTTATATAGATAGAGAAAAGCAGTGGGCCTAAAATGGACTCCTGTGGTACCCCAATGATAATATCTTGAATATCAGCTACCTACTGCATTATTCACAGTCACTACCATTTTCCTATCTTCCACAAAAGATGTTATCCATTCTAGAAGGAACGCTCTAATGCCAATGTTATATAATTTACTAACCATTATGTCACTATTCACTGAATCAAACGCCTTGGCTAAGTCAAATAATATTTAAACTACGTACTTCCCCTTTTCGATTTCGTTGTAAATAAACTCGAATTTTCTTATCTCAGTCTCAACTGATCTAGCTTTTCTAAAACCATGATGATTGGTTAGAATTTTGTATTTTTTGACGAACACAATAATTCTATTTGCTACTATTTTTTCAATAAGTTTAGATGGAATACTCAGTAATGATATTTCGCGATAGTTATCTATATCTTCATGTGAACCCTTTTCATCTTTAAGAGGAAGATTCAAGATGATCATTTGGTGATTGAAACACGAGTCGTTTGGTGTTGGGATAAAACTCCAGTAATATTCATATTGACTTTTGTTTATTTGAAAATGTATTAATTCAAGGCCAATCGTGAAGAAAATCAAGGGGTAAATGAGCAACAAGCAGTGGCAGATGCCGAAGCTATCATTGCAGCTGGCGAATCAAAATGGGGCACCGAGGAATCTGTTTTCAACACAGTCCTGATAACAAGAAGTTACCAACAGTTGAGAGCTACCTTCTCCGAGTACGAAAGATTGACTGGGAAAGACATTGAAGCAACAATCAAAAAGGAGTTTTCAGGAAGCATTGAGAAAGGATTGTTGGGAATCGGTTAGTGATAGTTGCACCTTGTCACACATTAGTAAGATTTGTAAAATTAAATTACGTTTTTTGTAGTAAAATGCGTTAAGAGCAAAGTAGGATACTTTGCAGAGCGTCTTCATGATGCTATGGCTGGTTTGGGAACAAACGACAAGACATTGATCCGTATTATTGTATCTAGATCTGAAATCGACTTGGCTGATATCAAACAAGCATTTTTGGATAAATATGGCAAAACTTTGGAAAGCTGGATTACTGTGAGTAGTATTTTGATGAAAAATTTGGAAGATTTATTCGTTTCTCTAGACACAAGAGTTGTATGTTTTTCAATATTCATCAATTTTTTTTAGTAAATTTCGGTCGTTTATATATTATTTGAAAACCGCCAACTCTTTTGTTCTCGAAGACACTTATGAATTATAAGACAAAGTATTTTATTAATATGTAGGTGAAGGATTTGCTGAGAACTAAACATTTAAAAGCCTGGTTATGTTTGAGAGTAACCTAATTGCATTAGTCATTACTAACACTATGATTTGATGAATTATTTTCAACGTAAATTAAAACTAAATGACATCATCTGCTTCCTACACAAATATTTATACAATTACTCATACCGAATAATTTCGTTGAATAAGTCGATACATTCCTACACAACGAATAACGAGGTTGTATTAGGTTTCATGCTAAACTACTGAAAAGTATCGATCTCTACATTGAAAATTAATGACTTTTAGGGCAAAATACACCATCTATACATAACAAAAAAATATACTATTATCTTGAAAACTTATATTTTTCAAATTTTGATTTTTATTAATTGCGGTGAAAAATGTAATGGCCTGTTCAGGAGCTGACATTTAATTTTGTGTCGGGTACATCTGAAAATAAGTTACATTTATGTTTAGGACAACGGATATTTTCAATTAAAAAAAGGATTTTTAAGGAAAGTTTAACGCCTTTTATTTTGGATGTATTTTCGGACCTACGTTTATATGAACTTTTCATCATAAAATTAGCTTCCAAACATGTTTTTACTTCACATGTTTCACCCCGATGAAGAAACACCTTGTAAGTAGGAAACATATCGAAAACGTTTTATTATTAGGTACTTTAAGGATAAAGTAGTTTTTTCTGTGACGAGAAAAAAGTTTGACATTTTATCTCTGATGACAGGTAACAAAATGTCATTTTTCATGAAATTACTTTTTTCACCGGTCCCCGTGAAAAAAGTGAGTTATATATATATATATATATATATATATATATATATATATATATATATATATATATATATATATATATATATATATATATATATATAAGAATTAGTAACTGGATTAACTATAAATCGGTTCAATTTGTGACGTTGCAGTTAATAGCTGGGCTGTTACAAAGAAAACTCGTTGTTATATGTCAAGCTTTCGGTATATTTCACACCTTCCTCAGGACAACTATAATAATGAGATTATATATCTTGTAAAAAATATGGAACTCATCAAACGGAGATGCAGGTGCTGTGGAATAGCCACATGCAGTTGTGACCCACAGCGGGCGAGAATATAAATACTCCCCTACTGTAGTCTCAACGAACGTTTCTGTAAAGCGTGTCGCTCACTTGTCCGGTACAGCACGGCGCTGTCCGTCGCCTGATGGCAACGGGTAGAACCATCGCTCACTTGTCTAGCTACAACCAGCATACTAAAGGTGCTGTTTGTTCGATTTCAAGAGAATTTCACTTGAAATTTTCCATGTTTTTGAACTTGTTGATTAGACTATTGCCGTGCCGGGCTAGTGGGCGGTTGTCCATTCATTTTCATTGTTCATTGGTCGGTCGGTAGCCAAACGGTTCGGCGTGGGTGCTTTGTTCACTCACTCGAATTGACTGCCGTGTTGGTCGGTGGTTCAAGCCCTACTCTGAACGATCGATCTTCACTTGCTATCGACCAACCCGTGTTAGAAATCACACGTTAAAAGGTAAGCCCTCGTTAATCCTTAGCTCGCACAAGTTTCGACTTCTGAGGGTTGTCGTTCGTAGGGGTGCGACAGCTGGTTAACGGAAAAACAGATTTTAAACAGATTTTTTATACGTATTTTGACAAGACGGGCCGTGCCGTGCTGTGCCGGACAAGTGGGCGATAAGCTTAAAGCATATGTTTCTCAGCCTGGGGAGTACTAGGCGAATGTGGTGGAGGGGATTAATAAAAATCTTCCAGCTCTAAGTCTGAAAGTCACATGTCAGCGCCCTGACGAGTCTATACATCAAAGAAATCCTGCCCCTCCGATCACTGCGAATATGATAAATGCTTTGGCGCCTTATCACAGAGTTTTTGGTATGAAAGTATTGCCGTCTAGGAAGGGTAGTATAAAAATAAAAATCACCCTTAAGCCAATACACAAGTTGAGAATAGAAGTTTAAACTATTTGTAGAGGTAAGAGATTGATGACCGCTATAACAGTAGAGGGTCAAAGTTAAGGTATAGGTGTGGGGTGTATTGCTTCGATCAATATCGAAGTAGCCCAATGGTGAGACGTAAATGTAATTCGGTATTGTCAATCCGGAACATGAGTAGGCTTCTGACCCGCTCACACGGTGGTAACCGAGGAAATGATCAACGCTATGCGGACCCCACTGAACGGGTGAGGCGATGTTAGCCTCTAGTCCATTAGCTTTATTAAGGTGCTCGCGACGTAAGCCACCATATGGAACATTCTGCGGTGCCATTGCATGGGATGGCAAAAATATCCCAGGACTGTAACCGTCATCTAGGGCTTCGTTCCACACGGAGTACTGGGGTAAGAATCCACTGGTGCTCAACGCCACATCAACCTACAAATTCTCAATATTGTCAAAAATGAAGATACTTCAACTCTTGAGCAAAATTCTTGTTTTTTATAAACCTTATATACTACTGAAAGAATATGATAACGGATGCATTTTAGGTTTCAGTCGTAGAACTTTTTATGATAAATAACCCATAATAAATGCTCCATGTGGTTCCAACTTACCGAGACTCATTATAGTCTGATGAACTATAATAATTATAATTTCGTTTGATACCCAAAAGGGGGAAATATTAATGTGAAATATATTTCAAACGTCGCTGCAAAAATGGGGAACTAGAATGGATTTTGATTTGATTAAACTACAAGATATTCGTCTGATGTGGTAATTTTTTTAGAAATTTTCTCAGAGGTCATAACTCGTTTATTCAGTTGTTTCAACTTCCTATTTTTGATATCAAGAAAATTCGACTTGTTCAATATAAAAGGTGTGTAGTTTATTTAATTGCACTCATAGATAATATATTGATGGATGGGCTTTAAATGTATTACTGATTATGTTAATACCGACAGATTCGATTCCTTAAAAAGTGGGTTGAAATTATTTGTGACATCGTTTAATTACTATATTGAAGAAAGACAGATACATTTTCAATCATCTTTTTGAGCGGACCCAATCTGTTGAATTAAATGTTACCACTGTTACTCGTTGTGGGTTGGTATCTATAGATTGCTTTTTGTAGTTTTTTTAATCGGGACGCTAAAAAACCTGGTACTTTCGTATCTCCTTTGTCATTTATTATGCCTATCAATACATATGCATGGGCTTGATTATTTGGTCGAATTAATTTACAGACGAAGCTCGAGAAAAAATAACACAAAAATTCTCTAATATATTAACTTGCATGATAAGTCAATAATTTGTCTATGAAGAATTGAATCACTATAGAGGTAGGAATTTGGCAAGTCAAAAATATCAGTGTTTGATAATATGTACAACCTTAAATTGTTTTAGTGTCTTTGAATTTGTTTTCGTATAATTAAATTTGGCATAATTTTGTTATTCAAATTGTATCGAAAAGCGTATATATTGAGACGTTCAATATGTGAATAAGTAATAGTTTTACCGATCTACTAACAACTGATTTATGCCATGAGAGACTTAATTAGAGGTATGAGGACTTGCCCAACAATCACGGTTACATCTCCAGACTAACATGCCCATGTCAGATTTAAACTGCCATATGTCACGGCAAGTGTGACAAGATTCAAAATATCGCTGCGGCACACTTTTTTATGAATTTATAATATCTGAAATATCTTTAAAACTCTGTACCTATATGTTATGTTGTCGTTCAAGAAATAAATGGAATCTGCATCTGGCAAAAGTTAATTGAAGAGTTATTTTTAGTACCTAATTTGAGATATATTTTATGCCTCACATGTTTAAATGATATTTAATCATTTACTAATACATTTTATTCACCTACATTCAGAGATACTGAAATTATCAGTAATATTAAATGATTCCTAACCATAGGCACATCAAGCGCCAAACATGATGGCGAGCCCGCCCCCATGCGCACAAACTCATTTTGAATGTAACCCCACTGCAGCTCTTGCAAGACATACAAATGCTCTGTACAGAGGCATATCATAACTTGTCCTCCAATGCTGTTGGCGTTTGGCATTGTCTGAATAATCTGTGTTGTTTCTGAAAAAATGTCATAGCTTAACAAAAACCAGTCATCAAGTGTATCATTACATAACATTTCAATGAACTGTACTACTACCTATAATACTAAATAAAATATGAAAAGAGATTACGAAGAAGTCATGTTCCATTTGCTATCCTAATTGAAACTAATTATAGGTACGACACTGGCATGCAAGGGGCTTATCGTAATCCAAAAGTAATTTAGTTGGGAGAGTCCATACCTGCGCGATCGCTCGCCATCAGCCGTGGCGGATACTGTACCTAGATGATCCGTAATAAAAAAATCACAGCCTGGAATCTAATACGGAAAAGTTTTTCTTCTTGCTCCGGATACTTGAAAGTTTTGAGATCTGTCAGTCCTCATTCATTTGTTAGTTCTTTTGAACAAGTCTTGAAAATAGTTTTTTGTGTATATTCTTTCTAAAAGGTAATTGAACAATGAATGCACACAAACACAAGGATGGAGGTTATTAAATATTGCCGATTCCATTATAACTTATTTTTGTTTTTAATGTCATGAGAGTATTTATTTATCGTATGCTACGTTCACAAATATCCAACACTTGAACACATTTCATGAGCAGATGCCGAGGAATCCTGAAACTTTTATAATGAGAAGAGTTTTTACGCTTCTATTACTTTAAAAGTAGACTGCTATTGGCTGTTCGGTCGGTATATTGTTGCCATTTGAATAATAAGTTGATTACTTACATTTCCAAATACTCAAGCACATGTTTCAACACATTTCCAAAATTGTTATGCGTCTCTTTGCATGTATGATGTACTGACATTGCTATCCTTTGCAGGGTGATACCTCCGGAGATTACAAGAGGGTTCTTTTGGCCATTGTCGACTAATTTCCGTATAAACTGCACTGTAACTGTACTCTTAGAAATAAAATGTATGCCTTGGAGTAAAATTCACTAGCTTCTCATTTACTGCCATTAGAAAATAAAATATTTTATTATACTTCGTAGTCACCTACATATTTTTGTACTATTGCAGGATGAGGCTACCAGCGAATTAAAACACGTTTTGAGGACGCTTGTCTGTTATGGCTAAAAATCCATTGTCCATTCACTCAAGTTTTCAAGTACCAATATTTTCGAAACTAAATAAATATATTGAATGGAGTTCACTTACAATATATGTATTTAATTTTTATTTGGACGCCTTGATTGTTAAATATATTTCAGAGCTTTATTGTGAAAGTTGTAAAAATGTTGTATTTTGAAAGTTTAAAATCATTTTTTTGTTAAATATATATCGCGAGAAGGTGCAGGGCATTTTTATTCTGAATATATTACTCATTCTCTTTTTATATATATATATGGTTTTATCTTTTATAAATATTTATTGAATGTGCTTTGTATTGGTGCTTAAAAATTAAAATTCTCGAATTTTTTTTGTTGTTGATTATTTTGAATATTCCGATTTGATTCCCATTCTCTTTATATATATATATATATATATATATATATATATATATATATATATATATGCTGTTGATTATTTTGAATATTCCGATTTGATTCCCAGAATATTATTTCGACATAGTTGAAAGTACCTAAAAGTTATAAAATTTTCCTCACCAACTGTATGACCCCCTCATAATAGTTTATGGTAATAATGACCTTACCAAATGATTGAGAAAGTGATTATTACACTCATTTCATGAATTGAATATGGTTAGGTTAGGTTAGGTACAAAGTGAGTGGGTCTATTCGACCCTCCACCGCAACCCGCAACGGTTTATTGTGGCTCACACCTATTCATACTCGAACAAGTAAACCCAACTACTTAACGAAGCCGATTATTTTGTATGGTTAGTGGTCTTTCAGGTCAGATGGTACAGCTCTGCCGAACTCTAAAAACCTGATTCGGTCCCCAGCAGGGCAGGCACAAAGTATATGCTCTACTGTTTCATCGTTAATGAGGTAGTCGGATAGTCAAGGTGCAAGATTCCCACCTTGATACCCGCGACAATTTTCCCATATGAGGGTTTTTGCACGTCAGCTACACCTGACGATGCCTTACATTCACTCGTGCTGCTCATGAAGTCGTAAGCTCGACATCCTCTGTAGACTCGCTTCTGATCTAAATTTACAGGGAGGTCAGTTGGAGTCGTAAGCTAGACATCCATCTCCTCTGTAGACTCAGCATCAGAAAGAATTTTTAAGTTTACTCTGTCCATAAAAGTACCACGAGTAGCTAGGAAAAGAAGGTTAATTACGGCAGAGCCCCGATTACCGTGACAAGGCGATGCTATGACGAGAGGGTGCCCGGTATTTCGAAGGTTCCGTAGAGACAGCTGATAGGTTCAGTGTCATTCATCCTCTTGGCACGGATACACACACCTTGGGATCAAGCCGTAGTTGGGATGCCATTCAGTTAGGGAATACCTGCTTCCCGTATCCAGCGGGGCTACGTGGAAGCAGGCATCCGATGGCCGGTTTGCTCAACCCTCACATCCCAAGCCAATGCACTCGCCAAAAACAGCATGCACAGTGGTTCAGGCAGTGAAAGATGAACAAGGACAGCCATGAATTGAATATAAAGGATTAAAGTAGATAGATCTCAAGTGTGAGTGACTATTCGACCCTCCATCGCAAACCATAAGGGAGTTTATTGGAGCTCACACCTATTTAAACACGACCAAGTGAGACCCTGCCAAACGCTGTAAAACCTGATCAGGCTCACGGTGGAACAGGCATAGATTATGTGATCTGCTCCCAGAGCATGAAATTTCTTTGTGAAAAATAGTCCACTTGAAGATCGACTCAGTCTAGTCGGGTACTTGATTAGTTGTCAGTATATGACTACCGTCGTCAGGTAGGAATAAGGTAAGCAACACAAAAGCATTTCAGGAAAATACCCTCCCATGAATTGCTGCAGGGTACTAATTGCACCCACCAACCTGTAGATGCTTTCCTGATCCTCTCAGGTAATCTGTAGTCATCCAGGCCGGAATGTGCAGCTCCGAAATCGTATCTGTGGACCATCTTGATGGATTGAAATGGAGGTTGGATGTTCATGATGCAAGATTTTCACGTTAATGACCGGAGTAACCTTTCCACCTGAGGACATCTTTAACTCAGCTTCACCTAATAATACATTTCGCTTCTGGTTTGAGTGAGTCATCTGTTTGGGCGTTTTGCCGATCTGCTCAGGCGGAGTTTCCTCTTCTGTTGCAGATTCTGTTTCTTCTGTTTAACTCTACGGGAGATACCTTACCCTTATAATAATAATAATTTAGTTGAATTATAAATTCTTCAATTATCAGTTATCCTCTCGTCATTTTCAGCATCAATGAATTATCATTGTTTTGTTTGAAGGTGATTGACAATGTTTCGTGATGAATTTCACTAGTTCGGACTTCCATTGTCTACTATATAAAATGATTTGAAATCCCTGAAAAAAGTAATAAAACATAATTAAAAAAGGATAGCTGAAAAAAACAATTGTATTAAGCAACAATAAACCTGAAATGAAATGATAGTGAAATAACCTACAAGTAAAAATATAATAATTGAATAAATAAAAATTAAAGGAATGAAAAAAGAAAATAATAAAAAAGTGTAGAGATTCCAAGTCACGTTAGTTCACGACGTTTCGATTGTTGGTAGGTTATTTCACTATCATTGTTTTATTCAACATGCTGAAGCGTGTTGAGCGCCACTTGAAGTTTCTGGTTTACGAAATCGGATACATGCAGCGTGTTTTTCGAAATTGGTTTTAATAGCTTGTTCAGTTTGACTGATAATTTTTCTTACAGTTTCGACAGCCTACTTTATATATCCACGACTTTTCATTTTCCACCAGCTTGTCTTTAGGGTTCCACATTCGTTGAAGTGAGCAAGCAGTTTTGAGAGCTACTTTCATATTCGGTTTTTGCAAATGCAAACTAAATGCAATAACAATGAACTAGAAAACAATAGACCCTCGAATATTGAGTTGATGAATGAATTCGAAAACAACAAGGAGCCATTTCTTGTTCCATTCAACTCGATGTTCACTGTCTGATTTCAAAATGTGTTCTGACAGTTTTAATCCTGTTATTTGCCGATTTCTGATGTAATTTAGACATCACGCACTTTTGATAGTCTCAAAGTTTCACCAGTATAACTTTTACCACAAGAACAAGATATCTCATGATTACAATTTTCGTTTTTTTCTTCTGTTTTGTTGGGTTTTGTGTGTAAAAGCCCAATGAAATAAATTCATTATTTCGGTTACGGTACATATTTCAACAAGATTCCGAGAAACGTCCAATTTAAATTTTTATTCGACATACTTCAACGAAAAAACGCTACCCCTACCTTCAATCCCCGTGAAATGACAGGTACAACCCCCATTTTTTCAAATGGGAAGTATAGGCTTGTGATATATCGTTTGAAAGGTATCTTCATTCTCTTTTCAAAAATGTTATCGCTTTCGAATTTATTGCAACAATTAGGATAACATAAATTTAAATCATATGGTTACCGAAATTTGATAAAATACACTCAAAACTCATTGCAATATACTCAAAACTTATTTCATGTTGAGGTATTGATAATAAGAAAGTAAGCAAAAACCATAGCAATGTTCTTTTTAGATGGAATCCTTTAAACAACTGTAAATAATTTCCATGGAAATGTTAGTTTAAAACGCCTTGTCAACTTGTTTTATATGTTACAACATTAGTTTTCAGTATTTTAATTTAGGTTTAAAGTTCGTTAACTTCAAGTCTGACAAATGCTGATTAACGGAAATGCATAAAAATAACAATTTTACAAATGATTAGTTACGGAGATGAAACTTGAACACAACAGGTAGTAGCTCGCCTATTTCATGAGAAATTTCCTAATTTACCGCCCATATCTCAAGGAACAATAAGCAAAATAGAGAAGCAGTTTTGCGAGCTTGGTCATGTGTCTCTAACGGTGATGCCAATCGGCAAAATTGCCGCTACTGGTCAACGGAAATTCCTCACTGGATGAGAGAATACACGCAATACCCTTAAAAGGTTAATGTTTGGGTAGGGATTGAAAACATATCATTGGTCCCTTTTTTATTGACGGCAACTTGAATAGTTATAATTATTTGGCACTACTTCAAAATGATGTCATTCCAAGTTTAGCAAATTTATATCCGGATCCAGGAAACACTCAAGTTTCAGTAAATACGATATGGTTTCAGCAGGATGGAGCACCACCACATTACCAAGTTGATGTCTGACAATAACAAGACGTTCGCGGTGAACATTTTGACATCTACTCTAACATCCATAGTTCTTTTTCGTATTCTACATTTCATTACGTTTTGCATTACATTTTAGTTTTTGAGTGTATTTTATCGAATTTCGGTAACCATATGATTTTAATTTATTTTATCCTAATTATTGCAATAAACTTGAAAGGGATAACATTTTTGAATAGAGCCTGTACTTCCCTTTTAAAAAATTGGGGCTGGTACCTGTTCTTCGAAGGGGGTTGAATGTAGGGGTGGAATTTTTACGTTGAAGAGTGTCAAATTAAAATTAACATTTGACGTGTTTCGGGATTTTAAAAAATATGTACAGTAACCGAAATAATGGAAAATACCGAAGATGGGAAATAAAGGGAAACCCATATCCATGCCAAATTCTTGTTAATGAAAGTCATCTCCAATTCCTGAAATGAGCTCTAGTTTTAAGAAAACTGTTACTATTTATTTCCTGATATTGGTTTTAGAATTTCAGAAACGTATCTGCTAATTTTTGACAGGGAGATCCATTTAGAACATACAGTTTATGTATTTTTGGTAAACCATGAAAATGAGGAGGTTTACTGAAATAGGAAATTAGTTGTGTTTTGGTTAGCATAGTTTTATATCTAGCCAAAGTTATATGTATTTTTTGTTCAACTGATTTCGTTGGATCATCTTTCAGTTTTTTTGTTAACGTTTTCTGCTATATTATCATTATCAGCGTGACATTACCTTGATCAGCTGGAAGTATTTTGATATTAATATCAGAACGAAGGTATGTTACTGCCATTCTCTCATATTCATTCAAGTCACTTCTAATATAATTCGATCGTGACAAAAAAATTTTAAATTCAGATCAGTAATCACCAGATATTTCAGGAAGTAACTTCAGAACTGTTTCCTTCATAGCACTAACTAGTTCAAATGTTGTTAACTGCACTTTTCTTTATATATTTTTGGGTATTTTTCCTATTACTGGAATTACTTTGCTTTTCTTGCGGTAGTTTTTTGAACTTATTGATTTGAGTCGGGTTGCGGCGGAGGATCGAATAGATCCACTCACGTTTGACCTATCCTAGCCTGACCTATTCCTATTCTTATTGGAAGAATCGAAAGATTGTTGAGTGTAAAAAATAAATAGTCAAAATCATTCCAAATGGAAATGAAAACTGTTTTTGTTATTATCATTATTATCCTCAAGATTTCAATTCACCACTCACAAATATTGAAAAAATCAATAAATATTAATAGAAATGAGCAGCATTTAGAAGTATTCATTAGCAGATTGTTTAGATTGCTATCACCCTAAGAGATTATATTTTTTTAGATCCCTGAAATACCTCATGATAGGTTATTTTCACTTTCAAAATGCTTCATTTTCATCAACCTTTCTGGAATTTTCACCTTCTACAATCTGAAAATAATTTAAATTATGAATCGAAGAGGTTTTTGTATGAAAGTGTATATTATAAAATTATTGCAAAGCGCTTTCGACTTTTGTCATCATCAGTGCTCACCTAAAAGTAAGTGATCTAATTGAAAAAAAAGTTTTGTAAAAATTAAAATTACCAAACAATTTTTTGGAGGTTATGAAATTTGGAAAATTGTTTATGATTACTTACTTGTCAGGCAACAGGAAGTATCAACATGAGTACATGGCACATTTGTAATATTTGACTAAATAGGCTGATGGTCAAGAAAATACATTTTTGGATTGAGGCCATGTGGTTCAGTCAAAGTATTACATGAAAGAAGGTCAACTTGAGACTTGAGACAGGATGTGTCATGTATCATGTTAAAAATAATGGTACCAACTTGAGGAGTGATCCATTATGGTTTTAAAATATTATGTTGCGGAGAAGCCAATATAGAATAAAGAATTTTAGTAGTAAATTTGATTAATTAACAATTCATAATCCTTTTATGAAGGGGAAGGACATCTCTGTTTAAGTTTACTTGAATATTCAAGCAACGATCATTATTGGAAAGTCTTTGGAAATCTCCAGTTCTTCAAACAAGTCCAGTCTGAGGAAATTTTTATTATCTATTTTATGTAATATTTTGACCTCTCTTTACTCGCATTAATGAACATTTATAAAAAAAACCGGAAAAATCTGCATTTGGCCACCACATAACTTTAGCCCCAACAGAAATTCCAAAATTTCAATATTATATACTTTCATACAAAAACCTCTTCGATTCATTCAATAAGTGTATTCAGCTTCCCAAATCTATTTAATTTAAATTATAACTGAGAAATGTATGCAGGTGTAGAAAGGGCAAACTTTTTGGTTAACCCTTACAAGTTACTGCATAAATTTAAAGTATTTCGTCTGCAAATAGTAGGCTAGGAATATTCAAAGAGGTTGCCAAGTCATTATTGAAAATTAAATATAAAAGAGGTCCAAGATTAGAATCTTGTGGTACCCCAGATGTAACTACGTACTGGGCCGATTTGAAAGATTCATATTCGACAATTGTTTTCTGTTAACTAGATATGACTCAATTAGAGTAAGCAGTTGGTTACAGAGTCCCAATTTTGTCAATTTGCTGAGGAGAACATAATGGTATATTTGATCGAAGGCTTTTTGAAAGTCTAAATGAACAACATGGAATTCTTTTTGCTTGTCCAGGTACGTACAGAGATATTGATTTAAACATGCAAGATTTGTCATACATGATATTTGTTGTACGAAACAATGCTGAGTAGGAGAAATAACTTTTTGAATATGGGAGTACATAACATTTTGTACACATATCTCGAAGAATTTAGAAAAGTTACATAAAATTCTTATTGCCCTGTAGTTTGTGATATCGCTAGAGTCGCATTTTTTTTAATATCGGACAAATTCGACCCGTTTTCCACTGCTCAGGGAAGGCACAAGTTGATAAAATTAAGTTGAATATGCCTATTAGAGTTCTATAGAGAGAACGCCGATACAGTCCTTTATCACAAGACTAGGAACATTGTCAACGCCTGCGGTGAGTTTTTTCCTAATTTTTTGAAGCAGTAACAATATCGATTTTAGAGAAGGAAGGGATGTTCAATGTATCTAAATCAGAATCATGAGAATTTTCACGAAGCATATTCTCGTCCGAAACCAAGTACCTAAACGCTTCTGAAGTACTTGGCGAATCCATTGACAATATCCCCAGGCTTGTCAAATACCTCATCGTCAAGTTTCATTATATCCGGTATACGCGAATGGCCTTTTTTACTGTGTATGAAAGATCAGAAAGTCGAAGGGGCGAATAGTCATGATCTTCTCTGGGACTTATTTACATAACCAGAATATTGGAACATGAGACTAATGACCACAGTTCTTGGTATCAAAGAAAAAAAATACCCAACTTGTAAATATATTTTATTAACAATAGAATGCACACATAAAACACTATTATATTCTTAGTTAATAACAGATCCATTAAAATATTATATAAAAAACCATAACATATTCATTAGTTCATGTCGATGACATTTTACTGCAACATTAATTTCTCATTTTCGAATAATATATATTTACTCATTCAATATACAATACAATGTTGTTACATTCGAAAGGGAGTCATTTCATGTATTAAAATTTCATAACGACTTCTTTGTGTAATTTCAGATAGTATTTTTGAAACGTTTTTTCAAGGTGAAATAATTGAGAGAAAATTTAAATAGGTTATAATCTGATTAACGCTCAATGTGAATTTCACATACGTTTCACTGTATATTTTGGTATCTAAGATGGGGATTTGAGAACATGACTTCATCGTAAATAATACGTTATAGCAGAGAAAAAATTGATGCCCAAGTCACAGAAGGTAGTGATGATAACGAAATGTATTTTTATAAAAAGCGTATTTATAATTCAACAAAATGAACGTCTTTCCTGTATTCAGTTGACTCTTAGTGAATTTGCTCGTAAAAATTTCGAATGAATTTTTTGAAGAGAGGAGAGCCTGATCAAAAAAAATCTGTTAAAATCTGTTTTACCGTTAGCCAGCTGTTCCCCTACGAACGCCAGCTTTCAAAATTCGAAACTTGTGCGAGCTAAGGATCAACGAGGTCTTACCTTTTAACTTGTGATTCCTAACACGGGTGGACGATAGGAAGTAAAAATCGATCGTCCGGCCTTGCGGTTCGAGCCACCGGTTCACACAGCGGTGGATTGAGTGAGTGAAGCAAATCACTCACGTCAACCCACGAGGCTACCGTCCCACACACTCTGTCCATTCAACAAACAAAGTAACCCAAACAATGAAAGATGCGTGATCACCACGTAAATGTGCATCTATTGGATGTGGTGTGTACATATACGATACCTATTTTTGAAGGAAATTGTAATACTCAAATCCAAATGTCTTGAATGTATGCAAAATTCGTAGAAATTCCAACCAAATGAAACAATGAGAATCCCTATGATTCTCCACTCAATTAGATTGACATTTTGAAATTGTTGCAATTATTAAAACACCTTATTTTTTTATAACCATTTACCTTCTTACCAATTACGAAAAACGAAACTATTAGCTTGTTTCAAAAGTTTTGTCCGTTTGCTTCTTTTCAGCTTATATGATATCATTAGGCAATTTTCGGTCAATTTTTCTCTACGAATTCAAATTGAACCAAAACGCTGCCAAAATAGCTCGAAAAATTTACCAGGCATTTGGCAATGATACTGTTAATGAACGTTGGTTTGAGAAATTTCGTTCCGGAGATTTTAGCCTTGAAGATGAGTCCCGAATGGTTGACCTACATAAATCCAGGACGAGGATTTGAGGCAATAGTGGAGATTGACAAATGGTGAGTGGGATGGCGTCAGCCCCCATGCGGGTTTTGATGGTTTAAGACTTATTAGAAAGGACAAAATGGTTGCCCCACGATTTGAACGATCTATAGAAATTGTCACGTTTCGAAGTCTGTTCATCTTGGCTTTTGCGCAACCAAAACGATCTTTTTTGGATCGGATCGACAAGTGTGATCAAAAGTGGATTCTCTACAACAACGGTCAGTAACAGGCAAGGGTCGAACCTCGTAACTCCAGATATTGTAATATATTGTATACCAAGTATAAATTAATACGTACAAAAACTATACTATACAATAAATTGATGAATGTAGCCGTTACTACGTGGTAGGAAATCACGAAGAATGGAGAAAAGAGAATTGAAACTTTCTATATTTTTACCACTTTTATTTGTAACTAACGTTACTGCAGTCTTTGCAAGAAGATGTGTCTTTGCATCCACTGATGAACTTTGGGCCAAACATGAAAATTGCAAGAAACTAGCTATACATTTGGCCACTATGTTTGGCTCAACAAACGTATGTGAAACATATTTCTCAAAAATGCATTTTTTTAAATCGTTCGAGATTAACGGACGCCTACCTAGAAGACACACTTGAATTTGCTGTTCCAATCGAGAACCAAACTATAAAAACTGGCTCGGTGTAGTTTCTCACATTAATTTTAGGTCTTGTGTTTTATAATTCAGGATTTGATTTGAAACCATAATAATACATAGGTAGCACCTAATTATTATCCGTTGTTTTTCCTGGACCTCGTTAAAATTTTCCCACAGTATTCGGACGCCACCCAAAACTACTTGCCGACCCCTGCTCTACAACAACAGGAGACGCTTAGGACAGTGGTTGAACACTGATGTGTGCTTTATTATAATTTTCTGCAACCGGACCAAACCATCACAGCAGAGTCTTATTGTGAAGAAATCGACGAAATGAACTGAAAATTGCGTCAGCAGCAGCCAGCACTGGCCAACAGAAAAGATCCGATCCTGCTCTACGACAGCGCCCGTCCGCACGTTTCACAAATTACCGTCCTATAAAATTGAACAAATTGAGCGTCGAAGTTCTGCCTTACCCACCATACTCCGCAGACTGAACGCCAACCGACCACCATTTTCCCAAACACTTCGATAAATTTCTCACCGGTAGAACCTTCGCCAATCATGATCAACGACCTTCATCAACTTCATCGAATCCCGAGCACACAATTTTCATGCTGACGGAAGTGTTCGACTTGTGTTACGGTGGCAAAAGTGTAATGACTTAAATGGCTCTTATTTAGATTACATTGAATAAGTATTCACTGAGATGAAACAGTTTAAAGTAGACTCGTGAAAACGGATAAAACTTTCGAAACAACCTAATACATTATCTTATGTTTTTTCGAATTTTGCCTCCCATATAAAATACGGGTAAGTGTGGTATAATGATAAAAATAAAGATAGGGAAAATTTGTAGAACCGATAACTTTATTGTTTGAAAAATATTGAAGCTATATTTTCTATCCCCGGTTACATAAATATGAATTTTGATACTTCACCACCTTCATTTAACACAATATAGATAGTTTGTCAGCTGTATTTCTTACCATGACTTACATTCAATTATAAACTGAGAAGGCAAGTCAATTGTAAATATTTTATTACAAATGCGAAATAAGTTACACATTGTGAAATTCGTGATATAATCTTGCAATTTTTCCGGTAGTAGGAGTGCTATTGTAGTTTCAAACAAGTAAATCAATAATCATTAATAAAATATTATTGAAGGCCATGGTTAGTATGGAAATTTGACCTAGTCTCCACATTCACTAAATAAATATTTTGATAATATTGATACGAGCAATATAGAACATATAGTTAAAAAATCAGTAGGTATGTACGCTCTTGATAGTGAGAGTTATAAAATCCTAATATATTAATGTTATTATCTCTGTGGTCGGTCGGTAGCCAAGCGGTTCGGCGTGGGTGCTTTGTTCACTCACTCGAATTGACTGCCGTGTTGGTCGGTGATTCAAGCCCTAGTCTGAACGATCGATCTTCACTTGCTATCGTCCTACTCGTATAGGAAGATAGGACGTTAAAAGGTAAGACCTCGTTAATCCTCAGCTCGCACAAGTTTCGACTTCTGAGGGTTGTCGTTCGTAGGGGTGCGACAGCTGGTTAACGGAGAACTATGCAAGTTAAGAGTCAACACCCGTTTAGTGAATATGCATCAACGAATTGATGTATATTCGATAGGATCATTGTTACAAAACTCATGGAAAACAAAGAAAATGTCAAATAATATAGTTATATGAAATGTTTCTTTTGTTTTTTTTTAATCCTCCCAAATTTCTATTGTGAACCGCAGAGAAAATGTCAAATAATAATGTTCTATAAAATGTTACTTTAGTTTTTTTAATCCCCCTAAAATTTTTGGTATAGAAGAATTTTTGGCGAAAATAATGCGTCATTCGGAAGATGATACCTACTTACTATACCGATAGTTGAATGGGATGCATTTCTGATGGTCAATCATGTGTGATTTTGTATTTGCTCTTTGCCTACGATCGCCAAAGAATGATAGGGTTAATTGATGTTGTGTGGATAGCTATAAAGCAGTTTTGGGTTTCTGCAAATGTATGGAAACTTCATTATACATCAATCGATGAAAGGTATTCAATGAGCCTAATGAGTTTTTCGTTTTCACCCAAGGTAAACGGGGAAACTCTGATATTTAGAATATTTGAACCTTTAGTCATTTTGAAAAACTGTCTATTAGATTCTTATCAACAAATAATCAAATTTGTATATTTGTGACTATTTTTCGTTATTGCAGTAATCAATGTTTTCCACAAGTCTGAATTATGAAACCTAGATATTTCCCATTCCTTATCGTCCCAGACATTCTTTTTGGATGAACGATACACCCGTTTACATATCATTGCCACGTATACTAAATCAGTTCCACATTTTGAGAATTATCCAATATTACTTGTTTCGTTAAGCCAATCATCCGATATTATACCTAATGAAAAAAAGTAAATGAAATAAAATCATTTTTTTATTACATTCAAAAAGACCCATTTTTGATTTAAGTGCAGATCTTGAGACGCATCACTTGTATCATTTCGTTTTCCGCAGTTTTTAATGGAAATCAGTTACGGATGGTTATATTCAAGACTCAATAATGGTTCGGTTCATATTGGACGAATGCCGGTTCCGCTAACAGCGGACACGGTGCAGTTCTGTCGGGACGGAGAGGCTGGATTCGAGAGGCCGCTTTCTCTAATTGGCGAGAGGGCCGGAGTTTTAGGTCGATGCACGACACTTCTTCTTCTTCTGCGGTATAGGGGCCTCCTAGAAGCACATCGTTGTTGTTGCTGTAACACCGAAAGAGCGTTCGCCAGTTCCATCTCACTGATGAGGCGTCGGCGCGGTGGAGCGGGCAGAGCTGGTAGCATGTTCGCTCTTTGAGGCACCTCGGGTAACAGGAAACAGGAACCAAGTTGTTCACAGTTTGGATGGAATCTTGGTTAGTCTGCACGCTGGAGTTGTTAGGCACCACTTGGTTGTTTCTGGACAGCGAGGATGGCTGATGGGTCTGGTTGGTTCTTTTCTTGTTATGACCCAGGTTACCTTGAAAATATTGGTCAATGAAAGCTCAATCTCATTTTAAAAGACATAAGTATTCAAAAAAGTTCATTTATCTGTCCGGCACAAATTGAATAAATCAAAGTTATAAAACATCACATATTTTGTTTAGAAATTTGGGTTAAACTAAAAGAACAGAACTGCAACCACAACTCTTCAAGGCGGGGCCATTAGGTTCAGGGTCACCAGAGGCTGCCCTCAATGTGGGGTACTATCTCCCCTTCTGTGGTCGGTCCTGATAGATGGTCTGCTTGATGCCCTCGACAGTTGGGGCCTGAGGAAGCAGATGTCTGCCAACCCCAGCAAAACTGTGATAATCCCCTTTACCAGGAGGAGAAATCTGGACGATCTAACGCCACTAACGGTGAGGTCATTCCATTTGGAACGGAGGTGAAATATCTTGGAATTGTCCTTGATAAAAAACTCACCTGGAACGCCCACTTGGAGAATGTTTTACACAAAGCCAGACTATCGCTATGGACATGTCGAAGGATTTGTGGTAAAATGTGGGGTTTAGGTCCCAAACAAATCCATTGGATTTATGTGATGATTGTCAGACCAATGATCACTTATGCTGTAATTGCCTGGTGGCCGAAGGCCTTACAATAAACGGTCCAGGGAAGCTCTCTGGCTTACAGAGACAGGCTTGTCTGGCCATCAGTGGTGCCATCAGTACCACACCGTCAGCGGCCATGGAGATCCTTCTAGGTTTATCTCCTCTCCACATTTCTCTGGGGAGAGGCTAGATGGACTGCATATGGACTTGTGCACATTGCCAATTGCACAAATCAATTCATTGCAGAGTGCAACAGACTGATGGTTGATACTGGAAGTTTCAGCATTCTGGAAATAACCTTTGACTTTATGCCTCCAACTGTCAACTACGAACTGCTTTATAAAGTACTAAAAATATTAAGAGCAGAAAGTTGTTGGTACACAGATGGATCAAAACACGTTCCGGTTCTTGTGCAGGTGATTTCAGTCGCAGACTCAGGACGGAGATATCAACCTGTCTGTCAAGCGGAAATTTACGCTATTGAATTGTGTGCGGAGAGATTGGAAGAATCCAACCTCATACACAAGTCTCTTGGCTCCTACCGAGCAACGTCTAAATTGGCCTGGAAGGCAATGGGGCTGCTGACTCCCTTGGAAAGGAGGGTGCTGCAAACAGCTTCATCGGACCAGAACCTGTGATTGACATCGCTTCAGGCTTGCCAACCAAAGATTGAACACATGGATGGCAAGAAGATTTATAGACTTTTGGCATAATCTTCCAGGATTGGCTCACTCCAAGACGTTTATTCACCCTTCGAAGCTTGATACCAAACAGTTGTTGTAGGGATGAATTACAATGTCTAACAGGCCTTCTTACAGGTCATTGTCATTTGAATCATCATATGCAGAGACTCGGACTGTCGAAAGACAATGTGTGTCGCCTCTGTTTTGGAAATAATGAAACAGCAGAGCACACACTTTGTGTCTGCCTCGCTAGGGACCGAATCAGGTTTCTAGAGTTCGGCACAGCCGTTCCTAACCTAACCTAACCTAACCTAAACTAAAAGAAGCTATTTATTTTTTGGTCTCTTCTGAGTTTTACGACAATAATTTGAAATAATTGTGATCACTTAAATGATAATTAATTGAAAATAATATATACTGAATAACGTTTTTAGGTTCTATTAAAAACACTTTTCACACACCGGAACTAAATTACTGCCTCCCGACGCGCGTTTAGCTAATCAAGTGAACATCATCAGGAGATGACTAAGTCTCAGTCATCCCAGTCAGCCCAATTGAAATTTCGCCGTTTAACATTTGAAAAAGTAGCTTCACTAGGAAATAGCATACTTTTCAAAAATATATTTGCGTTGTAGCACAGATCTGTATTTCCTCGTCTAAATAAATTTATCGATCAATATCACGCTGGCAAAAAAAACTTGTATCTTACAAGTTTTCTATCTGAATATGAATCTACAAATTCCTAGAATTTACTATTAGTAGGACTTTTGGCATATCTGGACTAACTACCTACTTGAAAATAAAAGTTAGTGAACCATATAATCATGTCATATTCAATGACTTCCGTAGACTACCGTCGTTGGAAACTCAAAGCTACTGTCTACATTACAAAGTTGAAGGAAAATCGATAACAACTTGCCGTTTCGAATAGAGGTTATTACGTAATTTGAAAACTTCTATTTATATATTTCTATTTATGCATACATACACGTCATCAATATTCGTAGATAGTCTAGCACTTCCGTGTTGAACTGTTGATGTTATGACCGAGTGCTCGTCAGTCACTACATCGAATACCCGCTACGTCTAATTGTCGTTACAGGGAATTGCATTCCCATCGTTGACGTCACGGTAACATGAGAGTGTGCGAATCTCAAATAGATTAGAAAAATCGACATTTCGACGTAATGATAATTCGACGTAGCGGGAATTCTACGTAAGGAGAATTCGTCGTAGTGAGAATTCGACATGAGGGCAATAATTTACCCAGGACCAGAGGATATCACTGAGCCGAATCCTCACTACTTTGAACTGAAAGATTTCTCTGTAACAAGGTGGTTTAACGTAGGTAATGGTAGATGCAAGAACAGGGATTTTCAACATTTTATAGGTAGTTGTTTAGACGAGTTGTTGGTTTCGTAACACCTAAATTGAACTTCTAAATTCAATTATGCTCAATCACAAAATATCACAAGCTCTTCTTTTGAGAAACTATTTGAATGAGTCTTACTGAAATTTAAGGTAGCTATGGTTAGGTTAGATCAAAAGTGAGTGGGTCTATTCGACCCTCCACCGCAACTCGCAAGGGTTTATTATGGTTCACACCTATTCACACTCGACCAAATAAACCCAGCATCTTAACGAAGCCGATTAGTTTATATGGTAGGTAATCTTTTGAGTCAGATGATAAGAGTGCGACTCTGCCAATCTCTGAAAACCTGATTCGGTCCGCAACGGGGCACATTTTTACGTTTCCTACACCGTGAACGCTACTTGGTGCGCTGACGAGCTAGGAAATGTACTGAGTGCCAAACACTCCGTTCCCTAGATAGTGGATGCTACTTGACTAAATGATTTTATGTATTAGTTTACGAGTATCTCAAGACTTTATTGCATATTGTTAATTTTTTTCTCAAATCAGGTATCTCGAATTTTTTTTCTCTTATTCGCGGTCGTTTTCATTTTAATTTCTTGTAAGCACCTAATTAGCACTTTATTACTACGCTTAGTTTATACCTGATAGAGCATTTGTCCTTGTTTTCGAGAGACCTGATTCTGAGATCTGTTGTTTAGTGAAATTGGAAGCTTTTGTTCATTAATTAGAAAAGTTTACGATCCTCACCGTTTAGCACATAATTAGCACCTAATAGTGTTCCCTTAACATTCATTATTTTATTATTATTTTCATTGCGTTGCTAGCATGACATACTGCTAGCAACGCAACTTTGAGTAGTGAGTTGCGGTGTAAGTTACAGAGCACCTAATTTTTTACTTCGGTACCTTAAAAGCACCTAAAAAGTACCTAATTTTGGCATTTTCTAAATGCGATTTCCGTACTTTGCGTTGCTGACGTAACAGAGCTTATTTTTTACTGTTAGACAGGTGTTGGACCGCGGGGCCCCTAAAGTAGTGGGGCCCGTAGCATTTGCTACTCTTGCTACGTGGCTAATTCTGCACTGTATATATCGCTTTCCACGTTCGGGTTGTGTTAGAAAAGTACTTTTGACAAATAAAAATACAAAATAGGAGATAGCGGTTCAAAAGTTGTTCCAAAACAAACGTTTAAAACTGATCTTGTCAACCGAATCCATTTTCAATGAACACACAATAGATTGTGAACTTTAGTAATAACTTGAGCAATATCTTTTTTGATGATCCCTATATTTTCTTTCACAATCGATTCAATCGTGAAATGCAGTTGAAAACTGAAGCGAACAAACTTTTCAATTCAAACTCCCGAAAGGGTTGATTGATTTGCCTTCAAATCTGAAATGTCTTTTTCACAGTTTTTCCTGGAAACGTTAAATATTGAAAATAATATTTTTTTGACACTAATTGTGTTATAACTTTTTATCGCTGAGTATTCACCTATTCATACTCATATTTTTGAAAACAGTTTCTCAAGAAGAAATCACACCTTGAATAAAATTCTAATATCGTTATACTATAATTTACTGATTCATATCGATATTCATTAATTCTTTTTCGTAATTTTCAATGATTCTGGCATTTTCAATCCAGCATTCTGCCCAAGGTCATTTCACAGAGTGATATTTGAATAATGTTTCAATTTGTTAACGGGCTGGAATATTGAAAAAGACACTTCAATAACTTTCGTCGAAAACTTCTGATAATTCGTCTTTCATATTCTCTGTTTCACTATCACTGTCGTCATTTAAATGAATAATGAATTTATTTCCACCATTAAAATGGAAATTTCCAATCTCCATATAGTCTCTTTCAACTAAAATTACTTTTTTAATCCTTTTCTGTCAGTCTTCTTTGGTAATATTAGATATTTCTTCAACTAGCTCTATTACCTTTTTATCAAATTTTGGAAAATTATTTTGACGCCTGATGCTGTGTTTCAATTTTCTCCAAATCAACTCGATGGGATTGAAAACATAAAAATGCGGAGGACGTCTCCGCATTTTCCATACTTTTCAGCAATACTTATTATTGGAATCACTACACAGGAGAAAGTCTGCGTTGTTATCACACTCGTTATTACTATTAGTACTTGTCCAAGAATGCCACATTTTAAACAGACAACAAAAATTAATTATAACAAAAAGTAATTATTACTGCACCAATATCGAATTTCAACACTCAAATCGGGATCACTTTCTGAACTAAACATTGACAACACGACGACTCGCATTCTATTCGTCACCGTAACATGACTTCAAATTTAATTTTATGACTCTTCAGCCAATCATAAACCTCGGTTAGTTAAAATTATCCAATACGAACCGCCAATTCTTCAGTCCACGTGGACTAATTCGTAGCGGCATTATTTCTTTGTATTGGTTTTTTTGGCCTTTGGCTTTAAGAATTACTATATCAGTTACTTCGACTATACCACTTGTTAACATTTTCCTGACTCAGAGTACAATGACCGTCTGGCACTGTCAACATTTCAAGTGTTTTTTTGGGCACTTAATTCTATTTTTTACACAAAATTTCATGCAAATTATCTGATCCATTTTTTCAATAGCAGAAAATCGCCGAACACGCAAACCATTTCTAACTTTTATGCCTCTCATCAAGAAACTGAATATGCTCAACAGCTGAAACTGAAAACATGTTCTAGACGAGTGTAACCAACATACAAAAATGAAAAAAACGCCATTCGAATGTTCTTAGCCTGCGAAAATTGAACATTCACCTTTTTTTCAATAACTTATGATTTGAGCATACCAAACGGAGGAAATTTTACTTTTTCGGCAATTATTTTATTCTATCGCCTAGTTCAGATTTTTCAAAATTTGAATTTCTCATTTGTTTTTATTTTTTCTTGGCTTTCTATGTTCTATCGTACATTCACCCAGTAGGTGAATATGCTCTTCATGTACATTCCCTTAGTAATTTCGGAATATTCCAGCCCGTTAACAAATTGAAACATTATTCAAATATCACTCTGTGAAATGACCTTGGGCAGAATGCTGGATTGAAAATGCCAGAATCATTGAAAATTACGAAAAAGAATTAATGAATATCGATATGAATCAGTAAATTATAGAATAACGATATTAGAATTTTATACAAGGTGTGATTTCTTCTTGAGAAACTGTTTTTAAAAATATGAGTATGAATAGGTGAATACTCAGCGATAAAAAGTTATAACACAATTAGTGTCAAAAAAAATATTATTTTCAATATTTAACGTTTCCAGGAAAAACTGTGAAAAAGACATTTCAGATTTGAAGGCAAATCAATCAACCCTTGCGGGAGTTTGAATTGAAAAGTTTGTTCGCTTCAGTTTTTAACTGCATTTCACGATTGAATCGATTGTGAAAGAAAATATAGGGATCATCAAAAAAGATATTGCTCAAGTTATTACTAAAGTTCACAATCTATTGTGTGTTCATTGAAAATGGATTCGGTTGACAAGATCAGTTTTAAACGTTTGTTTTGGAACAACTTTTGAACCGCTATCTCCTATTTTGTATTTTTATTTGTCAAAAGTACTTTTCTAACACAATCCGAACGTGGAAAGCGATAGATACAGTGCCGAATTAGCCACGTAGCAAGAGTAGCAAATGCTACATGCCCCACTACTTGAGGGGCCCCGCGGTCCAACACCTGTCTAACAGTAAAAAATAAGCTCTGTTACGTCAGCAACGCAAAGTACGGAAATCACATTTAGAAAATGCCAAAATTAGGTACTTTTTAGGTGCTTTTAAGGTACCGAAGTAAAAAATTAGGTGCTCTGTAACTTACACCGCAACTCACTACTCAAAGTTGCGTTGCTAGCAGTATGTCATGCTAGCAACGCAATGAAAATAATAATAAAATAATGAATGTTAAGGGAACACTATTAGGTACTCATTAAGTGCTAAACGGTGAGGATCGTAAACTTTTCTAATTAATGAACAAAAGCTTCCAATTTCGTTAAACAACAGATCTCAGAATCAGGTCTCTCGAAAACAAGGACGAATGCTCTATCAGGTATAAACTTAGCGTGGTAATAAAGTGCTTGCAAGAAATTAAAATGAAAACGACCGCGAATAAGAGAAAAAAAAATTCGAGATACCTGATTTGAGAAAAAAATTAACAATATGCAATTAAGTCTTGAGATACTCGTAAACTAATACATAAAATCATTTAATCAAGTAGCATCCACTATCTAGGGAACGGAGTGTTTGGCACTCAGTACATTTCCTAGCTCGTCAGCGCAACAAGTAGCGTTCACGGTGTAGGAAACGTAAAAATGCGCCCCGTTGCGGACCGAATCAGGTTTTCAGAGTTTGGCAGAGTCGCACTCTTAACATCTGACTCAAAAGATTACTTACCATATAAACTAATCGGCTTCGTTAAGATGCTGGGTTTATTTGGTCGAGTGTGAATAGGTGTGAACCATAATAAACCCTTGCGAGTTGCGGTGGAGGGTCGAATAGACCCACTCACTTTTGATCTAACCTAACCATAGCTACCTTAAATTTCAGTAAGACTCATTCAAATAGTTTCTCAATAGAGAAGAGCTTGTGATATTTTGTGATTGAGCATAATTGAATTTAGAAGTTCAATTTAGGTGTTACGAAACCAACAACTCGTCTAAACAACTACCTATAAAATGTTGAAAATCCCTGTTCTTGCATCTTCAATTACCTACCTTAAACCACCTTGTTACAGAGAAATCTTTCAGTTCGAAGTAGTGAGGATTCGGCTCAGTGATATCCTCTGGCCCTAGGTAAATTATTGCCCTCATGTCGAATTCTCACTACGACGAATTCTCCTTACGTAGAATTCCCGCTACGTCGAATTATCATTACGTCGAAATGTCGATTCTTCTAATCTATTTGAGATTCGCACACTCTCATGTTACCGTGACGTCAACGATGGGAATGCAATTCCCTGTAACGACAATTAGACGTAGCGGGTATTCGATGTAGTGACTGACGAGCACTCGGTCATAACATCAACAGTTCAACACGGTAGTGCTAGACTATCTACGAATATTTATGACGTGTATGTATGCATAAATATATATAAATAGAAGTTTTCAAATGACGTAATAACCTCTATTCGAAACGGCAAGTTGTTATCGATTTTCCTACAACTTTATAATGTAGACAGTAGCTTTGAGCTTCCAACGACGGTAGTCTACTGAAGTCATTGAATATGACATGATTATATGGTTCACTAACTTTTATTTTCAAGTAGGTAGTTAGTCCAGATATGCCAAAAGTCCTACTAATAGTAAATTCTAGGAATTTGTAGATTCATATTCAGATAGAAAACTTGTAAGATACAAGTTTTTTTTGCCAGCGTGATATTGATCGATAAATTTATTTAGACGAGGAAATACAGATCTGTGCTACAACGCAAATATATTTTTGAAAAGTATGTTATTTCCTGGTGAAGCTACTTTTTCAAATGTTAAACGGCGAAATTTCAATTGGGCTGACTGGGATGACTTAGTCAAACTGCTGCAGTTTGAAGAGTGCCAGAAGACAGTACTACCAACTGTCGAAAGCGCTCGCAGATAATTTATAGAAGATATAAAGCTTCAAATCCTTTTTGTAGAATTTATTATTGAAATATATATATATATATATATATATATATATATATATATATATATATATATATATATATATATATATATTTCAATATTGAATGTGAGAATGTGTGAATGCAAGATTAATTCTTGCTATGAGGTTAGATGGCTAAGTTGAAGGGTAAGCCCTGAGTAGTGTGCCATATGAGTTGCTCAGAGAATTCACTGCTTATCATCTGATCCCTGCTAGGAGCAACGAGTTGAAGGTGAGACCTCGTTTACCCCCTGTTCGCACAAGGGTGTAAAATATTTCAAAGAGTTGCCAGTCATAGTTGGACAACAGATGTTAATGGAAAACCCAGTTTTATCCAACTTTTTGACCTATTCATTTTTATAAAGAAAATATGTATGTTGAAAAATTATTATAAAGTATTTATATTTAGAATCGTGATATCTCACCTAAAACTCTGAAGATCATTCTCAGCTTGGCGCTGGACCAGTGTCCGTGTGTACGGTGAGGTCGACCTTCCAAAGCCGGAATACCCTTACTCTTTGCTTTGTGTCTACAAAGCGATAATAGGCACCTTGGTTCTGTAGGACTATGCGGGTCATCCGGGCTGTCAGGCACGGAAACGCAGCAATTCCATTTCTTTCTCATCTTCCTCTGTTGAGCCACTTTTATTTCAGGAGCCACAGAGTTGCTACTCATGACACACATTTGGCAGTCTTGGGGAGTACTGGGTGGGGTTGGGGTTGGTTCTGCGTTGCAGTTACTGAACGTTTCTTCTAATACGGTGCATGTGAACAAGGTGGTGCGGGTTCTTTCTTCTCCGCAACGTAAATTTATTGGTCGATGCCTCAGACTTTGCTTGCTACTGGCTACTTGCTGCTCTTCTTGATGTGAGGTTAGCGCAGGTACTTGGTTCTGTCTCTGGTTTCTGATATATTCATAAGTAGTCAGACCCAAGAATGAAATGTAGATATGAAAGAAACACAGATGCAATAGAAGACCTGCTGTAATGGCCGCTAGGAGGCCGAGAGCTGCTACTACTGCCAAAAAAGCAGCATCACTAGTTGGTAGAGATGATGGAGGCAATGAAGTCGAAGAATTAAATTCAGACAACAGAGGTTCCTGAAGAAGAAATAATTGGTATATCAAAATAAAGAAAATTGCATACTATTCAAATTACATTAGCAACACAGGCCAACAATCTAAAAACTTTTTTCGATAATTTTATTTGATTCCTGCGTAATTTGGTGTCGTGTTTACGAAAAAAATTAAAAAAATGTTTCACCCATCAATTTTTCATATTTCACTATTAAGTAAAATGAAGTTCAAAAATAAAGTTTATGTGCCAATGTATAAGATACATTTTTAACTAATTAAATATTTCGAAGTTGGCAACATTATTTTAATTTAACGGGATTGGCAATAAAATAAAATGTTCTATGGTCGGTATTTCTAATAAATTTTACCGCTGTTTAGTTTTTTTCACTAAGTACCTATAATCTAAATTGGTGTTAATATATACTCTAATTGCTATGTGCTTTTTATTAATAAATTGAAATGGGAAAACGTGATTGTAGGAATTCTCAACGCAGTAATCAGGACAAGTGTTGGTATGTTTGTGTCGAGGATCTAAAGAAATTGTAAAAAAAAGGATTTTTAATTTGCAATATCCATGATATGGAGAGAGCAATAAAATCATTTAAATGATTGTTATTTTTGCCATATAGATGTTAATGGATATAACTCTAAAAATAAAAAAGATATTGTATTTCATCAGTTCGGACTCTCATTGTCTAATATAATATAAATTGATTTGAAATCCCTGAAAAAAAAATAAAAAGATTAACCGAAAATAACAATTTTATTTAAACGAAAAACTGAAATTACAAGGAAATAACATATACAAGCTACAACCAGAAAATAAAAAATTTAAATATTAATAAAAGCTGAAAATTAAAAAATATTATTACCAAAAATAAAAAATTAAAATTAAAATTAAAATTAAAGTTGAAAGATTCCAAACCTTGGAATCTTTTCAGTTTTTTGTTTTAGTAAAATTGTTATTTTTTTCAGGGATTTCAAATCAATTTATATTATTTTAGACAATGGAAGTCCGAACTAATGAAATACACCACGAAACATTGTCAACCACCTTCAAACAAAAAAGATATTGTTTATCCTAACGTTATATCTGCTAATCTGCTAGAACATGGACCCAGCATTCCTGTCCCTATATGCCACCTGAGATTATTGGTGATATTTTACAGTGTAGTCCCGAATATGCTACTACTGACATATTCAGGACTACACTGTACTCTGGCCAATTCAAAACCACAGTTATCTGCAAAAGCAGAGTTAAATGATTCAGTTAGAAATTTGGATATGATTGAGGAACGACCAGAATAACAAACATTTATTGGAACCTGGAACATCTATTTGCATTATAGAACAAAAGATGAATAATTCACTCAATTTTACGGCAGGACGAGGATCTGGTTTACTGCCATGACATTGACAGTCTAATGGATCAATTTGGCATTGAATTCAATAAATGGAGACTTTTTATTGACTCATCATAAACAAACTTGAAAGATGTGTTATTAAATAACGGAAATACTTATGCTTTAGTGCCTGACACATTCTGTTCATACGAAAAAAACTCACGAAAATCTTAATATCATTTTAGAGAAAATTAACTATACAGCTCATGATTGAATGCTGTGTGGGGATTTGAAAGTTGTATTCATGCTCTTTGGTCAACAAATGGGATTCACAAAGTTTCCATGCTTCGTATGTGAATGAGACAGCAGAGCAAGGGATCAACATTGGTCTCAAAAACAATGGCCCTCAAGGAAAATTTTGAGACCTGGCATAAAAACATTTTACACGAAACTTTATTTGATCCCAAGAAAATTCTTCTACCTCGACTGCATATGAAATTGGGTTTGATGAAACGATTTGTTGAAGCTTTGTCTAAAGATGGTGATCGTTTCAAATATTTTTTTGTTTGAAAGTTCTTCATTCATCAGAAACTAAATTAATGCCAAAGACTTGAACTATGAACTTATCTTACCTAACATAATAAACAAGTTTGAAACTCTTGGCTGCTCGATGAACCTTAAAGTCCACTTTTTACACATTGAGTGATGTGACTGAAGAGCATGGAGAACGGTTTCATCAGGACGTAAAAGAGGTGGAGAAACGATACCAGGGACGGTGAAATATCAGAGAACAGAGGACAACAAAACGCAATTAATAGAGAAAAAAAAGCTACGCAAGAAATTTTACAGAGAAAGGGGAGAGGAGATAGAAAAAAATAATATATAATAAAAATATATAATAATTATAATTTAGGTAATTGTATATGATTGTGAGCGAAAATATAACCAATTCATGAAACTATGATTTGCTAAATTTGGATATATCAGATTTTCCCTATTTTTTAAAGTAATAAATGGATATCATATTGCGATAGAATGGTGGTGATAAATAATTTGCTATGAAATACGGTTTCAGCATACAAAAATGCATGAGATTTAGGTAAATTTGTTTAAAAAGTTGGCACAAACTCCTTTTGTTGGCCTGAGCAATCTTTCGGAGTTATTCACGAAAATAATCATAACACACATAACTTTTATTTCGAAAAATACTTGAAAGTTGAAGTTATTATTTATATAGATATTTTGTAAAAGTTACCTTTTCAATAAATGAAGTTGAAATCAAATATTACTTATTAGAAATATTAGAAACTGTGATTTCTCTATGAACCTATAGAGAGAAGTAGTACTTGCCAAGTAGGGCACCCAATACGTTCACACCCAAAAAGTATTAACTATTACTCATTACGAGTTTTCATTAATTTGAATTGATCCCATTACCGTTCGTCAAGAAACAGTATTTTTGTTCAGGTGTGGGAAAAGTGTTTTCTCTAGATTGATTCTATAAATCTAGTCTGTTCTAATTGGCGCATCTTCTCCTCTAATTGTTGTTTCTTTTTCTTATTTTCTTTCGTTCTATGCTTAATAGTGAATGTAGACTGAAAACTTTACTCATTTTGTCTCTTGATTGTTTTGATTTCACTGAAACAGGATTTGAGGGCATACAACTTCTTTCTTTGCCAAATTTATCAGGCCAGATATAGTCATCATCAAGATTCCTGTTAATCCCAGCAGTTCCTCGTCTAGGTCTGTTCAGCAAGGATTTTTGTGAATTTATCGACGATCTTTTTCCATGTCGTGGGTTTGTTGGGTTCACCAGTTGTTAAGACTAGTGATTTTTCCTTTCAGGAAACGCCAATAAAACTGTTTGTTTGAAGGTGATTGACAATGTTTCGTGATGAATTTCACTAGTTCGGACTTCCATTGTCTATTATATAAAATGATTTGAAATCCCTGAAACAAGTAAAAAAGAATAATTAAAAAAGAATAGTTGAAAATAACAATTATTTAAGCAACAATAAACCTGAAATGAAATGATAGTAAAATAACCTACAAGTAAAAATATAATAATTGAATAAATAAAAATTAAAGGAATGCAAAAAGAAAATAATAAAAATAAAAAAGTGTAGAGATTCCAAGTCACGTTGGTTCACGACGTTTCGATTGTTGGTATCTACAATCGTCTTCGGGTGATGACTGGACTGATTCCTCCGAGAGACTATTTTATAGGTCGTTGAAATACTTTCACTTTTTCTACTTTCCATTTTCCGCTTCACTGATTCCGTGAGAGATGACCGATTTGGCGGGAGTTGGTCATTTCTCGTTTGATGATGGGTTTCCATATGTTTCGTATATCTACGCTGGCCTGGCTGAATACGTTGTTGGACAACATGTATGCGGCTTCCTTAAATTTTCTCCTGAACCAATGTTCCTCTTTGTGCAAGATCTCAGCTTGGGACCACTCGATGTTGTGTTGATGGGTCCAAACATGGTCTGCTATTCCTGATTTGCTGGTTTCTCCTCGCTGTGTGTGCTTCTTGTGCTCGGCAATGCGAATATTCAATGGCCTCTTAGTTTCACCAATATAGTTCAGTTTCACCAGATCCGGTAACACTATCCGTAGCAGCCTCACGAAAACCAGGCCCCCAAACGCGGACTGCGATTCCAAGAATTGCATTTACCGGATACCCTGTGAGTGCGGAAAATCCTATATTGGTGAAACTAAGAGGCCATTGAATATTCGCATTGCCGAGCACAAGAAGCACACACAGCGAGGAGAAACCAGCAAATCAGGAATAGCAGACCATGTTTGGACCCATCAACACAACATCGAGTGGTCCCAAGCTGAGATCTTGCACAAAGAGGAACATTGGTTCAGGAGAAAATTTAAGGAAGCCGCATACATGTTGTCCAACAACGTATTCAGCCAGGCCAGCGTAGATATACGAAACATATAGAAACCCATCATCAAACGAGAAATGACCAACTCCCGCCAAATCGGTCATCTCTCACGGAATCAGTGAAGCGGAAAATGGAAAGTAGAAAAAGTGAAAGTATTTCAACGACCTATAAAATAGTCATCTCTCGGAGGAATCAGTCCAGTCATCACCCGAAGACGATTGTAGATACCAACAATCGAAACGTCGTGAACTAACGTGACTTGGAATCTCTACACTTTTTTATTTTTATTATTTTCTTTTTGCATTCCTTTAATTTTTATTTATTCAATTATTATATTTTTACTTGTAGGTTATTTTACTATCATTTCATTTCAGGTTTATTGTTGCTTAATATAATTGTTATTTTCAACTATTCTTTTTTAATTATTCTTTTTTACAATAAAACTGTATTTCAGTCTAACAAAATTTTAATAACCTTTCCAAAATAACTTCTGACAGTCTCTTTTTTATAACAACTATATGATGAGCAAAAAAATATAAAAACAAGAGACAAATTGAATAATTAGAAAATCTGAATAAAAAGTTTCAACAGAATTTTTCACAAAAATCCAAAAACATGTCGAATTTGTTTTCAAGAGGGACGAGATGAAACAATCGACTGCTAATAACTAACCAACAGCTGCATTGGAGCCACTTTTGAATCTTCCTTCTTTACATTCTGTAAATCTGGGGGAAGTAAGAGTTGGACAATTTGGACTAGAAAATTACTGAGTTACATACAATCGAAAAAAACGAACATTTCGGACAAAACATATCCTCAGACCGCATTATACCTAAATACATTTTCGCGGTTACGATCATAAACTATGAAGAATAGAAAATGAACAGTCATTCCAAGAACATGTTTGACAAAAACAGCTGGTATGCAGACTGATCGAAAATCGAACATGAGACGGTAGCTGGAATTAACTGTGCTGTGCGAATAGAAAACTACATTACGGGTGGATCGATATTTTCACAGCTGCACTTGAGGCACTAATGAACCCAAAAGTGACATGGAAACTGACCTGCGAGTGTCGTGGAGAACTTAAGAATTGGCGGACAAGAAAACATTGACTCTCTACTGGATGCCAGCTCACTCAGGTGTTACGGGCAACAAAAAACCGATGAGAGTGGCAAAATATTTGGTACGGAATCATATTAGGAAATGAGTCTATTAGAAACTACGAGAGTTCTGGAAAAATGTACTCAGGAAAACACCCAGGAAAATTTTAAAAGATCATTCAAAAAGGGATTTGAAGAACTACTCCAACAAAGCAGGATCAAATCTAAAGAAATGAACTACAAATGTTCAAGCCTGAAACAACTAATGAAAAACGAAGAATTAAAAAACAATTGCTAGAAATAACTATTATATTAAGCAACATACCTGAAATGAAATAACAGTGAAATAGAATACAAGTAAAAATATAACAATTGAACAAAAATGTAAAATAAAAATAAAAATTCAAGAGATTCCAAGCCAAGTTACTTCGTGACGTTTCGATTGTTAGTATCCATAACCATCATCGGGTGATGACTGGACTGTTCCATTTTTACTTGTATTTTATTTCACTGTTATTTTATTTCAGGTTTTTTGCTTGATCTCATTGTTAATTCTTCCTTTTTTATTAGTTCTTTCGGGAATTTCGAATAATTTTATAAAGTGCATTTCTTTAATGCAGTGATGAGAGGGTCAACAGTAGATTCCAGCATATTCAAATACAGTTCCCCTGATAACTTTTGATCAATAAATAGAGGTCCAACAATATGGTTTCCTAATATTCCTGCCCAAACGTTATTTTTTTCTGGATATTGGGTATGTGGTTCTCAGAAAACGTGAGGGTTGGTGTCACGCCAATAACGGCAATTTTGTCTGTGCCGTTTAAAAAAATTTACATTCGTTACTAAAACGAATATTGTGGAGATAGATAGGATGCCTTGCAATGGTGTCCGTCATGATTTCGCAGAATTTTTTCATCTTCAATTAATTGGTGTACCATTTTAATTTTGTATGGATGATACATATTCCTACTGACGTACTGACTTTTTTGACGTTTTTATAAACGATTAATAACTGAACAAACCTTATCGGGTTGTTGGAATTACCATATGGCAGATGAAAAGGAATATTTCTAGAAATATCGATATTAATGTGTCTGTCTTCAGGAAATTATTAAATGTTCCGCCAATTTGTAGTATTTTGTAGACATTGACTTCATATTCTAGGGTTGTGAAGTATTCGTCAGGAGCTTCAAAATGTGTTACAAGACCCCCCATTCTATTTAATTTTTTTTCCCAGATGGCGCCCAGTTTCATCTGTCAATTTCACTCCAAAATAAAGTATTCATGCATTAATTCCATTATCCCAAATTGAAATTTTTTGAGTTGATCCGTTCACAAATAAAAGGGGGGAACATTAAAGAAATGCACTGTACAATATCAGACAATGGAAGTCCGAACTAATTAAACTGGAACTAATGTAAGTATAAATCCAGTTGCGACAGCTTCCTTTCCATCCAAGATGAACTCAGGAAAGTTCAAATATACTTGGTCAAAAAGTAATATTTTCAAAGAATGTATTACTCGCTGCTCAATGAACTTCCTCCAGTAACGAAATCAATATTTGTTGCCAGAATGATACTAACCTCATAATCACCATCCTGTCCATCGGCGTGCCAATACCAAGACAAATGTTGCATGACTAGTTGCGCGACTGCCAAGGCCACGACGACGGCGGCTGCTGCTACCGCCGTCGAGACGCACATGAGGAAGAGACCGTAATTCCTGGCTCCGACGCAGTGGTTCAGCCACTTGCAATGATGATCGAATCGTTCCACGCACTTGTTGCAGGAACTGCAGTGTTTTGTGCGAGGACTGCTCGTCGAAATCAGGCAGAGACGGCAGTGGCCGAATTCGATGACGTGTGCGTGTTTTGTTCTGAAATGAATTTTTTTGTTTGAGTACTTCTTTACTCTTTTGGTGTTCTACAGGACACCGTTACGCTAACTAATTCCCTTCAAGATATGTCTATCACTGATCTATTTGATTAACCAAACTGACTTGTTTGAAAACTGCACACACAAAAATGTTTAACCGCATAATTCAGGGGCGGTACCAGAGTTAATCTCACTTCGTAAGGATTTCAAGGAAGATTAAACACTTTTCTCCAATCTAAATAGTTTACCTCCATCAACTATTTCACAATTAATCCTGAAAACTTAGCTCAGTCACGCTGGAACCCGCTTTGAAAAAAATTAACTTGTTTTTTAGCCTACTTTACCTACAAACGATACTAATAAATGTAGTAATGTTATTTTTTTTTGTAGTCTTATCGGTTACTGAGGAAGCACTATTGATATTATTCAAATTACGAAATACAAGTGATAATTCGCTAAAAAGATTTGAAATAGGTTCTAAATTGATTTTAGTTTATTGTAGTAACAACACAATATTGATTTATTTTATATTCCTTTAAGGTATAGCAAAACAGCTACGATAACAAGACTTTGAATCATAAAATAACAATTGTCCTCAAACTACAAACGATGGAGTTGATTGTAGCTAAAATTAGATGTTTGTAGTTACTATTAAACATATCAAAAATGAATGAAATAAAATCGAGTATTTTTCAATTAAACTAACCTAACATAAGCAACATATGTAATCTGAAGTAAAAACTGACGTATTTTAGAATGCTTTATTTGGAAAAAAGCATCTACCCTCAACATCTAACCTGACTTCCGAATTCAAAAACGAACTCACAATAGATGTTCAGGATTAAGGATTATTTCCAACATAATAACATGAGTTCGTTTTTGCAATCGGAAGTCAGGTTAGATGTTGAGGGTAGATGCTTTTTTCCAAATAAAGCATTCTAAAATACGTCAGTTTTTATTTCAGATTTCAGATTACATATGTTGCTTATGTTAGGTTAGTTTAGTAGAAAAATACTCGATTTTATTTCATTTATTTTTGATGTGTTTAATGGTAACTACAAAAATCTAATTTTAGCTACAATCAACTCCAACGTTTGTAGTTTGAGGACAATTGGTATTTAATGATTTGAAGTATTGTTATCGTAGCTCTTTTGCTATACTTCAAAAGAATATAAAATAAATTAATATTGTGTTGTTACTACAATAAACTACAATCAATTTAGAACCTATTTGCTCAGTAACCGATAAGACTACAAATAAAATGAAAATTTCTACATTTATTAGTATCGTTTGTAGGTAAAATAGACTAAAAAAAGGTAGATTTTTTTCAAAGCGGGTTCCAGCGTGACGGAGCTTGAAAACTTCGACTATCGGCTCGTTTTATCTTCGTCAATATTTTATTACAGACATTTTTGTATGAATAACAAATAATGATATTTGATAGAAATTCGATACAAAATGTGACATTTTCTTTGTTCCCTTGAACTCTTGCGCCGTCTCTTTGCGCCGATGCTCAAAAAATCAACCCTATACAAAGATTTTTCTGATTGATTCGGCTGTTACTTGATGAAGATCCATAGTAATTTCATAAACTACATCTTACGTTTTGTTCTCCACAAACTTCATTTAAAGAAATATATCACATGTCTCGCCAACACAGTACGAAAAAGCTATTTCTTTAAATAAAGTTTGTGGAGATCAAATCGTACGGTGCAGTTTATGAAATATATACAATGATGTGTAGATCATGCCAAGAAGTAACTTTCAGATACAAACTAGAAAAAAAACCCTCACGAAACAACTACTTCCATATAAACATTGAAATACACAAAAAGAAACTTTTGAAGCAACTACTTTTATATGAAAGTGAATTATACAAAACAAAGGACAACAAAGAATCCGCCCTGGGTATATTCAAAGATATCGAGGGAGCGTTTGATAAAACAACTTTTCCAACAATTACCCAGCAACTACACTCCAGGAATGTACCCCTGGTAGTAGATAATGGATACTACAGATGCTCTCTAGTAGAGCAATGAGTGTTAATGTAGAAGACATCACAGTGAAATGACTGGTCATGAGGGGATGTCCACAGGGAGGGGTCTTATCAGCCCTTCTCTGGAACATAGTTCTGGATACCCTAATTAATTACCTTAACAAAAATGGATTCTACACAATTGCATACGCAGATGACATAGTTATCTTGCAGACCGGCAAATTTGTAAACACACTGTGCGATAGAGCGCAGGATGGACTGAAATTAATAGAAACATGGTGTAAGGAACACTCACTGTCGATCAATCCCAAGAAGACTAAGATGGGCCTTTTCACATGAAAAGAAGTTTAACGGGCTTGAAACTTCCCGAAATCTTTAAAAGCAAACTAAACTTCTCTGGAGAGGTGAAATACCTTGGTACTATCCTCAACATTAAGCTAACATGGAACTCTCATCTACAAAGTAGAGCAAAAAGAGCATAGGTGGCTTATGAGCAATGTCGGAGGACAGTGGGACGCGCATGGGGTTTTTCACCCCGTGTGGTCACCTGGATCTACACTGCAATAATAAGACCTATGTTAACGTATGGAGCCATTGCATGGGGACAGAAAGTTCTACAAGCAACGCAACGGCCATCCAAAAATTATATCAAATACAGAGACTGGTTTGTTTGAACATCACAGGAGCCATGAGAACAACACCATGGTAATGGAATTAATTATTGGTCTGATCCCTCTGGACCTGTACTTTGAGGAGGTTGCGTTAATGGTCATGTTACGATTGCGCACGGCTGGTGTAAACCTCGAAGTTGGAATGGGTCAGCTGAGGCTGAGCCAATGGCAAGAAGCACTTACTGCGAACCTCTGCTGCAGACAACCAGTTATGCAATCGAACCCAGGTTTGTGTTTAATAAACCCTACAAAATACAAATAAAACAGATCTCAGAGTCAGATGCTGCAAATGCAATACGTATATATACAGACGGCTCAAAAACCAAAGAAGGCTCAGGATGTGGATTGTACTCTAGATCACTAAGCCTAAGGATTAAGTGGGGAATGGGAAGAAATACCAGCGTGGTCCAAACAGAACTGGCTGGTATCTCAATCGCCACAAAAGAAATAACCAAGAAAGGAATTTCTGGCAAAAACATAAAAATCTGCACTAATAGCAGACAAGCACTATTAGCCTTGAACAGACAACGTTACCTCAGGGCTATTACTAGAGTGCCACCAAGATTTAGCCAAAGCCTTGGTAGATAATAACATTATACTGAGGTGGGTTAAAGGGCACGACAGGAGTAAAGGTAATCGCATTGCCGACTCTTTAGCCAAGAAAGCGGCTGGACAAAGAATTTTAGGACCTAGTGGCACCCACGGCCTGATGACTTCGACAATTGCGGAGCTAGTATAATGTTACACCCATGCTCAATCCTTAAAGAGATGGGATGGAATCAAAGGATGTAATCTTGCCAGGATCACCTTGGCCAGCTGGGAAGCTGGCGCCGAAGAAATATCTGGCGATGACCAGGAAAAATCAACGCTTTACAGTAGGATTTCTGACTGGCCACTGTCAACTAAGGAAACACCTCCATAATATGGGGCTAGTGGACACACCTCTATGCAGGATGTGTGAACAGGAAGATGAGACTGTCAGACATGTCCTGTGCGAGTGCCCGGAGTTATCGTCAATAAGAGAGTGTGTGTTCGGCGAGTATTGGCCTACACCTGCCGATATAAAGAGATGTCTTCCAGCGACCTGTCCACCTTCCTGGAAAGGACAGGATGGACGATGACCTAGGAGGACAACTCCTCGGGAGGATGTACAATGGGTCACATGTGGCCTGAGTGCGTGGGCTTACACTCATCCTCCTCACTCTACAGATACAGATACAGATATACAAAACACAAATAACTAATTAATGCAGTTAATTGTATGATTTTCACTGTAAATGGTTTAACAAAAATCGCGGCATGTGTTTCGCTATACAATAGCTTCCTCAAGCGTAAACAGTTTTCGCTATTGCATAGCGGTTTTTGTAAAACATTTTCTAGTGAAAATCATACAATACACTGTAATACATAGTTTGATTATGGATTTTCATCGAGTATCGGCCACTTCTATTCAATTATACAAACACACTTTTCTCAATTCGAAATGTAGGTATTCCAACCATTCGTTATGGAATTGAATCATATATCATTCACAGGATTACTACACAATATAATAATGAAAGAGGTAAAATTTCACTTACATGGAACACTGTCATCCCCACCGGTGGACATCCGATGTTTCGGAATAAAACACTTGCCTTATTGCTTCTTCAGCACCAATCTGTATAACATTATGAGATGAAGCACCCAATTCATTACATTCATTCGCTTATTTGATCAAATTCCAGCCATAGGAATCGTTTTCAATTGAAAGAGGTATAATTTTAGGAGAGATTGAATTTTGGGAAAGGAAGTTTTTGGCTTTCTACTACTCCATCTTAATACAAAAAAAGTGGGAATCTTCCAAAGAAAGGAAGGAAGCAATCTATTTGAAAAGAACTAACTCTATACATAGATGTGTAAATCATGCAAAGAAGTAACTTTCAGACACAAAGTGGAAGAACAAGCCCTTTCGAAACAGCTAATTTTATATAGAAACAAAAATACTTTCAGCAGCGAAATAAACTTAGAGAACACAAAAAAATGAATTCATAAATATTGCAAACTTGTATATTTTCGAACAAATGAAAACTGAGTTTACACATATATTAAAATGAATGGATCGGGAAGCTCGTCGAGATGTAAATTATTTTTTTCTTCAAATACACAATTTTTAATATATATAAAGTGCAGACGAAAATAAATTTTTCCCCGTTAAATTTTCTGATGATGTCACGGTGTGTACAATTAAAATATGTTTTATATATTTTTATATATACTTTCATCTATTATTTTCTTGCACTATACCGGCCTATAATTGATTTATTTTAATCCAATTAACTTTCTGCTCTACATATTCATCTAACCTTTCAAAAATCATTTACATTTTTTGAACATATAAGGATGTTTTAACAGAATTTGTCATGAAAAATCAAACAAAAATATATGATGGAATTGGCCGATACTTGATGAAAATCCATAACTAATGTATTTAAAAAACACTTTAATGTGAGATTTTCACTAACGCAACAATTTTACAAAAACGACACACGTGTTGCGTTTTTGTAAGATTCAGCCACTCAGAACTTGTCCAGATTTTTACTACCAATAATTAAACCACTGCAAGGAAAAACGTCATCTTTTGAAAATTCAAGGCATTTTATTGAACTACTAGGGACAATCGAAGTCAAAGAGCAGGATCAACTGATCAGTTTCGACGTGAAAAGTATATACACCAACGTCCCTGTCGAAGAAGCACTTCAAATCATACAAAGGAAGTTATCCAAAGATGGGGACCTGAAAGATAGAACAAACTTACCGATACAAGTAATCATGGAATTACTAGAATGCTGTGTACAAAATTGCTAATTCCAACTGAAGGACAAATTCTTTACGTAAGATGAGGGACTGCCAATGGCATCGCCACTTTCACCGGTTGCAGCCAATATGAGTATATGAGTGATCTGTCCACAAATTTTCCCTTTTGATTTATGTCATACAGACTCAATAACATCTTTATCTCTGTATATAAAAATAGCTGCATAAACGCAAGCGAAATATAAGTGGAACCACCTATTGGTGTGACACCCAAGTCAACTTGCCAAGTTTTTATGTCAGTGTTGGTGGTTTGACCAATCAACCGACAACTGCGGTAGCAGAAATTTGGGAAGCTAACCTGAAATGCCCTCGGAAAACGAATTCACATGTTTCTAGAAATGATATGAAATCTAGAAAGGTTAATGCAGTCAAGCTGCTGGAAAATAATTCCATGAAAATCAAAAAATAAATAGATAAGTACTCTTTGATCATTCCCATATTGATTTCAATTTAAGAGCCACCGGTATACAGTTGTTTCAGCCTATTGAGCTTCCCAAATTTCTGCTACCGCAGTTGTCGGTTGATTGGTCAAACCACCAACACTGACATAAAAAACTTGGCAAGTTGACTTGGGTGTCACACCAATTGGTGGTTCCACTTATGTTTCGCTTGAGTTTACGCAGCTATTTTCATAAAGTACTTTCTTGGTTTTTTCTCTTTTTGTCTTCAATCGAGGACCACCTGCCCGGTACTGACGATGCCCAATAGGCTGAAACAGCTGTATACCGATGGTTCTTAAATTGAAATCAATATGGGAATGATCAAAGAGTACTTATCTATTTATATATATATATATATATATATATATATATATATATACCGGGTGTCCCACATTTTATGTTACAGGCAATATCTGGTTTGTTGAAGGAGATACACAAAAATGTTTTATACAAAAGTTTTAGGAGTTCATGAGAGCTATATTTTGATATAATTTTTAAATATACAGGGTGTTTGGTGTAGGTGCTACAGACCGAAATTCCATTTTTTAAAATAGAACGCCCTGTATATCATTACATATTCAGATGCTACGTTAAATTCTGATATCATTTCATGTTTGGTTTTGAAATTCGGTTATATTCCTCAGAGCAAGTTTGGCTCTGGAATATTTACCAAAAACATAGAGCTCAGGGCCATCTTCAATCCAAAACCTGAAAAATTATGTCTTTTGCATTGAAGAACATTCAAAAAACCACTTGACAGGCTTATTAGATATATAGCTCTAGCTACCAGACATCTACATCCAGACCAATACTCCTACATATATCAAGCACATCGACGGATATCACTTTATGCCGGGTCACGGAAAAAGCAGAATATGCTTACAAGTGCTTTCAGCTGCTTTCTTGGATATAGAGGACGCATTTGATAATACGTCCCTAAAATCATTCATTCATTCATGCTTAGACGAAGATTAGTATACACAACCATCAAAGATGAGACAGTAGTGGCACGGCCACTGTACTGTTTGATACTGAAATGAGTTTTGTCGGGAAATTTCTCATTCTTCTGCGTTTACTGCAGGAACGAAATGAGAAATAAAAATTTTTAATAATTATAATTAAGAATAATATAACAAACCTGTCAAATTGTGGTAAAGGTTCGGGCTTCCTCTGCCTCAAAACTTCTTCAGCAGGATCCACCAGCGCAGCTCCCAGATGGACAGCAAGGTGCAATAGCAATAACACAGAAAGGACTGCTAATGCTGCAGGTTGAGCGTGAATAGGCAGTGCTGGAATTAGCACCAGAAATGATCCTCCAGAGAGAACGACTAACGCGAACCAGCCTGAGACCTAGATGAGAAAAAGAAAATGAAGTGTTTATAAAAATGATCCAATTTTTTTTTCAAATTGTTTGTACAACAATGATCAAAATATTTGAATACACTTGGTGGAATTCATGAAAAATATTTGAGTATTCAGAATAATCTAATATTACATACACAACGTGCACAAGTTGAGAACTGCCAGCATATAGAAACATTGGAAACAATAAGATTCAAAGACAGATGAATTATGAAAAGTTGCTTCTTTTAGCGCTTACTTTAGTGGCGTTTTAAAAGTAAAAAAATTCCAAAGTGAAGTTGTCAAAAATATTAACATAAGTTGGGTAATCTTTTTTCTGTCCCATATGAACAACTAAAAGTGCAGGTGGTTTTTCGGAAACGAAACATCAGATTGAAAATCTGTAAAAGCCATCTTATAAAAACTGAGAAGTTGAAGTTAGAAGATGATATTTGTTTTTGAATATCTTCCTAAATAGCATCAGGGAAAATAAAACAAATTTCCTGAATTTTAAAACGTAATTGAAATAAGCTCTGAAAAGGCATTTTTTCCAAAAATTAACCGACTTTGTATCTTTTACGATTTTCGATTTTTCCACGCTGTTCATCCCTATCTTTGACAAAGAGAAACGATGACGTATACTGAAGATACATTCGTAAATAGTGAATATATGAAGTTAAATCAGAAAACGGTATTTGGTATACTTAAAAAATTAAGGACTAGTTTTTTCAGTTTTGGAAAACAAAGTTTTGGCTTTCTATTTCTCCATCTTGATAGAAACAAATGTGGGAATCTTCCACAGAAAAGAAGGAAACGATATTTGGAATACAAAATGAGTAGATGGAAGTGTTGTTCGTATAATTCAGTTTTCATTTGAAAGTATTTGTTACGAAAGTATTGTTTTTTCGTGTAATTCAATATTTATATGAAAGTAGTTATTCCAGAAGTTACTTCAGAGTTACTTCTTTTTAAATTGATTGCTTTTTTCCTTTCTTTGGAAGATTCCCACATTTTTTGTGTGAAGATGTAGAAGTAGAAAGCCAAAAACGTTCTTTTCAGAAAATCAATCACTCCTAAAAAATAACCCTTTCAATTTGAACAAGATTTAGAATATTCCACAACATACTTATTTGAATTATAGGCCATATTCAACAGATATTTTCTATATATTAATGAAATATCTTAAAAATTAATACAGAGCTTTTAGGTTTTTTTCATGTAGACTTTTGAAACGCATACTTAGATCACCAAGCAACGTCCAAATTGGTAGTGAACTGCCAAAAAACCTCTTCTCAATTGAAAATTCAACAAATTGTCTCTGGTCTGTATTCCTGGTCACACTGGCCTGAAAGGTAATGAAACTGCTGACTCCCTTGCAATGGAGAACACTGCAAGCGGTTTCACAGGATCAGAATTCGTCATTGGCATTGATATGCAAAACTAATTTTGAATACCTGAACTGCAAAAAAGTTACAGACTCTTAGCAAAATCTACCAAATATTTGCTCATTCCAAGGCATTTATTTATACATTATTCGAAGTTTTTTACTATTAATGTAAGTTACAAAAAGGATTTGAAGCTCTATGACTTCTATTTGATTATCTGCGAGCGCTTTCGACAGCTGGTCGTGCTGTCATCTTCTAGGCACTCTTCTATCTGAACGTGTTATCCTGTTGTGTGTCTTTTTATACGGTCGGAACGCCTCAATACAGGTACTTCTGTTGATTTAGGTAAATTTGCTTGTATTTGGATTACCCCAGGTACTATTCTTTGTGTTAAATCTTCTCCAGGTTCATTGCTTCTAGGAGTGTGTATTGATTTGTTTAATATACTGAATGTTAAGAGTGCCACCAAGATTTAGCCAAAGCCTCGGTAGATAATAACATTATCCTTAGGTGGGTTAAAGGTAATCGCATTGCCCACTCTTTAGCCAAGGAAGCGGCTGGACTAAGAATTTTAGGACCCAGTGGCACCCACGGCCTAATGACTTCGACAATTGCGGAACTAGTCAAATGTTACACCCATGCTCAATCCTTAAAGAGATGGGATGGAATCAAAGGATGTAATCTTGCCAGGATCACCTTGGGCGACCCTGGGAAGCTCCTGGTCATCGCCTTACAGTAGGATTTCTGACTGGCCACTGTCAGCTAAGGAAACACCTACATAATATGGGGCTAGTGGACACACCTCTATGCAGGATGTGTGAACAGGAAGATGAGACTGTCAGGCATGTCCTGTGCGAGTGCCCGGAGTTATCGTCAATAAGAGAGTGTATGTTCGGCGAGTATTGGCCTACACCTGCCGATATAAAGATATGTCTCCCAGCGACCTCTCCACCTTCCTGGAAAGGACAGGATGGACGATGACCTAGTAGAACAACTCCTCGGGAGGATGTACACGCACATGTGACCTAAGTGCGTGGGCTTACACTCACCCTCCCTACTCTACGGATACAGATACTGAACGGTAGGTCCTGTTGTGTTTTGATTTGTACTTTTTCCTCGATAAGTGATTTTTGACTGTTTTCCCAAATGACAGTTTTCCCAAATGTCCATGCGGTTTCCCTTATTGACTTGTTTTATGAGTTTTATGTTCTCTGGTGGGGGAAAGTTATGTTTGTTTTGTATGGCGTGTGTTGCAAGGTTTGATTTATATACTATTGGGTTTATGTATGCCTTTTTGTGTTCATCGTACCTTTGGATCAGTTTTTGGTTTTTCCAAACTAAGAAAAAACTGATTGTTTTTTCCAAACCAAGAAAAAACTGATCCAAAGGTACGATGAACACAAAAAGGCATACATAAACCCGATAGTATATAAATCAAACCTTGCAACACACGCCATACAAAACAAACATAATTTCCCCCCACCAGAGAACATAAAACTCATAAAACAAGTCAATAAGGGAAACCGCATGGACATCTGGGAAAACTTATACATTCATAAATTTAACAGTCAAAAATCACTTATCGAGGAACAAGTAAAAAATCAACTTACATTAATAGAAAAATACTGAAAATGAAGGAAAATTAGTTGCAACATCCAAAATTATTCGAAGTATATTATCTACGTTGTCTAACCGGCCTCTTCACAGGTCACTGTCGTCTGAATAATTATATGAAGAGACTTGAACTGTCGGAAAACAGTGTGTGCCGTCTCTGTTTGGAATTTGATGAAACAACAAAGCACATACTCTGTGATTCTCGAATTCACTACCGTTATCAAAGAAACCTTCAAATTCGTCATTCTATACTCTTGGAATATTTGGTATGAGATGATAAAAGTATAAACAGATATATTTTCATGTGTTTTTAGTAGGCAATTTCAGCAAGTTTCAGAGTTGATGTTGATGAAGAGATAGTCTTCTTTGACATACATCGACCATAATTATGTGTTATGACAGTGAAGAGTAAAGAAAATTTGTTTATAAATCACAGCAAGGATATATGACAGCAATGGGTTTGGATGTAAAAGTACATTCTTATAAATAACAAGAAGCAGCTTGTGGAATGAAAATGGTCACACTAGAACTTAACGCAATTCATCGGTAACACTGCAGAAAGATTATGGAAATTCAATATATGTATGCAGATTTTAAAACCTATAATACAAAGAACAAATAAAGTAAGAAAGGTTATTTTGGCCGATACGAAAATCTGAAAAATGCTGCAAAGAATAAAATATATTCAACAAATATACATCACAAGTTCTTGTGATGCACTGTTTCGAACCTTTGGTGTAGTAATGAATATTACTGGAGATTTTTCCCAACACCAAACCGTTATTTTAACACCTCGACACGTGTTTCGATTACCAAATGATCATCTTCACGAGGAAGATCAAACTGATATTCCTCTTGAAGATGATCACTTCAAATTGTAAAATTTCCTTTAACTGCGAACAAATTCAAATTTGGAATTTTTGTATCCAGGATTTTTTTCTGAAAGCAATAATACGGGTAACTCGATAACAAGTCAAATTACGTAATCGAGTGATGACGCGATAGGTAAGAGTAGAACATTGAAAATTTTATTGAAGTTTCTAATTAAAATCGAATCGATATTCGAAGGTTTCAAAGAAACTCATCAGAATATCAATCAGGATTGATTTATTTGATTTATTTAGAAGAAATAACTGGGACGATTATGTATAAGGTACATGACATATGTCATGGAATTTTCCTCAATATTATCTATTGAATAATCTTTTAATATTGTTTTTGGGTGGGCAAAGAAAAAATAAATTAGAGTTATGATGTTATGGCAGGCAGGGTGAGAATGCTTAGCTGCGTTTTTATTATTTTTCTAATTTTATGTTACGATGATTAATAAATATGACATAATAAGGATTCAGTTAAGTAACAAAAATATGTTATGACACATGCAAATATCTTTAATAAATTTCAAAACAAATTTTTAATATAGTTATGTTTAATGATTTGTGTGTGTTTTTTTGTGGTATTTTTCACTTCTTAATTCCGTGTTAGGAATCACACGTTAAAAGGTAAGAGTTCGTTAATCCTCAGCTCGCACAAGTTCAGAGTTCTGAGGGTTGTAGTTCGAAGGGATGCGAGAGCTGTTTAACGGAAAACCATATTTTTTTAAACATATTTCAATTGAAATTTTTTATAAAGCTCCATACTAGTGAAGATTTATTCATTTATTCAGTTATTAACTAATAATATGCTTGAAACCATTATCGTAAAACTAATCTTATTTATAACAAATATGACAACCGTGGTGGACAAACACAAGGGCCGTCCGATTTTTGATTTTCTGGAAGCATTTTCCGGTATTTTTGACCTCAGCATTTCCAGTCTCCGTCGACAATTTTTTGTTCCAAATCTTAGTTAACCCAGAAATCAAGCAGAGACAAATTTGGTGACCATAGTGGCGTCTGATGTTGTTTCTTTCTTCAAATTTAGTTCCATGGAAAATGTTGATCTAGATTCAGCATCAACAGTATAACGAAGATAATTTGGTGCTGCAATAGGATGATACTGTTGCGCATTATGTATCATAGCACAGGATTTAAAGAAGCATCATTGAGGTGCATCTATGATCACCAGATTTGTCACCCCTTGTGAATTCTTGAAAAGTAAAATCTGTAGAATCCAATCGTCGTGTTTAGACGTGTGTTTTAATAAACTATCAGATAAGGTTTTAAATATTGTTAAGAGAATTTCAAGGGCTATCAAACGACATCTCACTAGGCCTTCATGCCATTTCAATAAGTTAGTGTGATAAAAAAACAGGGTCTCCTTTATTAACGATAACATTTGTCGGTGAGATTTTCTCTTCGAACTCCGCAGACTATCCAGACCACTCTGTTGAGATGGTTGTTCTGATTATTGGAGTCCTTGGTGTAATGATGCTCTTTCTACTCCCTAATCTCAATATCACGCCGATTCTTGGCTGTGTCATTCTTAGCTCATTCCTTGGCTCTGGGACCCAATGATCACTTACCCCACGGTGTGGGGAGTGGCCATTGGCCGACCAGCTTACCCTTCGGTAAAATAATGATAATAATAAATGATTTTACTGGCAGATAACAATTTTCTGCTTATACCAGCAGAAAAAAAAGAAAAAATATTAACTCATGCTAATATGAATATACATATAAATTTGTTTGAAGGTGGTCGACAATGTTTCGTGGTGTATTTCATCAGTTCGGACTTCCATTGTCTAATATAATATAAACTGATTTGAAATCCCTGAAAGAATCTGTAAAAAAATTTGAAAAATTGACCGAAAAAATAACAATTTTATTAAACAATAAACTGAAATTACAAAGAATTAACATACAAGCAATAACCAAAAAATAAATAAAAAATAAAAATATTAATACAAGCTGAAAATTAAATAATTGAAAATATTGTCACCAAAAAATGAAAATTAAAAATTAAAAGATTCCAAACAAAGTTACGTCACGACGTTTCGATTGTTAGTAACCACAATCGTCTTCGGGTGATAACCAGTTATCACTTTTTTTTTAACAATATTTCACTATCACAAACTAATTTATATTCAACACTTAGCAACTAACGCTTAATTCATTTCCACTATCTGAATTCCTTGTTTGACCACTCGGTTCACTTTCTAAATACGACTGCCCCCTTTGGACGAGAAGCCGGCCTTTTATATCGTTAAAGGTCCATCGTAGAATTCTGTAGTCTGTTCGATACTCACCTAGACTTTTCGCGGCGGCTTCAGACTGCATTCTTTCGCGATAAGTCATGTATTTATTCGATGAATTGACTGGCGTATGGGTCAGGGGCGGCTTCAGATTCGTTTCAATATATTTTATTTTTTTAATTTTCAGCTTGTATTAATATTTCAATTTTTTATTTTATGTAATTTCAGTTTTTTGTTTGATAAAATGGTTATTTTTTCAGTTAATCTTCATAATTTTTTTACAGATTCTTTCAGGGATTTCTAATCAATTTATATTATATTTGACAATGGAAGTCCGAACTGATGAAATACATACATATAAATGTTCAAATAAGTTCATATTCAACAGATGAAAATAGGAAAAAAATCTTTTTGTTGACACCACCTATTTTTACACTAAGAGAACCGCTGACACTATGAAATTATCAGGTATCAACATTTCAACAATGTAGTGAGGAAAAGGACGGTAAGAGAGAGGGAAAGAGAATAATTAAAAATGGGATAGGATTATAAACATTTGCTATGTTGTATTAGAAGGATCTCTTGAATTGTTGTGTGTTGTGACTGATGATAAGAATACTTATTTACTAATATTATTGTTATGTACAACTGTTCTGAATGTGATTTTTTCATAAAGATATGGAGGTGTTTCATGCCGAAATATCTGAAACATGAGGCAAGTGTCTATTATACATATTCAACCATTTGGTTGTTTTCAGTTTATGAGAAAAATGTTGTCTCTTTATGATTTGATAAGCAAACCTCATACATGCATATTTTTTCAATTCGTTGATGTTCAGTTACATTAAAAGATACTGGTTGACAGTATTAGAATGATTGAAATTTGACATGTTTAAAGAGTCACATAATAAAAATTACGTTTCAATATTAGGAACATGTCTATGATGAAAGAGTACTTTTAATTTACCAAATGATTTATGGATTAATGTCGGTATGTGTTTTCTAAATTTCAATTGGTCATCAATATGCAGCCCTAAAGTTTCAGTGAAAGTTACTACAAGCAATGCATTCGTCAATTTGTATACATATTGGTCCTACTTCAGAACTTGAACTCTGTTTTCGAAATATTATTACAAAACAATCATCAACATTCATTTTAAGTGCATATTTCCTAGAAACATGAACCAGATAGTTCAATTCCATACTAATTTTCCCAATACTAGGTAAAGGATTATCGGAATGAAAAGAAAGATACAACTGTGTATCATCAGCATAAATCATATGTTCCAAATCGGATATATCGATCGTTGGAGAACTTACGAATTGATATTTGGAGAATGAGATTTATTGATATTCAAATAGATTCGAAAAAAGTTTATGCTATCAGTTGCGAAGCCTTGGAAATGTAGTATCGAGAAAAGAAATTCGCCTTACAAAAAACTAAACCCCGGTTGCATCTTTGGTAAAATATAACTTTCATCAGCATGATTTTTGAGTTGATTAGCAAAAGTTTTCTCTAATATTTTGGATATGAAGGGAAGGATACTGATAGGTATTAGATCATTACATTCTGCCGGCTGTTTATTTTTCGGAACGAGCCTTATAAGACAATGTTTCTATGACTATGCTCTGAGCAAAAGTTAAATATACCTGTGCAGAACAATTGGTATTAGGAATGAGTGGCACAATTTGGTGAGAAAGATGTTTAAATCATTTATGGCCTCAGCTTTACTATCAATTTGGGAAATGTATTCCTTGATATCTTCTTCTGTGATTACAGATATTCGATAACCTTCATACCAATTTCTGACACTATCATCAATATCTTGAGCGAATACGAATGAGGTTATAAAATTCGACAGTTCTTGCGTTTTCTACATGGCTTTCACCGAGCAACGTCCAAATTGAATGAATGAATGAATGAATGAATGTTTATTGATAGTAAATGAACATACTAAAGTAATACACGTTAAAAACAATAAACATTACAATGAACCAACAGAAGTTGTTGAGAGCTTCAACAACTTGTACGTGGTAACACAACACATATTTACATCTTTTACAATAATTAATTTAGTACACTAAACACAATATTCTATCACATAGGTTGTATATAAGTATATAAAAACAATAATGAAAATTAAGAGATTTGTATAAAAAACAAGAAGAATAAAAGGTAAAATTTGAATTGTAGAAACAAGACAGCATCATTCAATTATGGTTTGCCAGTATTATCTTGACAATCACTCAGCGATGTGTAGCTATATTTATGATTATTATCATTATCATTATTGTATTTCAGTCAACTCACGAATCTCTCTCCTGGATCTACTTCTGATATGAGCTATGAGGCTCCTTTTGAATTTTCTTATATTATTTTCACTTCTGACATATTCCGGTAGGTTGTTATAAAATTTCACTCCCAGGTATGAATAACTCCTTTGTCCGATATTTCTTCTCATAGTAGGTGCAACACATCTATCCTTATTTCTTGTTTCATAAGTATGAATGATACGTTGTAATTTGAATCTGTTTGCGTATTGCCATATGTTGACCTGCATATAAAACAGCTGTCGAATGTCAAGAAGATTTGTTTCAGAAAATAGTAATTCTGTGGGGTACATTCGATGTTTGTTCAACAGGATTCTTAGAAATTTATTTTGGGACACTTGTAACGTATTACAATATGTTTTTGAAACACCGCCCCAACCTATAATCCCATATTTCAAATGTGATTCCACAAGACTCTGATACACTATGATTTTTTCTCTTGAATTCAAATATTCTACTATTTTCTTATATCTGTACAGTATGCATCTCAGTTTTTGTATCAGATAGTCAATGTGGATATTCCATTTAAAACAACAATCCAACATAATTCCTAAATATTTTATTTTATTTGTGGGTCGTATAACAAATGAATTTTGTATGGTAATGTTGTAGTTTGGGAGGGAAGTTTCAAAATTGCTAAATGGTAGATAAAATGTTTTTTTGAAATTGATTGATAAAAGCCTATTATCTAACCAAGATTTTATTTTTGTGAAATCATTTTCAATTTTCAATTTCAAGTCATACCAGTTCGTGTCTTTATATATTACAACCGTATCATCGGCAAAACTGGTTATTTGGCCATCTTTTTCAAGTAGAAATAGATTATTTAAATAAATAGTGAATAGCAAAGGACCCAACACCGTTCCCTGAGGCACACCACATGTTATTTTTTGTGTTTTGCTCAATTTATTTTTAATTTTAACTTGCTGTTTTCGATTTTCTAGATAACTTTTGAATAAACAATGTGCTGTACCTCTAATTCCCATATCTTCTAGTACTTCTAAAAGTATTGAATGATCAACGGTGTCGAATGCCTTCGCCAAGTCTAGAAAAATACCTATTACTGGTTCTTCTTTATCTAGGCTATTGTAAATAGTGTTTGTTAAGGAGTGTATCGCATCTTGAGTAGATTTATGTTCCCTAAATCCGAATTGAGAGTTAGAGAGTAATTTATTTTTTTCAAGGAATGTATTTACTCTGACCTTTATTACTTTTTCTAGAACTTTAGCTAGACTTGATATCAAGGATATCGGTCTGTAGTTCGCTACAGTATGTTTATCTCCAGTCTTGAAAACAGGTGTAACAATGCTATTTTTGAAGGCGGTTGGAAAATGTCCTGTTTCTAGTACACTATTTATTATCGCTGTTAGAGGGTAACTTATATAATGGACTATTTTTTTCAGCATTTCAGAAGTTATCCCATCAAATCCGGGGCTTTATTAACTTGCAGTTCCTGACCTATAATATTTTTTATTTCTGTTTCAGTTGCTGGATATAGAAATATCGATTGACAACTCACTGTTCGTTGTTCTGCATAGGTACGTGGTTTATTTATCCTATCAGCTAGTTGTTTACCTACATTAATGAAGTAGTTATTGAATATATTCGCCATATGTTCTCCATCACTGATTAATTCATTATCGTCTTTTATATTACATATTTTGTCTCCTTCATTTCTAGCAACAACCTCATTACCTAACTTCCACAGTTTTTTTGACGAATCTCTTTCTTTCTGAACTTTCTTATTATAATAATCTCGTTGAGCATTTTTTATCAATGTTTTCGTTTCTCTTTTACAATTTACATATGCAATCCTTAATATTTTATTATTAGGGTTTTTTCTGGTTTCCACATACAGATTATTTTTCTTATTTACCTGTTTCACCAGTGAGGGAGTGATCCATTTTTTTCTTTTTCTCTCGTTATGTTTTATTCTTACATACATATATTGTTGACTTTGTTATTACCTCCTGTATCATAGTGATTAATTTATTAGTTTTAGTTTCGATGTCATCTTCCAAAAGTACGTCATTCCACTTAGTGTTTTCAACATTTTCAATGAGTTTTTTGTTATCGATATATTTGATAAAGTTTCTATCATGATGGTTTCCCATTGGTTTTTTAAAAGTATTCAGAACGATCTGTAACACAGTAGTGTAGTGGTCAGTTACAGATGTAGATATTGTAATAGGTAGTATCGTATCATTGATATTATATTTTGTGTGTATAAATATATGGTCCAGACAAGTACGAGAGTTATTTTGCACTCTGGTGGGGGTATTAATCATTGGCTGATAACCATATTCACTCAAGGTATCCAGATAGCTTTTAGCTTCTTTTGATTCTTCTAATATGTCTATGTTGATATCGCCTAGGAACACTTTATAATCACATGTCTCCTTATTATTTGCTAATATGTCGTTCAATTCTTCAATAAATGTATCTAATTCACTGGCAGGAGATCTATAAAATGAATTGATTAAAAATACTTTATTTTCACAGTTAACTTTGAGGCTAAGGAGGTTACTTTTATTCAGTTGTATAAGTTGATGAGCAACATATTGTTCTGATCTAATAAATACTACTACTCCATCGTTTTGGTTGTAATTGCCATAATTATACAATGTTTTATACCCAGCAATATTATAAACACTTATATCAGCTATTTGTCTTGTTTCTGTCAAAACTATACAGTCGATGTTACTATCCAAGCTTTCTATGAACACTATGAATTCATTCAAATTGCAACCTAGGCTACGTATATTGGTATTCACAATTTTAAAATTAGCAGTTGAATTATTTATTTTTAATACTTGTTTTGCCTCTTCGGTTGTATCCAAATCAAACGTTTCATATTTTTCAACAGTAAAATCATTAATGTATGGATCCAATTCATTGAATATTAATTCAGGAGCTTATTTTGAAATTAGTTAATATATTTATAACAGGAATAATAATACTAGAATCTTAAACTAAGATATTATATGTAAGATTAGTCTTTCTACACTATTTATTTTTCGAAGTTGAATTGTTTCTGGTAGGACGTCCTGATATTTTGGATAGATTCTTGGTCTGTGCAAGTAATCGAGAGGTGTCGGAGTCACTATTTTTTATTGTGGGTGTTAGTGGTTTTCTGTCAACATCCGTTTGATCCTTAGCTTTTCTCTTCTCTCCAACTGTCTCCGCGTCTTCAAAATTTTCCAAAATTTCTAGCTTTTCTACGTTTTCTGCGTTATGTTTTCTGTGATCTAATATATGATTAGAAGTTGGGGTGGGTGGTGCGCTATTTGCTTTAGGTAGCAGCTCAAACTCGAATTCTTTATGGCCGCTCTCTAGTTCATCTGGACCGTATGGGGTACCATTTACATATAATTTGTAATTTCTTATATACGCCTGATAATTATTACTCCTAGCATTTTTCAGATATTTAACCAATATTTTATTTGCGGCTTGATCCTCAGGTCCTAGGTCATGTGATATAGAAATACCAGTACCTCGTAGTTTTTTTAGATTTTGGAAAATTTTTTGTTTTTTCAGATACGAGATGAACTCAAGAATGATCGTACCTTTCTTTCCGATGAAATGAATATTGTTAATATCTCCTTCTGAAAAGTTGTAATTGAAGATTTCATTCAGTTTCCCAATAGTGACTTCGAGTATATTATCCCTGTTTGCGTTTAACCCATAAATGACAATATTATTTCTTTTGTTAAATCGTTCTATTCTAACAATTTCATTTTCCAACTTATTGCATTTCTCTTCTAGTTTCTTGGTTTTGTCGTTTAGGCTATCTCTTATATTTTGTATTTCAGTTTTTAGCTCTATCGTTTTATTATTTATTATATCTTCTAGTTTCCTGAGTAAATCGTTGTTTGAAATTTCATTCATATTTCTCTACTATTTTCTCGTACTGATAATTCTTATTCTAGTAAATCGTTGGGTAAATTTCATTCATATTCTCTCCTATTTTCCCGTACTAATGACTCTTATCTTAGTTCGGTTTTGCAGGTATTAAGCTACGTTTTTTCCTATATGATTTGTACTGTTTTCATGATTCTCGTGAATTAAATATTTCTGGCGTTATTTTATTATTCAAAGTTCAGTTTCGATATCCCTTGTTAAAAATGCACTCACTATTTTTCGACTTAGTCTCAGGTACATGTAGATCCAAATTTCAATGTAGATTATTACTTTCATACATCAATAATCACTAAATGTTCGGGAGCTCACACAAACAGTTTATTTACTTTCTTGACTATATTTTCGGTTTGGTAATGAAGTTACAAAAAAACCTCTACTCAATTGGAAGATTCAATAAATTGTCTCTGGTCTGGATTCCTGGCCTGAAAGGTGATGAAGCTGCTGACTCCCTTGCTAGGGAGCACGCTGTAAGCGGTTTCATAGGACTGGAATTCGTCATTGGCATCGATATGCCAAACAAATACTGAATACCTGAACTGTAAAAAAGTTACAGACTGTTGGCAAAATCTACCAAAGATTTGCCGATTCCAAGGCATTTATTTTTTTATTTGAAGTACATTACGTTGTATAACCGGCCTGTCGGTTAACAGTGTGTGCCGACTCTGTTTGGAATTTGATGAAACAACAAAGCACAGAGATTTGCAGCTGCCTTCCATTCGGCAGTCCATTCAGTCGAGGAATGAGAGAGTTTTCGAAAAAACGGAAACTCATGAAAACCCGTTAGTTAGGGAAGCCACAGATTATGCTGTAGACGACCCCTCCCGATATAGAAGGCCCCGACACTCTGTCGAATGAGGCCCTCATGTCCCCCGTTAAAGGATGAATAACTTTTTCATCCATCCCACCCCAGCCAGGTAGGGGTATCCCGTGAAGGGCGGCAATGATGTCTAAGGACTTCATGCCGTCATCTATCAGTTGTGTACCCATTGGTCCCTCTCAAGGCCAATAATCAGCCAAAAGGGTAGGGGAGCTGGTCTCCAAACCTGGATGAAATCAGGATGACTCGTCAGCTAGAAGGCAATTTCAGCAAGTTTCAGATTTAATGTTGATGAAGAGATAGTCTTCTTTGAGATACATCAACCATAATTATATGTTCTGACAGTAAAGAGTAAAGAGAAGTTGTTGTTTATGAATAACAACACGGATAATTGACAGCAATGGGTTTGGATGTAAAAGTACATCCTTATAAATAATTAGAAGCAGATTGTGAAATGAAAACGGTGATACTAGGGCTTAATGCAATCCATCGGTAACATTCTGGAAAGATTATAGAACTTCAATGTATGATGCAGATTTTTAAAACCTATAATACAAAAAACAAATAAAGTAAGAAAGCTTATTTTGGCCGACACTGTAGAATACAAAAATAACAGTTGATCATCTCTTCCCACCTGAAAAATGCTGCAAAGAATAAAATATATTCAACAAATACTAAGTTATTAACAAACTTTGGTTACCAAATGTTGGTTAGAGTTGATTTCTTCAAACGAACGACAATTCCGAAATGAATCTTAACGAAAGATAAGCTGCTATGGCGATGTTTTGTGAACTTTCAGTGTCCCGCAAGGATCCGTTCTGTTCATCATTTATACCCATTCCATGTTAAAATTAGCGGTAAGTGTTTTCTATTACTTTTGGAGAATGCGACTATTTCCCGTTGGATAAGTAGGCAAAATTATCTATAACTCACACCTTCGAACACTTAACAAGATTAATAACTCACTATTTTCGAGGCCAATCACAGATGAGCTGGGAAAATTAAAAAATTGAAAAAAAGCAAGTAGTTATTTTGAAACATCGATAATAAATTCAATTTTGATAGCCACTACTACCATTTATATAAAAAACTAACAGCTTATTGCTACACCGAGAGCGGTTGCAAGGGAGTTAAATATTGCTGTTCACTTTGTTCAAATAATAATAATAATAAATAAAAAATAAATAACCGTTCCACGGTTGTACTTCCCCCGACAACAGGGAGGTCGTGGACTTTTGAGTTTGGAGTGTCTACATGACAGAATGGTACTGGATACAGCCTGTAAAGTCGTCAGGAGTTCGGATCCCCTTCTCTGCATGGTCCGTGACCATGAGAGAGCAGGAATTGGAGCATTTCTCCTCAGGGCAGCTGATGAACTCGGTATAATTTTCGACTCTGAACGAGGTGACTACAACTCTGTCACCGAGTTGGAACCCGTTCAGCAAAAAGCTCAGATAAAAGCCGCAGAGATCACCTTACTTCTGCGGAGACACAGGGATAAGCCAATGCATGGGGTCTTCTTCAATAATATTGAAGACCTTGGCTTATCAAAGCGCCTGACGTTCGCTTTTCTCAGGTCGAGTGGGCTGAAGTCGGAAACTGAGGGGTTCATCATGGCTTGCCAGGATGGTGTCTTCAACACCTTAGTCTACCGCAGTCGCGTGATGGGTATAGAGGTTCCTGACACAAGGTGCAGGGCCTGCCGCGAGGCGCCCGAGACCCTAATGCACTTGCTATCAGCATGTCCAGCATATGCGGTCTCGGCCTATATCCATCGACATAACGCGGCCCTAAGAGTGCTATATTACCATCTACGGCACTCTTACGGTATTGACGAGACACCGGTGTTGCCCTACGCTCCGGGGGATATTGAATCCGTTGTGGGGAACGAGAAGTGCCGAATTTATTGGAACTATTCGTTCCCCACCCTCAGGCTCATACAAGCTAATAAGCCTGATGTAATCCTTCTCGACCACCAGACCAAAACGATATTTGTCGTGGAGTTTTCAGCTCCTGGCGAGACGAATATCGTCAGAAAAGAGGAGGAAAAACGGATAAAATATCGAGATTTTCTCTTCGAGCTCCGCAGACTCTATCCAGATCACTCTGTCAAGATGGTCGTTCTGATTATTGGAGTCCTTGTTGGAATGATGTCTTCTCTACTCTCGAATCTCAAAATCATACCGGCTTGCCGCACTAAGGCAGAAATCTTAGCCGCACAGATGCAGAAGGCTGTCATTCTTGGTTCACTGCGTTTGCTCAGGGCACATGATTCTCGGACCCAATGATCACTTACCCCACGGTGTGGGGAGTGGTCATTGGTTGATTATGCTGGCGCGCCCTCCCGAATGTATCGGGGCTTCGGGGATAGGGCCTGACCAGCGCACACTACGGGGAATAATAATAAGTTTATTAGAATTCTCTTGGTGACAATATACACAATGTACAAAAATAGAGCAGTGTTTTGAAACTAAATAAACAATAATTCCACAAAGCCGAAGCTGTCCGTAATATTAAGTTCATGTATTTCTGATCTTTAAATATTATTCTAAGAGGTGAACATAGATGTAGGAGAACTGGTAGTTACCAAATTACTAAATGCTAACTCATTAATAAGAAGGTGTAACTCTTCAAAGATCTAATAACGATAGATACGGATTTCAGATACAAAGTAATGTGAAGAAACATCGGATACATATTCATTATTCAAACAATTGTTGAATAGTATAATAGAACACAAAAGTATAAAATGCCGTACTTTTTTTTAATTTAAAAAGAGAGTATGATTCGATAATTTCTCTTGGTAGGTAATTGAAAAATCTTGGTGATATAAATGCTTGGCATTTTTTACCTATCTTTTTCCTTGCAATTGGAATTTTGAGTTTGTTGGGGTCCTTTGCTCTTGTGAGATATCTATGCGATATATAATCAAGCGCATTAGTTTTTTTGTGTTTGAACAAATAGATGACTAACTGGAGCATAATTTCAAAGAAAGGTTTTTACATAACTTGCAGTTTTTGAAGATGTGTATACGATGCAGCACCCCAACCCAAAATCCTATACGATAATCGAGATTCAATTAATGCAAAATAAAGTATTTTTAGAAGGGACAGGGTCAATAATTTGCTCATGTATCGGAATCTCCCTAGTAAAGTTCTCAGAGTACTAGTGACATTATCTATATGACAATCCCAACGTAAATGACAGTCGCTTTTTATCTCTAAATATTTAAAATTTTCAGTCGACTTAACTCTCAAAATATTGCTATGGGTCTTCACTTCTAGAAATTTGTAGTTGAGTAAACTGTTTTTATAACTTGTGATAGGCAGAGACATAGTTTTATCAAAATTGATAGTTAACAGTTTATGGTTGAACCAGTCGATGATTGTGTTTAGATCTTGTTCAATTTCAACTTTGAGGTCATTCCATGTTTCAACAGAATAAAAAATTACAGTATCGTCAGCAAAACTTATAATTTCACCAGAGGTTTATGAAGTTAATAAGTTATTGATGAGAATAATAAATAGTATCGGTTCCAAAACCATCCCTTGTGGAACTCCACACTATACTGCCCTTTCCTTGCTCACATAACCATCGATTTTTACGCATTCTGTTTAAAATCTGTTTAAAATCTGTTTTTTCACACCCCTACGAACGATAACCCTCAGAAGTCGAAACTTGTGCGAGCTAAGGATTAACGAGGTCTTACCTTTTAACGTGTGATTCCTAACACAGCATTACCGGTGGTCTTTCAAGTATGATTGAAACATACTGTAAACAGTTCTACGAATTCCCACATCTTGCAAGACCTCAATGTCGAAGACCTTTGCAAGATCAAGGAATACTCCAATTGCAGGCCTGTGATTTTTTAATGCATGGTACATTTTTGTAGTAACTGATAGATAGCATCTTCCGTTGAATTGTTTACTTGGAAGCCAAACTGATTGTGCGAAATGATTTTGTTCTTGTCTAAAAAATATTGTAATCGTCACTTTGCTCTAAACTTTTAGCAAAGAGACTAATCAGTGAGATAGGTCTATAGTTTGAGAGAGTGACTTTACATCCTTTTTTGTGAATCCCATTAACGTTATTGAATTTTGTTCTCGGGAAACTGTGTACAATCTGTTTTATCCACGAAGAATATAAAAGTCAAATTAATACCTTCTCAGCATAACCTTTCCACGCCTACATTAACACCTACGAGTATTTAAAATTCATTATATTTGCAAGAGCAAACAATTTTTCAGTTATCTTCAGTTCAAGTTGATGCGAATACAAAATGAAAAATTAAAAAAAAAACATGGTTTCAAAGCCTCATTTGTATAAACTCATTTGCCAAGACGATTTTAACTATTATACTAATTAGACAAAGTTGTTTTGTGGTTGTCTCCCTTCTCCATTGTTATACACATTTCTGATGTTGTTTTCACTTTTACTGATTTTGTTTCCTATGAACATTAACTTTATTCTAAGATCTTCTATGTCTACAAATTATCAATATCAATTGTGTTTGTTTGTTATGTTGTTATGGTAATATTCCGAACATTTTAACGACTTCCTGTGATATGATGATTAAACCCCTTTTTCAATGTTTCTCCTAGCTGTTTTTGTACAGTTTGAAACCGTAACGCTATGTAAATAAGAATGTTCTATTCTTCAGACAATAAATATGGATCACCGGTTGAAAAAATCTCTTGAGTTCTGAATTCGCATAAAAGAAATAAAAATAACAATATGACATTATTTTTTTTTACAATTCTGCAACAAATGTCTAGAAAATGCATTAGAATATTATGACTCTTTGATATAGTGTCCATATAATCTGACGAGATCAAGTAAATATACTGCAAGACACTATATTTTCAGCAAAATTTTAGACACTGCAATGTTTGTCTCCTTGATCGTTAATTGAAGGATAACTCACCTGCAGGGGATGCAACGGCAGCTGGAAGCCGTGCTGACGGCGCAGCCTTACGGTCTGGACGCCGTCTCCCAAGTTTCCTTTACCTCCTCCCGTGTTCAACATCGCAAGGGGACGGTACCATGGCGGAGGCGCGGTGCGGCTCTTGTTCGCGATTCAGTCACGTGTGTACTGGACGTATAACGGGCGGTGGAGACGCGCGGATATCGATCGCCGGCGCTCACAGAAGGCGCACAAGTCGAAGTCGGTTGCGGTCAACTGGCCTCTGAACCGAGTTAATGCGGGTTTGGCAAGAGCAAAAAGACTGAGTCGTCTGGGGTGTTTTGTTACAGCACATTATAACAATCAGCAGTGACGACACTCTACCGTGATCTCAAGAAGTCTGAAGACGCCATCTATCAGTGATATCAAAAATCATAGAGAAAGCCGTAAACTACCATATTCTCAAATATTTGGAAGGCTTCAACATCTATAGCGATCATCAATATGGCTTTCGGAAACAAATATCAAAAGGCGAGGTATATCACCAATATTTGGAATAACGCAATCGAGAATAACGCAATGGAGAGTCAAGAGCTGTTGCACTTGATATTTCTAAGGCCTTTGGTGGTATAAGGGTTTGCTGGCCACTTCGATGCCTATGGCTGGTCGGATCATTTTTGTGTATGGCTCTTCAGCTTCCTGAAAGAACGTTCCCTGCAAGTGGCCGTCGACGGATATCTCTCGAATACTTTTGGCATCAACTCTGCTGTTCCCCAGGGATCTATATTGTCCCCAACCCTTTTTCTATTATATATTAATGACTTATCGAAACAAATCAAGAATCCAATATATTTCTTTGCTGACGACAGCACACTTGTTTCTTCATTCCATTTGGATTCCAAGACATCTGCGGCGGATGCACATCTTCACCGGCAGCAGGAAGTTGCATATCTTAATGCGAATAGTTTCGAATTGGGGTGAAAGTAACCAGGTTCAATTCAATGCCACAAAAACCCAGGCATCGGTTTTCTCCAAAAAGATGAATGTTTATGAACCGGATATAATTCTGTCAGGTCAGACATTTCCGCTTTCTGCTTCGATAAGTTTGATGGGGGTCAAAATGGACACCAATATGTCTTGGCACAATCATGTCGCTGGAATTGCAAAGACTGCTTCTCAAAAGCTTAAAACACTGTTCCTCCAAACCAGAAAACTGTGCACACCTCAGCAACTTTTGATGCTTTATAAAACTCAGATTAGACCTTCTTTGGAGTATTGTTCTCATGTATGGAGCTTCACCCCCAAACATACCCTAAAGCTACTGGATGCCACCTAGAAATTAGCCATTCGCCTGATTGGAAACGCGAACATCACTTGCAACAGCATTATCAACCAACGACTACTCCCCACACCGTAGGGTAAGTGATTATTGGGTCCGAGAATCATGTGCCCTGAGCAAGCGCAGTAAGCCATGAATGACAGCCTTCTGCAAGCAGCAAGCCGGAATCATTTTGAGATTCGAGGGTAGAGAGGAAATCGTTCCATCAAGAATTCCAATAATCAGAACAACCATCTTGACAGATTGGTCTGGATAGAGTCTGAGGAGTTCGAAGAGGAATTCCCATTTTTATCCGTTTTTCCTCCTCTTTGGACAATATTCGTCTCGGCAACACTAGTGTCTCGTCAATACTAGTGTCTCGTCAATAACGTAAGAGTGCCGTATATGGTAATATAGCACTCTTAGCGCGTTATGTCGATGGATATAGGCCGAGACCGCATATGCTGGACATGCTGATAGCAAGTGCATTAGAGTCTCGGGCGCCTCGCGGCAGGTCCTACACCTTGTGTCAGGAATCTCTATACCCATCACGTGACTGCGGTAGACTAAGGTGTTGAAGACACCATCCCTCAGTTTCCAACTTCAGCCCACTTGACCTGAGGAAAGCGAAAATCAGGCGCTTTGATAAGCCTAGATCTCCAATGTTATTGAAGGATACCCCATGCATTGGCTTATCCTTGTCTTTCCGCAAAAGTGAGGTGATCTCTGCGGCTTTTATATGAGCTTTTTGCTGAACAGGTTCCAACTCGGTGACAGAGTTGTGGTCACCTCGTTCAGTATCGAAAACTATACCAGCTAGGGCTGGAGTGTCTAAGTTGAGTGGCTGCGGGTGTTCATAGATATCCTTCCCGAAGGATTCCACCTGATCAGCGATCAGCGGATTATCGACAACACGTGGAGGCTCTTGGAGTAAGTCAGAAGTTTTCTCGCAGAACTTAAGGTTTTCCGCGATACTTATCGCTCGCCTCACTAGTGACTTCTTAGCAGCCACTAGCATTCGTTCCTATCATGGCAGTGCTGTTTGGTGATCAGCAGTACACCTTAACTTAAAGTGTGATGGATATATTGTAGTTTGGCGGCTATTCGCGACACTGCGGGTGTGAAAGGCTTGTTGGCCGCTCTGTATTTCATCATACATTATATACGAGACGCGTGTTGTCTCGCCGACGCGATCTTAGCCTCCATCTTGTGTACACGCCGTTCAATCTTCCGAATCGCAAGGCCGGGATTTCGTTCTTCCGATTCGAAAAGCGATTGGACGACACTATACACGGCGGTGTTGATTTGCCAGATGTCAGCCTCTTCTGTTAGAACACTATGAACCTCCGCATCCAAACAAGCCAGTTTTTGTTGCTTCTGTGGAGCGCCCTGCTTGTTCTGATTGACTCCATTGGCGGCATGATGCGAGTCTCCTCTCCAGCCATGTCAACGGGTGGTAGAACTGTCACTTCTACCACTTCGTTATCAGGTTGGGAAGGAGCTATATAGCCATGCCGCCGAAGATAACACAGGTAATCCCTAAGATTTTGTGCGGAAAAGGCGGCATGCTCCGGATGTGTTTCACACCACAGAGCATTCAATCTCGCCATGGTTTGAAAGCAATTCTTAAAGCTGAACTCCGCCTGTATGTATTATATATTATTTTTAGAGTTAATGTTTTTATATAAATGATGAAAAAAGATATACTATTATTCATGAATTTTTTGTAACCTAAGTTTGTGCAGGTCAGGCCCTATCCCCGAAGCCCCGATACATCCAGGAGAGCGCGCCAGCACTATCAACCAAAGACCACTTCCCACGTATTGAGCCAAGAATAACAGCCTTCTGCATTTGCCCGGCTAAGATGTCTGCCTTGGTGCGGCAAGCCAGCATAATTTTGAGATTCAAGAGTAGAGAGGGCGTCACCACCAAGGACTCCATTAATCAGCACAACCATCTTGACAGAGCGGTCTGGATAGGTTTTGAGAGAAAATCTCGATATTTCATCCGTTTTTCTCTCGCCAAATATCGTCTTGCTCTGGTGGTCGAGAAGGACTACGTCAGGCTTATTAACTTGAATGAGTCTGAGATTAGGGAACAGATAGTTCCAATGAATTTGGCACTTCTCGTTCCCCACAAAGGATTCAATATCCTCCGGAGCGTAGGGCATCACCTGGTGTATCGTCAATACCGCAAAGGTATCGTAGGTGGTAATGGATTGTTTCATTACAAATTGCTCCACACTCCACTTTTGAGATACGTTTGGAATAAAAATACAGTACGTTGGAAAATTTAATAAAATGTCAATAACACATTCTACATCAGTTCATATATAAATATATACCTACTATATGTATATATCTAATATTTTTAAGAATACATAGGTTACTAGAATACCTTGAACCATAATCATCAAATGTCTAAAGATACCTATATAAAGAGAAATTCAATAACAAAATCTTCGTTCCTATTAGAATTAAAAATTCACTGAATAACAATAAAAATAATCTTGAGCGGTTTCAAAATATTTAGCATACGCCACATAACCCTTAATATTGTATCCAGCTATTTCTAATTTAGATTGATGATGTAGTTCAAGTTACCTACGTAAACACAATGCTTGATTATAAAGAGCTCTGGAGACCCTACTAATTAGTGAACATAACTTTTTTCTTTTAGACTTTTTTCAGACCTTTTTTTATTTCAATACTCACTGAAAACTATGTGAAAAGTCATAAATATACTTAGTGATTCCAACAAATATATCTATACATTGTTCATGCATAGTAACACCTGTTATATTATCAGATTTCAATTGGTAAGTTCTTATCTAACATTATCATTGCAATACTATATACTACTTGGGCTGAAAAGTCTGGGGGCTAACACATAGAAGCTGTTGAAATTTCATAATATTCCATTCATAAGTTTGTGAGTTATTGTGCCAAGAGTGACACTACTTTTGTTTTTTTTCAAACCAATGGATCAAAAAACGATTTCGTGTTTTAGTTTTACACTGCTTCTTGATGGGAAAAAATACCGTTCAAGCGAAACAATGGCTTGAAAAGTATTATAAGGACTCTGTTCCATCATAAAAAACAATTAAACGTTGTTTGCTGACTTCAAACGTGGTCATAGAGACACCGACGATGATGCAAAACGGAGTGAACGTCCAAACATAAACAAAAATCCACAAAATCGTTTTGAAAGATCGAATAGTGAAGTTGCGTGAGTAAGCTAAGATTGTAAAGATATAAAAAGAACGTGTTGGCTTTATATTGCATGAGCATTTGCATGAGCATCACAAGTCAATCAAAACAATGGCAAAACTACATGAATTGAACTCCAACTTGCTCCCACATCCACCGTAGTCGCCAGATCTGGCCCCCGGCGACTGCTGGCTGTTCGCAGACGCCAGAAAAATTCTCACCGGTAAGAAAAGCGGCGCTGGAATGATTTCGTGGCTCTTGGTGGAGATTACGTTGATTGATGAAGCCAAGTACTTTTCAGCCCATGTTATAACCATCAATGAAAGTTGACCAAATTTTCAGCCTGATTATTTCATGAACGTTTTTTTTAAACGAAATCACAAAAAATAGTTGTTTTTCCAAGAATTAATGAATGAAAACATTAAGATGAATATCTGCCATCGCTCGATCGTTTTATCTTATTGTTGGATCTTTTTGCCCTCATTCGTTTGCGTCCCATGTTACAAATCTTGAATGGACAGAGCGTGAGATCTGAAACAGATGAACCATCATTATTCTAAATCGATCTCTTATGCATTTTTTATATGAGCGAAACGATATAAATGTTAACAGTGACAGCAGAAATTGTTTTATATGAGTTTTCTTTGATTTACACCAATAAGATTTTGGGTGACAATTTATAAGATAATATTTAAATATCCCGAGTGTGATTTGATTATTTTCTTCTTCGTGGATAGATAACTCAAACATAAAACTATAAACTTAAGTATCACAACCACTTGCTGGTAGTTGAAAATCAAGACAAACGCCTGAAAAACAAAAAACAACTCGAGGCGAGGATTCAAATAAATGAAAATATCACCAATAATTAAAAAAATAAATAATGAATTTAGCTCAATTTATTTATAGTGCATAAATAAAACTTTTTAAATGACGAAATGAGGAAAGATATACGTCGAATTAAAAAAAAACACTTAACAGAATGAATCAAAAGAATTTCATAAAATAATTGGGGAAGGTCAACAATAACAAAGTTTTTAGTAAAACGAGTCTGCAATAAATGGGAAACTTTTTTATTATCGATTTCTCAGAAAATTTTATTCCTGACAAAAGTTGGTGCATGTTCCAAATCTATACCAAGTGTACCTGAAATGGCTTTATGACAAACACCATACAGGATAGGCCAAGGATAAGTTCGTTCAAGAGTAAAGTAACCTTATTTCACAAAATATAGAAATATGTGAAGAAAAAAGTTGCTTAGAATCGAAAGTTATGTTCAGATACGAAGTCATGGCCTGCTACTCGAATTTTTTTTTCTTTTGGAAAATTTTGAATTACCCCCGTATGATACATATTTTGACTATTTTGATTTAATATGTATTTGAAGTAGCTACAATCAAATCAGTTTGGAGTATTTTTTATCAAATTGAAGTATATTTGTAAAATTTACTTGGATTTGTATTTTTTAGGTGACCGTCAACTTCATGTTTGTTGCAACGATATTTAACAGCACTCTAGAATAAAACAAATACTCTTTTTAAAGAGGCAAATACTTTACTAATTAAATGTCCATATGAATAAACTGTCAATAAAAGTATAAAATTTCTTTTATTCTGACAACAATGCCTCAACTAGAACAGAAGATATTAAAAAACAATCCAAAATCTATCGCAGATAGCCATGAACAAAAAACACATACGCCCTAAAACAATACTATAGTTTGATAGTGTGGCTTCTTAAAACTTGCCTGTAAAACGTTTTCATATTTGTCCTTAATTAAAAATACCTCGCCCAGTGTTATTAACGTTAACTGAAAAGGCAGAATTAGTTTTAATATGTGGTGATGGTTATAAAACAATGCGCGAAGCTGCAAATATTTTCAACGAGCGGCATCCAGACCAACAAATTTGCTATTCAAGTGTAAGTAAAATTTTAAAGAACTTCAAACAGACCGGCTCAATAGAATATAAACATAATACGAAGCGTACGAAACCTGTATGCACAGAAGAAAACTAGCTTGACGTACTTCAAGCAGTAGGTAGTAGAAAATCCTAGAAGGTCCACCCAAGAAATTAGTGATTATACCGGCATAAAAAATACCTCTGTGAAGCGTATTCTCAAGAAAACGTGCTTACAAACCTACATTCATTTTTACATTTCAAGAAAGAGACTATGATTTGAGATATGATTTTTCCATGTGGATTCAGAGTGAAATAGAAGAACAACGAGATTTTTATCGATTGGAGATTAATCTACTTTTACAACAAATGGGGTTCTATCATCACAAAATTGCAGATGGTGGTCAGATGTCAACCCAAATTTTATTATTGACAACAAAAATCAATACTATCAGAAAACAAACTTTTGGTGTGGTATATTAAATGATAAATTACTAGGACCGTTTTTTTTTCGCGAGAATTTGAGTGGTGACAGGTACTTGAACTTTTTGGAAACTGAAATAGGAGAGTTTTTGGATGATATGGTATTAGAAGAACGGCAAAAGTTATGGTTCCAACATGACTGATGTCCTGCCTATTCTACTAGAAATGTTTCTCAGTGGCTGAATAGGACATTTCGTAATAAATGGTTAGGACGAAATACCGATACTCGATGGCCTCCTCGTTCTCCAGACCTCACACCTCTAGATTATTTCTTATGGGGATACTTAAAACAAAAAGTCTACTGAGATCGCCTCTTTAATAATGCTGATGAGCTTGAAACTTCAATACGAGTTTATTGCAGAAATATTCCCGATCATGTGTTGCGATCTACATTAAACGAATTTTATGAGCGAACAATTAGATGCATCGAAAGAGAAGGTGGACATACAGAGACACTTCGATAATAATTTTTATTGTTAGCACCTGTTAACTTGTTAAGTTACCTACTGTATTTTTCTGTACTATCGCTTATTGGGTCTTTTTTGTTCATGACTATCCGCGATAGATTTTGACAGTTTATTCACATGAACATACTTATAGTTATTAAAGTATTTGCCTCATTAAAAAGAGTATTTGTTTTATTCTAGAGTTCTGTTAAATATCAATTCAACAAACATGAAGTTGACGGTCACCTAAAAAAATACAAATCCAATTAAATTTTACAAATACAATTTAATTTGATAAAAAATACTCCAAACTGATTTGATTGTGGCTACTTCAAATACATATTGAATCAAAATAGTAAAAATATGTATCATACGGGGGTAATTCAAAATTTTCCAAAAGAAAACAAAAATTCGAATAGCAAGCCATGACGTCGTATCTGAACATAACTTTTAATTTTAAGCAACTTTTCTCTTCAACATATTTCTATAGTTTTTGAAATAAGGGTACTTTACTCCTGAACGAACTTTATATTTTTTGGCCTGTCCTGTATGGTGTTTGTCATAAAGCCATTTCAGGTACACTTGGTATAGTTTTGGAACATGCACCAACTTTTGTCAAGAATAAAATTTTCTGAGAAATCGATAATGAAAAAGTTTCACAATTGTTGAACACTTAGTGGACCACACTGTATAATTACTGATATTTTGTTGAAACAAGAAGAAAATGGAATAAAGATACTTCCACATATGAATATCTCCAACACAGGTGCAAACGGAACTTATTTGTCCAAGGACTGGGAGAACGAAATAATGACGTCAATACACATTGAACACGCCTAGGCCTGAAGAAGATATTGGGTACGGTTTCGCGAACTGTTCAATGAAAATCTCACAATAAGATTTTAAATGAATATATTGTCATGGATTTTCATCAAATATCAGCCAATTCCACCACTCAATAAAAGAATAGTTTGTTTGAATGTCGTAGATAAAGTGTTTTATTGAATGTTAGATGTTCGTCAGATAAAGAAAAGAAGAAGCTTCAGCAAAATTAATAATCCAACAATCTAGAAGGACATACTTTGTCCCAAAGATGACCAGAGTCCCAAAAGGGCTTCCTTACGTCAAAGGACAAATACAGAGAGTAGAAGAACTACACTATATTTTCAAAAACTACACCTCTCGATTTGATCTACACGAACTTTATTTGAAAAAATATAATCACATGTTTCGCTAGCACAGTAGCTTTCTCAAGTGTATGAACACAGTAACTTTCTCAAGTGTATGAACACAGTAGCTTTCTCGAGTGTATGAACACTTGAGAAAGCTACTGTGCTAGCGAAACATGTGATTATATTTTTTCAAATAAAGTTTGTGGAGATCAAATCGGGAGGTGTAGTTTTTGAAATTCCTATGGATCTTCATCAAGACAAAATGCTTAAAACTACTCCAGGAACTGTTTACACAAATCAATAAAAATATTCTCAGACAGTCAAGCGGCGTTGGAAGCTCTTGGCTTCTACCGAGCAACGTCTAAATTGGTAGCAAATTGCCAAAAACAACTCTCCTCGATAGGAAGACTGAACGGATTGTCTCTGGTCTGGATTCCTGGCCATACTGGCATGGAAGGCAATGAGACTGCTGACTCCTTTGCAAAGGAGGGTGCTGCAAGCAGCTTCATATGACCAGAACCTGCCATTGGCATCGCTTTAGGCTTTGCCAAACAAAAATTGAACACCTGGATGGCAAGTAGATTTATGGACTTCTGGCAGAATCTTCCAGGATTGGCTCACTCCAAGGCGTTTATTCACCCTTCGCAGCTTGATACCAAACAGTTCTTGGACTACAGTAGGGATGAACTATGACGTCTAACAGGTGTTCTTACAGGTCACTGTCATTTGAATCACCATCAGATACTAGGACTGTCGGAAGACAGTGTGTGTCGCCTCTGTTTGAAAAATGAAGAACCAGCAGAGTACATACTTTGAGCCTGCCCCGCTGGGGACCGAATCAGGTTTTTAGAGCTCGGCAGAGCCGTACTCTTACCGTCTGACCTGAAAGACCACTCACCACAGAAACTAATAGGCTTCGTTAAGAAGTTGTGTTTATTTGATCGACTGGGAATAGGTGTGAGCAACAATAAACGTTTGCAGGTTGCAGTGGAGGATCGAATAGACCCACTCACTTTGGACCTAACCTAACCCAACCTACTATTACTATTCTCAATGAAAAAGTATTAGAACCGTGAACTTTTCAGTTCGAAAGCTGATTTGTTGATTATTCCTTTGTTCCAGCCTCTCGTGGATTCTTCATCCTTTTGTTGTTCGGTAGCCAAGCGGTTCGGCGTGGGTGCTTTGTTCACTCACTCGAATTGACTGCCGTGTTGGTCGGTGGTTTGAACCCTAGTCTGAACCATCGATCTTCACTTGCTATCGTCCAACCCGTGTTAGAAATCACACGTTAAAAGGTAAGACCTCGTTAATCCTTAGCTCGCACAAGTTTCGACTTCTGAGGGTTGTCGTTCGTAGGGGTGCGACAGCTGGTTAACGGAAAAACAGATTTTAAACAGATTTTTTTTGTCTCTTGAAATACACATCGGACTGGATTTTCTGCTGACACCTAAGTTAACTTCAGTTTATTCAGCAAGTAAGCTTTTGTCTCTATTCTTGTCAATTATGAAACTCAAAGAATAATATAATTTTTTTTAAATCACTTTTTGACCAATCGTAATTAAAGTAGCACAAAAATTTTCTGCAGTGTTCTTAGGTAAAATCCGTAACACTAATTTGTATTCTAAAGTAGTAGAACCATACAATAAAAATATTCACTTCAAAATATCAAAGCTTATATTAATTTTCACTCACACTCGAAATTAAGATGTAAAAGACGCTTTATGTGAATCTGTAGGTGTTTGGACTTTTTCAGATATTTTTTTAACAAATACCACCTGCTCATCTATTGGTCCAATTATAATTTCAATGCAAATGAAGAAATCAAATTAACGACGCCTACATGTGGTGATTAGGTTCAAAAGTCACGTTCCACATACATGTGAAAATGTATTTATAAGTGATGGATGACTGCATATTATTACGAAAAAGTAGTTAACTGTTAACAAGAAACAGTTAACTAACATGTTAACAATGTTAACAAAACATAATCTCAGATAAAATCATAGATTCTCCAATTTGAGTCTCATCTAGATGAAAGAAAAACATACCAGAAACTACCTACAGCTATTGGAAAATACATTGGTATTGTGTAGGTGTATGTTTTTGCGGGCTACTTACATTCGACTAGCGATTTTTTTATGTTGGTACTATCGTTTCCAACGTACGTTTACAGTTTCGGCTGTTTAACATATTTAGTTTGTTGGGGAGAGGCATAAAAGTTGGAAGTGTTTTGCGTGTTTGGTGATTTTCTGCTATCGAAAAAAATGAATCAAAAAATTTGCATCAGATGCTGTGTAAAAAATGGAAATGAGTGCTCAAAAACACTTGAAATGTTGACAATGGCATACGGTGATTGTACTCTGGGTCAGAAAAATGTTTACAAGTGGTACAAGCTTTTCACACAAGGTGGAGATGATGAGAATGACGACGCTCGCGCTGAACGCCCCAGCAACAACCGATGAAAATGTTACGAGGATCGTCGAGAAATTGCTGAGGATGTCAGCATATCGGTTGGCTCATGCCATCATGTGTATATGGTTATGACATCGAAACCAAAATCCAATCGTCCCAATAGAAGAGCCCAAGAGAGCCATGACCAAAAAAAGCACGTTAGGTTCGATCAAATGTCAAGGTTTTGCTCATTGTTTTCTTCAAGATAATACTCCTTCGATAAGGAGTATTATCTTGAAATTATGAGCCTCTTGCGAAAAAGCAATAAGAAGAGAATGTTCATTATTTGCCAAAAACAACACCATAATCATGCCTCGGCCACCGTATTCACTAAATTTAACCCTCTGCAATCTTTTCCAGTTCCCAAGATTGAAGAGAGCCATGAAAGAATGGCGTTTTGCGACCAATGAAGAAATACCAACCGAATCGCTGGGATAGCTCAAGTACATATCAAAAAGTGCATATCAGAACTGCTTCGAGTGCTGGAAAAAAAGCTGGCACAAATGTATTCTTAAGGCGACTACTTTGAAGAAAACAAAATATAAATAAACATTTTTTGAGAAAAAAAAATCACCTCGTACCTACTAGTTGAAGAAGATGGGCGTCAAAGTATCGGGTTCAAGGGGTTCAAGATTAGAGCTCTCCAAACATATTGAAATTGTCATCACCATCTTCCAGACAGAAATGTATGCTACAAAAACAAGTATTTAGTAATGCATTGGAGGCACATGGCCAAAACACCACCAAGAGCTCTACAGACTTGTGAGTCTGAATTGACTTGCTGTAGCAAAAATTCCTCTAAGACAATACGCAGAGAAATATCGAGTAACCTTAAAATGGGTTCAGGTCCGAAGAGAATCAAAAGTATTGAGGTAGCTCATGTTTTCGCGAAGGAAAGTGGGCCGGAACCTTTCTGTGATTTTTCGAAAAGCCCATAAAAATTTTTGACAAAGGTGACTTGACTAACAAATATGTCACTAGAATAATTGAGGGCAAATTTGATTCCACCAAGGGCAGTACATATCAGAAATACGTAATGGACTGTGGCTGCTCACTGTTTTAAGGTTCAACTCAGTACCCCACGAACTTCATTGTTTAAGAACTCTTTCTTTTGGAGAACTACGTTTATGTGGAATAAACTTTCGCACAGGCACCGCTCTTAGGGCGTTTTGAGGATTTTCCCGTAGTGCTTGTGCTTTGTCCTTAAAAAAACACTACAATGACAAACGAAAAAGTTGATGAAACTATCATCAAAGAAAACTAAATAGCTTCTAGAAATAACTAATAATGACCTGCATTAGGTTGATACGGAATTTCTCAGGGTTGTTCATAGGAGGCAGATAGTTGACGAGTAAAAAATTTTGAACAAATTTTTTGCTACTGCTGAATGAGGTGTCACCCCACTAAAATGAGCATATCAGCAGTGACTTGCCATTGCGGGAATACTGCCAAGCCTAAAGAATACTTTATGAGTTGAAGGACTGAGATACATTATGAACCGTTAGAATCAACAATCTCTAATCCATAGTGGTGAAAAAGCGCAGTGATAGTGTGTCCGCATCTTGATGAATTGTCTAGAGTTGGAATTCGCATATCCAGATATTTGAGGACGAAGTACCTGACGGCGCGGCGTGTAATGCATCTGATCTAGAATTCTGAGCTTCTGTACCAATAGAAAAATTTTCCCAAGATCATATGCAGGAATAACTTCAGTGAAAAATCCTGCACAGACACGTGTCGGATATAATCCAACGCCCTTCGTGGTATTAGCCAGGGGAGTAGTTGTTTTCTGATAGGTATCAGCCCATAAACCTACTGTTACGGTAAGGGAAGACTGGCCTGGAAGAATTGTATCTTCTGATAATGGAGAAAAGGAGAGCTCATAATAAAGACAAGTGGTTTTTTACGTATAAATGTACCGAAGCATTTGTTTTTGCATATTTTCGATTTGAAACTCGTGATTTTGATAAAAAAAAACAGAAATGTGTTGTGTCTTTGGACATTCGCAGTAATGAATGTCTATCATTATGTTTGTAGAATTCTATACCAAAACTCATCTAAATCTAACCAATTGCTCGAAATCGTCATCTCTTGTGAAATCAGGATTCAATTCGAAATCAAAATCATAAATACCATCAGCAGATCTAGTAGATTCGTTCTGTAAAAATACTTACAATTTGTATATCGCTTGTTCCGGTGTTTTAAAGTTTTCAAAACCAATACAGTTCTACCTCTCAAATTGTAAAAATGGCTTAATCTAAAGTTGTGTGAATTTATCTGATGAATCTGGGAAAAAACATCCAGCTCTTCCTGATTATTCTACAAAAGATAACCGTCGTCATTAATTTGTAGTTAGATATATTGTTTAGTGTTTTTGTGCACTTAGAATATATATTGAAGATAAAAGAGTATTAAACCTACTTGAAAACTCTTCTTGATATTTTTCAATCTTTTTTTCAAAAAAAATCCGTAAGTTAAAAAAAAAGTAATTTTCCTATGTATATAGGAGAAACCTTTGAGATGTCTGTTATTATAATTATACATAGTAAGTATTTTCGAACAATTCATTAAAACAAATTGGTTTTATTTATTGAAAGTATGCACCATAAAATCATAAACAAATTTATGAAGTTTTTCAATGCTCCAAAAATCATCAAATCTCAATTTCAATGTATATTAACAGTTTTATGAAAAATGTGTTTCTCAACAAAAAATACTTCAAAACAAAAAAATATATACACCCTTCCCAATTTAAGAACAGGATAATTCTGTTAGGTACGGAAATAATGGAAATGACATTGGAATCAGTGTTTGCTCCCAAAACATAAAATTTAGTTGTAATAATAACATTCAATGGTTTCCAACAAGCATTTATGAGGAATCATTATAAATATGTAATTGAATAAAACAAACTTGACATGTCAGTTGGCATAACAAGGGAAATATTCCAAACAATAGAATAAAATTCAACTGTCATGATATTTAGGATAAAATAAATTCAGTGGAAATGTTATCAAATACTTATTTTGTTTCAAAATCTGCATCTCTTGTAGAATGATCGTGATACAAGTTATTTGGAAGTTCAAATTCAAACGAGGAAGATTTTCTATTTATACAGATTATTCATATATAAAAATTTCTTGGATTTTTAGAACTTTTTAGTTCGTTCATGATCAATCTAGAGATTTCTCCAATGTGTGCCTGGATAATCTATATATTTCATTGAAAAAGTTTTTAAACGGTATTTAAATGAAAAATAGTCAACGAAGAGAATGTTCTAAAGATACTATAATTCAGAATAAATTATTGGGTTTTTTTATCATATATTATATTTATAATATAGTATTTCAAATCACTAAATATTATTTTCTTAAAAAAAAAGCAGAAAATTATTCAAGTTGGAAAAGATATTTGATTAAAAGTATTCATCTTTAATAGTAAGTCGTTAAGGATAGTTAATTTACAAAAGTCTTGTAAATATTGAGATTTTATAATAACATTTAGTTCCACATATTGTGACTGTATGTAATATAATCAAAAATACAACAGAAATCACATTTTATTGTTGGCATATCCAGTAAATGATTGTTCACTTTTCGAAATCCTTTTATTCAATATAAGTATTTCAAATCATGATTTAACACAAATGGTCATGCAAATATAGTCATTAAGTAATATTCTTGATATATTAGAATAGTGAAAAAACTGAAATATTGAAAAACTCAAATGTTGGATCATACTTGAATAATCTCAATGTTTGGTTTTAAAAATATTTTTATGCCTTCTAGCAATTGATCAATGTAACATAAAACTCACATCAAATAAATAGTAGTCATTCAAAATTATTGCTGGTTTTTTTTCAAAATCCTGTTCATCCAATGTCGTAGCTTCAACTTTTGTATATGGTCTTGGGAAATATTTCATCCAACCACCAATAGTTTCTGTAATAAACAGTATGAAAACAAACTGAGCTATCGCCATTTTAACCATCACTATTAATAAAAATCTTAGAAGATATCAATTGGAAACGACACCACTGATTTAATTATATATCCTTCCATCTAGATTGATTTTTAGATGTCAGATGGAATGATTTTAGATGGTTTATATATAGATCCCCACTCCTGCGAATTTTCCCAAGAGTTGCCGGCAAACAACAAAGATGAGAGGGTTGTGGAAACAATTCTGACATATTTATCACGTTATGAAGTCGGTGGTTGGATAAGTTTAACGACACAAATATACATATACACCTCATGAATGTTTACGTAATGAATCGAAAGAGAAAATCGGTGCATACGGGGAGAGAGTGTGTAAGTTCTCGACCTCAACACGTGAAGACACTATTTCTAGGTGAATTAAATGGAAACTAGAAACCCACTTAAGGATCATTGTCTAACACCAAATGCTTTTCTCAAGTTAAAAATCCCCGAAATGTGTCTAATTAACGTTCATAGTCGATATATTCTATGGATAAGATGTCATGTCAAAAATGATCGAAATATCTAATAATGAACCTGCATTAGGTTGATAATGAGTTTCTCATAATACACGGAAACACAATGTAAAAGTCAAAACCTAGGGTCTTTCCTCAGCTCAAACTGGAGTTCCGAAGTCTAAGGAGTCTGAGGAGATGAGTAAAAAATTTTGAACAAATTTTTTGATACCAAAATGAACAGATCAACAGTTAGTTGTCATTGTAATACTTTGAGTCGAAGGACTGAGAGACATTATGAAGTGTTAGAATCAACAATCTCTAATAGAGTCAATAAAAAACGTCCATAGTGGTGAATAGGCGCAGTCAGGGCCGTCGCCACGTGGGGGACGGGGGAAGCCTCCCCCCTTGATTTTTCGACTTGGGAAAAAGTTGTGCTATTTTTGGCCGTGAAGATAGAAAAAAATAATAGTAACAAAATAAATAAAAATTAAAAAAATAAAAATGAGAGAAAAGAAAGGGAGAGGTAATAAGAAAAGGGAAAGAACCAGGAGAAAGTTGGGATTTCCCAACATGCATAACTTGGAGATCCCATACTTTGAAATTCTGAGTTGTTTGAAAATTTCATAAAAGTTTTATTTCTCCCAAGTAAGAGAACAGTCCTGAACAGTCCACAAATTTTGAAGTGACAGTTTTACAAAATTCCCAACTTTTCGCTGTTTTTTTGACTTGGGAAATTTCGGTCCGTGAAGATAGAAAAAATAATAGTAGAAAACAATAAGCACAATATTATTAAAATGTTGTTTCCTTTCATTTGTATTGAATATTCCTATACATGGTGGATATGGTGGAAGACCAAGGACTTTGGCCCAAAGTAGAATAATTCCCATTATTATTTTTATAATTACTAAAATATATTTTTGTTTGTGCATACCCTAACAGGCATCAGCATTCAGGCAATCTTTGGATAGCTAACTAAGAAAATTAATATATTATAGTAGTAACTAATCCCTCGGCCTTCATTTTCTCGAAATGTACCGAATCGTTTGTTTTTGTATATGTTCGATTTTCCAAATTAAGAGGTAGAGAAATTTTAAATCGGACCCTCGTTTATCTTTGACATTCGTGGTTTGAATTTTCTTGCGTCTTCGTAAGGAGAGTCGTTATAGCTATTACTAATTCAGGAATGTCCTTATTGGAAACATGCATGACCCAATCAGTTTTACTGATGAGATATGCGAAGATCGAAATAACACTTTTTGGTATTTGATCATGAATACAATGCAATGCGAGTACAGTGGAAGTTGCCAGGTGAATAGACAGAAAGCGAATTCTTCAATATCGAGGTTAGAGTTTTAATTCGATAACACAGATGACGTTTTGGTAAGTAGGTACGGAATGGCAGAATGGCCACATATTTTTACTATTTGTTTCTGGGAAATTACGACTTCAAAACTGGAAATGTCGACTTCAATCACGAACATTTTGAGTTGAAAGTCGCCTGTTTAAAGGATATCCGTTATTCCCAGCTATTTCTTTGATAACTTTTTTCTCGATGTCCACTTTTCTTTGCGTAGACTCATAAAAAAATTTAAAAAAAAGTATGTTAAACGGTTTTATTAGAAAAAATATGATGTAGATAATATACTAAAAACTATTCTACGAAAGTCATTTTTTACCCAAAAAAGGTCGATAAAAAACTAAAAACTAATTCGGAAGGTCCTAGTTAGCTGTTATCACTCCACTCTCCTCGGCAATCTACGGTATTGATTAGATAAAAAAATAATGAAACAGTTGGGCGTAGCGTAACGTGAGTAAATATGTAAATACTACGCCCAACGATCTTATTATTTTTTATCTGATCAATACCGTAGATTGCTGAGGAGAGTGGTGTGATGACTGCTACCCAGGACCGTCGAATTATTTTTTAGTTTTTCAGTTTTTAATACATTATCTACATTATTAATATCTTTGTTTCTTCAATAAAACCGTTCAACATAATTTTGTTTATTTATTACATTCTCAAGTTTTTAGTTTCTAATTTTGTTACTCAATTCTTCTCATTCTGTTTAGTTAATTACTGCCTCACTATTACAAGATAATATGTAATCCGCCATTTTGTAGCTGCCGTCATCTTGAATTTTCATCTAAGTCGTTCCCTGTCATTTGATACCCACATTGAAATAGTTGCCGAAACGTTGTGAAAATAATCCTAATATTTTATAGGTACTTGCTATTATATATTACACGATCTATAGTATCTAATGATGCCCTGAAAATGCAGCATTGTGTGGTGGTCTAAATTGGACGGTATCAGATGCATTTTGTTTTATTCAATCGTCATTTGATTTGTGCCTTTATGTCTGGGTTCTTTGGTGGTGTAAGTATATACTTTTTTGTATTCTTCACTACATAGTGTAAAACAAAGTCGCTTCCCGCTGTCTGTCCTTATGTATGCTTAGATCTTTAAAACTACGCAACGGATTTTGAAGTGGGTTGTTTAATAGATAGAGTGATTCAAGAGGAAGGTTTATATTATAACATGGATAATATGGTAGAGAAACGCTGATTATTTTAGAGGTTTCTAATGTGGTGTCGTAAATAAACACATTTTTGCGCTTACATTACGAACGCAGGCTGTATACTACGAGATGGATCAAAAGAATGTACTACAGGATTGTACACCTCAAAACGGTCTACAGAAAATTCCGCGATGGTATATGTCTATCTCTTAGGGATAAGGGATAATCCATAATAACCATTTTTTATCCTTCAATTTTTACGAGAAATAATGGCTTATTTATGAAGCGATTTTAAGAAATACAGCGTTGATCTTTATGCAATCAACTATCTTAAATACATTGTGCATTCATTATAGATCAATATGCCCCTTTACAGCATGTGATTTAAATGAATATTTTCCAAGATTTTACAGATTTAAATGCAGAGACATAGGGGTTGCAGCGGTGCCTGCCTGTAAGTAGCGGCGCGTGCCTGTAAGTAGCACGTCGAAGGCCGCGCTTCGCCCTATGGCACTTTATGATTAGCAGCGATAGCACGCGTTTATATGTATATTTAGTATCAGCATTGCACCTGTGCGGAGCTGGTGCGGTACGCTAGTGTACTGATAAGATGTTAGTTACTTTGTTCACAAAAAATAACTCACACTAGGCAACGGAATGGTTTATATTGAAATTAAGGATAGAATGAAAAGTATAATAAGAACTAGTATTTATAGCTTCTTTTTGTTTAAATCTAAAAATTGAATGAGGAATTTCACGATTTGAAAATTCTAATTATTGAATACTTGAACCTATCAAAGGGGGTTTCATTGACTCTTATGTTGGGTGCAAATATATCTACATTTATGAAAGTGTTGATCTAGAAAGATATTTCTGTCCTCATTCACAGAAAGTGTGGTCTGCTAATCCTAGTTTATAGAAGGTGTTCCAAATTAAATCGGCACCATTGCCAACTCCGTTATCATTGATGCTACGAATTCGGTTGAATGGGCAAACTAGTATCATTTTCAGTGGCCTTCTCGATGCCGAACAAAAAATCTGACAGTTGCGTTTTCCAAATATTTCTCAAAATGATATTTTTTTAAATGGAATATACTATGTTTTATCATGCATTTCGATTCGTAAAAACATTCTCAACAACAAAGCTCATATCACTTTTCTTTTTAAGTCGAAAATGAGCGACTTATATGGAAATATTTATTTATTTCACTAGTACAAAAAATGTCTTTGTTTTAGCAAATAAAACCTCATGATTGTCCAATCACCCAATTTTGGTACTTATACAAATGACAATATTTTGTTACTAACAGCAAGAAGAAGAAATTGCGTTGGGATTTGAACTACTGAAACCCGTGGTGTAAAGTGTCGTACCACTCACTTTACACCACTGAGCTATTTGATATTAATTTTCATAATGATAATTTCCATCTTAAAGACATTCCTCTAGCCGTATTTATTTTGTTAATCAAAATATGTCTGCTATATTGATAACAGTGAAGCCGTTTTTGTACAGAACAGAAAATACTGGAACGTCATATTAATATATGGTTGGAAAAAATATGTTTGATTAAATAAAACAGAATTATTATGAGTTTTGAGGTCGCCTTGAAACTTTATTGAAATAATATTCGTCAAATATTCTCAAGTGTATCATGATAATGTCATAACTACTGTTCGAATAATTTTCGAAATGCCGTTTTCCCATCAAGAAAAATGTGACATGTTAGAATCCTACTTGGTTTGCCAGAAAAATAGCGTAAGAGCACTCCAACACTAGAACAATTCGTTCTCCGATCGTAAATAACCTAATCAGCGTTTTTTTTGCTGTGCTTCATCGTCAATTCAAGAACAATGAAAAAGTTTTTGAGAAGAGGAGAACTAAAAAACATTTTGTAATGTCTGAAAATACAGAAATTTGCGTTTTAGCCTACTTTGAGGTAAATCCAAATAATTCCACCAGAGATTTATCTAGAGAAATAACTGTTCCATCGTCTGTTATTCAACGAATTCTGAAGAAACATAAGATTCCTCCTTATGAGTTAAGACCAGTGCTAACAATAGAACCTGGTGACCCAGAGAGACGACTGGGGTTTTGTCGGTGGTTTATGAATAAAGGCAGCAGATAAAATCCAAACTTCTATAGAAATATTATATTGAGCGGTGAGGCTAATTATACAAAATGTGGGATGTATAATAGAAATAATTTTTTTATTGGAGTAGACATAATCCATTTCTAGTCGATCCCCACAATCCGCAAAGAAAATTTAGCATTAATGGTTATGGTGTGGTCTATTTAGAGGCAGAATTATCGGTCCATTTTTCTACCATGGTTTTTAGAACGGATCCCGTTACATTAATTTATTAACAAGACTTTTGGAAGAGTTTTTCGATTATCTTGATCTGGAGGCTCGGCAGATGATCTATTTTCAGCAGGATGGAGTACCAGCACATAATTTCAGTGGCGTAAAATAATGTTGCGAGACTGTTTTGTAAACAGATGGATTGCTACAAATAGTCCTGTTAAGTGGCCTTCTGGTTCACGAGACATGACACCTCAAAATAAACCATAATAATGTAGATGGACTGAAAAATTATATTGAAACTATAATTAATAGATTTGATGGCCGAATTGTGTTGAAAGCAACACGTAGTGTCAAGAGAAGGGCCCAAATATGTGTTCAACAAGAATAAGCCAGTGTTTTTGAAAATTTACTCGATATTTTATAGCTCTTTATTCGCCAAAACAAAAAAAATTGTACTAGTGAAAGAAAAATATTTCCACATAAGTCGCTCATTTTCAACTTTAGGAAGAGAGGTGACATGAGCTTTGTTGTTGAGAATGTTATTACGAATCGAAATATGATTTTATGAAATATTTTAAAACGCGACCGTCATTTCTTTTTGTTTTCGGCATCAAGAAGGCCATTGAAAATGCTATTAGTTTTCCCATTTAACCATGGACGTAGAAAAATAATGCATTTAACCGAATTTTTAGCATCAAAAATAACGGAGTTGGCAATGGTGCGACTTAATTTGGAACACCCTGTATAAATGTTTTTACTGAGGCAATGTCTTGTTAACCGTCTAATTATAGTTGTGATGATGCAAGTACTAGGACGTTGATATAGTGCGTTCTGGTTTTTTGAGGATACGTTCGGATTGATGAATATGAATCCCCTGTTCTGGTTTTGACTGAGAAATAATATGAAACTGTCCTGAACCATTACAAATCGTTCTTGCTCTCGAGGCTGAATCATAGAAATTAATATAGAGCATGCGTATTCACGTGAAAATTTGTTTGGATTGGTTTCTAGGATATCTTTTTCATTTATTTAATTTTGTTAGCTGGTGATTGAGTTATGTAACATTTGAACTGGATTTTTGACTACAAGGATACACTACATAATAAAATTGACACAGTCAACAATATTTTATCGTCTTCATTATCATCATCCTCATCTTTCTGACAATGATGAGCCAATTCTTCAAATTCTAAGTGCTGCAGAACATTAGGTTTGTATAGGTACTTTATACTGAAAAAGTGCGAGAATTTTCTCTCTACTAAAAAAATTATCTACATATTTATTTTCACTGTTGGGGTTCAAAAATTCCGAAAGTTGATAGATCTGAAAAATATTCCATTATTAATCATATAATTTTTATTATTAACACCTAATTTTTACGTGACATAGTTACAGAAATGATGAAGAAAATGAAAAAATTAACAAAACTGAAGTGTTAAACGTTTCAATTTGAATGTGAACATCAAAAAACTTTTCAATTACAGCCAATTCAAACTATGACTATATTTTAAAGTTTCCTGCCAAATTTTAACTCTTCATATATACGAAAAATAAAGCAGTAATCTCTTCAAAATTCGATCTGGTATTCGATACTAACCACAGATATATAGGTACTATATATACTTATAGTAACTCGGGACAGTTTGGAATTTTTTGCTTCTACTCAGTTTCCAAACATTTTCGAATGTTAGAACCAGAACGAACAAACCTGTTGTGTGATCCGCAGGTGGAATAGTACTCGTGACGTCACTCTTAATCTATATATTAACATGTCTATGGTTTTGTGCTTTGATAGTGTGTCATGTCTGTTTTAGCAGTTTTAGGTTAAGTTGAAAAAATAAGATGGAATTTTGGAAAAACAAGTTAGGCTCTCCCGTGAGAATAGTTGCTCCTATGGTAGATGCTAGTGAACTACCTTGGAGATTATTGAGTCGAAGGTATGATGCTCAACTATGCTTCACTCCAATGTTACATAGTAGTATATTCTGCAATGATCCTAAGTACAGAAAAGAAGCCTTAGCTTCTTGTGAAGAAGATAAACCCTTGATAGTTCAGGTGAGATAATTCGAGAGAATAATATCAGTATACTGAGTCAACTGTAGGTAAAACTGGATATGGATTTTAGTTTTGTGGAAATGATCCTGAAATCATGCTTCAAGCAGCACTCCTAGCTGAGGACTATTGTGTCGCTATTGATATTAATTTAGGTTGCCCTCAGGCTATAGCTAAAAGAGGACACTATGGTTCTTTTCTACAAGATGAATGGCCTTTATTGCAAAAAATTGGTAAGTTTCAACAGTTGAGGGTTGGTGGACAGGTTGACACCAAGAGGTAAGTCGCAAGTCAAACGAAATCGTAAGAAGTGAGTCATTAATTTGCAGTGGAAACATTCATGCACGAACATAGATATTATCTTCACTTATTCACAATATCTAGGAGCATAGGTTGTAAATTTTCTGAAGTAGGAAGTGAACAATATAAATTTTCAAAACTCAAAAACTTGTGACCAACAACTCAAGACTGGTGCATGAATCCATCCTATAATCATTTATATTCAATCATATTTTTGATAAGTTGGAGTTTGAAGTTAGATTCCATAAAATAATACTTGTTGGCATATAATGTACCATATATTCAAGGATACAACCATTTATATTTGTTTTTATGGTCAGTTTTGTTCTGATTCCTGGTCTCTGAAAGTAGTAAAGAAAAGTGTTCTATAAAAAGTTTGGTTCATATGGTAGTAGCTAATTGCATACTGTCAAATAACTTCTGCCTGTTATGAACAGGGAAGTCAGTTTTATTATCTTGAACATTTTTATTATTTGAGGCACTCATAATTTGTTAATGACCTCAATTATGTTGACATCTATAGGCACAGCAATGTTAGTAATATTTCTGCTATTTTTAACAAGTTTTTTTTTCATTAGGATATTTGATGAAAATGACACCAAGTGAAATGATAACTCTACCTGATTTTGATGGATTAACCAATCAATATCTCTTGCAATGCATACAGTATCAAACCATAACTAACATAACTGCCTAAATTTTGGTTATAATTTTCTTTTCTATGTTCTTCGAATTAACTTTGGTTCCAAATAATTTTGGATCCATTTGTAGTCACCTCCTGATGGTTGTAACTTGGTTAGCAAAACGAAAAAAAATTCTCTTGTGTGAGAACATTGTATTATTTAAATTTATCTCTGGCGGCTGAAAGACATCTATTTTTATAAATAAACTGAGTACAATATTTACAATTATATATTAGCAAATTCCAGCATATTTTTTGTATTCCCAAGTAGCCTTATGATAATTGTAACCTTGTGGTAATAGTCTCCACAATATTGTAAATGAAAATACTCATTTCAAATACCTAAAGACATCTCGTCAATACAAAACTACTTGATATAGATAATAGATCAAAATATATATTTTGTCGAAATGTTGAACATTCTTTATGTTAAATATAAAAATTATTCAATATCCTATTTCAGTAAGTACCCTGAATAGTAATTTAAAAGTACCTGTCACCTGCAAGATTCGAAGATTTGAGAGTATTGAAAAAACAGTTAGGTATGCTAAAATGTTGGAATCTGCTGGATGTAAAATGTTGACTGTACATGGTAGAACAAGAGAACAAAAAGGACCTCTCACTGGTTTAGCGGACTGGAGTTATGTTAAGGCAGTAAGGTAAAATTTACAACTTCTCAATTTCATTGTGCAGTCATTCCCTTTAGTCATTTTTTCAAGGGAGGCTCTGAGTATTCCAGTTATATCGAACGGCAATATCCAATGTATTCAAGATGTTGAAAGATGTTTAGAAGACACTGGCACTGTAGGAGTAATGGTAGCGGAGGGAAACTTGTATAATCCTGCATTATTCAAAGGAGATAATCCCCCTTCATGGATACCTGCCTTTGAGTATTTAGATTTGGTGATAAAATATCCTTGTCCATTGTCATACGTCAGAGGTCATCTTTTCAAATTATTTCACCATGTGTAAGTTTTTTGTAAAACAAAAGTACCATATTTTTTGTAGAACAAAAGTACCATATTTTTTGTAGAACGAAAGTACCATCATTATTTCAATAAACTTGGTGTGACACATGTTTCAGCAACCAAGTTGGTATCTTCAGGAGATGAAGATGCCAACTTGGTTGGTAAAATACGTTCTGAGAATAGTATTGTATTTCTGAGTTTCTCAGTTTCACCTTTTATATGGTCCCTCTCAAAATGAATGGTTTTAGAATTTTAGTTCTACAACTTGAATACAAATATTGTTCAACTTCTGAATAGTGTTGAACTATCTTTGATTACAGATGTGAATACTATAACTATATATAGTCCAGAAAGTACTGATCCCAGTGTTTGTAATAACACACTTTCTGTAGAACCTGTCAAAGTGACCTGATAATTTTGGTAGTATGAGAGTCACTTTGGTGTAAACGTTTTGTATGCAATTCCGAACATATCTGGAACGTTGTAGTATATACAAAAATTCTTCAAATCGACTAAAGTAAAACTTATTATTTTCGTAGGCTTACTGTTTTAAGGAGATAATAATAATCGGCTTCATTCATCACGGAAGATCAATGACATCTTATTTGCATTTACATTAATTGAAGAAAACCATATGACCAAAGGGCGAAGTGCCAGCTAAAGCTATTTTGAACCCAACCCAATAGGGTAATTATTCACAAAAAAAATGTTAAGAGTCAATACAAATGAAAACTGACAGTAATCCTATTCAAATCTGAATTGTTTCCTACCAAAAGTTTTTTGCTGTTACAGCTTGATCAAAAACATTAAACACAGATAGCGAATAACTTTTGGCGGGAAAGATTGAATGTGAAATAGGATAAGTGGAAAGAAAAGCGCCTTTAGAATAGTTTTTACCTTGCTATCGTTTTGTTTTTAGGTTAACAATATCTTCAAATAACCATTTGCGGATCAGGTTAGGTGCAGCCAATACTTTACATCAGTTCAGGGAAATCACAACTGAAATCAAGGACATGTATGAGCATTTTCATGAAGGTTTGAAAACATGGGAACAAACTACTGAAAATGGTACTCAAAATCTAATTCTTCCTCCTTGGCTATGTCAGGCATATGTTAGAGACACCCCCGAAAATCACATTAAAAAAGTAGAAGAAAATAAGAAGAAACTGAATGAAGATAAATTGGTAAAAATAACATGACTATCAGTTTTTTTTAATAAACGGAGACCTAATTTTTATCTACAAAATAGGAAGAAGTGGAAAATGAAATGTCAATATATTAATTCAACTGTTAAATATGTAATAGTTTGAAAATAGGATTCAAAGTTGTCGAAAGAAGACAAAGTGGTCATAAAGGCTTCAGTTCATATCTAGGACCAGATAAACATTTTTTAAAAGTTGAACAAAAATTTACTTCTTATTCTTGGCTGATTGGCTTCAAAAGTTGTTTTAAAACGATGATAACAATTAAGTTCTTCGAATGTTTTAAAAAGTAGACTCTTACTCGATTGAATCTTTTTTTATAACAACCACCATTATTGAATTCTATTTTAGATACCGGAGAATAAAAGACATTTCGAAAATGCTGAGGGCAATATCATAAGTAGAAAAAAAATGAAAAAACTTCGAAGGATAAGCAGAAGACCTGAAAAACCACCAAATTTACCAGAGAGAAATTTGGAAAAGTGCACAAAATGTCTTAATCCATTGGTGAATTTATTATAATCAATAATAATTATTCGATATTGATTTTGGAATATTTCAGGGATCCAAATGCATATATAGATTATGCAAAAAATGTTGCAAGGACAAATGTTATTTAGGAAATCTAGATTGTGAAGGACATAGAATATTAGTGAAGACAAGAAGGGAAATAGCAAAGAAACATGCTAAACAAGATAAAATAATTGTCAAGGAATCTGGGGTGTCATAGTGGAAAAATTTTATTTTGATGAATTTCATAGATATATGAATGTTATGCGGATTTTATTATTTTGTATAAAATGATAACACATTAGTAACTTTTTACTTCTGCCTTCCCAATTAGTTTTATAGTTTACGATCAAAAAAAGGAAGAGCGAAAAACATGAAAATATTTATAATAAATTTGTACTATAATGAAAATTTAATTTGAAAATAAATTCAGCATATCATTCAAGAAGGACTGCATGGTTGAGCCACGAATAGAGTAGTGTACACTTCAAGACTACTAGTATCTCCTACACAATTTCAAAACTCAAATATATATGTTTGCGCCTATACTGGACGTGTACAATGATCATTCAAACATCAACTGAAACGGGCTAGGGTAATTTTCTAAGCCAACTTCAGAGGGGATGTGTTAGTAAACCCTACTGCAGAAAAAAAATCTGTTTAAAATCTGTTTTTCCGTTAACCAGCTGTCGCACCCCTACGAACGACAACCCTCAGAAGTCGAAACTTGTGCGAGCTAAGGATTAACGAGGTCTTACCTTTTAACGTGTGATTTCTTAACACGGGTTGGACGGTAGCAAGTGAAGATCGATCGTTCAGACTAGGGCTTGAACCACCGACCAACATGGCAGTCAATTCGAGTGAGTGAACAAAGCACCCACGACGAACCGCTTGGCTACCGACCGGCCATTAAAATAATATATTACTATCACATTTTGAAATGTGATCCAAATCGATGGAGGGTTTTAGGAGCGAATAGTTTATAACTAATAACAATAATAATTGACATGTGATGATTGCTGAATATCGAAGCATCAACACAAAAGTTTCACATGGAAACATCAGACATTTGAAGGTAACTGTCCAGAAAGGCACAAAGTCATTAATAGCTAGAGCTATGGACTGGGACTATAGAAATAACTCTTCACAGAGTATGATAAAGAATATGTTATATCCAAATCGAGATTCTGGAAGCGATTGTTTGAGAATGTATCTGAAATAGCCGCAGTAATTTTTCTGCAAAGAACCTTCTAATAGCATTTGTTAAGGTTAGGTTCATTTATTCGTTGAAAAATGCAAAATGTTTCGGTCACGTTCATCCTATATATTTTGTCTAGATATTGTTTACTTTGTTCAAAGCAGTTGATATAAATATGTAGATGTCATTAAAAGGCTTAATAAAAACTCTGGCCTTCTCTAAAAAACCATTATTTTTCGTTCTTCAACCCTGGATAATTAAGAATATTACAGATAATGACACTGGGTTGATAAACAGACTGAATAGGGAATGATGTAGCCAAAGTTGCTTGGTTGGCCTTCTTCCCCAAGGTTAAAATAGCCCACCAATTAAACTTCCGAGTGGTGACCCTGAATCAGCTAATCCAAGAAAACTAAAACAAGCGCTTTTCCCAAATCGCCAGAAATGCACTACTCTTCTCGACGCACTTTTAACCTACCAGGTTGACGTCTTCAGATAATTGAGAAAGGTGTTTGCTTTGGATTCATCAGACACCAGAGGTACCAAATAAGGCAAAGTATCTAAGGGTTATCAGTTTTACCCGTGAGAATACCCTGCCCTTCATTCAATTTAAAAGCTTGATCATCCATAATGAAATCAGAACGTATTATTACTTTACAGTTCATATAAAAAACATTTATTCGGAAAACCATTTTAGAAAAATTGTCACAACCTTACTTAGCCTTTCCAACAGTGTATGAAATACGTAAATTTGATGAACCGTTTTCAAGCCCATTTTTATTAGGCCCTTTTTACAAACTCAAACAATCATCAAAAAATTACATTCTTGAAAAATTTAATTGTGTTATCATCATGTTTACAATAAAAAAAATCAAATCTGCGTGTTTAAATCCAATGTTCAAATTGTCCTCCATTGACTTTCATACAATAATACTTTCTCTCAAACTAATAAATAAAAAAACAGCAAAACATTTCCTTATCTTGCCTTAATTTTTTTTGTGCTTAGAAGGTGATTATCTGGTTGTAACGTTTCTTCAATCATTTCAGAATTGATATCAATCTGTTGAGTGACTACTTTGCTGATTTGTTTAAAATTTCACATTGCAAGAACGTGTTGAGCTGGTTAGCCATTATTACCAAAAAGAGCGATGCAAGGATATTCAACCAAAACCATCCTGAACGTAGCGTTCGCCATAAGTACGTACTGGAATTGATTTCAAAATTTGTGGATATGGGTTCAGTAATGGATAAAAAAAAGGCACCCATTGAAATTGTGAATGATGAAGGAGCAGCCATGGCGGTATTGGGACATGTCCAACTTATGCCAAATACGCAATCTGTACGACAACTTTCTGCAATTTCCGGTATTAGTCAATCTAAAGTTTTCAGAATTTTACATAGACACAAGTTCCATCCGTACAAAATTAAATTAATTCATGAATTAAATAATTATGATTGGGATCAAAGGCAAGAAGTTTGCGAAATTATGGCCGAACTTATCAACAATAACCCAAATTTCTTGTACGTTTGCTTTTCTGACGAATGCACTTTCTTACTTAATGGAGAGGTTAACCGAAATAACTGTAGAATTTGGAGCGATACAAATCCTCATGTATTTCGAGAAAGTCATACTCAACGTCCAAAAAAGCTAAACATTTGGGTAGAAATTTTAGGAGACCACCTAATTGGACCTCTGTTTATTTCTGGTAATTTAACTGCCGAACGATATCTGGAAATGCTGGAAAATGCGATTGATCCGTTAATAACTGAACAATTGGAAAACGATTCTTTACTACTTGAACAACAATTGCATTTCCAACAAGACAGAGCTGTCTGTTCTGTTTAAAATCTGTTTTTCCGTTAACCAGCTGTCGCACCCCTACGAACGACAACCCTCAGAAGTCGAAACTTGTGCGAGCTAAGGATTAACGAGGTCTTACCTTTCAACGTGTGATTCCTAACACGGGTTAGACGGTAGCAAGTGAAGATCGATCGTTCAGACTAGAGCTTGAACCACCGACCAACACGGCAGTCAATTCGAGTGAGTGAACAAAGCACCCACGCCGAACCGCTTGGCTACCGACTGACCATTTCCTCCTCTGCACTACGCCGCACCAGTTCGTCAATACCTCAATTTGCAATACCCCGTTCGTTGGATTGGAAGAAGAGGTCCTATGGAGTGGCCTGCCCGATCTCTTGACCTGAACCCTATGGACTTCTTCTTGTGGGGACATCTCAAGTCCAAGATTTTTGTGAGTCACCCTGAAAATTTGGACGAACTACCCAAAGAACATTGGATTTAAACACGCAGATTTGATTTTTTTCATTGTAAGCATGATAATAAAACAATTAAATTTTTTCAAGAATGTGATTTTTTGAAGATTGTTTAAGTTTGTAAAAAGGGCTTGATAAAAATGGACTTGTACATGTAAAAATAACCAAATTATTCAAGGTGGCCCATTCGAGCTGCAAAATTGATTTTTGCCAAAAACGGTTCATCAAATTTACGTTTTTCATACACCGTTGTAAAGAGGCTTCCAAGACCTTTCAAATAAAGTATCACTCAACCCATCTTCCCTATTCAAGTTTGAGGGGTTGAAGAGTCCCCTATTAGGGGGTTGCTCGTTCAAGCGTAAAATATACGTCAAAAGATGTCCCCCAAACAAAATCATTCGACGTGTTTCGGGAAAATTTTCCCTCACTATGGGATAAGAAATATACGGGGTGGCTCGTCTAAGATGGAACACCCTGTATATTTAAGAAATAGAATGTGAGCCGCGTGTTCTATGAGACATTTCAGTAGATCATCTGGTTTGTCCACCATTATTTTTGCACAATCCTCATACACATTCTACACCATGCTCGATAGCTTATTTTCTAAATATCTTAGCTTCAAGCCATTTTTGAAGTAAATCTGTGCAAATTCCACTCTGCCTTCAACCAGTCCATTTTGATTTCCCAATAACTTGAGAAATCTATCTTCACTAGCTGATCTTGGTTGCTCCATCACTTACATTATAGACATGAATTAATCCATGAAATATATTGAATTGTAATTTATGACACCGTTTATTGATGTAATATCGGGCACCTGCTTTCGTTAGTATCGGAGTGAGGTCTCTCGTGGTAGGTAGGCCAAGGTAGAACCAAAATGTCACCCGATTTAGTTACGTTATACCTATTTTTTGTGAAATCACATATAAAGACTTTCAATTTGTGAAAGTCGACATTTCTAGATGATTTACTAAAAACATTTTTGAAACATCACAACGGAAATGCTTCAGAACGTCCGAAATCATCGCTTTGAGCAGAACCCCTATAGTAAGTGAACTATTGAATGCCATTTTTTACGTTATCCCCTTTTATAAAGTCAAAACCTTTAACCTATATGCTTAGAAACGAAAACCCGTTTTACAAAAACTGGCAAGAGTTCCTTTTTAAAGTTGAAAAAAGTAACTTTCATCAACTTATAGCACCATTACTTGACATCCGCTGCACCAAACTTTGAAAATATTGTGGGGATAAGCTAAAAAAATAAATTGATGATCCTTCAAACGAGATATATCTTGACCTCTAATTGTACTCAATGGTTAGATCGTACCCTGCTGAATAAGTAGAGGTGACATGGTTAAAAACTTTCTTAAAAAAACTCTGAGAAATCGTTTAGTTTTCATTTGCCCATTCTGCATAGTGTGTTATATTTTCTGAAATTGTAAGTTCCTGCCGGAAAACAATACCTACCTATAACATTTGAAAAAACACATTTAAATGACTACCTACTTTTATAGGTAAGTAAAGCAATTTTGAAGTACTTGAAACAATCAGAACAAGATATTTAAACAAAGTTTAGTACTTGATTAAAAAAAGCAATAGTGTTGCATCACTCGTCGCCGAAAGGGCGCTGTCAACTTTTTTTTTCAAATCGAAAGGATGTTTTGTTACATTTCGTTATTTGATAGATCTTTCATATCTCTATTAACACTAGTTTGTTGTTAGAAATCGAATAAGCCTTTCCTGAGTAATCAGCAGTATATATTCTTTTCGAGAATCTGCAAACGCATGATAAATATCATAATTTCGAATAAAAGGTAAAACTGGAACCTCTGTCGTTGACTGAATCCAAATCAATCACATTTCCTAATAACCAGAAAATCAATACAACTCGCCTTTCACCAACCAGCTTGGCGTCTTCAGGAGATGAAGAAGAGTTTTCTTCATCTGAAGACGCCAAATTGGTTGGTGAAACGCGCGTCGAGAAGAGTATTGCATTTCTGGTGATTGGGAAAAGTGTCTGTTTCGATCAAAAATTAAATATTTTCGGAACAATTTCCTTGCAAGCACCTTTTATTTGATCTACAAATTTTGGAGTAGACTTATGCAACGTAAGTAGTTATGCAACGAACGAATCAGATTTCGCATGACCCCGCAAAAAATCTGAAGGCGACATATCAAGTGATCGAGCGTATCATTCTAAGGAACCACCTCCGTCTGTTTACCCGTTTAGATAATTGACATGCCCAATAGAGTTTTCAACTGTTCAAGTTTTCTTAATGTGAGAGGCTGGTTCGAAAGTGGTTAATGGCAATCATAGAAACCGATGAATGGCCCGCTAGATCACCAGCTTATATGAAGCCTTTAGATTTTTGTGGAGATTCAAAAACTCTAAAGCTTACGTTACACAACCACAGACCACTGCAGTACTCACTGAAAAATCACTCTAAAAATATTCCATAATGTAAGAAATGAATTTGTAAGTAAATGGTGAACATTTATCGGGATAAACTGGAATGCGTTTAGAATAAATTTTTTATCGAGATTCGTTTATTGTTAGATTTTTGAAAAAATAAAACTGCTGGTTACTCAAAAACGGCCAATCTGATTTTCAAAAATGAATTGACATATCAATGGTGTTATCCCGAAATAACCCTTTTCACATGAAAATAGTGGGTAACACCCTCATGCCGACGAATGATGCCACACTATTGTTTTTATTGAAAGAAACTATCAATAATGCCGTAATGATACGTAAGTAAACTTTGTCCGACCTTGATATCATGTGTCGGTCAATTGTTAGGAGGGAACTTTTTACGTCCACACTGTATAAAGATTTGAACTCCCATATAATAATTCTTTAAATACTTTTTTTCAATAATTATCATTATTACCTATAATTAGTTATACCCTCATTAGCATGGGTTTTTAATATATTTCTGAATGGTTTAATATAGCATGTACACAATAATAGGTGTATGAAGACGTATTTGTTCACTAGAATAATGTCTCTAATACAACAGAGTATTTTGAAAAGGAGTTTGCAGATCAGAAAAGTAACATTTTTTAAAATAAATGAATATTTAAATGCGAATGGAACCAAAAGGTATTTATGTTGGTTTTCTCCTTGGTCAAGTATTTTTTACATTAGCCAAAAGTAGGTATATTTCAAAATTTCATTGAAATCATATTTTTGCAGGAATCTTTTCTCAAGCTCGTTCAAACCGAACATTTCGCATGAGGAGACTCGATCATTTTTAAATACATTTCCTGTAATTATAAAAGACTTAACGGATCATGACCTTTTCAATATTTTTCCCGAGATGAAAAATCGATTGGATCGAATGATGGAATACTCCTCATTAGCTGGAAATAAAAGTGTACCTCTCACCATGCTCATGGCCTATAAATCGTTTGAAAAACCTGAAAAACTTACGGATGAAAATATGACTTTGGCATATATTCTAGGATGGTTAACGGAATTGGTGAGTCTCACTTAAGCAGTATAATATCACTGTTGTAATGGTATCTTCAAATTCAGTTTTGATTCATCTGTTATCGATATTTATTATTTAAAGAATCTATACTTGTTAAGAGTTTTTCCATATGAAGTGAGACACAATTTTCAGTTCATGGCAGTAAAAACATAAACAGTTAATAATTTTTGGATGCATTGAAATTATCAGAGGTGGGGGTTTGTTACAATTCTCAACTCTGGCTAGATACAGCTTGCTCAGAATAAATTAAAATTTCAGATTGTAAAGATTGAATCGTGTAGTTTATGAAAAAAATAAATTAAATTTGAAACTAAATAAGTGTTAAGAGCTGCAATCGCCTACATTTGATATAACATGAACATGTCTAAAGCTGTCATATCTACAAATCCTATAAATGTAGTTCAAATATCTCAGAATTACGTACTTGAAGAATCGTTTTGAATATTTATTAAAAAAAAATAGTCTTGACTGTTTTCAATGACTGTATGATTATTATTCAATATTGAACAATAATTTCTTGCATCTTTTCGAGAAATGTTGGTATAATAAGTCTGAAGTGTTTCAACAAATAATACGAAAGGCTGATGAATCAAACAAACAACCGGATACTATAATGGGTGTTACTACGGTTGTTTTCTGTGCTATTGTAGTATCTCCAATTATATATCAGTTTAGTTTTTCAACAAATAAACCAATCTTCATAATTGTTTGAGTTGCCCCCCTATATAGGTATAGCCAGATTCACTCGGTCGATCAAAGAGTATACATATTAAAAACGATATAAAAGAACAAAGGCTTTCACATTTGGAGTCGCGATTGAAAGGCTGGTAGGACGTGGTCGAATGGAATCTGAAGTACCAAACGTTTCGTCTGCTACTGCGGCATACATCAGAGGTGTGTGCGTTGACTGCGAGGACAAGTCTCAGCAACGACTGACTGGCGAGCTACGTTTTCACTTGCATTTATAATTTCAGATGGTGGTGGGGGTGGCGCGATGACAGGGTGTCCATGCAAATTCTCACTCCTGATTAGTCCGCACCTATGCCGGGTCGTTCTGATTGGTCCACACTGTTACTAGGGTATTCTGATTGGTCCACGTTACTGACAGGTATGATACCTAGTGAGATGTCGATCAGAGTTGTATACCAGTTCATTTCTGGCTTTCTCAAGTACTGGATACCACCTTCTGTTGACTCGTATAACTTCTTCTCTTCAATTGAGATCGTTGGGAAACTTATAGATCTCAATGGCCTACCTGTGAAATCGGATGTGTTAATGCGATGAATTAGGACAACAGTTTCTTCGTATTTCAGAATTCGTGGTCTGTTCCCTAATTGCAGATTCATCCGGATGCATAAGGGCGGCAGCTATACGTAATAGTATACAAGTTGTTTGGAAGCTTTCAGACCAGTAACACTGTGAAGATTGTTAGAGTGAAATAGTTTTTAAGTAAGAGGCCCGGCAGGAGCCGCTGACCAAGTTTTTCATTGCTATCAAGTGTATGGTCCATACATGCTTTTTTTGAAATTTGTCTATTTTCCGCCCGGTCGAGGGGGGCGTGGCAAAATCAAAAAATTGGACAACGTAACGAACGAATACAACGATCCTGTTCAACCAAGTCAACGGGAAGTAGAACTGTCCCATCCACTACTTCATGCATTCATCAGGCTGGAGATGAGATACATAGCTTCGGTCGGTCGGTAGCCAAGCGGTTCGGCGTGGGTGCTTTGTTCACTCACTCGAATTGACTGCCGTGTTGGTCGGTGGTTAAAGACCTAGTCTGAACGATCGATCTTCACTCGCTATCGTCCAACCCGTGTTAGGAATCACACGTTAAAAGATAAGACCTCGTTAATCCTTAGCTCGCACAAGTTTCGACTTCTGAGGGTTGTCGTTCGTAGGGGTGCGTCAGCTGGTTAACGGAAAAACAGATTTAAACAGATAGCTTCGCCGATGAAGATGATATACATAATCCCTCATATTTTGGGCGGAGAAACCGGCATTTTCCACATACCTTTGCTGACCTTTGCTGAACGGGTTCCAACTCGGTGAAAAATTTACTTCAATTCTCGCTTTCACGGTGGCAGACTATGCAGAGAATGAAATCAATTCATGATACCTTTACATACTCCATACAATATTATTCTGTAATGTAGACACTTCGAATTCAAAAATGGAAAACGATCGATATTAGTCATTTAGTTGCTGTGTATTTCAGTATATTACTTTTTTTATTTCTTAAAGTTATTTCTTAGGTTCTAGTGACACCTCTTTTCCTAAGGTACGGTTATTCTCAAGAGGGAGTGTTCAAAAAATGATTTTTATCTTTTCGAATGAACAACAAAAAGTACTATTTACAAAGTTTCAATCCATATTATTATTTTCACCTGAACTGGTACATGTGGCTTTCTCGATAGCTCTTCAGCTCCACTCTCAACTCATTTTAATCTAACTCAGAATGTTGTGGTTGGAGGTGGTCTTGACCACCTCTCGCGCCCTTCTTTCGACCGGATTTTCTTGCTGGTAGTGCGATGGACTTCACCCTGTCTCACAAAACCAATCCCAGGTGGCCATTCAGGAACATCATTGCCCCATCACTAACTCCTACCTGTAGAAATTTCTACCGATTAAAAACCTGCAATAAAAATGTATCCACTTCTGATTGTACTTTTTTGTATGTTTTAGTTCCGACCTAATACGATGCGGTTTTTGTTCCCAGACACCTGAAGCATGCAAGCTTGAATATCGTGTTATAGATTAACACCTTATTTTTAAGGTTCAGCTTCGATTTACGGTTGATTAAAAAGTACAGATTGGAAATCCGTACCTAACATCCCTGTACTCGCGTTTTCGATATGCGTGATCCAGGTGAGCCTGCGGTCTATTGTAAGACCGAGGTACTTCACCAGCGGTTCTAGTCGATCTTCCTTCCAGAGGTCCTCACTTTCGTGGCCGGAGAAGATATCGTTCTTCCCATGGTTATTGCTCGAGTCTTGTTTGAGTTCACTCGGATCTTCCAATCGAGGTACCAGCGATCAAGGTCGTCCAATGCGCGTTGCATATAGACGAATCCGAGCTCACCAATGGAAGGGTCAAGGAGAGCCGTATCATCGGCGTACAGGAAGATCCCCACACGCTCGAAAGGTCGCGCTGGTATATAAGGAGTACAGCGTAGGAAAAAGCACAGCTTCCTGAGGCACTCCAGCAGGTATTTCCCTGCTGAAAAGTTCTGCCCTTCAGAAAGGAACCTATTCGTCAGAACCAGACCCCGGGGCAGGTCGACCTCGAATAGTTTGTGAAGAAGGCATTCGTGCCAGACGCGATCGAAGGCCTACGAAATGTTCCAGAGGACAAGATGGACAATCTTGCTGTTATTTAGCTCCTTGATGGTGTTTTCAACCATCAGCCTCAGAACCTGTAATTCAGTGAAGTGGCCCCTTCAATAATCGAATTGTTCGCCAGGCAGAACTGATCAGGCGGTGATTCTGTGGGAACAATGGGTCCTGGTCCTGTTTTGGGATTATCATGACGATTGCATGATCCGACCTTCTGGGGAAGTACCTAAGGGCTAGTGAGCTGTTTATAATGCTTAGAAGCTCTCTGACGCGGATTTTCGAGTGCCTCTTCAGCAACCTGTTGGTTATTGAGTCAACTCTTGGAGTCTTCTTGGAGTCGACGAATGTTATTGACAATTTACCTAATCCGGGTACAGGTATTAGCACACTAAGCTACCTCACGCAACCGTAATATTCAGTAATCGGAAATTACTCAGGATGTATAAACCTTTGAAGAAGCTAGCCACTCGCACCACTCAACAATTGGTAATACTCAACTATTTTGTCAGTTTATTGATACTTTATTTGTTATTTTTCACATTGTATAAGGGTAATAATAAATTATATGTTCATTTCAAATATTATCAGAAATATACAAAAACTATGGTACTTCACAACAGTGAAACAGTTATGAATTATATTTCATAATATAAAAGTTATCAGAATAATAATTACGACTGATATTAAGCGCCTTCACACTATCCAGGAGATACAAAAATATTATTAGTTAATGCAAACATTTTTTTTTTATTTATTGTTTGGTAAAAAACAACATGACTTGAATAAATTGAAGACTCATTCACTCCATTAATTGTTCTAGGTTCAAATTGTTTTTTTCATGACTACGGATGTAGCTGAAGAAATAAATACCCGTAAAAACATACCGACTTGGCATACCTATGCCGATGTGCAACTCAAAGCAGCTAATGACTCGACGATTTTGGAAAATTATGTCTTCTTATTTCTAAAAAAGTATTTTTCATCTCATTCCCGCTATGAACAGTTGATGGATTTATTTAACAACACTATTTACAAGACTTTTCAAGGAATTGGATTTGAATCATGTAATGTCAATATCGAAGATTTTTCTATGGACAGACTCGAAAAAATTGCAAAATATAGGTTTTTCTATAGCTGTTATCTTTTACCTATTTATTCGGCTATGTACCTGGCAGATATGACGGAACTGAGAGGATTTGAAAGCACTGAAAATGTTTTATTTGAGATGGCGAAATATACTAAAGTAGAGGTGGGTTCGTTAGAAGAAAAAGTCGTAATTTTTGAATTTTGATTAAAAGGTGACATTCTTGATCATCTAATGATGCTTACTTGTTTTCAATAGACTATGAAAGGTTTATAAAACCGCGACACGTGTTTCGTGCTTCTTCAAGCAAGTTTAGCTTGAGGAAGCTATCTTGAATAGCGAAACACGTGTAAAGGTTTTGTAAACCTTTCACAGTGAAAATCAAAATTAATTTTATTAGTAACTTTTGACATCGATTTTCATCAAATATCGGTCAGTAAGTTCCATTCAATTTTGGAAAAGTTCTAGTCATAAACATTTTTTAATTTCCAGAATGATTATTTGGATTCGTTCAACTGTCCCAGCTTCAACACAAATATAAGATTTGGACGGTGTTCTTGGCTGGCTTTGAAAGCATATGAAAAGGCGAGTTTGTCTCAAAAGGATCTTCTGAAAAAATTCTATGGTTGTTTGAACAACGAATCTACACACAAAATTCGATGTCTATATGAGGAACTAGATATACCACGTGATTTTCAGAATCACAGAAATGAAAGTTTTCGTACTATTCGGAAGAAAATTGATGATTTATCTATGTATAATGAAATGACTCTCCTCCGGCAGGTTCTCAATAATTTTGTTATTGCCAAGGCAGTGAGAGCACAGTAAAATAGTATTACCTATGAACTCTTTGTGAACATCGGATAAGTAAAACATGTTTTGAATTAAACTTTGGGTGAAGACATTCTTTAATCAGCACTGAAATGCTGAGCAGTATTCTGAACTGTTTCAATTCCACAAAATATTCTAGAATTTCGCGAATATTCCAGAAATTTCTTGTGATTTACAGCACATAATACGTAGATATATTCCGTTCGCCTATTTGACACTAGTTATAAACCTGAGTATTGTAGAATATTCGTAACGTTTCAAAACTTTGTAGTGATTTTCTGCACGAATGCAACGTCAGCCCTTTTTTGAAACACGGACTCATAGGTAGACAAATAGGTTTTAGTCAGAGTTTACTAGAATTTTGAACAGGCTGGTTGGAGGTAATTTTTTGGGAATATTGCTATATTCGTGCATAACCTGACATCATCAGATTCTTTAATATATTTGATTTCAATTTTCGTAAAACAAAATTCCGAAAGTTCAATATTGTCATCACTTCATCAAAATCACGGAGGTTGAAGTGAATGTAATGGGAATAATTCAATGTTATTTCATGAATATGTGTCTATTCGAAACTCAGATATTTTTAGTATGGAATATATAAGGAAGTCAAGAGAGGAAATGATTACCAGAGACAAAGTATATGATAAAGAGTTACTTCGCAGGAAGCAAATATTGTTGCGAGTTTCTCCTTTCATCTTCATCCTCGGATGAACCACCTCTGAAAGTTGCCATCACTTTATTTTCCAACGAGCCAGTGATATATACAGTTGCGAGTTGCGCAGGTTCGTGTTGTACAACAAACACAACTCGTGGTTCGAAAATTTTGAATAGAATCTTATGGAAAACAAACACAAATCAAGTCGTCGCAGGGAACCTTTTCATATGTAGGTACTTTACAACGACGTGATGTGCACTGACCACGTGATCTCGGCAATAAAAAACGATTCCAACAGACGATATCCAGTTTAATTTTAATAGTAGTTATGTCAGTGGGTATGATAAAGTGTCTAATTTTGCTAGTAGTTATTACGAGTTAACTCTCAATCGAGCATTAGTCAAATCGAATATTGAGAAGCTGGGGATCTCAGTCGATTTAACAAATATTCAATTACGATTTTTGCCAAGTGCTCTCAGACCCAACGTTCATTACAGATCGGATCGTTTGTACAAGTACGGACGATTCACGCCGACATCAACATCACTTTGGAAGCATTCTATAGCGATACACTATCCCATACGATATAGGAATTTTTTATTGACGCCTCATCATCTCATCTATCAACCTATCCCTCACATAAACGAAATAACTAACATAACGTAGAGAGTGCTCGATCAAAACGTCCGATTGGTCGATTTTCGAGGGAAAGAGATAATAACACTCTATGAAAACAACGTTTCAACACTTGCTCCTTCACTTACCAACAATCAGCCAAAAGGGTAAGGGAGCTGGGCTCCAATCCAGAATGAATCGAAGATAACCTTCCGCCTGCTCCTTCACTTCGTTTCAAGAACCTTCACCGTTCGTCATCAACTGACTGCTGAAAATATAGCTTTACTCCAGTCTCTCAGCGCCATGTTAACGTCTCAAGTATTTGACATTTTTCGAAATCCCAAAGTGGACGAATCCATACAAAAGGTGGAATAGAGAACTTACTATCCGTACAATTGTTTTAGAAATAATAACGTCATCCAAGATCATATCAATCAGTCTGATGTATATGATGCCTTGAACGTTTGTACGTCAACGGAAAAGTTATCAGCCAGCTATGAACACAGTGGTGAAGAATTAAAGACGGTACGTGATGTGGGTATCGTAAATTAAAGAAGGAACTGAAAGTTTTCATCAGAAATCATTATGATCAATTGCAGGATATCTTTGAAAATGTTTGAGCTGAATTACCCGCCATTGCTCTCTCTGTTCTTATTACCTCCCTCTAGCCATCATTCTCCAACTGCGGTTTTAAACCTAGTAAGGTAGACAGTAATATATAACCAAACGACCTATTTTGGCTTCTATGTATTTATTTTATTATATATTATATAACACAACCGATTCCAGTCTGTAACAGCCACGACACAAGCCTAGCTTAGGTGGCTACAGATTGTCTAATGCATGGATCTATAATAGCATTATTAATGATATTAAATCAAATCAAAATATACTTTATTGTCCGAAGATTTGCATCTTATTGACAAAGTCCAAGAAATACAATGTTGATATAAAAAAAGTACCAAAAAAAGTATAAATGTAGATATAAAAAAGTTCTAAAAATGTATAGATAAAATATCACCATGTATAAAGTGATAGTACAATAATAGTAAAAATATTAGTAATATATTATTAAAAGGATTCGCTAAAATACTCTTCCTAACTATAATAGGGTCTATCCACAAGTAGGTTCTTCGCCGCCTTTTTGAAATGAACGTTGCTTAAATTTGCAGATCTTATTTCTAATGGTAACTGATTGAACAATTTACCACCATTGTAGTATATGGAATCCTTGATTAAATTCGAAGTTGGGATGGGAAGTCTAAAGGTATAATTGCTATTGCGAGTAGCATAAGGAGTAGAAGCAAAGTTGAACTTCGATTTATGTTTATAAATAAGGCAAACTGTCTCTAAGATGAAAAGTGCGATGATTGTTAACATTTTATTGGCAGTGAACAAATTCCTGCACGATTCTCTGGGTTTCACTTTATAGAGACATCTTAGTGCCCTCTTCTGTAATATCAATACAGAAGAGAGGAGGGATAAATTGCATGCTCCCCAAAAAGGTATTCCATAACGTAGTCGAGATTCAACAAGTGCATGGTAAACGGTCTTTACGACATGGAAACCCAACTCATTTGAAACCACTCTAACTACATAACATCCTGAGGAGATCTTACTCTTCAGTTGTTTAAGGTGCTCATTGAATTTCAGCCTATTATCAATGAATACACCGAGAAACTTTGTGTTTAATTTATTTTGTACTACGTCAGCGTCTATTGAAATGTCATCAAGCGAACATCTGAATGACATTATATTCGTTTTGGATGCATTTAGAGAGAGTAAATTTGCATCGCACCAGTTCTTCACCTTCTTCAAGTCGGATGATATTATTTTATTTAACTCCATTGAGTTTTTTTCTTTCCACAATATTGTAGTATCATCCGCGAATAGAGTGAAACTACCAGATATGTTAATCATAGATATGTCATTCATATATAACAGAAACAGAATAGGGCCTAACACAGAACCCTGTGGTACACCAGATTCAATGGCCCTGTTCTCCGAGAGTTCCGTTGTCCTCACCATTTGACTCCGACCTGAAAGGTACGATTCGAACCAAGTGTTCGTTACACCTCTACATCCATATTTATGAAGTTTTTTTAATAAAATTTTATGATTAACGCAATCAAACGCCTTTGAAATATCGCAAAAAATTGCGGCGGCTACTTCACCAGCATTCAATTTAGAGTAAATTTCATATAAAAAAGAAAAGATAACATCATTGGTATCTTTTTCCTCTTGAAACCCAAACTGGTTTTTGCTTATAATACAGTGCAGTTTTAAGAATTCATCTAAACGTACTTTGACTAATTTCTCAATAATTTTTGCTAAAGTCGGTATTAAGGAAATAGGACGCAGATTGGAGGGATTATCTAAATCACCACCTTTATGTAGTGGAATGACAACGGAAGTCTTCATGCAGGGTAGAAGGAAATGAGCCAGTTCTGAATAAGGTATTAATAAGGGTGACCAAAGTTTCTAGAGCATTGAGTGGTAAATTCAAGAGAATCTTAACGGAAATATCATCATATCCGGCCGTGTTTTTATTTTTAATGTCATGAAGTGTTTTGAACAATTCATTAAGGTCAGTGTCATATAAAATAAGACTATCATGAATTTTTATATTTTCTAAGTTGATCAATGGATCATATGGAGCATGAATTGTGTTACTCAAGTGTTCAGCAATAGAACAGTAGAACTCATTTATTATATTAGGATTAAGTGAGAGTTCAGAGTTTTTCTTTTTTGTTTTACCTCTTATATCACTAATAATTGACCAAGTTTCTTTAATTTCATTCTTCGATTTCCCCATTCTGTTGCCGTAATATATTCTCTTAGCCAGACTGATACTGGATCGATATACTTTTTTGTAATTATTGAAATAGTTCCAGAAAAATGTTTCATTTGTGAATTTTCTGATATAATGCAGTGAGCGCAGGTTTCTAGAGGATGTTTTCAGTCCTTTTGTCACCCATGGCTTTTACATTTATTTTTAATTATTTGTTCTGGAAACGATAATTTGAATTGTAAATGGCAGGAAAATCAAATCAAGTTACTGAATGAGATGAAATGAATAAATTACTTACTTACTTACTACTTCCACATGTCCAATGACTAGCAAACCAATTTGATCATGGATTATATATATACCGTTGCAGTTAAAATTTATCGCTATTTTCCTCGAATGACATCACAAACGTGGCGGCCAAAATCATCGACATTTCGTAACCCCCACTATGTGATAACCCTTAGGGATTTGACCACAGACGACTTGACAATTTTGACATTAATGTGTTGACCTGACCTTGGCAGTTTTTCATATATCATTTGAAAAAACTATTTTTTTTTGTTTTTGCTATTATGTGATGTGGTCCGAAGTCCAAAACTCTTTATGTGATGTGTAATATTGTATTCAGAATTTTTGTCATCCTGTTATTTGCTTCATTAGGTCATTAAAAATAATGTTACAAAAAAGTTGAAATGTGCAACTGTGAATCTAACAAAAGTATGGATATGAAAACTCCCAGGAATGTTTACCTATCGGCTTTTTATAAAAGGTATTTCTCACAATATATTGAAAAATATTTCATATAAAATTTTTAGGAGTTTCGCATTTTATACTGTTAAAAATCGAATGCCAGTTATTTTAACAAATCTTGTGGATGATCTAGTAAGAAATAAACACAATATTATAGGAGAATATGGAGAGGTATTGAGATTATTTTAATTTTCGCATGTCACTTCCTGTTGTCATAACCCAAGAGGTTTAAATTTCATTTATTACATTTAAAAGTTGTTTGCTAGTTTGAAATAGGTAGTGACTTGCGAAAAAAAATATTTTTAATTATTTCAACAACTAATATATTGTTTGGGTATAAGCAAGCAAAAGAAGAATTGAAAACAGTCATAGGAAAGTTATCTGAACTTAAATATGAGATTCAAACCAATAAACCTTTACAATTATTAACCAGTCAACTACCAGATGCTAAAATTTATAATGACCATATTACAAAGCAAACAAATGAAGAAGGTCAGCCAACACACTTTCATACCATCTGGTTACTAACAGAATGTTATATGTATCGCAGAATCAATCAGATATTTGAAAACACGTAAGTAGCTTTCTGTTCAAACACTCCTTTCATAAGTAACATGAAATAATGGCTTTCAGAAATACCTTAAAACATTATGACTATTTCCGAAATAAAAAAGAGGAATCCTTCATATCTGCTCTACCTTTGATATGTCAAATGGGAAAACATTTAATAGAAGTGTTGAATAAATCGGGAGATGCTACTAGGGAGGAGTTTATCCAAATTTTGAAAGTATGTATGTACCACTGAACTTCAAACAGACAAAATCATATTACTAGCCAATGAATTTTTATATTTTCAGCTGAATCTATGGGGCAATAAATGTGATTTATCATTGTCACTAGGAAAAGTATCTGAACATTCAACTTTATTTGATACTCACGTTTTAGATTCTAAAATATTATGTGACCAATCGGAACACATATGGAATGCCGTTTCAAATACACAATCTTCTTCAGATATAATAGGTGAGGTTTATTTTGAAAGTGTTACTTTCACAAAGTACAATATATTGTGCTTTTTTAGTGGTTCAATAGATCAATGATGGTCATTTGATGGTATTTAGTGTTATGGATTTTTTTAATAGATAATTTGAGCAATGAAGTGAAATTTGCAAAAAATGGTACATTTAATAGATATAATTCAGACTATTGGAATGACCACAATCCACATGCCATTAGAGAAAGAAATTTTCAAATTTGAAGTACATTTCACAATACACCCCAATTGTTGTTGGTAGTTTACTTTAACATTAAGAAAAAGTAAATTGTGATATTTGTTCACATTTACTATTACTCTTGAAACCTTTTTCATAATAAGGGTTTTTTTTATGTGGTTATTTTTTTCCTTGTTTGAAAGAATTTTCAATTATAGAAACATAAAAACAAAGTAATACAAATTATGAAACAACAAATATTAATTGGCATTCCGGGACGATTTGTTTAATTCCAGTGGCGCATTTGCTTTTTCAGCTGCAGGAAACCCCGGAAAAACCTGCAGCACCACATCATTCAGATTCAGCGCTAGAACCACAGTGAACATTGACTGTATGAAGATTATAATAGTTGGTGTGCTATATTGAAGTGTTCATCTATTTTGAATCTTCGTAAAAGTTTGGTGCTTCCGTCAGAGGTTAAGTCATGTTTGAAGACCATCAGTGTTATTATTAGATTGACTGGTGCCTCAGATATACTTGTTGTCTTATAATAGCAGTTAGTTTGGCGCATATTTGGCAATACGTCATCGCCCCCACCTTTTTGTAAACTATAAAACAATCAATTGATGGATGTAGCCATTACTATGTGGTAGGAGATCATGATGAAAAAAGAAATGAAAATTTCTATGTTTTTTACCACTTTTATTTGTAACTAACGTTACTGCAGTTTCGTCCTATATGGACATTTTCATATAGTTTATTGTTTAAGTTTGAAAATGTCCATATAGGATGAATCTGCAGTAACGTTGGTTACAAATAAAAGTGGTAAAAAACATAGAAATTTTCATTTCTTTTTTCATTATAAAACAATCATATGTTTTTGTTAAAACTGTTTTACATTGTCCATAAAAAATCAATAAATCATAGAAGTAGTAAAAGAATATGGTCCCCAATCTTTGGAGATCCGCCTTATTGATTATACATATAAAATGACATCATTTCATTTTTCGTATTTGATACCCATATCATAGGGGTGCTTAAAAAATAGTCCGTAAATTTTGAGGTGGCCTGTCATATTAGATTTAGTGTAATGCCATGTTTTTTTTTCCTACTTTTCACAGTAAATCTTTTCATTTGATACTTGTATCCTGAGGGTGCTTAAAAACTAATACGCATATATTGGACGGTCCGTCATATTGAATTTAGAGTGACATTTATAGAGTAAGATCTAAGAGCCGTCAGATTTATGTCATTAAGTATGTTCATTCAGCGATGTATAATGTGTATTTATAGTTACCAGTGGTAATCAAATCTGTTTCAGACGGACCAATGAGTGACACCACTGTTTGCCTATTAGGCATTGCTGAATAAACTCAACGTATTCTGACACTAAATAGTTTAATATTTAGTTAGAATGTATGCATATTTGCTAACCTGAAAGCGGGGTAATATTTCAAATATAGGATCTGCTTTAAACATCTTAACATCAGATCACTTGTAGTTATGAATCACTTTGTTTTTAGAATGGACAATGCCAAATATTTTTGATGTGAAAAGTTCAAGAATAAATACCTAGGAATAGTAATATTGTTGACCCATGCATAGTAACTATTTATTTCTCTCTATTTGAACTACAATTATTTTAGTCAAAATAACTTCATATTTTTTCACTTTCAGATATCGTTTTGGATAATGCTGGCTACGAAGTGTTCACTGACTTATGTCTAGCTGACTACCTCATATCGAAAAATTTGGCAAAATCTGTTAGAATCTATGTCAAAACTATACCTTGGTTCATATCTGATGTTATGCAACATGATTTGAATTGGTTGATACTCATGTTGAAACAAAATAGTAATGAAATTCTTGTACAACTTGGTGAAAAGTGGGGGAATTACATTGAAAAGGGTGTTTGGACAATAGTTGAATCTGACTTTTGGACTTTACCACTTGAATTTGCACATATGCCTAAAGTAAATCCAGAATTGTATAGGCAACTAGCGGAAGCTAAGATAATATTATTCAAAGGAGATTTAAATTATAGAAAATTATTTGGTGAGAAGAACTGGGACCCTGCTACGTCAGTTGATGACGCATTAAACAGTTTCAATCCATCAAAGCTGGGAATTTTAAGAACTGTGAAAGCAGATATCATTTGTGGACTTTCAGAAGGTCTAGCCGAAAAAATTGAAGCTTCAAATCCAAACTGGATGGAGACTGGTGATTATGGTCTTATACAATTTTCAGATAAAATTGTGATTTTATAAGAATGAAATTTGAACTTGAAATAAATTTCTTTTGTGGCAAAAATTGTTTTTTTCCCACCATCTATGAAAACAATTGTTTGTTTATTGTTCCGTACTAGGTTTCGCATGTCATAAGGTAAAACTTCATAAATTTTTAGCTTGGACAACTCTTTACTTTTGAGAGATGTCCTTTGTAGGGGGGACGATAGCTGGGTGATGGAAAAACAGATTTTTAACATATTTTTCTACCATGTAAATTGAATAAGGTAAAACAGAAACGTTCAAGAAAAAGGCAAGGTAAAGCAGAGTGGTAATATAAGTAATTAAGTTTTTGGTGCTTATCAAAAGTAAAGTAAAAAGAATTATCACATGTAACATTAAAGTTTTTGGGGTTGATGGAGCCGCATTGACAAATATTGCCATTTTTTATTTGAATAATTTTGTAGTAGGCAAGAGGCAAGTTACGGCGTTGCCAACATGTGCACTATTTCGAACATTCAAATTTGTTAGTACTGTGATTTGTTTTATTGCTATTAACCTTACTAACTATTAACTTGCTCAGTTGAAATACAGATTTGTTGAGACTGTTTCGACAATGCTTTAGGCATATTATATATACGCAGGTGTTATCAAAAGAAATGATTTGTTCCTAAAAGAAAAGAAAGACTAACATTTTTCGATTTTTTTTCGATTCGGCACCGTTTGAAATTTTACTATCAGTTGAGCAACTTGCAAAATAAAATTTTACCAGTTTCATTGCTATTTTTTCATTTTCATTGGGAATTTTAACGTTGTTATGTTGGATATACAAAATTACCAAAAGTGACGTCATTCTCTTAATGTGAATATCCTATAACCGTTAATATTGATCTATATTATTATATATGTACTTATTTACTAGTAGAAGGAAAACCAGATGAGACTATAAAGTTTCAATTTTACTGAATATTCATTAGTGGAGAAGAAAGTCTGCTTTTATTGCAGTAAATTTAGAAAAATAAAAGATAATTTTGACTGTCATAAAAACAGATGAATATTTATCCCTTTAAAAAAGCAAAAGTTTTTTTACACCAGAAATAAGGTAGATGAAAAATTTGAAAGAACAACCCGACTATAGATTTTTGACAGAATGGTCTTAGGCTGCAGTGACAATAATTTACAGCAAAAACCATAAAATTATACCGGGTCAATGAATTATCTCAAAAACAAAAAGAGATTCAAAAAGGGCATAGAAGAAAGGATTGAACATTTCAAGAAAGAAAACATTCAAATAAAGACCTGTGACATAACTAAAAAAAATTCTGAGGTGACAATAGGATTGTTTTGGTTCACAATTCTGTACAGTTCGATCATGCGCAGTTATTAAAATGTGTTTTGGTTCAGTTAGAATCGTTCTAGTATCGTTCACAAAGTGTTTTGGTTTTCTCCGAACCGATTCAGAACTATTCCAGAACGGTAATTATTAGTTCGTACATTTGAGTAGGGACCGTTTAGAACTTGAATTTGCTTTTGCGCACCAATAAAATTTTTCATTTGGGTTGTGGATTTTGGTACAACGTTTTCTTAATCCCATTTTTATCCGTATTTTAGTTGGTGTTTCATTTGGTATTTTATCTACAATACTGTCTCCGGTAAAACAAAGAAACTTGGTACCTGTAAATAACTCGACCTGTAAATAAGACAAAATTATATATCAACATTATTCTCATACCATAACAGGTAGACGTGTAATGTATATAGCAATAATAATAATCATTATTATTATCACATCTTTTACAATTCCAAAAATTTATTTTTGGCATGTTTTTGTCAAACTCATTAGTATAAGATTACAAAGAGAGGACAAATATATTTTCAATTTAATTTTGGATAACCGGGGATAACGTCTTAGTTAATTCCTGTTACTCTCATTTTTTCAAAAACATCATTACACTTCAATTATATATTTGCTTAACTGTTTCACTCTTGTCTTTAAACTTAACTCAAAAGTCCAATGATCGTTATACCAGAGTAGAGGTACCTAACCTCCAATCTTTGTTTATACACTTGTCAGATTAATTTTTTTATATGTTTTGGTTTTTTACTTGTTGCGGCCGTTCCAGAACTGTTCTGTGACTGTAATGTTCTGCGCATTGATTCGGCGTCGATACGGGACCAAAACAAACCTAATGTAGCAGTTTTGTTATATGGGATTAGCAATCTAGATTAAAGTTATGTCGATGTTCGAGCCATTTATACACATTTTTAAAATCGCCTCATACTATTGCTGGCTTGCTGAGCGTATCTGTGATGTTATCTATGAAACATACTCCTATATAGTAACCACACTTTCTTTACAAAATTTGTTCGATGATACCATTACAATTCGCTTTTGGATATACTGTGACTTGGACGTCGGGAGACTGAGCTGTGGGAATCGAGCCTAACACTAATATGGTGCAAGATAGCAAGATGCGAGTATTCGCCTAGTAGAAGCAATGCCCGTTGGCTTAAGCCGCCATGGATTTTAACCGCCTCATTTTGTGAGTGAAGGAAACTAATGGAAGCGGCCGCACTGACGGTTTTTTCCGCGACTGATTTCAAAACCGCGACTTGTTACAGAATGGCTAGCGGGGAAAAACCGCGCAAAATGTAAGTTCATAGAACTTATATGCGTACACATTTGACGCGGCAACTGCGGGCGGTTCTGTCATTATTTGGCATACAGTCATGAAGAGTCGTTGTGTTGTCGTCGACTGAATCGGAGTCTGTTTCGAATGAACTAGATTGAACCTTTTTTGTCGAACTTTTTTTATTATAAAGACAATTTAAATTTTGTATTAATTTTTCCCCTGTTCGGGGGACCTTTTCTTTTTTTCACATATCTTTCATATAAATGATGTAATCCTATTCCCACGTGTACATCCGGTCCCGGCCTCTAACTGGCGTGAATGGGGGTAGGTGTTATGTAAATCCACTTTAGCACTCCCACGTGGACATCCGGTCCACCTCGGTCTCCAACCGGCATGAATGAGAGTACTATTACTCTTTAAACGCTTAGAAGACTTTTCACAAAATATTTACTTTAATGGTGGTACATTCTATAACGGCCGACAGTCATAACACAAACTGAGTTCCATCTCCAACAATGGCTTCCGCGTAAGTAACTTCTTTGTGGACTGTCGTTATGCGCACGTCCGTCCACCACCATAACGAAACTTATGACTAAAGTCAGAGAAGAATAAGAAAAAAATATATTCGTGATCACACAACACACTGCCTTGCTCTTTGACATTTTCCATTTTGTTTGTTCCGCCTATGACTCCTCGTTCCGCCAAATGCTAAATCTGAAATCAGGGAAGAATAAGAAAATGGTGAAAATTGAAATATGACAATTGTTCGTTTCTGAAATATATCAGAAACAAGTATTATACATTTCTCTTGATATTAAATCATTGAAGGTTTACAATCATTAAACGATATATATCCATGAGGACGATATGTAAGTGATGATATCAAACAACTCGACTTATAAGCTTCGAGCCTCTAGAAGCTCCAGAGAGGTTCAAGATTATGAATATGGCAATTCAGATGATAACTATGATAATATAGTTGAAGAGTCAAATGATACTAACAAGAGAAATACTAACTTCTTAAGAGATACTCGTAGCAGTAAAGGAATTGGAAGAACCAGATCCACTGAATTTAGGTCCAAAGCCAGTGACCGAAGAGGATATAGAAGTAAAGGATTAGGTCCACCTAGTCGGAAGAGTGATAGAGATTATTCAGACACTTTCTACAACATAAGGAAGTATGATGCTAAAAATTCAGAATCAGTGGGTGAGTATGTACTCTCAAAATGAAACTGTATTTGAGTTGACGATGATAATAGGCAATAATAGATTCTATCACTTTTTTATTATAGGGACAAATGAATTCAGGTTTTATTAGTTGTCTGGTTTTAGGGTGGGTTTCCAAATTTCTCAAGAGATAATTGTTCCTGTTTCAAAATTTAATTTTTTCAGAGTCATAAATTTTTTTTTCCAAAAATGAGTATTGAAAGTGACATCCTAGATGTAGGTTTCAGATCACACTAGTTTAAAATCACATGTCATGTTCTTCATACTTTCAAATGATATAAAACTGACAGAAAATTGCGCTATGTATTTTACGAATCAATGAAGTGGTTTTCAGACCACAAATTGAAAACAGAAAGCATAATTTATAAGAAGTTAAGAAGAAGGTAGATAAATATGTTAACTATAGGATAGATACTGTTTTGGAAAAGATAGATTATCAGCCAATAGTTAATTTCTTAGATCAAAATAGTTATCAGTGGTGTTCAATTATGGTTTCAGAACAGGTGCAATACTCTCATTTCATTTTTTTTTTCAACTCAATAGAAAGGAAATTAAAATTCCTTTGTGAAAATTTCTTCACCATATGTAATGTAGTAGTCTAGATTTAAATTATCAATATTCCTTATAAAAGACTCGTAATGTCATGGACCTATTCCCGCTTCTTGTTTAATTGCCCATTAGGAAGACTGCAAATTTCAATATTGCCAAATCGTACATAATTCATATTGGAAAAATAACCACTAGGAAAACCAAGAACATGAATAACAGGTAGTGTTTATATTCCCAGTAACGTGTGTTAATTTGCAAAAGTTAGACAAAATATTCTGACACATAAAGATAGGCCTGACTTTATTGCACAGACTATTTTCATGTGGCACAAACTGAAAAGATACTGATTATCTCATTTAATTTTTTTTTAAATGCGTTCATGTCGTACGAAGGTTAGTCATATTGCCAAAGTCATCTAATTTCAACAGAGGGGAACAAGCTCATTGCGAAGAAGTGATACAGTGTGTACTTGATGATTTAAAAAACAATTCAGAAAATAATTTGGTAACTGGTGCAGGATTTCTGAATTTACAAAGGGTATTCAGAACCACTGAATGATAAGAAAGCTAGAAAGATTTGGTTTTGTATGACAGTCCATGGCATTGCTGGTTGAAAACCACAGGCAGAAAGATATTGAAGGAAGTACTATCAAAAAAAAATAATAGATCAAAGTATACTCTAAGAAAGTGTACTCGGAATTTTTTCAGCCTAATGTAAAACTAATAAAGAGATAATTGAGATGGTAGATACATTTAAATATCTAGATGTTAGAAAAATGGATTTAAGAATGCCAAGCCTCAGAGATCAAAACATATACGAGTTGAGGACCAACAGGTTATTTTTAACGTGACCTTCCTAGCACAGAAAACCTATGCACTGATATTGGTGTAACTCACGTTACATACTTTCTTAGAGAAAGTTACATATAAAATCCATAGTCAGATGTCAAACTGAGAAATAAAATCCTCGAATGCATTAGCATAAAATATGACAAGCTATCTCTGTCTGTTTGTTCAATTACCTACAGCTAAGGTCAATGTTGTACACAACCATTTTGTTCAGGAGTCCTCTCATTGAACAGTGTGAAGCCCTGTTAGTGTTCTGGGCCAATCCCTACTTTGTTGAAGCAATTCTTCAGTTCTCTTCTCGGACAGTCCTTTTATAAAGGTTTTTCTGTGTGTGTTTCCTGGTATGTTTTCCCTATACTCTCAATACTTCTCATAGACCCACTTTCCAATTTAGTTTGTTACTAAAGATGTTGAAATCCCCATAGCGGGTTCAAGGCCTATGTACGGAGTTTATGATCAATGTCATTAGCTTTTTTGTTGCTTGCGATACCTGAGTGCCCTGGCACGAAGTACATAGGCAATCTATTTCTGCTCGCCAGCTTCTTTAGTTCTTCAGATCAGTCTCGATATCACTTTTGGGTTCATGCCAATGTTCAAGCTGTCTGTGAAAATACTGATTTATTCCTTTCCTTGAGACCTTAGATTGGTAGATTGCAGATATTTCAGCCTGGAAGATTAATATGTACTGACGGAGTGGGTAACTGAAATGAAGATTTCTCCTCACACAGTAAATTCCAGCTCCTGTACCATGTTCGGTGTTGAACCCTTCTGTATAATATATGTTTTTTCCAAATGTATTCTCTTGTTGACTATTTATTCTCCACTCTTTTTGCGGTTTAAGACTTTGACTGCAAAATTTGTGTTGATCAAGTATTTCAGTGTCCGTGAACATGTTTGATGTTCGTTCCTCCACATATTCCGAAATATCTTTTATGCCCAATCTCATGTAACTCGGTGAGCTGCATTGGCCCACCCTTACTTTTCCCTCATTACAAGATTCAAGTGTGGCTCCAATGCACTTGTTGGAGCGGTGTTCATTGCTCCTGTTGTTCTCAAACATGCAAGTTTTTGCACTCTGCTCAGCTTCTTAATAGCTGTCAGTTGTTTCATCTCTGACCACCAAACCAAAGACGCATACGAGTTAAACCAAAACAAATTGATATCGACTATTATAATTTGTCTGATATGAATCTTCGAGGTTGATTACGGGCCACCGTTTTGATTTGATTTTTTTTAATCTATATCACATTTATCATCACTGAGAATACTTTAGCCTCAGTCAATACTACTTACCTTTTATCACTAGATTTAAACCTGTCAATATCAAGATCCAATGTTTTTAAATATTGATATTCTGAAATGTTGTTGTATCATATTTTTCAACTGGGGGTTTCCCATAAATAAACAAATTTAGAGTTATCAATTAGCAGTGATTCCTTTATGAATAATTTTGCTAATACTATGATGGCTGACAAAATGCGGAAGAAGCACGCAAAATTTACCATGACAGATATCTTAACAGATTTATTCCATATGCTAAAACATTCAGAGCGCTACATGCAAGATTATCTGAAACTGGGAGTTGGAATAAAATTGTAGGTGTCGGAAGACCAGAAACTATAACAATGACTGAACTGAAGAAGTTATTCCTAATGCGATATAATATTTTTCAAAAGTATCCTGAAGATTGCACTGTAGCTTTGATTCAATCCAAAAACCATCTGGAAAGGTCTTGAAAGAAACCCCCTATACTGCTTGGAAACTTTCACCCAAGATTAATGGTTTGTAGGTGGTTGATTCATACAACGGCACACAATAATAATTTTCAACCAAATATTTCATTCACGAACTAGGCGAATTTTTAACGAGATTCTATTCGAACTTCTTCAGTGACGTAATGGTATTACGTGACTTTAAGTCTAATATGGCGGACTAGGTTTTTTATGCATCTCCATAATATGGATATCAAATGAAAGGGTTTGCTGAACAAATACGAAAAATAATATGCGTCAATTTTAAAATTAGCCTCATAAAGAAATAATTTGTTCAACGGAGGATATAAATATTGAAGAGAGAAAAACGATTTCTGTTAATTTCACACAAAGTGAAAATTTTTCCAGAAGAGAGAAAGATTTGGTTCGGATAAGAAATCGATTGGAAGTCTTCATTTGATGATAGATAAAAATATTATTCGTGTCAAGTACCTTGTTGTTTTACCATATAAACATAATATTGTTAGGAAATTGATCGAAAAATAACATAAAATACATCTTCACGCAGGAGTTCAAACACTTCTCGGAATACTTTGTGAAAGATTTTGGATACTGAATTGAAGAAAGTTTGTTGAAGAAGTGATAGAGAAATGTATCCAGTGCAAACAATTCAAAAGTAAATGCATAAACATACCTTTTGCGCCGCTACTGAATAATAGGATTAACAATGTGTCAGCTTTTGAGATAACGGGAATACCTGAAATGGGGAGAGAAGTTCTGGATCGTACTGTTTACCTATGCAGTATATTGAGCAGTGCATCTGGAACGGGTGAAATCAACAAACGCATTTTTATCATCACTGAGGCGATTTATAGCAAGAAGAGGAAGAGTTTCAGTTATATATTCACAACAGGACAAATTTTATTGGAGCAAACAAATTATTTGAAGAAGGTAGACTGGAATGAAGTTATGGACTACCCTACAGTTCCTACAGAATCCTCTAACAACCGCTTGGTGGGGCGGTTGGTGGGAACGCATGGTCAGAGTCATTAAGGAATTACTTTGTAGAAACTTCAAAATATGAAGAATTGATGACGACTTAATGCGATTGTGAAGTCATAATTGATGCAAGGCCTTCAACACTTGTATTTTGGATGAAGTTAATTCAAAACCTCTCAGGCCTTCTATGTTTATTTCATATATATCTACTAGTGAAACTACAGATTTCGATATTATAGACAGACATCGTTTAGTGAAATGACATACATACCTGCAAAAGATAAAGAGATGGTCTCGGAAGCTGATTCAGAAAGGAGTATCTAGCGGAACTCGTACATACTGGTCAAAGGAAAATAGGTAGTTTAAAAATTGGGATGTTGTTTTTGTCAGCAGCGACAATGTGAAGCAAATGAAAAAGCCTATAGAAAAAATATTCGAAATTTTTTCTGGAAAAGATTATGTACCCAGAGTAGCGAAAATAAAAGTTAACAATGGAGAACTTATTCGACCGTTTCAGCATTTACATCCTTCAGAAGTTACGACAGAAGAGTACAGTAAGAACTTTCATCAAATTGAAAAGAAAATGAATGAAGTCAAAAATAAAACAGATGAAAACCAAATAACAGAAGAGCAGGACAACAAAGAGAAAACAGAAGAGATAGTTACAAGAAGGTGGTGAAAAGTCAGAGCTCCGCATCGTTATGGTTTCGAGTGGAATTAATAATGTTATTTTGAAATTTCTCTTTTGTTTTTTTTCTTTCAATTTCAAAATGAGGGAGAATATTAGGTTTAGAATGTATGTTTTTATCATTCCCTCTATATATAGTTTTTCTTTAAAGTTTATGTGATGTTTGACAATATTTTTAGTTGAATCAAGTTTGTTAGTGAGAAGATTTCGATTAGAGTTGTCAAGTAAAAAGGATATAAAAACGTCAGTAGACTTCATTTTTGTATATTAGGATGCCTATTTGAATAAAGGTTCATTATTATTTATCATAAAGAAGTCTGTACAGTTAATCACTTATTTTTCAATTTATAAATAACCCAAATTTTATTCTGGCTCATTCCTGACAGAATAAATTTTCACATTCTATTCCAAAAATTCTTTTTGTAAAACTGTTTATATCTAAGCCAGTTTTTTACATATTTTCATCTAAATGTTGAGTAGTAATCTAGTATTTTGATTTTCAGGAGGCACTCGGAGCAAATTTTATGAAACTGAGAAGAAAACGGAGATCAAATTAAATCTTCCTGAAGATACAAGAATCTCAAAACTCCTGCGTAGATTGAGCAATGAAACTGATCAAGACAACTCATTAGCTATATCTAAAAAGTTGCTGGAGGTTTTACTTATACCTGACAATGCATACTATATACGTAAAGCTTTTCATATTCTCGGTGAATCTATGTTTGAAATTCTCCATGTTTCTCCTGGTCCTATGGCCAAAAAGGAAGCGGCAAGGGCTTTGGGTAGAATGGGTTACATAATGGGCCAGGAAAATGATTACGAACGATTCCTGAATTGGCTATTTAATAAAATGAATAACAGTTACGATGAAATTCAAATACTATTGATGAAGAGTATTCAAGAAACATTCAAACTTGAGGAGGAAAAACCTGTTTTGCAAGGCTATATTGAGAGCATAATTAATAATTTAGTAACGGCTATAGAATCGATCGAAAATGCAGATGTTTTCAAAGCTATTTTGGAAGTGCTAGTTACGATAGTTGAAATGTATCAAACTGAATTTTATGATCAGTTTCGTGATACTATAGATTTACTTTTTGGTTGGCATGTAGATCACACTCAACCTTTAGGAAACATCGAATTCATATCAAAAAGTTTACAGAGAATCTCCCATCATTTCAAGTATAATGTTGAATTTTCTGTTCAACTTATTGAAAATTTTTTGGAGGACATTTCAAACTATGCAGCTCAGCTTGTTGAAACTGGTGATTTGAGTTCACTGGAACATGTTACAGTGCTTATATTAGCTATGAATACAGTTTTGAAATGCCTGGGAACATCCTTCCATCCCACAAATAATAAAATTGTGAAAGTGGAATTTATCAACTCCACCTTAGCCAAAATAATAGGAACAGTAACTGAAACATTAGAATCTTATGTGCCAGATAACTTAACGATTGCTGGAAATGATTGCATTTCTATTCTACTTGGATACCTTGACAACAAATCTCAAAATCTTTGCCATCTTATTTACAAACTTATTGACTTGGAGATTTCAATGTTACAAGATCTTTCTGAATCAACGATCATATCTTTACTTGTTTTCATTTCAAAAGCTGTAAAAGAACTTTCTGCTAATTTACCATTGGAACTGATTGAAAAACTGATTGGACCCAAATCAGAAGTACTCAAATTACGATACTCACCTTTCAAAAACATACAAGATGCTGTGATTTGCGTATATCAAGCATTGCTGAACTTGAAGAACGTTTCATTGCTACAAGAGGCTTACCGTTACGTTTTGGGAGATCTTGAAATGGGATACAAGAAAATAGTGCCAGATATTCAATCTTTCACACAGAGTAACCCTTTTGCCGAATATATAGGTCAGGATGCCGAACATACTGTTTTATTTCTTTTGAGATGTTTATCACAATTAGCAAATGCGAGCTCTATTATTGTGATGTGGGCATTGAAACCCAGCATTTTGGAGTTAGTTGGAATACATATGATACCATTTGACCAGAATTTGGCTAGCAAATCCCCTGCATTGCAATATTGCCTGATTTATTTATTGTTTTCACACTGTAAATGCTATAATTATTTCATTTCAAACAGCAGTCTGGTCAATAACAAACAGGAAATCACAAACCTGAAAAATAGGTGAGTATTTTAATTTTTTAAATTGAATTATTTCATTGATTAACACAAATAAACGTGAATATTACTGTAGTTCTATCCCTACACCAAACGGTTTTTTTTTCCACATCTCGACACGTGTTTCAATCATCAAGTGATCATCTTCAAGAGTTCAGTTTAATCTTTTTCTTGAAGATACTTTGGTGATTGAAACACGTGTCAAGGTGTTGAAAATAACGGTTTGAGATATAACTCCAGTAATATTCATTACCACACCAAAGGTTCCAAACAGTGCATCACAAAAACAAATAAACATATATAATTTATGAGTATGTGATGTCTTTCTGCTTTCAAGTTTATATTTATTTATAAAAATATATTGGTAACAACTTTTTAGATAAATCCAGGATTTGAACAATTCTGAAATATTAATAGACTCGTTCATATGGAGAAGTTTTCACTTTTGAAATTCATTTACAGGACAGAAAAACAATAATTATTGTCCAAAGAGAAAATCCAAATTTCACCTGTTAGAAGTATAAATGTTGGTATTCAAATGAAATAATGTTTTTGTACTTTTGGATGAAGAAATGTAAAGAATCCAAGTGATCGTGAAAACTATTCACATAAAGGTGCTATTTATACTTTTACTCCATTTTATAGGAAATTGAAAGTGCAGAGAAAAATTTGTGATTATATTCGTCCATGAGAAAAATTCATTTTTATCTACACCGAATTTTAAAATAACAATTACTGATTCTCTATTTGTCTATAGTTTTGTAAAAAGTGGAATTGATCTACCCAGAAACTGTCATGAAAGAACTTTCGTTGATTTATTTAAAAAATCCTATATACAGGGCTATTCAAATTCGTTTCTGTACATGTGGCAAAGTTGCGTATTTTAAAGACCTATTCAATGATGTAAAAAATCCGAATATAGTTCTTTTGGTTCTGGAGATATACAGGAAAAACCAAAAAATCCCAAATTATTTTTTTGCCTATATCTTCTTTATTCGCAGACATATTGAAAATCTGTCCACATTTTGCTATTGGCACATGATGTGAGCTATCAGAATATGTCCATGAATCTTTTATACAGGGTGTCAACTGACTTGGGCCACCTCCATCTTTGAATTTTCAAATACGGACCTGTATTTTTTGTTGTAGTTTTTGTATAGTCGACGTTCACTTCATACTGAGAAATTAAATTCAATTATATATTTCGGGATGTTTCGCTAATATTTGATTATAATTGTGTGAATTATTCTCTTTTAAATTACGGCCCTGGAAATTGGTTGACTGATTTAAATAAAAACACAATGGCAACTTTCACGTCTTCCTAGAGTTTTTCGAGAGTGTCTTTTACATTTTTAGGTTCCTATTCATAATTTTTTCATGGCTAAGAACTTTTTCTACAATGAATTTCGAATAAGAAAACCTTTTATAATTATCTGACAGATATCTAAATCAAAAATATATTGAATGTGTTTCAATAAGCAGAAAAAGAAATGATAGCGATAATAACATCCGAAACGAACACTATGATTGTAATGAAAATTGAAATGAAGTAATTTATTAACACAAAAAGTTCGAATAAATGTTCGAATTGGAGTCCTTTTATTTCGAGACATTTTTGAACTCGGTTTTTCATATTATTTATTGCCCTGAATACACTTATTTGCTGCATTGTTGCGAAATCGTTCAAAATCCTCTCGAGTCTTCCACATTTTCTGTCTCTCGGCCAGCGTGAATCCTATTTTTCAATGTCCCCCATAGAAAATAGTCCAAAATAGTAAGATCTGGTAATCTTTCAGGCCATCATATTGGCCCATTTTCGAGACAAATAATTCGAACATTTATTGCGCCATTAATTTTTTTCGTGTATATAAACTACTTCTTTCAATTTTCATTACAATTATAGTGTTCGTTTTGGATGACATATCTTTTTCTGCTCATCATATAATATATTTTTGTTGTAGATATGTTTCGGATAATCATAAAAAGTTTTATTCGAAGTTCATTGTAGAAAATGATCTTAGCAATGGAAAAAATATAAATAGGTACCTGAAAATGAAAAAAAACTCTACGGTACATAGGAAGACGTGAAAGTTGCCATTGTGTTTTCATTTAAATCAGTCAATCAATTTCCAGGGCCGTAATTTAAAAAGGAATAATGCACCCAGTTATAATCAAATATTACCGAAACATTTCGAAATATTAAATAAAATTTAATTTCTCAGTATGAAGTGAACGTCTACGATTTAAAAACTACAACCAAAAATACAGGTTTGTAAAAATTCAAAGATGGGGGTGGCCCAAGTCAGATGACACCCTATATAAAAGATTCATGGACATATTCTGATAGCCCACATCAAGTGCCAATAGCAAAATGTGTACAGATTTTCAATATGTCTGCGAATAAAGAAGATATAGGCAAAAAAATAATTTGGGATTTTTTGTTTTTTTCTGTATATCTCCAAAACCAAAAAAAGTTTATTCAATTTTTTTACATCATTGAATAGGTCTCTAAAATAAGCAACTTTGCCACAATTTAACCATCTCTTATCGTTTACGAGATCCCCATGTACAGAAACGAATTTGAAGAGCCCTGTATAATAAAAATTGTACTTTATTGAACACATACCATATAAAATGAAAACAAATCAATGAGTTCACTAAATTACTTTTAGCTGTGAGTAGGACAGCTCATCTAAAATAATATTATGAAGAGGAAAGATTTGTTTGCATGTAATGCAAAAACTCAAAAAATACTCAGCCTTTTTTAAAAAATTAATTCACCTTCTTAAAAATAATCCTAATATAGATCCTTGCAGTACTCAACAGACAATTTTTCAATATGAACAGAGATGAAAATTCTGATTCAAGTCTCTATAATTTTGGTTGTTATATTAAATCCAGAGGCTTCTTTCTACTCAAATCATCAATTATATCTTCTATGTCATCGTAAGTTACTGGCTTCAAATACATTGATTTTGGATAACTCATTCGTACTACATTTTAAGCTGACAGACCTCAAGAAGCACTTCAATTAATAATAGTGTACAATCAAAATCATTTTATTTGAATAGGCAACTTTTTAGAGGTGAACTTTTCAATAATTGTAAACAAAAATTTGATATACCAATAGTAGCAGAAAAGTGTAAATCTTTGTATGTGTTCGATAAGTAGACAAACTTCCTGTGATGAATTGTTATCTTATTTTCAGAAAAAATTATACATTTTTATTGAAGACAACTTACAAATGGTGTAGGCAAAGTGAACCTATTAATTTAAAGTTTTGTTTTGATTTCCAGACTTGTTACCAATTACTATAATATATCACTCTTTATTAGCAAATAATGCTTTTCATAGTACAGTCAGTCACTTATAAAATACAAAACAAAAAATATAAAAATAGAGACAAGTCACATTGTGAAAATAAGAAACAAGAAAACAAGACAAATTATTGATAAATATCACTTGAAATATATTCGAATAATTGAAGAGAACTATCCGATACTTGATGAAAAACCATATTAAAAAACTAATCAATACAGTTTATTGTATGATTTTCACTATAGTGAAAAACACTTTGGTGAAAATCACTATAATGAAAATCATACAATAAACTGTATTGATTAGTTTTTTTTTTTAAATATATTCAATACATTTTCTTTTGAATGAATTCAACGAATCACATCTTTTTATCAGACCAGAACTATACAAAGAGTCACTACCTACTTGCTCTCTGATATAAAAATTTCCTTTTCTATATCTAGTGGAGTGTGTAGGAATACTATTTGTGTAGGTTACCTGATCACTCAGATAATTTGGCAACATATTGTGTTTAATTTTAATTATAAATATTAGCATATTCAGTGTTATCCTTTGTTTAGCAGACATAAGAGACAGTGTTTCCAACATGTATTTCACAGATGTGGATTTATTACAACTTATTGCCTTAACGATACTTCTTCTAGTTATACATTTTCTAGATTTATTAGGATTCTATATTTTGACTGTTTTGAAAGGGATAAGATATACTCGCTGTAATCAAATGGAATAGTAATGATAGTAGTTATTGTTTATCTTTTGCAGGTTTGCATTAACAGAAGGACTGAACATTAATGATGTACCCAACACTTCTCCAAATTCTGGCAACTTTGCCATAATTCTCGATGTATTACATAAATCGCTTTGCACTAATACCTCAGCAGACGTAACGTTGCTTCTCCTTCAGTGGTTGAATGATGTTCTCAACAATTCTGAAATGTATCTGGAAAATTTATATATAAATGAAAAGTTTTTGAAACTTGTTGATGCTCTGGTTCATTGTGGATATAATTTCAATGAGAAAATTGTATTATCTGTCCATTACAATCTAGACAAACTACTATCAAATAAGCAACTGTCTTGGTCAAATCTATTTCTGGCATGCGTAAGCGATTTGTGTAAACTTCACATGAACTCAAATAAACAACTTATAAGAGAATGTTACTCAAGACTATCATCGAACATACCATGGGACATAGCCATAGTTGAACTGAATAGTATTAATTCAATTTACACCATGAAAACAAAGAGCACAACCTTGAAAGACTACAACAATTACAACGTATATTTAGCTCAGCATTTGCATTTGAATGGAACAGTAGATGGTGAAATTTACCCCTTACATTTCAAAACTTTGATGAGCTATTTGCTAAAAAATGAACCTTTGGATTCAACGTGGATGGAGGATATTTTCACTTGTTGTTGGGCTATTGAATCTGAACCTCAAATGAATATGGAACTGTTTTATGAATTAGCTCTCAACAACAGACAAGTTTTGTATAATTGGATTACACTGGAAGCAGCAGAGTTCTGTGTGAATTATAAACTAAGGACTCCTTTAGGGAAGCCAAATGAGACGTTCATGAAAATTGAAGGAGCGCTAAATCAATTGGGAAATGATTTAATTACCGTGAAGAAAGTTGACAGGTAATTATTCATTGTTTTATAGATGATTCCTTTGTTGCATTCTGGAAAATATTCATATATTTTTATATTCTGGATATATTGAACAACAAATCTTATAAAAGAGCCAAGTTTCAGAAATTGAAAAATTGTGGCTTTCTTCTATTGTGAAAATTTCAATTTCGATCCCATTATTTTTTAATTAAGAGCCAGGAGAAATATTCACATCTCTCACTCTCTTTCTCTCTAGGTTTTTGAGCGTTGCTTCCTTTCGGTACATTTGTCCATCCTCCTCCTATCAGAATTGATAGGAGTTTCGTCAGTGCAATGCTGCCACCCCTTTTTTATCTAAACTTTTTATTATAAAAAAACACTTAATTTTTTAAGACTTTTTACACATAATTAATACATTTATTTGGTAAAATCCTGCCTGAATGGGGACAGCAGTTATGTAAATCCACTATAACACTCCCACGTGGACATTCGGTCCACCCCGGCCTCCAACCGGCGTGAATCGGAGTGCTGTTTCTCTTCAACACTTATAGACTGTTCACAAACATGTTTAATTTAACGGTGGCACGTTCTATGACGGCAGACATTCACAAAACAAACTGAGTTTCATCTCCAACAATGGCGACTGCGTACCTTCTTTGTAGACCGTCGCTGTCGGCACGTCCGTCCTCCACCACATCAGAAACGAAACTGAATATTCACATCACTTATTAGTTTCCTGGATCCAGTTTGTTTTTTATAATAATAAAAATGTCACCACGGTGGTGACATATAAGTCAAGTCAAGTGTGCATGAAAGTCAAAATGAAAGAAAGGGTGGTATACTATAATTGTATATTCTGGATATTCACGGTTTGGCGTTTAGAAAAAAATTGCTCACATCCCCGATTTTTATTTTGAAAAGTATGCACACGATATTCAACCTTGTCACTTCCAGCTTCTTGATGGAGTAAGATCCAGCCCTTAAATCTTAAATGGATTAGGAGATAAGTTATATTTTGATTGAAATATTATTGTCTTCTTTTTTCAACTGCACTTGCTAGTTTTCGAAATTTGGTGAAGTAGATATCAAGAAAACCATTATAAAAAATCTGAGAAAAAAACGTTCTCTTTTTTTACTTTCACTTTTTCAATGTGTAGTTAGCAGTATTTTTATGAAAAATTGCGGTACGTGCTGGTTTATGATTAATTGCATAATTTGATGCATAAAAAAATAAAAACAGTTTTACTGTTTTTACAGTACATAAAACGTGGCTGATGCTAACGCATGTGCACAGAAAAAATTGTGATACAAAGGCCTAGTAACAAGGTTGAAAAGTTGAACAAAAAATTTCTCCTCAAACTGAAAATCAATGGGTCTAAGCGATTTTTTTCAATGTCATCAATGTGAAATCAACCTTGTTTTGTTTCTATTAGTACACCCAGTATGGTGTTATGTTTATTTTATTGACACCTTCATAAATACTAATAACATAATTTATACATATTATGTTTAATATACACAAAACATTTTGTGAAAACATATTTTTAGAGTTGACTATTTTTATAATAACTTTTCATTATCTAATAGTAATGCTATACATTTATTTTTAAATATAACTTACTATTTCGTTAAATGATCCCGGTAGTACATTGTGGAATGTGATGGCTTTATAATGTGGAGACATTTCATAGAATTGAAATAACTCAACTCGTCTGCTGATATTATTGGAATGACTTTCAGAACCCCAGTACAGAACCTTCATCTTTCCCTGTGCTCTCAAGCACCTAATTAAACCTAGTTATTTATTCCCACTTCTTATCAGAATCTTTGGAGAAGGGCTGCCAGATTGATTCTGTGTACATTGACTTCTCTAAAGCGTTTGACTGGGTTAACCATAACCTCTTACTCCAAAAGCTCAACAGATATGGTGTAGGTGGGGTACTACTGGAACGGATTAGTAGTTATCTTACGAATAGGACTCAAATGGTTAGAGCAAATTATCACTACTCCACGTTATTCGAAGTAACCTCTGGTGTTCCTCAGGGGTCACACCTTGGTCCCTTATTATTCAATTTATTTATTAATGACATTATCCATTGCAGATGATTTAAAACTTTTCCTAATTATTAAATCCCCATTGGATGCTCATAGGCATCAGACTGACCTTGACAACCTATCAAACTGGTGCTTCTTAAATGGCATGGACTTGAATGCCACAAAGTGCCATGTCATGCGCTTTTATCGATCCCATGTACCTTCTACCACTTTTGATTACACTTCAAATGGTCATGTCTTGGAGTCTGTTAATTAAATAAAATACCTTGGGGTTGTTCTTGATCCCACCTTGAGCTTCAATCTACATATACCCACGGCTATCCTTAAAGCCATGAAAATGCTAGGGTTTATCAAACGGCTAACCCACGAATTCAGTGACCCAACTGTTATTAAAGCCCTTTATTTTTCACTGGTCCGTCCACACCTGAATTGTTCTTCTGTTCGGTCCCCTCATTTTGTAACATATATTAAGAACATTGAAAATGTCCAACACAACTTCCTCAGATACATAGCATATAAATCGGGTGTTCGTTGCGAATATGAGTTGCTATTGCAATCTCTGAGCATGTCCTTTCTGGAAACTAGGAGGGAACAGAGAGACCTGACACTACTTTTCAATATTATTAACGGCAAATTCAGTTGTGCTGAACTCCTACAAAAAATTTATCTACATGTTCAAAATCACTCAACTCGACACCAACAAACATTTTATGTACCATTTTATTTTTTGAACCACACATTCAATAGCTGCATTCCAAGAATCTTACGATTATCCAATAGATGTTTAACATCTCCTTGCATCATTTTAAAACTTATTTACGGAATACTGTGCTTTAATGTTTTAGTGTATAATTTAAGGTAGTATATGCGATATATGTTTTATTGTCGCTCATTGTTTTTTGTCATTTTATACTCTAAAATTTACCCCTTTTAAGCTATTCTTAGTTGCAATTTGTAATTCAGTACCTTATCTGATTTTATTTCAATTATAATTTAACATTGTAATTTATACTTTAAATTAAATGGGCTTGGCTTGCCCGCGAATGAATAAACAAATATGTACTTTGTACAACTGAAACACAACCACTTGACATATCGCCTGTCAGTTTTATGAACCCCTGATGAAACCAAACTATCGCAGTTTGAATTTTTATTTAGGTTTGATTGGAGGGTTAGTAAACCAATAGCTGCGGTTGGTGATACTTATTTATTTATTTACTCGTCATCTTTGTAAGCGCATGCTCATCAAAATTCATTTCATTTACTTTTATTTAATTGTTGATTGGTGCAAAACACGTGGTGCTGTTCCAGTCTATAATACTTCAAAAGTAAAGCTCGTATGATCTTCATGTTTCCCAGGATTGCACGTATAATTTGTTGCAATGCTGAAAATTTAAGAACATAGAACCATTTTCTAATATGTTTTCATACATTGAATTATTGAATCAATATTCTGTGCAATTTAACTAATTTCATTAGTCTTTTAAAATGATCTCTATTTAACTTCAAATTATGAGACAGACAACTAAAAGTTTGTCACCTCATGATAATGATAACTAGGTTAGCTAAACACGGGTACAAAGACAGTGCTCTAGGTCGGTGTTTTAAAAACATGTTTTCATTAGATCTACATTATTTTTCAAGTTAAAATATTCAAATGTTTAACATATTCACATAAAAGTTTGTACCCTGCAAAACTTGTTATTTTGTGTCTGTAAAACGTAATGTCATAAACAAATATTTGTATCTTCTATCTATTTGATTTCAAATTTTTTTCTATTCAGGAAAGCTGATAATGTGCCAATGGGAAACCGAGTAAGAATGTTACTCAGATTTGTAGAACACTTAGAAAAATCTATCTACAATGCATCAGAAGGTTGCGCGATTGCTATGGTTCCCGCCTCAAAAGTAGTCCGATCATTTTTCATTGCAAATATGAATACTTGCAATGAGTGGTTCTGCAGAATCCGAATTGTTATAATGCACATTGCTCTTCACTGTGGTGAAGTGAATATAGCACTTCGAAATGGACAATGCTTCCTGAAAGACTATGTTTCTTTGGGTAAAACAAATAATGTAGAATTTGAGAGGGTTGCAATGATCATAACATTAGCATATTTGCATTTGAAAGAACCAGAGGCATTGTACGGTTTGTACACCTGGTGTAAAACGACGACAGGAAAACGTTACTCTTGGATTAAGTGTGCAGCAGAACAGGCCTCAAAAAAATACGAATTAGCCGTAGAAGGTTACAAAAATATTTTGGAAGAGAGAGGAGATAGTGAATCAATAGATAAATACAAAAAACTCGATGTGGATATACAAAATTTTATCATGGATCAAATTATTATTTGTTATAAAGAATTGAGTAACTGGATCGACTTATTTGACTGGCATTCTAAACAGGGAAATATTGAAAATGGTAGAAAATACTGGTTCAATGTTACGGATTGGGAATGTAATAAAGTCTTGTGTGAAATGGAGTCAAAAAATTTGGCGTTCACTGAACTAGCAACTTGGAACAATGAAGAAAACTCTAATGCATGGAGCATTTATGAAAAATTATCCAACACAGAAAGCAATTTGTACAACATAGCGCTGAAACTAGCCATCAGTAAAGACGACCATTGTATTTTGAAAATTGATGAAAACATGTTGATTATCCAAAATACTATTGAAGATTACTTACATCTGGCTCCTTCAACTTTCCTACAAAACTATTCGCTTCTACACTATGTAGCAAATGGTCTGAAACATGTAGCCCAGGAGCGTTTAGCTAATACGGTGTTCTTGGTATCAGAAAATTTTGAAAACGAAATCCCCAAAATAGAGTCTTCTATCCTGAGGAAGATTCTTTGGTGGTCTGAATATTTTGGAAAGGTGCAGAACCAAGGATTCAATATATTCTGCAGTAACTTACGCTTGGACATCATTAAGAGAGCTAGAAAGGAAAAGAATTTCAGCATGGCCATTAATCATATCCATAAATTTTTTAGAGATAAAGACTTGCTAGTTGGACCACAGAATAGTTTAACTGATGTAGCAAATTTGGTAATTTTGAAGGTACAAGACACTGCTGTATGGACAGTCGATATTGCCAGAGCTATTTTTGAAATTATTAAAGTATCTTATGCTCATGAGCAAGATTGTAACCAGACTTTCAATTTGTGTGCTGTTGCTTCTACTGCAATATCAAAAAATGCAGAACTGTATGGTGTCAATGAATTACGCAAGATAAGTAGCAAAATTCTGTTGAAATTGACTAATTGGATGCAAACAAATGAAAATGTATCTTTGATGGATATGTCTAGTCCCTTAGGAAAACTAATCATGGTATTGCCAGAAATTGGGATGGTGGAAAATGTAGCTTCTAATATTATACCAATGAACGAGATTGCTATAGGAAAACTATTGCAATTTAGTGTTCACCACTATGGTAGCTTGGCCAAGAGCTGGAACATTTTTGGCACTTGGTGTTACCGTTGGGGTAAAAAAATCGTTGATCACAGTAGCGATATCAAAAATAACTTGAGTGAAGATCATTGTATGGAAATTAAAAGCCTGTTACCACCGAATACTGCAGAAAATGACTTAACCAAAATATTCCTTATTTTATCACAAACTAGAAACATAATTGACGAAGAAGACATTGACTTGAACGAGATCAAAACTTCGGAAATGATACAGTCACAGTTGAAGTCTGTCAAAGTTTTACATAATGCTTCAGATCATCAACTGCTGAGCTTGGTGCAAATTTGGAGGAGTACTCAGAAAAGAATTTACCATTATTATGCGCTCAGTGCAGATGCCTACTTCAAGTACTTACATTTAGTCTTACAATCGGAGAACATAACAAAAAGTACAGAATGCAGTACTATTACAGTTACTCTTAGACTTCTTAGGTTGATAGTCAAGTATGCTCTTGAATTACAGAGTATTTTGGAGGAGGGACTGCAAGCTACTCCAACCCAACCTTGGAAAGCCATTATTCCTCAACTATTTTCAAGACTAAACCACCCTGAAAGTTATGTACGACACAGAGTGTCTGATCTATTGTGCAGAATAGCTGAAGACGCACCTCACCTTATTACCTTTCCTGCTGTTGTAGGAGCCCTTGAAGGTGGCTTGAAATTTGACTTCTCAGAAATAACTTTACCCAAAGATTGTTTGTCACAAAATAACGAATCATGCGAAGATAACGAACCCATTGAAGAAGACGATAACAATTATGAGAGCGATAATGAAGGACAATCCAATAGTTTGCAAATCTGCTTCAAAACTATGGTGGATACTTTGAGCAAACAGGATCCTGAAACAATTTCCCAGGTTAGTGACTCATTTTTATGCCTAGATTAAATTTAATATCTGTCTCCCAAAAATAAAATGTGATGAAATTGGTCTATACTCGATGAGAATCCATAACCTATTCAAGTAATATTTTATTGTGAGATTTTCACTGGATAGTTTACAAAACCGCAACACGTTTTTTCACATATAGTCAATGGGCATACTTGAAGACTAGCTATAAATCAAATCATCTAAAGAAACAATTCGTTCAGGCCAGTTTCAACTCCCTACACTGTAGGTTAATGGACTGACACCTAACAGAAAACAACTACTCCCCTGGCTAATATCACGAAGGGTGTTGTATTATATCCGACAGGCGTCAGTGCAGGAATCTTCACTGAAGTTATTCCTGCATATGCTGTTGGCGATACAACTGCTGCAATAGATTTTCAATTATTGGAACACAGTTGCAGACCGGTTTCGGGCTGTTTGGCCACTCGTCAGTGCAAGGTAGTATCTATCATCAACATGAAGTCGATGATTTCCGATAATTGAAAATTGAATTCCGCAACATGTGTTTTGCTGTTCTTGAATTCTTATATTATTATCATTTATATTAATTTTATTGCTAAATATGATATTTCAATACTCATTATCCCATTCCCGAAGAAGACAATTCCAAAACCACAAAAATCATAAAAATTGGTCCAGATGTTCTTGAATTCTTTTATCATTATTGTTATTTTTCATAAAATATATTCCAATACTTACTTTTCTATTCTTGACGAAGACAAATCCAAAAAGACAATAATCATAAAAATCGGTCCAACGATTCTTGAGTTCTTTTATTATTATTATTATTTCTATTGGCAAAATATCATTTTTCAATACATATTCCGTGTTAGGAATCACACGTTAAAAGGTAAGACCTCGTTAGTCCTTAGCTCGCACAAGTTTCTCAACTTCTGAGAGTTGTCGTTCGTATGGGGGCGGCAGCTGATTAACGGAAAAACAGATTTTTTTAAACAGATATTCTATTTCCGACGAAAACAAATGGAAAAAGACAAATATAAAAATTGGCCCAGTCGTTCTTGACTTTTTTTATTATTATTATTATTTTTATTGATAAATTATCATATTTCAATACTTATTATCCTACTTCTGATGAAGACTTATTCAAAAACACAAAAATCATAAAAATTGGTCCAGCTGTTTTCGAGTTCTTTTTTTTTTTCACCGTAGTGTGCGCTGGTCAGGCCCTATCCCCCGAAGCCCCGATACATTCGGGAAGGCGCGTCTCTCCGGTATCCAGATGGTGTAAGATGCTTCCATCTACAAGCTGCACATCCTCTCCGTAGTCCCCGCATTGTCCTCTTTTGAGATGGACCATTGCACATTTCTCTATCCCTAATTTCATATCGATAGCATGAGTGTACTCTTCCACCACCCTCAAGGACTGATGGAGATCCTTTTCTCTCCAGAGGCATAAAGTTTGAGATCATCCATATAAAACAAATGGGTGACCTTGTGCCTCCGGTTTCCGGGGGTGTCACAGTTATACCCTCGAGTGTTTCTGAGCGCAACGGATAATGGCAATAGTGAGATGCAGAAGAGAAGGGGACTGAGGGAATCACCCTGAAATACACCCCTTCTGAAAGTGACCCACCCTGTTTGGACTCTTGCTTGACCAGATGTTATGGTAAAGCGAGTTCGCTTTCAATCAGTTGTTCAATGCATCTCACTATTTTGTCGGGTACCGCAAGGCATCTGAGGAAATGCAAGATGAGCTCATGCGAAATTGTATCAAATGCCTTACGGTAATCGATCCAGGCCATAGAGAGGTTACGCTTATATTGTATCGAGTCCTGTTTACACATCTATCGATGAGCAGGTTCTGTTTACATCCAGCGCGAGTTCTTTTATTATTATTATTTTTCTTTTTTCGTATTTACTTACCTTCTGAACCTTTCCTGAACTTCCACAAATAATCAAAACCAAAATTAGCCAAATCGGTCCAGCCGTTCTCGAGTTTTATCAAGACCCACCAACAGCAATCCATTTTTATAGATTAGAATTTACAGAAATGTAACATTTTTCACCTATCAATGAATATGACTCACTTTCAAGTTTTCCATTATCGTCTGCGAAATTGTCAGAAGCAAATGTCAAATGCAAATCAAGTAATTGCAGTTTTTTGCAATTACTTGATTTCTTGCGTATGTAAACAATCTCAGTGTGATGACTTCCTAATCTAGATTTGCAGGAAAACTTTACACCTCATCTCCTACAAATTACTCTAAGAAAGCAAGTGATGTACCATTTAATATTATTGACAAGACCAGGAATCGGAGAAGATTCTATTCTACTACAGAAAAACGCACAAAATACTCCTAAATTGTAGGAAATAATCTAATAACACTTGTCAAGTATTTTAATCAAGCAATAATTACTGTATGGAAGAAAATTATGGTCAGTGTAATCATGCCATAAGCTGAAATATGTAGTGGATCCTTTAGATCCTCCACTTGATAGATAGATATATTTTCCCCACGAATACATATATAAATACATTTATGGCATGTCAATATATAAATAGATACAATATAAAGTATACAATGGATAAAATAATACAATAAAACATATAATATCTTGAAAGTGTTACAGACAATCAAGTGAGGTATAAATAAATAGCATAAACAGAATGGAACATTCCAGAGAAGCGATGTGTTGAGTGCATGACTCAGTTGCTTTGTTATGACGAGAAACTCGTCTGTGGAGTAAAAGCAGTGTTCAAAAATATATTTTTTGTGCGTTTTTTGGACTGATCGAAAGATAGTGATTTGATTCTCTCCGGCAAGCAGTTATATAGATTGATATTCAGAGAATTATCTTGAGATTTAGTTAATCTATACCTTGGAGTTTTTAATAACTTAGCATACCTAGTATTATGGTCATGTAAATCTGACTTGGTTTGTAGCTTTTTGACATTTCTGTGTATTTCTAATGAGGAATTGTAGATATATAATGAAGGTAAAGGCATGATGCAAAACTTTATAAAGCTAAAATTCTTACTGCTTTTTTTTGTTGTCAAAAGATTGTTATTGCACGTGTCGCATGTCATGAGAGATTGGATAAATCCAACCTCACTCACAAGTCAATAAAAATATTCTCGTACAGTCAAGCGGCGTTGGAAGCTCTTGGCTCCTACCGAGCAACGTCTAAATCGGTAGCAAACTGCCAAAAAAGACTCTCCTCGATAGGAAGACTAAACAGATTGTCTTTGGTCTGGATTCCTGGTCATACTGGCCTGGAAGGCAATGAAGCTACTGACTCTCTTGCAAAGGAGGGTGCTGCAAGTCGCTTCATTGGACCAGAACCTGTCATTGGCATCGCTTTGGGCTTTGTCAAACAAACACTTAACACCTGGATGGCAAAGAGAGTTATGGACTTCTGGCAGAATCTTCCAGGATTGGCTCACTCCAAGGCGTTTATTCACCCTTTGAAGCTTGATTCCAAACAGTTGTTGGACTACAGTAGGGATGAACTTCTTACAGGTCACTGTCATTTGAATCATCACATGCAGAGACTTGGACTGTCGGAAGACAGTGTGTGTCACCTCTGTCTGGAAAATGATGAAACTGCAGAGCATATACTTTGTGCTTGCACCGCTGGGTTCTTTGAGTTCGGCAGATCCGTACTCTCACCATCTGACCTGAAAGACCACTCACCATACAAACTAATCAGCTTCGTTAAGAAGCTGGGTTTATTTGGCCGAGTGTGAATAGGTGTGAGCCACAATAAACCCTTATGGGTTGCGGTGGAGGGTCGAATAGACCCACTCACTTTAGACGTACCTACCTACCTACCATATGTCATTCTCAGAGTATCCGGTTGAATTGCTTTTTTCAACTGCCTCAAGAGAAACAGAGTACTTGCTAATTCATTACAGAGTGTTATAGAACACTAAGAATCTAAGATTGTTTTGCCAATACTGTAAAGAGTGATACCCAAAGAAAAATATAACTCAAATTTCTTATCAACATGGCAATCAAATCATTTTGCTGCACACTTTAAATAATGCAGATATTTCTAATTCAAATTGTTTTCAGGTTCAAACATTGGTCAAAGAACTTAGGAGGATCACTTTACTCTGGGATGAATTGTGGTTGGGTACTCTTGCTCAGCACCAGTCCGAGATTACTAAAAGACAACACCAATTAGAATATGAAATCGAAAAGGTAAATGAGAATATCAGTTTAGACAAAGAGGAAAAGGCTTCTTTGATCATTGAGAAACATCGAATTATCATTAAACCTCTTATATTCATTTTGGAACAACTTCTGGATGTCACAAGTGTTGAGGCTGAAACTCCACATGAAAAACAATTTCAAGAAAAATATTTGGATGATATAATAAGTGTCATAGCAAAGCTGAAAAGTCCTGATAACCCAGAAAACCCGCAGGAGTCCCTGCAACCACTGAAATACATACAAAAGAAATTCCAACAAAAGTTCCACAAAAGAGCTTCCTATTCATTGAAAATGCAAGACATCAGTCCTGTACTGTATTCCATGAAAGATACAGTAATTGCCATGCCTGGTTTGGCCCTAACAAAGAACATCACAGTGTCACATGTTTCTAACCTAGTATCTGTTCTACCTACTAAAACCAAGCCTAAGAAACTGATGTTTCAGGGATCAGATGGACAAAATTATACATATTTGTTCAAAGGATTGGAAGATTTACATTTAGATGAAAGAATCATGCAGTTTCTGAGCATAACCAACACCATGATGGCACAGATTGCTGATCCATCTGGTCCTAACTTCTACCAAGCCCAACATTATTCAGTAATACCTCTGGGCCCTAGATCAGGCTTAATATCATGGGTAGATGGTACGACACCCGTTTTTTCATTGTACAAACGGTGGCAACAGAGAGAAATAGTAAAACCAAGCTCTAAAACTGCAGCAGGTGTTAATGCAAGTGTGTTGAGACCATCAGAACTCTTCTACAATAAACTCAACCCACTGTTGCGTGAGCATGGTGTTAAAAACATTGATAATCGTAAAGAGTGGCCAATCAGTGTCCTGAAACAAGTATTGACAGAACTTATGAACGAAACTCCTAGTGATTTGCTTTCAAAAGAATTCTGGTGTAACTCAATAAGTGCTGACGTTTGGTGGCAAGTGGTTAAACGTTATTCGTATTCGGTTGCAGTAATGAGTATAATCGGTTACATTATTGGACTCGGAGACAGACATTTGGACAATGTTTTGGTTGATTTGACGAGTGGAGATGTAGTTCACATAGACTATAATGTATGTTTCGAAAAAGGAAAAACTCTACGAGTACCCGAAAAGGTTCCATTCAGATTGACACCCAACATCAAAGAGGCTTTGGGAGTTACTGGGGTGGAGGTGAGTGTATAAGTTTTTTTATTGCTAAGTATTTGGTGTTAAGTATTTAAATAAATTCAAATTGAATTGAAAATGTGTCACTGTTTTTCGAGTTTGAAAGCCGTGGATTTTTGGAATTTCTTCCAGACGTTTCGCTGGCGCGAGTGGCTAGCTTCTTCAGAGGTTTAACCATCATGGCTTGCTGTCCGATGACTAACTTTTAGGCTTCATAAAGCATATTTATGCCTTGTCAGATAAACAGTTGTATTGGTACCTGTATTTGTACCTGCACTTGTAACTGTACTTGTACCTGTACCTGTAAATACGCTTTACGAAGCCTAAAAGTTAGTCATCGGACAGCAAGCCATGATGGTTAAACCTCTGAAGAAGCTAGGCACTCGCGTCAGCGAGACTTCAGGAAGAAATTCCAAAAATCCACGGCTTTCACAAACTCGAAAAACAGTGACACCGAAAACCTCAGCCGGGAAAGTCTAAACCATTTTGTGAATTCAAAATGATTTAATGGCCCATATAAACATTCATATACTAATTCAACAAATTCCAATTTTTCCCCCACTTCCCTCTGTGCTACACTATAAACAGTTGGGGTTATTAAATGCATTTTTTAAAGAATTTCAGTTATAAGAAAGGTTGTCAATATCACCCTATACAAGTACACATGTGGACAACACTCGATTCTACTTGAAAACATTGTTAGAAAAAAATTGTGAACATAGAAAACAACAAATCATTAGTGGTAGGGGTCAGTCCGAATAAAATCGTCAAAGCATCATACACTTATATTAGGCTCTGTTTAAAGAAATGAACGAATATTTTTAGTATAAAGATGGAGAATTAGAAAGCCAAAACCTTTCTTCCCAAAAAATATGTTTTGCGAATGATTGGATTATATCATATTCAAAAGATAGAAAACAACAAATCATTAGTGGTAGGGGTCAGTCCGAATAAAATCGTCAAAGCATCATACACTTATATTAGGCTCTGTTTAAAGAAATGAACGAATATTTTTAGTATAAAGATGGAGAATTAGAAAGCCAAAACCTTTCTTCCCAAAAAATATGTTTTGCGAATGATTGGATTATATCCTATTCAAAAAATAGGAAATAGATTGTTGTATCAAAAAATAACAAGTGGAAAGAAAAAGTAATCGATTTGGGTGTTCTACAAGGTTCTATAATGTTCACGGTACTCTTCATAATTTTTATGAATGATATATACGACCAATTCAGTTCCAAATGCACAAAATATACCTTTGCTGAAGAAATCAACTTTTTTTTATCTCAGAAAAATAATGTATGATAGATTACTAAGAACTGATATTGTAGCGTTTTATTCATATCAAATCACATGTTTGATTTTTATTTTACAGTGGCTTACGTGATATATTGTTAATATCAGTTATTTCCTTCATAGAGGGTTTTGGACAATTTTCGTTTGTAGCTCATTAATACAATTTATTGTATGATTTCCACTATAAAGGGTTTTACAAAAACCGCGGCATGTGTTTCGCTATACAATAGCTTTCTCAAGCGTAAAATAATCCCATGTCGCGGTTTTTGTAAAACCCTTCATAGTGGAAATCATACTATAAACTGTATTAATGAGTTTTAATATGTATTTTCATGAAGTATCGGCCAGTTCTATTCAATTAATTTTCATTTATAATGACTCTTAATGTATTTTCCGTCAAAAATTGATTCTATCACACCTCGTAGAACAGTATGCCTAAGAGAATAATGAGTTTTACTCTGGTCAACTTGAGGTAAAGAATGATACCCAAAAAGTCTACTATACTTTTTTTAGTTCCGGATATATACGAAAAAAAAAAAACGAAATTTTCCAAATGCTATTTTTTGTTGTATCTTCTTCACTTGTAAAAATATTGGAAATCTGTTCCCGCTTCGCTTAGCCACTTTCATTGTACTATCAGTGCATACTGACTTGGGGTACCTTCAAATTTGAGATTATTAAGTCAGACCTATATATCTTGATGTACAATGTTTATTTGATATCGTAAAATCAAAATTGTCATTATTATTATTATTATTTACTACTCTCCTGATAATAGCTTGAATGAAATCAAATCTTTTTCTATTTATTTACCAACACCACCTCAACAAATACCTGAAATATGATGAAACACAAAACTTTAAAATTTCCAATGAGATTTTCCTATGTCGTGCAATTCTCAATAGTTCAAGTAAATTTTCTGTTTCGCGGTGTCAGTCACTAATGAAAAATAAGAGTTATTGTTTGAGAGTAATGGGTTGGTACTGACTTCAAACTGTAAATGAACTCATCTTTCTCAATTCAAAATTGACCTGAAGTTCCTGTGAGATTTTTTTTAAAAGAACTTTATTCAGATAATGTAATCATGGTTACAATAAACATTTTAAATAGTAATTGACATAGCAGCACTATCCAAAAAAAAGTTATCCAAAACAGCACCAACATGCTGATCTCGGAAAACTAGCTAAAAACAATATAATAATACTTTATGCAATACAACAAAATAATATTATCAAGATTCATTTGAGAATACATAATACAAATGTGAATAAAATAAAAAACTTAATAGTAATTAATACAGATAATTAAATAGATTTAAGCCGTTCCTTCGTTGAGTATGCTAGTATAAAAACTCTTTATTTTATTCTTGAAGATACTGAAATTAGGGCTATCTGTTATTTCCTTGGGAGAATTATAAGTTTTCATGCATAGTGTAATGGGATTATTTAACCCAATATTAGTACGTACAGATTCTAAAAAGACATTATAATGGGTACCAGTATTGTATTCATGGAGCTGATTAACAAAAGTGAAGTTGGTATTACATTTGACTTGTTCATGTATAACCTTGTATGCAAATTTACCTTGCTCGATTTCTAGAACATCCTGAATAGGCAGTATCTTTGTTACACTGTATAAAGTATCAGCTGAGGTTCTGTACTCAAGCCTGAATAACATTTTCACGACTTTGGAAGTATTTTTACTTTTTTGAATAATGTCTGTCCACATGTACCCCATATAGGAATTAAATAGCTAAAAATTGATAAGAAATATGCACTGCATATTTGATGGAGAGATGGGCGTAAGTAGGTTCTACAACAATATAGGGCACTAACCATTGGAATTACTTTTTTTTCTACATGGGTGATATGGTTATTTCAGCATAGGTTTTCATCAACTATTAGTCCCAGATATTTGGTATTATGGACTCATGTTATTTCTTTGCCTCCTATCTCCACTGTGATGTCGTGTTGTTTCATGTTTTTCTGAGAGAAGATTATAAAAGTAGTCTTCTTTACATTGATCTGAAGTTTATTTTTTACAAGCCATCTGTGATACTTTTCAAGGTCGGTATTTACTAGTGTTTCGAGTTGTTTCAAGTCTTTACCCTTATATAAAAGAACAGTATCATCTGTGAATTTAAAGTATCTACCTATAATGTTAGCAGTTTTCAATGACAGAACGTGTAATGTATAGAGTAGGGGTCCAAGGACTGAGCCTTGGGGCACACCTGCTTTGGTAGTTTCAGTTTGGCTTGAAATGTCATCAACCATTATGTATTGTTTGTGATCTAGAAGATATGTTTTAAGTAAAGAGAGAGCATTTCCTCTTATTCCCATTTCTTCAATTCTTTCAAGTAATATAGAGAAATCAACAATATCAAATGCTTTTCGTAGATCAATAAATACATCAATAGTGTAGTATTTATTATCCAGTGAAGAAGCAATGTGGTTGATGAAGTCTATTGTTGCACTCAGGGTGCTACTATTTTCTTGGAATCCATATTGGTAATTGTCAAAGGCAACACATTTTTTCATGTAATTGATAATACGTTTCTTTAAAATAACTTCTATTAATTTTGACAGAGTCGGAACTACTGAAATAGGTCAATAGTTGTCAATAATGTTATTTGGTCCTGACTTGTGTATAGGTGTTACCTTGCTGACTTTGAGAATATCTGGGAATATACTTTGTTTGAAAGATTCATTTATTAATTTGACTAAAATAGGTATAAAATAATCCCTGAGTGTTAAAAGATCGTTAGTATTTATGTTATCATAACCAGGTGCTGCATTTTTATTCAACTTATATAATTCTTCCTGAACTTCTTGGGAGTTTGTATTGTATAGGTACATTCAACAATCACTTATGATTTCCTCAAACTCAGTAGATGACGCTGTTTGTAGGTTTACACTATTCATTATTGATTTACCAATATCAACGAAATATTTGTTCACTTTTTCGGCTATATTTTTGGGATTATCAAGAATTTGTCCCTCAATTTCCAAATTAGTTATTTGATTACTTTGGTTATTGCCTTTAATAAGATTATTGATGAGTTTCCATTGATTTTTCTGGTTATTGCCTGTATTGCTCCATTTCTTTTGAAAATATTCCTGTTTCATTTTTTTTCGTTTTTCCTCTACGATATTTTTCTCTATTCGGAAATCCCTGAGTATATCCTGATTAAAAGGATGTTTTATTTTTTCTGAATATAATTTATCACGTTTTTTTATTAATTCTAGAAATTCCCTTGTAATCCAATCCTTACCTTCTTTATATTTTATTTCATTTCATTTGCATATTCCATCTAAAAAAATTTTCGACAATAGGTATCTCTTTTGTTTGCATTGCTTATTTTAATGAAATTTCCGAATGGCATTCTTCATTTAAGATTCAAAGTAGCAAATATACATCTACTTGCAAAGACAAAATCAACACTAGCATATTTTTTTTGAACACTGATTTATATTTTCTCATATTTTCCAACCAATAATGCATGTCCCAAGAACAAAGCATTCACGATCCAACACCATATAATGCTTGTTTTGACCTGCCAGGAATGCAGTGTTGGACTCGACTGTCCTTAAAGAATTAGCCTAACTATAAGTAAGTGTGGACAACTCCCCTTACGAAGACACTCCAAGGCGGTTTGTTGCAAAGCCAAGCTTCATTATCGACTTTTTTTGGTCTCATCTAGTTGCCTTGCAATTGAAGTTACCGTGTGAAAGATAAACAAACAATTCTCATTCAGCGATCGATATCACTTTGCAAGAGAGTGTCATGGGAATAGTTGTTCATCATTGATGAGCAAGATTTAAATTTATTTACATATTTATTTATATTTTGGCTTGTCTTAGCAGTTTGAGGTCAAATAAATAATTAGTACATCTTACTACTGATTGACTCCCGATCAAACACCGCGAGATGGATGATAAACACAAAGCTTGAATTGTTTTAAACCTCCGGAAGAAAGTACAAATTGGAAAAACTTCATTGGAAATATTAGATTTGTGACATCGACACATGATATCAGAGCTGGGATAAAAGAAATTATAATGTATTTGATGATCATCAATCTGTTTTAAAAAATCTGTTTTTCCGTTAATACCTAAACTCTTGGGAATATCTAAAGAACTTCAAATTCAAGATATCATATTAACATTTTCTATAACAAAAATTACTACAAAAACTTTATACTCGTATTTAAAATGTCTAAGTTGAGCCCCAAGTCAGACAACACCCTGTGTAAAAATTGTACGATCAAATTATGAGAGTACAATAAAAGTTACTATTGTAAAGTGTAAAGGGATATCCAATATTTCTGCAAAAGGAGAAGATACAGCAAAAATAGAGTTTGAAAATTTTTTGTTTTTTTTTTGTTCGTATCTTTGGAACCAAAAGAGCTAGATTTGATTTTTGGTATCGTTTTATAGTACCTGAAAATAGGCAACTTCGCCACAATTTAAAATACTCTTTATACATCTTACATTTACCAGATCCGAATGCATAGACTCGAATTAAAATGACATCCAGGGTATTTCGGAATGAGATGCTGATTCATATGTGTGTGAATCCTTAGGTGATTTTAAGAAGAAAATAAGGAGAATATGACTTTAATAACTTTCTAGATATATTTAAATTTAGCACAAGCCCTTTTAATCATCAACAGCCATTTCTTACGTACAGCTTTTCGAATCTAGGTAGCGACTTCAAAGTCTCGTGTTAGGACCTCCCCTAAGATGCGCGTTCGTTAGGAGATTGTGTGAGAGAGAGAGATAGAATTCTTAAGTCTCTTTCTAGTTTTGACAAGCTGTAGAAGATTTTCAAGGTTTTAACCAGTGGCTTCCGTACTGAAATGCAGACTAGATACTTTTGGAAAAATATATACGCATCTGCTTTCCCTTAAAATAAAACTAATTGTATAATATCCATTCATTTTAGGACAAATTTGATTCTTGATTGAAATAATTTTTATGCATGTTCAAAATAGTGTTGTAAATTATCCCCTGAAAGAATAACTACGGCCGTCGTTGGTCTTCGACTGTGACTTGGCCAAGGTCACGCTCAACTCTGCTTGTGCTTCTCAATCATTCTAGGTGTCGCTTTGCTTCAAGAATATTCCTATCAGGTTTCGAAGACTTCCATCGGGATATGTAAGCACTACCAACTGGCAGAGGAGGCAAGTCTAGTGGAAAGTGCGGTAAGAGGTAATATAAAAAGGTGAAAAACATTTGAGTATTAGTCTGAGGTTCACTTTTTATCGAACCATTTTTTATTGTTCGTTTTGAATATTTACTAGTATGTCTCTGTCTTTTCCTGTTGTTCCTGAATATTTAGTAGTAATTCACGATCTTCATTTTGACGTAATCGTTCTTCCTCCCTCCTTCGTACATCTTCTCTTTTGCTTTCACTTTTCCTCTTCTGCGTTCATCTTCCTCTCTCCTGCGTTCATCTTCCTCTCTTCTGCGTTCATCTTCCTCCCTTCTGTAATCATCAGTCTCGGCCAGGTTCGCTTTCAAAGCCTTGAACATTCCGTCGTAATCGACACTTTTTGTTTTCACCATAGAAGAGATGATTTTTAGTCAGTTCTATTCCCTACCCCCGTGGGTTAGACAATAATAGACCTCACTGTACAATTAAACTCAACTTTATTTCCCTACAACACTGTCAATACAACACAAAAACTTCAACTAAACTTCAGATTGATACTCAAATGTCTATCGCTTTGTGCCGTAATTTCTACTGGACTTGCCTTTTCTGTCTGTTGGTGGTGCTTATATATCCCGTAGAAAGTCTTCGGAAGCCGATAGGAATATTCTCGAAGCGACGCAACACCTAGAACGATCGAGAAACACAAGTAGCGTTGAGCGCGACCTTGGTTAAGTCACAGTCGATCAATGAACAGTAATAAACATTACCGTTAAATTGAAATAACGGAATAATGTGAAGAAAAATAAATATAATTAAGAGTAGCTGTTGAAATTGGCCAGCACCTGCAATTATGCATGCTTCAGCTTTTCTTCTTATTGAGGAAAAGAGCATGCGTGCATCCGAAACTTTTCTATTTGCATAACGCGTTTGTCATCAAATGCATTGCCGTCAGCAAATCTGTACATATAATGCATATAAGTAAACTTAGCATTTGTGAAATTTACCATGATAGTTATAAGTTCAAGAGGTATTATATTTTTAAAATATATGTTGAGTGAAAAGCCATGTACTTAAATGAATATCTGTCAAAACTGTTTGACATCAATTATTTTGTCACCGCCATTTCCTTAACAACAATGTTCATAGCTTCTTCTTTCAAAAGTCATATGCATATTGCGCATTAAATGCTTTCTCTTTCATATGAAACCTTTCTTAACCGAAAAAAAAATATTAAGAGATCATCCTTACCAAAAAAATTATTTGAATTATCAAAAATAACAATAAAAAAAATCAGGCATTATAAACTGTCTTTTACATCTGATGTAAATTAACCCTTTACACGCTTTTATTACAAAATTTGACATTTTTTTATATGCCAAAGACACAAATATACTCTGTTTCTTACGTTGTGCAGCATTTGCAAGAATTTTCTCTGTGAGAAAATTTGTACAAATATCTGTTAGATATATTACAAAGTCCAGTGAAGTAGGAAAGTTGGGTAAGGTTGATTGTTTAGATTTTCTATTCAAAAAATTTACTTTTTTTGGTGTCTGTATACTGATGGAGAAGTAATAAGCCAAAATGCTTGTTTCATTTTTGTCCTTATTGACCTCAGTATGCATACTCCCCTCTGCTCTTCCTCTACATTTGATGGATTCCTCCTTTGTATAATGTGCGACTTCAAACCGATTCATCTTCAAAACACAATGAGCTCAGGCGGTTGCAGTATTTTTCAGAAACTTGAAAGACAGCTCCCAGCAGGAGCAGTTGCACAAAAATACTGTTGATGTAGACACATTCATAGTTTCAACTGAAAGGCAATCTAGATAACTTCACCACTCACGTTCATATGCAAGTTTAAAAATTTAAATCAAGTTTGATAAGTAATGTTTCTTCTGTTATAATATTTTGATAGCGCACATCAAAAGATGAAAGAATTATCCCATTAACCTGCCTAAATTTCTCATCATTACATATTCTATGAATACCAAGGCACGTGCATTCGTGTTACAGGTACACAACCTAGTTTATTTCCTCAACAAACTTGAACAAACATAGTTGTTGAATTCAGTTAGATTCATTATTTTGAGAACTTGTTATTTTGTTTCATTGTTTGAAAGAAATGTTCAATACATAGTTATTTCTACTGTTCTGTTTATAATTATATTTCTCAACACCCATCAGCTTACTTGTTGAATTGGCGGTCGAATTTTTCTTCATATACATGGTTATTCAAATTTGAATGTTTGCTTGGAGATATCATAAACGATAGGAGTTGAAAAATGGGTTAAATTATGACTACGTTGTCTTTTTTTCGGGTACCACTGGTTGATACCCAAAATCTTTCTTTATTTGCAAATATATTTAAAATATATCTACACTTTGTCATTTGAACTTCTATTTATTGTACTATTCAGAATATGATCATATAATTTTTATACAAGGTGTATTTTTCTAGCAATTTTTTTGATCATTGTTGTTGCTTTAAATCAGTTTTGTTCACTTAGTATATTAGAATAATGATCATTGTTTGTTTATAAAAAGAGACGATTCTGACATTGACAATAAATTTGGAAAGTTATAAAAGATATCGACTTGGTTTATTTCAACTTTAAATCAAAGGAATTCACAGTAGGACTGACTAGTCCGAACATTGGTTCTTCGAGCCGGATTTGAAAAACGTAATTGGATAAGATATTCTCAGGAAGTGATTGACAAAATTCCTGTGAATCTTCGATCACCAAATCAGAAAAATTTTAGCACTTTTACTCAAGAACCTGAGAGAGTATTGGGACCCTGATGAAATCCTGAAGCAAATAGTTTTACATTTTCGTTGAACCATCAGAAATTGGACTCAAAAATTTTGAACAGAACCAAGATTCCCACGAATCGAGATGTTTTGAAGGTGGTCATGTCTGCATTTGTCACATTAGGTTTTCTTTCCCCACTGGTTGTGAAATTCTAAATTTTAATGCAAAACTTATGAAGGATTGCAATAGGCTGGGATGATGAGTTATCCACGGAAATGAACACAAGATGGAAACAACTCATAGGAGAAGTGACGAAAATTAATGAAACGAGTTTACCTAGATGCTATGGTATCGGAATGTATTAAAGCAAACAAGTTGAACTACATGGTTTTTGTGACAGCAGTGGGAAAGTTTTTTTTTAGCTGTCATTTATCTGAGATTTCAATACGATGAAAAATTCAAATTATCTTTCGTAAGTGCTAAATCAAGAGTGGCACCTATGAAACCGATGACCATACCCAGATTGGAGTTACAAGCCCCGATTATGTTTAGCAGACTCATGAACACTATCAAAAACAACATTGAAATGCATATTACTTCAACTCATTTATAGACAGACTCAAAAATTGTCTTGCACTGGATTCGTTTCAAATCTAAAAGATACAAAACTTTTGTATCATTAAGGATTGCGGAAATTACGGACATCACTAACATATCTGACTGGCACTGGGTCCCTGAAGAAGAGAATGTAGCACATGAAAGTACCAGAGAAGACAGTACCGCAAACAAAAACTGATGGCTGACAGGGCCGAACTTTTTGAAACTTCCTGAATATTACTGGCTAAAAGAAGACACAAGACGAGTATGTCTCACGAGGGAGAGAATGTTGTTGCTTTAAATTAATATTGTTCACTTAGTATGTTAAAATAATTGATCATGGTTTGTTTATAAAAAAATACAATTCTGACATTGATAATAATTTTGAAAAGTTATAAAATGAAGATATCGACTTGAAACGTTTGATTCCTGGTTTATTTCGACTTTAAATCAAAGGAATTCACAGTAGGACTGACTAGTCCGAACAATCATTAATAACCATATATTATCGTAAGTTTTTTTCGATATTTCCGTGAGTTTCGATAACTTGATTATCATAAAGTAAATTATTATTATTTATTACGGCCCTGAGCCATGAAATAAATCTACCACAAACCTCTAATATTTGCAGTGAACTTTCCCACGTAATACAACTTCCACAAAAACTCAATCTTATTTCCAGTCCATATTTCAGTCCACGCAGTGTTCAATCGCGAGTAGATCAGAAATGAAAAATAAGATTTATTGTTTATGAAAAACAAGCTAATATTGACTTCAAACTGAGAATGAATTAATCTCTTCTTATTCAAAGCTTATACGAAGTTTCTTATAGAAATTGCATATTCTAGAAATTTATAACAGGAGTTATGATAAATTTCGAGTTTTGAAGAATTTTTTGAATAACTTGCAAACTTTCTGAGGAACTTCGAATATACTTCAAATTGAAAAAACGTATCCTTCAATAGGATGAATTGAACACCAGCCTAGACAGAATCACGAATGCAGTGTTGCACTCAATTGTCCTTAAATGATGTATAAACAAGCAAGCCTTGCAAAGACATCATCCATGGGATTGACTAAAAACTCAAACATTGCTTATTCACTGGTGAATGATAAATCACTCTCTATCTTTCTCTGCAGGTCTCATTGCTAGACAACAGATAAAACTAGATCTCAAAAAAATGTCGAAGCTGGCTTTGCGATAGACCATCGTGCTTTTTTCCTGCGTTTTTGTTCCACGATTGAAAAATGTGAATATGTGTTTGAGAAAAATAAGCTGGTGTTGTTTCCATCTTGTAAATGGATTACTGCGATATGTCGTAACTTTTATTATTAGCTTTTAATCAGGAGACGAAAATTCATTTACAGTTTGAGGTGCATATCAACTCGTTTTTTTCTTAAACAGCATCTCCTCTTTGATCTGTAGAGTCGGGAGGGTGAGTGTAGGCTCACAGCACTCAGGCCACATGTGACCCATTGTATATCCTCCCGAGGAGTTGTCCTTCTAGGTCATCGTCCATCCTGTCCTTTCCAGGAAGGTGGACAGGTCACTAGGAGACATCTCCTTTATATCGGCAGGTGTAGGCCAAGACTCGCCGAACACTCACTCTCTTATTGACGATAACTCGCATAGGACATGCCTGACAGTTTCATCTTCCTGTTCACACATCCTGCATAGAGGTGTGTCCACTAGCTCCATATTGTGGGGAGGTGTTTCCTTAGTTGACAGTGGCCAGTCAGAAATCCTACTGTTAAGCGTAGATTTTTCCTGGTCATCGCCGGATATTTCTTCGACGCCAGCTTGCCAGGGTTGCCCAGGGTGATCCTGGCAAGATTGCTAGTTCCGCAATTGTCAAAGTCATCTGGCCTTAGGTGTCACTGGGTCCTTAAATTCTCAGTCTAGCCGCTTCCTTGACTGAAGAGTCGGCAATGCGATTACCTTTACTTCTGTCGTGCTCTTTAACCCAACTCAGCCTAATGTTATTAACTATCAAGGCTTTGGCTAAATCTTGGTGGCACTCTATTACTAGCCCTGAGGCAACACGTTTTCAACAACAACTCCTATTTTGTTATTTATCATTGACTCCCAATGGAATACCGCGAGAGCTAGAATGGGGACTAGACATAATAGTTTAAGTTTTTCTTAAACTTTTGCGTATTTTGTTTGAAGTGAGAAAACGTGGCTTTGTGTGGGATCGAGCCAGATAACTCACAAGAGTTTGTTTTTTTGACTGAAATTTTCTAAACAGTTGCCGATATATTTTCAAGGAAAACAAAATTCTCACAGTCCCTGCTTGAAGCATTTTTCGATGATTAATTAGAACTAGGAAATGCAAATAAATTCGCTGAATTTATTTTATAAAATAAAACCAAACGGACATGTAGTAGAATCTGTACCTCCCCAAAGGTGCGACTTCTTTCCCTCCTGTTCGTATTATTAACTAACTGAATCCCAGCAGAGATTCTCAACTTTTTCAAAGTACGTTAGTGTTACAAAAACGGAAAATAAGATATATGAATATATCACAAATTTTGTGAACCTTTCAGTCTATTTGTTGTCTGGCATAGATCAGTTATAGGAATATTCATGGTAGAAACAGGAAGTATGATTCACAAGCAGGGAAATAATTCAATAAAATCACTTCAAAATACTAAATAATAATATGAGATAATCGATTCCTTTATATACCCTTATAAAGGACTCCCACATCTATAATGGCTCTAGAACTACTTGTTGGAACTTTTAAAAAGAAATCCGGGTTTTATCAATTTCAAAATAGATATGAAATACTTTTTGATTTGTTGCAGAAATTCCATTTTCAGCTCATTTAATAATTCCTTGGAAATACATATTGGAAATAGTAGTATTGGAAATAGTATTATAATCATGTATGTATTGTTTCAACATTTGTGCTTAAAATATTGTTTACTAGAGCTTAGAATTTACTACAAATTACATACAAAATTCATGAAAACCATGAAATATTTTTCTAGAAATGTAATTTTTATTTCACTAATATCTTAAATAAATACAACTTGTTTCAATGTATAAAATTTATAATCTTTTGACATGTCACTTCATCACTGTTTTCAATGAGCTAATTGTTGAACAAGATTTTACTATTTTTTGTACAACTTGGAAAAGTTTGCTTTATCTGTATCCATTTTCTGTATGAATTTTATTTCAATACTAGTGTTACAATAATAGATTGAGAATATGAAGAGTATTGTCTGAATAATGAAGATGTGTCTTCATTTTGAGTTGAAAGTATACGTTTGCGAATTGGCGAGTTTCTGTTATAATTAACCAGTAAATACTTTCGATTTGAAAAATATTTCAGCTGTTGAAAATGTTTCTTAAGAATCAACTTGAGTTTCCTGTTATTGAATACATTTATTCAAATTACACACATAGTAACATAAATATGTTTCTCCACCTTGAAAAAGACAAGTCATACAAAAAACAGCCTTACAGTTTTATCACGAATGTTTTGATCATTTCAAATGCACAATTCATTTGAGATAAATATTACATTGTCTTCACACTGAAGGTTTTTTGACTCGTTAAAATATTATTCACATCGTCAGAGGTTTTTTTGCGTTATCAAAATGTCTCCCCTGCTTAGCAATCCCTCAAAATTTTTGCGAAACCTGTATTGTGAGTATGAACGTGAACCATGCACGAACTTCCTTACACTATGCACCTGCAGTAATTTTTTTCCGGATTTCGTTTTTGAATCATTTATTCGGCTGGTACTGTTTCACTTATCTACTATACTTATTTTATGAACTATTCACTCTAAACATACTCTAGTTTGTAGTCCTAACCCGTGAAATCTTACTTTGTATCGGCGATACTACACTACATTCAAGTTTCTTTTCATTCGCCACTAATTCCATTTGAATTTCGACATCAACGTTTGTTCCTTCCGTTTGGCAAGATATGTTGCAAATGCCATTCATTGAATTCCGCTGACTTGGTAGATGATTGGTAATGAAATTTGCACTGGTATGATCTGGCGTACGGCATTTCACCAGACAAAGGAAAGCCTTTCGAAAATTGGTGTTCTTCCAGGCATATATTAAGGGATTCATGCAGGAATTGGCCATTGCTAGGTTGAAGAATATCTCGTACAGAGAGGCTGATTGGAAAGATTTTGCTGTCCTCGCGTATATCGTTATTACTAGATAGGGCAGCCAGCATATGGTGAAGCATCCTAGAATGATCATCATCACCTGGAAATTAGACAGGTTCGTTAATTATCTTTCTGTAAAATTGGTACGCCAGATTATGTTTCTCGTGATTCTTGTATTCAAAATGAACGCTATTGAAAATTATAATGGCGATAGATCCCAACCTTACGTAATATTTCCTTTTGATGCTTAGTAGACAAAAAATATTGTGAAGAAATAATAATATTGAGGACCACAAAATACGTTTCCAAAAAAAAAAAAATTGGAGACTCCACAAAAATATTTTGTGTATCGATTAAAAATTGCAATTGCTTTTCAATGAAAAACATTTTTTAATATCTTATGAATATAAAATCAAAGTACATTTTAATATTCGGAAAAGAAAGTTTTTGGCTTTCTACTTCTCCATCTTGATACAAAAAATGTGGGAATCTTCCAAAGAAAGGAAGAAAGAAATCAATTTCAAAAAATCAACTCTATACAAAGATGTGTAGATCATGCAAAGAAGTAACTTTCAGACACAAACTGAAAGCTATTTTCATTGAATTACACGAAAGAAAAATACTTTTGAACCAAAATACTTTTATATGAACGCTGAATTATACGAAAAACACTCTTTTCTATTCCGTTTGTATTCCAAACATTCGTAATGGAGTTACGAATTCCATTCTCACTGCTAGACATTCGATGTTTCGCCGTAAGACACTTGCCTTATCGGCTCTTCAGCAGCAAATATGGATGACATTATAAGAAAAAACACTCAATCCGTTGATAAAATTACAACTTTTTGTCACGGAAAGAGTTGAATCCTCCCATGTAATCGATAATAGGAATCTTGTTTAAATTGAAAGGGTATATTTTTAGGAGAGAATAATTTTTGGGAAAGAAAGTTTTTGGCTTTCTACTTTCTAGCAGTGAGGATGACAGTGTTTCATGTAAGTGGAATTTTACTTCTTTCATTAATTATATTGTGTAGGAATCCTGTGAATGATATCTGATTCGATTCCATTACGAATGTTTGGACAGCGTTCATATAAAAGTATTTGTTTGGAAAGTATTTTTCTTTCATGTTATTCAATATTTATATGAAAATAGCTGTTTCGAAAGGGCTTTTTCTTCCAATTCTTGTCTGAAAGTTACTTCTTTGCATGGTCTACACATCTTTGTATAGAGTTAATTTTTTTAAATTGATTGCTTCCTGCCTTTCTTTGAAAGAGTCCCACATTTTTTTTTATATCCCAAAAATTAATCTCACCTAAAGATATACTCTTTCAATTTATTGAAATTTTTCTTTCTTTCTTTCAAAATAAAGAAGATACAAATCGGCAATGTCTTAAGTATGTCTGAAATATTCCAAAAAGTGTCTATAGGTATCGAAAATTACCTAATAACGCAATATGTTACTTTACACTTTACGTACGAGCTGTTTCTTCCATAAAATGAGTAGTTCAGGATTTATTTAAGAATAACTGAAAATATCAAGGTGTCGTTCGAATATCACGTAAAGGAGTGAAAATGTAAAAAATTGCCTGGAGAACATTGTTGTGAGTTGTGTGAATCATTTTATAATGTTAATATTCTTTGAAAGAGTCAATATTTCTTGTTTTTTTGTGTATCCACCCTTCCACAATCTGAAAAATGAACAAAGCGAAATCAACAGAGAATCTGCTGAAGTGTAATAAAGGGCAAATTGCGTAATGCAAACCACTGAAGAATCTAATTAGTCAGTAACTTGTCATTCTCATAAATTGTTCCTTCAAATGAAAGAAATAAATTGAAAAAATGACATTTTTAATACTTAGCTCATGGTTAACGATCAGAAAGATCAGAAAGAGAATATCTTCCGAAACGTTAACTATTTCGACAAAGCCAAATATAGATATTTCATTTTTTCAATTATTTATTTTATTTGTAGACAAAATTTGTGAATACAAGTTACTGACTGATTGGACTCTTTAGTGGATTATGTTTTGCAGTAATTTTTGGGATGAACTTTTTAGTTTGCCCTGTTTTACATTTCAACAAATTCTCTATTATTTCAGCTTTGTTTGTACTCAAAAAAAAGGAGCAATAATCGTTACCATATTATTTCTTATAGAGTTGTTTAGAAACTATTCGCGAAAAACATGAAAATGTGTATGTCGACTGGAAATATTTTTTGAAATTGACATCATGGATGTTGTATTTCACATAGTTGGTAATCAATCATAATTTAAAAAAAATTGGTATGGAATTGAGTTGAAACTGTTATCCGGTCTATATAAGGTGGTAGAATTCACCGCTATTTGATCTATGTATAATTTACCGAATGTCAAAAATCGCTTGATCCAATAACCGCCCAGCTAATACTTGTAGGTCTCTCTTGGGTAGGAGAAATGAAGATGATTGTTGGGAGAAAGTGTTTCTAGAAAGGTTTGTTACTGGTATCCAGATCATTAACTAGTTTTTGATAACTGGATAACAAAGCTGAAGGTACGACTCAAACGTATTCTGACGTTTGATTCTGGTTAATCAATAAACTGCGACCGCCTGCATTCTTACTCAAGTTACACGTCAAGCTGAAGATGTATCGATTATCAAACTTGTGTTTAATTATTTCTCGTTGATATTCAAAAGTCAACTTGGTAAAATTCACAACGCATGGACCCTGCCTGAAAATCACACGGGAAATTTCAGCATGAAACTGCAACATGTACAGTATAAAGATACACCCAAGGCGAATAAATGGTTAAAGTTATGACTTTCTAAATCCCCTGTCGTTGCATCTTCGAGGACAAAAGTGATAGAAAAAGGTCCTCATTGTCAACCTGTACAGTTTCTAAATTATATCCATCCAACAAAAAAGCAACCCAAACAATGATAGATGCGTGATCAAAGCTTGATCACACGCACATTTGCATATATTAGGTAAAATAAACAAGCCTTCTTACGCCGGCCAATCAGATTTAACTGCAATCGGCTGGCGGAATTAATTGTTTCAGTGTCTGAGTGGTCGGTTACGTTTACACGCCTGTAGAGTAAGGAGGGTGAGCTTAGGCCCATAGAGGCCACATGTGACCCATTGTACATCCTCCCAAGGAGTTGTCCTCCTAGGTCCTCGTCCATCCTGTCCTTTCCAGGATGGTGGACAGGTCTCTGGGAGACATCTCCTTTATATCGGCAGGTGTAGACCAAGACTCGCCGAACACACACTCTCTTATTGACGATAACTCCGGACATTCGCATAGGACATGTCTGACAGTTTCATCTTTCTGTTCACACATCCTGCATAGAGGTGTGTCCACTACCCCCATATTGTGGAGGTGTTTCCTTAGTTGACAGTGGCTAGTCAGAAATCCTACTGTTGAGCATATATTTTTTCTGGTCATCACCAGATATTTCTTCGGCGCCAGCTTCCCAGGGTCGCCAACGGTGATCCTGGCAAGACTGCATCCTTTGATTTCATCCCATGTCTTTAGGGATTGAGCATGGGTGTGACGTTTGGCTAGTTACGCAATTGTCGAAATCACCAGGCCGTAGGTGCCACTGGGTCCTAAACTTCTTAGTCTAGCCGCTTTCTTGGCTAAAGAGTCGGCAATGCGATTACCTTTACTCCTGTCGTGCCCTTCAATCCACCTCAGGGTAATGTTATTATCTACCGAAGCTTTGGATATATCTTGGTGGCACTCTAGTACTAGCCCTGAGGTAACACGTTGTCTGTTCAAGGGCTAATAGGGCTTGCCTGCTGTCAGTGCAGATTGTTATGTTTTTGCCAGAAATTCCTTCCCTGGTTATTTCTTTTGTGGCAATTGAGATACCAGCCAGTTCTATTTGAACCACACTGGTATTTTTTCCGATTCCCCACTTAATACTTAGGCTTAATGATCTGGAGTACACTCCACATCCTGAGCTTTTTTTTGTTTTTGAGCCATCTGTATATATGCGTATTGCATTTGTAGCACCTGACTCTGTGTTCTGTTTTATCTGTATTTTGTAGGATTTATTAAACGCAAACCTGGGTTCAATTGCATCCCTAGTTGCCTACAGCAGAGGTTGCGCAGTAAGAGCTTCTCGCCATAGGCTCAGCCTCAGTTGACCCATTCCTACTTCGAGTTTTACACCAGCCGTGCGCAATCGTAACATGACCATTAACGCAACATCCTTAACGTACAGGTCCAGAGGGGTCAGACCAGTAATTAATTCCATTGCCGCGGTTGGTGTAGTTCTCATGGCTCCTATGATGTTTAAACAAGCTAATCGCCGAATTTGATATAATTTTTGGATGGCCGTTGCTTGTAGATATTTTTAAGTTTTAATTTTTTTAAATATTAAGTACTGATACGTCTGAAGAAACTGCTAATTTATGTCCCTACACTCCATTTGAAAATGTCCCAACCGCATATAAAAAAAATTGGTCGTTTCTTAGTGCGACTGTGTACAAGCAGCCTTGTCTATGAGGTCACGTGCACTCTGCATGATAATGTTTTGGAGCACTCTGTTGCTTGGTTGGACACAGTATAAACCTGTAACTATAAATGGAACCACCCACCTATTCACCACATTTTTAAATGATCGGTCATTGAGAGTTGCATTTTGCAGTGTCAAAGCTCTAACATTCACAATCCGTTTAATTATACAAGCCTCAGGTATGAAATGGATTTGAATTATACCAGATGATGAACATTTAATTACACACATTTCCTATGTAACGGTAAAGAATACGATAGGTATTGGTTAAATTAGACAAAAATGTACGTGAGTTGTTGACGAAATAATCGAAAAAACTGTTATAGTTGATTTTTATTTTTCTACTCGGTATCTTTATTATATAAAATATGAGAAAAATTTAAGAATTTTTTGGTATCGGTATTTTTTCTATCGATAATTTCGAGGCCGGCTCACAATATACTGGATTTCTAAACATAATTTCATTTCATTCTGAAAAGTACATTATTTTTCTAATTTAATTAACATCGTATCTGATACCATTGCCGAGATAGCAATAGTGCGTAATTAAATTTTTGACACCTGGTATATATATAGTTTTTTATAAAGTATTGTTGAAACGAGTGTTTGGACTTCATTTCTAGAAGAATTTTTGTCCTCACGAAAATAATACGTTTTTAGATAGCCGCATTTCTTACATAGAAACTGTATGTTGAGGTTTGCTAATAGCGGCAGAACAAAAATGGAACACTGTCGTTGACGAAAATATTAACACATTGCAATTTAAATCATTGCTCGAGTTGAATTTCTGAAATATTTCATATGCTCATATTCATTGAACATATTTCGAATCGTTAAAATGCTCTATTTAGCACGCGTATTGATAATCGATATTCAGCATTAATTTTAATTTGAAGTGTTGTTGTAACTTGGTATTTATTAGATAATGAACTACCAGTATTATTAAATTCAGTTCCTGTATGAAACGAGTGCTTTGTATTCTCGACCATAACTTATTTTCGGAAAATCTTACCGGTATTAATTTTTTTGAATGAAATTTCTTTCAGAAAATTTCATTAGGTGGTTTTGCAAGTTTTGTCCGTTTTAATGTGTTTTTGTAGCTCCATAGCTCAATAAATATTTATTCTACTGTGCCGTAGTGTATACTGATAGATAGATAACTTTTTACTATATACATTGATGCTGATTTTTTCCCCAAATTTTAATTTTTTGCCTCATTTCAGCTTAATATGATGTCGTTGAGCGCCTTTGGCCACGTTTTCGCCGATTTCAAATTGAACTAAAGCGTTGCCGAAACTTACCGAGAAATTAACCAGTCATTTGCCAACCATAGTGTTAGAAAATCAATATTTCGAAATAAAATCTCGAAATAGTCATCTCTCCCAACTACCTACTCACCTGATTCTGATAAATGCCTGTCGGATTACACCTACTTCCCCGGATATTACCATACTGGATATTGAATTATATCCGACGGATTTTCATGCCAGATACCTCATAGAGGTTATTCTCGTAGATTTTTCATGTTCATCCATTTACCAGAACCTACAGTGTAGGTAGTTGGGGGAGATGAATACTTCTAGATTTTTTTTTAGAAATATTTATTTTCTAGTACCTACGTTAATGAACGCACTTTTCGACGTTAGTTTGCGAAATTTCGTTCTGAAGATTTTAGCCTCGAAGATGAGCACGCGGTTGACTTGTAGTGGTCGACCTACAGTAATCCAGGACGAGAATTTGAGAACCCTGGTGGAGACTGACCAATCACAAATGGTGCGTTGGATGGCAAAACAGGCGGACGTCAGCTGTCATGCGGTTTTTGTTGGTTCAAAACGTATTGGAAAGGTCAAAAAGCTCAAAAAGTGGGTGTCGCACGAGTGAACGATCGATAGAAATTGTCACGTTCGAGGTTTGTTCTCTGATTTTGCGCAACCAAAGCAATCCTTTTTTGGATCGAATCGTCATGTTTGATGAAAAGGGAATCTTCTACAACAGGACAGTGGTTGGACACCGTTGAGCATGGGTGTGAAGTTTGGCAAGTCCGCAATTGTCGAAGTCATCAGGCTGTAGGTGCCACTGGGTCTTGAAATTTTCAATCCAGCCGCTTCCTTGGCTAAAGAGTCGGCAATGCGATTACCTTTACTCCTGTCGTGCCCTTTAATCACCTCAGGAGAATGTTATTATCTACCGAGACTTTGACTAAATCTTGGTGGCACTCTAGTACTAGCCCTGAGGTAACACGTTGTCTGTACAAGGCTAAAGGCCGGGCACACCTGTCATACACCCTTCAGATCCGACTCCCATCATACAGTTGGACGAGTGTCTGAGAGGGAAATGGTGCTTTAGTTCGAATAGAGGAGTTCACATCGTTCCGATACGTAGCCAACCCCGCTCCCACCCGACTCCGTTCACGTATCCGATCATGATCCGATCGTGCAGTCCATTTGTTCTCCAGCTGCGGGACGCATATCGATTGGAGTTTGTATGATATTTGAGTTTTTCTGTCATTAATATCATTAAAACCGGAGGAGCTTATTGAACAAGTCAGAAAATATCCAGTTCTGTATGACCAGACTGAAGAGCTGTACTGCTGTTCTCTATGAAAGCTCTCCGATTTTCTTCATCTTTCTTCTTCCAAACAGAGTGCCATAATGGCTTAATCGCATTTGCTAAAATTCTTGAACATTTTGCTTAGAGGACCTTCCGAGATATTGTTTGAATCAACACTGGCGAGAGTAGCAAGTGTATCGAGCCGGAGCGGTAAATCGGAAAGAAGTCGGAAGCATGTATGACAGGTGTGATTAGCCACTGGCGATCCTGCACCGATCCGCTTTTGGGGCAAAAATCAAACCGGAGTAGGATTGGAGAGGTGTATGAAGAAGTGTGTCCCGGACTTAATACGGCTTGTCTGCTGTCAGAGCAGATTGTTATGTTTTTGCCAGAAATTCCTTTCCTGGTTATTTCTTTTGTGACGATTGAGATACCAGCCAGTTTTGTTTGAACCACGCTGGTATTTTTCCCATTCCCCACTCAATCCTTAGGCTTAATGATTTGTAGCATTTGACTCTGTGTTCTGTTTTTTTTTTGTAGGGTTTATTAAACACAAACCTGTGTTCAATTGCATCCCTGGTTGTCTGCAGCAGAGGTTGCGCAGTAAAAGCTTCCAGACATAGGCTCTGCCTCAATTGACCCATTCCTACTTTGAGGTTTACACCAGTCGTGCGCAATCGTAACATGACCATTAACGCAACATCCTTAACGTACAGGTCCAGAGGGGTCAGACCAGTAATTAATTTCATTGCCGCGGTTGGTGTTGTTCTCATGGCTTCTGTGATGTTCAAACAAGACAATCACTGAATTTGATACAATTTTTGTATGGTCGTTGCTTGTAGAACTTTCGGTCCCCATGCAATGGATCCGTACGTTAACATAGGTCTTATTATTGCAGTGTAGATCCAGGTGACCACACGGGGTGAAAGACCCCATGCGCGTCCCACTGTCCTCCGACATTGCTCATAAGCCACATATGCTATTTTTGCTCTACTCTGTAGGAGAGAGTTCCATGTTAGCTTCCTGTCGAGGATAGTACCAATGTATTTCACCTCTTCAGAAAAGAAGATTTCGGGAGGTTTAAGCCCGATAAACTTCTTTTCATGGTGAAAAGAAACATCTCAGTTTTCTTGGAATTGATCGACAGTGAGTGTTCCTTACATCATGTTTCTATTAATTTGGGCTCATCTTGCTCTCTATCGCACAGTGTGTTCACAAATTTGCCTATCTGCATGGTAACTATGTCATAAGCATATGCAATTGTGTTGAATCCATTGTTGAGGTGATTAATTAGGGTTGGTTACCGTTGAGCCACCCAGACACTACCCAAAGGCGAAAAGCCACCAAAAAAATACCATGGTAACTGTATGGTTGCCAGCGGCTGGTGTGATTCACCATAACTTTCTGCAACCGGGCCAAACCATCACAGCAGAGTCCTCTATTGAAGAAATCGACGAAAATTGCCAAAAACTGCGTCAGCAGCAGCCGGCACTGGTCAACAGAAGAGGTCCGAGTCTGCTCCATTTACGTCAGCGCCCGTCCGCATATTTCACAAATCACCGCCTGAAAATTAAACGAATTTATCGTCGAAGTTCTGACTTCGTCGACTTCATCGAATCTCGAGCACACAATATTTATGCTAGAGGAATTAATCGACTTGTGTTGGCAAAAGTGTACTGCTTCAAATGGCGCTTATTTCTATTAAATTTATTAAATTGAAAAAGTATTTACTGAAATATTACAGTTTGAAGTAGACTCATCAAAACGATCAAAACTTTTTAAACAACCATAGTAATGTTAGTAGTAATCTTTAGAATATTGTAATTCAGTGAACTATCGTAAGTGTAGTGAACATTTTAGTTCTCCACTTGAATGGCATTTTTACCCAATTTTAAAAAATACACACCATTTATCCACGAAAAAATTGAACTCTTGCGTGTTTCCATAAAAGTTAAATATTGGGAAAAACAGCAAGCACGTATCGAGAAAGCACTACACTCTTTCTGTAAATTCATTATATCTGTCAGTTATGTATAAATGTGACAGGTATTATAAATTTATGTATGTTATGTGAGCCACAATAAACCTTTGCGGGTTGCGGTGGAGGGTCGAATAGACCCACTCACTTTTGACGTAACCTATGTATAAATGTGAGTTAGGAAACATTGGATTGGAGTACCTATTAGGAATTATTCAACAGTATATCTACCGTCGGTCGGTCGGTAGCCGGGCGGTTCGACGTGGGTGCATTGTTCACTCAATCAATCGGACGATGTGTGAGTCGATGGTTCAAGCCCCAGGCTGAACGCTCGATTTTCACTTGCTATCGTCCAACCGTGTTAGAAATCACATGTTAAAAAGTAAGACCTCGTTAGTCCTTGGCTCGCACAAGTTTCGACTTCAGAGAATTGTTGTTCGTAGGGGTGCGATAGCTGGTTAACGGAAAAACATATTTTGAACATAGTTAAAAAAAATTGAACATATATATCTCTAATACAAAGAAAGGCACTCCTATTGCTTTTCGGTAGGAGTAACCCTTTCTAAGAAAACAAGGGTAATCCAATTAAATGTACGAAATTCAAAATATCTGATGAAAATTCAGAAAAGAAGAGGAGTAGGAGAACTGAGAAACTTTCATTGTTTTTGATATTGTTCATTATTCCATTCGAATGGAAAGCTTCAGATGAAACTTGTATTTTAATTAGTTTAAGGAATTTCTCCTTAACCTTTCACTTAAGCTGCATAAGTGAAGACTTCTAATCGACACCCGCAACGTTAAAAAATTTCACCGGTGTCGCATAAACAAAAATTTAAGATGGCGAAACAGAAAATAATCCAAAGTATCAAAGTCCGGTTACCTTGCTGGCCATCGATAAGGTCCTTCATAAACTATTCAACAATTATCAAGATATTCGCGATACCACTGAAATAAGTGGCTTTATCGCCCACAAGTTCTGTCATACTCGCAATTCTTCCCACGGACTTATGAAAATTCATTGAAACGTTTTTGAATAACACTTTATTGTGAGATTTTCACTTGACAGATTATAAACTAGTTAATACTGAACACTAATGTATAGTGAAACACGTGTAGTGGTTTTTTAGACTGTTCAATGTGTTACAAACTAGTCAAGGAGAAAAAAGTTATTCTCCAATGAGATTATCTCCAACGAGATTATCTCTAATAATTCCTGTTTACTCGTATTCGTTCACCGAAAACTTCTGTTGAAAACAACTTCCTAAATTGACATGCGATGATATCCCGAGAAAAATTCGCCTCATCTGCGAACAGCATTTCTAAGGCGAAGTCGGAATTGTTCACAGTTTGTTGAAAAAATCACTGACAATTTGCCAACTTTTGAGGAAAAACCTTTAGCTGTGAGTAACCTGTCCTCTTTGGACGTGTGTTGTACAATTGATTTGCATCCAAAACCCTCGACTGATGTCGAACTGTGTTAGAATTGCTTCTTGTAATTGTGTTGTCGTTACTGTCGTCGGTCTAAGAGGACATCAAAGCCATAATGTGCCAGTCTATTATGTGCCTTGCTTTTGCGACAATACCATAAATGAAATGGACTTGAGCCATTTCGGCACTAATGTAATGATTCATATTCAGGTAATCAATCGGTTAATTTGAAAATTGCACGAGAAGTAACGCAGGTGTATAGATTGTCTGACATCAATTTTTGCTTGAAGTTATTTGGGAAAAAACATATCACTTCACTACGTAAAGAACAAAATCGCTTTCCTCTGTCTGTCCATATGTATGCTTAGATTTTTGAAACTACGCAATGGATTTTGATGCGTTTTTAATAGATTCAAGAGGGAGGTTTATATGTATGTAACATGCCTAATATATTAGAGAATCACTGATAATTTCAGAGGTTTCTAATGTGATGTAAATAAACATATTTATTTGCGCTTACATTGCAAACTCTGGCTGAACCCTACGAGGTCTACAAAACATTCTGCGATGATATATGTCTGTCTTCCTCTTAGATATAACCCACAATAACTATTTTCCACCTTCGAAATATAATGGCTTATTTACGAAGCCATTTCAAGCAAGTACCTTAAATACATTGTGCATTCAATATAAATTAATATGGCCCTTTACAGCATGCAATTTAAATGTAAGTAAATATAGCTGAAAATTGTTCTATATATAGCTGTAACATTTAAACATACATAAGGACATATTGTAAAATAATAGATAGCCAATTGTAAAATTAACTTAGGGTGGTACACTTGTGTGAGTGGTATTACTGATTACCTACCTGTATGATGTACCTGAATAGCATAAATAGCTTTACTTTTGAATAGTTTCTAGTTCTATCTTCCTCTTGAAGATGATCACTTGGTGATCGAAACACGTGTCGAGGTGTAAAATATAACGATTTGGTGTTGGGAAAAAAAACTCCAGTAATATTCATTACTACACCAAAGGTTCCAAACAGTACATCATAAGTATTAATCACAGTGTATTGTATGTTAGCGGAAATCGCGACATATTGATTGATTTGTAAACGTTTATTGAATACATGTGAGGTGTATGGATAATTTTTTAGTTGTCATTCGATAAGGGATCCCCGTCTGTGTTTGTTTGAACAGTGAGTGCAGTGTATTTGATGATTTCCGTTGGTACACCTCATGTTTTATCATTATAATTTACTTTCAGAGAACGGTATATATTTCCTGAAAATAATATAAAGAGTGTAATAAAAATGAAACCTATTCTGCATATTGCAATTTGCATTTCTTCGCTATTTTCAAATCAATCTCAAAGTGGCTTTCAGATTTGTTGCTTAATCAGCATTTAAAAAAATATACTGAGCGATTTGGACTTCCGCACAAAAAACTTCTAATATCTGGACAATACAAATATATTTTCATTCTCTATACTAACGCTTTATTGAATTTCAAAAAAGTTTCTCCAGCGAGAAGTTATATTTATACATACATCCGGTGTAATTGAATGTTAACGAGAATTCTCTATAGGATTTGAAGTTTTTATTCAACTCAATGTAATTCGATCGATAGTATCCACGGTAGAACAATTGAAGAACTTCAAAATAGCAAAGTTATCGAGAATAACAATTATTCAAATTTTGATTGTGATTTTGTACGGCCAAATTTTCACCAATTATTATCTGAATTATTGTTGATCCCAAAATACACGAAATAGAAAAAAACTTGAATATAAAAACTTCTAACTTAATGTTTAGTTAACGATTGAGTTATTTCAGTGATATGAACTTACAATTGGTATTTCAACGCTGTTCAAAAATGAATGAATGCTAATAGGATATTGTCATTGTATTTGCATTCCAAGTGCGGTAATATGACTTACATACAATTTGACAATTTCCACTTGATTTGTCAACCATCTAAGAGACTTAACAAGTATCGTGTTGTAATTTCAACAAAATCCTCTTATACATAAGCTCGTAAAAATTATAATGAAAAATATTCGTCCACACCAAAACTGAAGCACTGTCTCTCGACGAGTTTTTTATTCGTTACGACCGGTTTCGGTTTGTAAAAAAATTTTTTGTTGGTTTGAATATTACTGGAGTACCAACACCAGACCGTTATTTTCAACACCTCGACTCGTGTCTCTATCACCAAGTGATCATCTTTAAGAGGAAGATTGAACTGGTTCAATATTCCTCTTGAAGATGATCACTTGGTAATCGAAACACGTGTCGAGGTGCTGAAAATAGCGGTTTGGTGTTGGGATTGAACACCAGTTATATTACTTGTGATTCACTGTTTGGAACCTTTGGTGTAGTAATGAATATTACTGGAGTTTCTTCCCAACACCAAACCGTAATTTTAACACCTTGACACGTGTTTCGATCACCAAGTGATCATCTTCAAGAGGAAGATCAAAACAGTTGGTCACTTGATGATCGAAACACGTGTCGAGGTATTAAAATAACGGTTTGGTGTTGGGAGAAAACCCCAGTAATATTCATTACTACATCAAAGATTCCAAACAGTGCATCACAATTTACTTGGTTCAACTAACCGAAACCGTTCGTAACGAATAAAAAACTTGATAGAAATCAGACAAAAGTTATTTTCTCTATCCTATATTCAATATGAATTTCAACAAAATAAATAGGTCATCAATCAAACAAGTAAAACTTTTTAGCCGAGAGTGGTCTGGTGTAGAAAAATTGTTTTCATCAAACTAATTTTGTTTCCTCTAGTTATCCTCAAACCATAGTGGTTGGGTATTGGCTGTTACCTCATCATTATTCGAGGAGATAAACCCCTAGTTGCGTTGGAAAAATATTCGTTATGGGTATATTCGTTAGTCGCTTATTTATTGCTCTGACATCAATTATTTTCTTCTGAAGGAAACAAGTTATTGAAATTTTGGAACTTGTTGGAACCCTTACAAAAATTTGATATATAAGCTTCAGATAGTAGATGTATTTGTGAGTAATCGAAAAAAACATCACTAAACTCATGCATTTTAGGTATATGCAAGTTTCATTTGTACACCTACATCTATTTGTCTGTAGTACTATGCTCAGTTACAGCTGATGGACTGTCATGGCCGGTAAGAAGCCCCTCCCTCAAGATGTGCAGTAGATGTGTAGAAATATGTTATCAGTCTGTTAGATTATTCGAGCCGTAAACATCCAAACGAGTAAAATTGCAAACAGAAGTTTCTATTCCTTTTTTCCTAATACTTTCCTTGCCATACACCGAACCAAATTTTACGCACCACCGGCCATGACTCAGTCCGGTAGCTGTAGTTCTACCTGTTTAACTGTGTATTGATAAATTGATTAAGGCTTTCGCGGCCAAGATTTTCAGTGTTACCACGACGGCCTTACTATGTATTGTTGAAAACTTTTTTCCGCTACCACAATCGTCCAGGAAAGTCTTGAAATCGTTATTGGGACATGAAGCATGTACCTAATGAAGCTCAAGAAAACATCCATTTGTACCAACACCTGTTTTCATATTCCCGCAAAGAAAATTCAAAACAGTGCATTTTCGTCTTGAAGATATGTAACACCATAATGCCTACCTGAAATGACTTTGATTCAGTAAACGAACTCGACAACTGGTTCAAATTTGCGGATCCTCTGAGCCTCCTCTGATGTCCCGAGGCTTCCTTGCATATCCTTGAGTACAGTAGTAGCATCGTCGTCCATATCATTACGAACATCGGACACAAAACGTATTTGATGAAACTGAAAGGGAAAACGTAAACGACCTCGCAAGATACCCCTTCGTACCATTCATTCCAGACAAGCGGAGTTGAAGCCGTAGACGTGGCTAGCAACCACCCCACGGAGATGAGAATGTAGGCTGTTTTCTTCGTCATGAACCGCGTATAGTGCAGAGGATAGACGATGGCAAGGTACCTGTCCATAGCGATGAACAGCAAGTTGCAAATGGAACTCGAACAAGCGAAGCAGGTCAGTGCAAACCTCAACAGGCAGATGGTTCTCGTTTTGCCAAAACCTTGGACCAAGTAGAACAGCATGTGGTAAGGCAGCGAGCAGCCCACCATGAGATCGCTGACTGCTAAGCTGAACACGAAGTAATTGGCGGTCAAGGAAGAGAGCTTCTTGCTGAATAATATAGCGAACAGGGTGAGCACGTTTCCTAAGATTGCTATTACAGTAGAGGCAATGCCGATGGCCAGCCAGTAATTAGTTCCGCAGTACTGACACGCGCGACTCTGATCGTCGTAAGTGCCCGCAGAACTTTCCATCGCAAAACACTCGCACAATTTACATCAGTTTGATAGAGAGCTTTTGGCTTGTTTTCAATTCTTCAATCACTGTCGATGGTTTTGTTTACGAATCGCATTATGTTTATATAGAAAAGACTGAGTGTTGCCGGTGTGACGTTTTTTAACACAACATATTTCGTCATTCCATGAATGGAGAACGATGGCGTTACATTTTCTACGGTTAACTTGGTAGTCTCGACTTGCGATAATTGAATATATTGACATGTATCGCGGTGGATTATTTACGAACGACTGATCGCTGTTTGATGCTCTCCATTTCGATCCCGACTTTCTCCTACCCTGCGTGGTGGATTTGATAGCGGGAAAAATGTCGTTGATAAAATAACCACTAACGCGTCATAATGGTGTATCTTTACTTCGAACTGTCTATGGTTACGAAGTAAAATTGTATTAAAGGGTGTGTCATAATGAGCGTTATCGGCTCTAATTTCAGGTCTTATAAAATTAATGCGTGCCTAAGCGTCCATCAGGAATCCTATTAGGTTCATAAAAAAAAGGTTATCAGAGGTATTGCAGTAGAGAAGAAAGTTACATGCATTCTAGAATATATAGTTGGTATGAAAGAACTGGATAATACAGTCATGGTGTTGTTTGAAAAAAAGGGTTTCAAATATAGTAGGGTTTTTAGGGAACGAAGGAAACCCATACGACTTGAGACAAATTGTTGATAAACATCCGGCCTTCATTTCTATGCACAGGGACAAAGTCGTCGAGGTTCTTATTGGGGTGGAAACTATCACATCTGACTGTATTGGTAAACTTACGGGTGATTGAAACATTGCGGCATTTGATATTTAATAACATTATTATATACTTCGACGTTATCAACTCAACTATTACAATTATTTCACCTTTTCACTTCCGTTCAATGTCTCTTGTTATCGCGTTGACATTTATTACTGAACTACTCACTCCGCGCACTTGGCCAACCCTTTATATATTTTTGAAACTTTTTTACATCTACATTTATACTTTTTTAGTACTTTTTCTATATTGACAGTGTATTTCTTGGACTTTGTCAATAAGATGCAAATCTTCGGACAATAAAGTATTTTTGATTTGATTTGATTGAATTAGGTCGAAGCGGCTGGAACATTTTGTCTAGTTTCATTCGGCATGTATTTCAGTAGCTTCTCGAAATAATTAAAATGCTACAATGAAAATTTAAAATCTTCAAATCCACCTTTTTCTTCACTGAACTTATTGTCCTATAGAAATATTTAAAATTGTGAAAGGCAGCCATTCTCTCGTCTGGAGAATATTTTTTCATGCTGATTTGATAATTCACAGGAACATATTAACATATGTTCCTGTGAAATATGTCACAAAAAGGATTTGAAGCTTCATAACTTCCATCTAATATATAAAAATGGATGTTTGTTGGTTGGTAAGTGATGAACTTCTACATCGCTCAACCGATCGTAATGAAACTTGACATGTATAAGTAATTTTTCATAAAGAAGGTTTTTTGGCTATCACTTTTTCTGTAACTCGCCACTAGAGGCGCTGTAGAACAATTTTTTGAAAGCACTCTTCTATAACGCTGCGCACGCCTAAGTTCGTTGATTCTGAGTCTGTCAACATTGAAACAGCGGCGAGACAGCAACATAGTGCTAGTATTATATACGAGCGCTTTCGACAGCTGGTTGTGCTATCGTATTAAAGGCTCTACTCAAACTGAACGTTTTATCTTCTTGTTTGTTCTTTTATGCGGTTAGAACGCCTTAGTGCAGGTACTGCAGGTAAATTTGTCTGTATTTGGGTTAATCAGGAAATACCCTTTGTGTTGGATTGTCTCTGGGTTCACTGTTTCTAGGAATGTGTATTGTGTAGTATATTGAATGTTAGGTCTTGTTGTTTGATTTGTATTTTTCCTCGATGAGTGAATTATGACTTAAATTTATGGATGCTTAAGTTTTCTCTTGTTTTATGAGTTTTATGTTCTCTGGTTGGGAAAGTTATGTTTGTTTTGTATGGCGTGTGTTGCGAAGTTTGTTTTATGTATGCTTTTTACCTTTGGATCAGTTTTTTCTTGGTTTGGTCAATATAGAATTTGTTGCAGTCTGAGCATTGCTTGTTGTACGCTCCGTTTAGGTTTTTGTCTTCTTCTTTTTCATAGCTGTTTATTTTTTGTGTTATTTTCGTGTTTGGCTTGTAAGTGATGTTCAGGGATTTGAAGATGTTTGTTAGTTTTTTGGTTTGGTGACCTACGTATATGAATACAGTCCATGAATGTGTTGTTTTATCTGTTGGAGTAGTTTGATCTTTGTTCTGTATTTTTTGTTTGATTCTATTTTTCTAATTTATCTATTGTCTTTTGAGTGTATCCGTTCTCGTTTGCTATTTGGTATATGATTTTTATTTTCTTGTTCCGGGCTTCATTGCTAAGTGGTATCCTTAACATTCTGTATATGAATGCGTTATAGGAAGCCATTTTGTGTGACATTGGGTGGACAATCCTATAGGATTAACTGGATAAATTGTTATTTAAATTTATTCTCAGTTTGCTTCGTTAATGCGGCAACTTCAAACTAGTTGGATTTTTTTACCATCAGTAAGTTTCCAAACAAATCTGTTAATTCTTACTTGGTCCACCTAGAATTTTATATTCATCATACGAAGCATATTTTTTCAATATTCAATATAGTGTCTTTATAGAATCTCCTGTAAAATTCTTACCAATTAACTAATTGAAATTCTAAAGGCGGTCTCTTCATGCGGCATTTTAAGTAACGTTAATTAAACATTTGAAGACGAACGGGTTTGAAATTATTCATAAGTTGGGTACTGTTTGCCTTGATCTTTATTATTAACTAATGGTGTTTTGTTGATTCTTTTTTTTTGTCTTTACCCAATAAATCAAATATTATAATAACGTTACCATTCAAAACTTCATCAGACATATTCAGCTCATGTAATCTATTTTGAAATGATTATAGTACAAAATTAAAATGTGTAACAGTCTTCAATAGTAAAATGAGATTACTATTGTTTTGCTTAATATTTCACGGAAATTGCATAGATTTCTTTTGCTTTCTCTCATTCATTTATTTTTTATTCTAAATCGGGAGAATATAAGTATTCCAACTATATTTGTTGTCAGTATAGTTTGAAATAGTAGTACATAGTAAATAAATGATGAATTACGTTACAATTACATTACAATTGTTCCACAACTAACAGCCCTGCTTTGAGCCTGTTTTTAAACTCTTATATCTGTAATATATCAATAAATATAGTTCAAAAAACCAAATAACACGCTTTCAAAGAACATCGAACTGAAGAGTTGAAAATATTTTTTTAATAAGCTTAAAACAATAACGAACGAAAAATACTAGTATTATTGTGAAAAACGCAGCGGGCGCTTGATATACAAAAAAAATGGCACGAAGCGCACACGCCTTTTTTCACAATTATTATTATTGAAAAAAAAAATAAGTTCGATTGCAGATAATATGTATTAATATAAGTTATTTTTTACTGGTTGGATGGAAGAGCAATTTCTGCCTTGATTTATCATGCGCAGGCGTTGCGTTGCGTCTGCCATTTGTTAGGTTAGATTAGTATCTCCTATACTGAGTAACCTTTCAATAAAAGCATTTATTATTATTATTATTATTATTATTATTAATACTAGTATTTTTCGTTCGTTACTGTTTTAGGCTTATTTAAAAAAATATTTCTAATTTTTAGTTCGATGTTCTTTGAAACCTTTTTTTTTAAGTTTTTTTTTAACTTTCAATCAGCCGTATGATGTTTAGAAAAAGACCAGTGATATTTTCCGATTCCGGAGAGGGAGCCTGAAAATCATCTACGAAGCCCAAGGCAGCTAGCGCGCAAAAGAGGGTTACAAATAAGGCAGCCGGCGCGCGTGTTAATAAAAAAAAACTTTTTTCAAATGAAGAAATACATGTAAAGTGAGTTCGAATTATATCAAGGAGGTTACGTACAGCGCCATCTGTCCGCGAATATATCAAGCAATAATGTCGATAATTCTGTCAAATACAGATCCCGAGCTTGAGAGTTACGAACAAACACACATGCATACATACACGTGAAGCTAATATAAAGCGTGTTAAAAGAAGATACAATTCAGCTTGTTCGCAAGGAAATACCAGAAATGCGATTTTTCGTCAACATAGGTTTTCAACAATAAATAAAAAGTAGTTGTCAAAGCAAGAGTAGGTACATAAAATAGATATTTGTATAAAAATGTGGTCATTGAGTAACATCTCTTGTAATCACAGCTATGTTATATGTACTTTCTTTAACTGCTCTGAGGATAATCGTATGGCACGTTCTAAACAAGTGTGTCATGTGGGTAACTCAGATGAGGGGCAGTTCCATTGCTCTGAGCGTTTTCTACAATGAACTTCGAATAAGAAAACCTTTCATCATCATCTCAAACATATCTACATCAAAAGTATATAATAAGCAGAAAAATAAATGATGGCAATAATAACATCCGAAACGAACACTATAATTGTAATGAAAATTGAAATGAAGTAATTTATATACACAAAAATAATAATGGCCCAATAAATGTTCGAATTGGAGTCCTTCCATTTCGAGAAATTTTTGAACTCGGTTTTCCATATTATCTATTGCTCTTAATACACTTATTTGCTGCATTGTTGCGAAATCATTCAAAATCCTCAGTCTCGAGTCTTCTACATTTTCTATCACTCCGTCAGCGAAAATCCTATTTTTCAATGTCCCCCATAGAAATTAGTCCAAAACAGTAAGATCTGGTGATCTTGCGGGTCATCTTATTGGCCCATTATTTGTCTCGAAATGGAAGGACTCCAAATCAATAGAAATATGAAAGAATATGAATAGGTATCTAAAAATGAAAAAAAACTCTCAAAAAACTCTACGGTACATAGGGAGATGTGAAAGTTGCTATTGTGTTTTTATTTAACTCAGTCAACCAATTTCCAGGGCCGTAATTTAAAAGAGAATAATTCACCCAATTATAATCAAATATTCCCGAAATATGAAATAAAATTTAATTTCTCAGTATGAAGTGAACGTCTACGATCCAAATACTACAACAAAAAATACAGGTCCGTATTTAAAAATTCAAAGATGTGGGTGGCCCAAGTCAGATGACACTCTATATAAAAGATTCATGGATATATTCTGATAGCCCACATCAAGTGCCAATAGCTAAATGTGGACAGATTTTCAATATGTCAATATAAAGAAGATATAGACAAAAAAATTATTTGGGATTTTAACCAACACTCTATCTCTTATCGTTTACGAGATCCCCATGTACAGAAACGAATTTGAATAGCCCTGTATATCTGTTCGGTATGTATCTTGGAGCGTTCATGGTAGCTCGCACGCACGCGTTCATAAACGTATGGATATTTCGTCTGTATGGCCAGTGCAGACATACAGGATTATTGGTAGTAATACGATCTTTATTATCAGCAACTTCACTTGTCTGGTTTTGTCTGGCGGCTCTCGCCAGCTCTATTTTCTGCCGTGTCCTGAACGTTAGTCTTCTGTCGAGGATGACTCCCATGTATTTCTCTTCGTTGGTCCACGGTATAAAAGACTACGAGGTTATTCAGAATCAATGAATAATTTTATTGTCATCAATATGATGACAGATGGAATTAGATTCCAATAAAATATGTGCACTCTTGTCACTTGATTTGAGGAAGTCATTTGATACTGTTAACCACAACATACTCCTAGACATTTTATATAATTTAGGAATACGTGGGCCAATACATGCACATGGTTTCAACATTATCTGGAAGAAAGAGGGCAGTTCATATACATGGGAGAAGATGCGAGTCCAAGTGAAACTGTACTGTGTGGAACACCACAAAGGTTGATGTTGGGTACGGTTCTTTTTCGCATATACATCAATTGTATTCAATACGTAAACCTGAAGAAATATGTTTGAAAAATGTTTTTCCCGTAAACCAGCTATCGCACCCCTACGAACGACAACTGTGAAAATTCAAAACTTGGCGAGCTAAGGACTAACGAGGTTTTACCTTTTAACGTGTGATTCCTAACACGGGCTGGACGATAGCAAGTGAAAATCGAGCGTTCAGCCTGGGGCTTGAACCATCGACTCACACATCGGCCGATTGACTGAGTGAACAAGCCACCCACGTCGAACCGCCTGGCTACCGACCGGAAGGAATGATATATTTATTTGCCGATGACACAATACTTGTTTATTCAGGTAATACTGTGAACGACATAAATAGAAACATGGTAAACGATTCGATTGAATTATCATCATGGAATGGATTGATTTCCATAAACTAACTTCAAATTATTTAAAATTTTCATATGTCTGAAAGACGTTTATCAGATTTGTATAAAAGTCCCATTGGATTTAGAAGTGAAGAAATCTAATATTTCAGTGAAATTGAGTATTCAGGCTTACATATTGATCAGAACCTAACTTGGTCCAAACACATTGAAATTTTGCGAACCATTCAGCAAGGGAAACGAATGATTTATTTCTGATCCAGGTTACATCGGTAAAAAATCTATTTATCACAATTTTCAATTATAATACTTTACCAAAAGTAATTTTAAAACATTAACAAGTTCAAATAATTTTAAACATATCTATTGAATTGAGGAAACCATTCATTTATTCACCAAGCTCAATAATTATTTCACGAAAACTCTTCAGTTTTTTTCTGCTCAATAGAAAATAAAAAAAAACTGAATTTATCATAACTTGAGTTTATTGTTATTTATTAATTACAAAATGTATTCCCTATTATAAATATTATTGTTTCTTGGGAAATAAACATCATTATTAAGATATGGTTTAATCGTTGATTTCAAAAAATACCACAAAAAATTCAAGTACCGACATGGATGGTTTCGTACTTTGGCAATTTTCGACGATTGATTTACAAGACCCAAGAAAATGCATGCGTTATTGGTTTTCAAATGATTCAACAAACTGTCTTGTTCATTTATTTGAAACCAACTAGCAAAGTAAAATTGAAAAGCATAGTAGTTAGAAACGCAGTTAATATGGTTGAAATGTTTCTAAATGGTTCGTTAATGGAAATGTGTATTTCAGTTCCAACTGATATTTATCTTGATGTAACATTTCTGTTTCAAAGCAATAACTCATAATATTTATACAAACCTCCTGATGTGATCTAATCTATATTACCTATTAATGAAACTTAAAAATCATATTTAGCACTTTGAATGTACGAACTGGAATGTATCTAATTTCTCTTGAAAGAAAAATGGTTCAATTTTTTGTAAATATTTTTTCTTCTGTTGGAAAACAATATAATTTAAAAGTTATTATATTTGAAAAAAAATAGAATATTATTTACTTTTCGAAAAAATATTACCTACTTATAATAACTGTTTCGTCAAGTTGATTCTTTGACATTTTGTGGAAGGAAAAACTGCTTCAGCTCATTTCTTTCGAAATATTATTTACTAGCACTATTGGCGTTATCGAGTGCTATAAACACTATCGTTTCGTCAGAAATCCCTCTAGGGTAGCCGATAAAGTTAATGAATCGTTATTATATGGATATTTGATACCTCTATCAACAATACGGTTGGCGGATCAGCTGGCTGAAAATTATTTATTATTGCTCGCACTTAATTATTTTCCATGAATCGTAGTTACTGGTACGGTACCTACCATAGAGTATTGAATTTAATCATTTCACAAACATTTCTCGAAATAGGGCGGTGATGATTTCTTTCAGATAGCGATATCAATTTTCACTTCAATTGAATATTAAAGTTTAGCTATAGTATTCGTCAATACATGGTGTTTCAAATTCGATCCTCGCCATTGGGATCTCGGAAACTGTGAGGGATACGAAGATGGTTAAACTAGGGCAAAGTTGCGCATTTACCTGACTAACAATATGTCGTTGAGAAAGTTCTGAAATTCCGAGTATATCCGGAGATATCTGGAAAAAATAGAAATTTCGGAAAATGGTTTTTATTTTTTTCTGGCGTCATTTTTCGAAAGATTCGAAAATAAATTGCACTTCCACATTGCCACTTTTTCTCTGCTTCATAATGGTGCTTTCAGATTTGCTATCCGACGTTTCGTCTTCCGGCCACTATCATCAACTTTATTTATCTCATGGACGCTGAATTGGATTCTTTCTGTTTTGAATAGAACCAGATTTTACCTTTTCAATGATGTATCATAAGTTATCATTATTTTTCGAAAAATTGAAGATATTGAAAAAAAAATCTTATACTAGGCTTTGACTTTGATGTTTCTAAATTTGACTTTCAATCTGTTATACTCAATGACATTTTGTTATTGTACAAGTCATTGAATTTTTGTCAAAAAATGGCTTTCACGAATGAAGAAAAAAGAGATACGATACAAATTATTACAAATACGATAGAAACAGTGTTACGATATCGGAAATGTATTAACTTATATTCCGAAGGACGACAACTACATCGAACTATGTTCAAGTTATTGAATCAAAATCTCACCGAGTTTGGTTCGTTTGAAAAGCCAATGAAAAAATACGGAGACAGAATCAACAATCAAAATTTGATAAATGAGGTGTGTATGAGGTAAAATAGACATTTTGCCCTTTTCAATGAAAATATAACTTTGAATAAATAACAATAATTAAGTAAAATGTAATGACAAAAGTAAATCACAGCAAATGCTCAAAATGCTGGACTTGTTCATGATAACACAACTGTGCCCTTCTTCGAATATTATTCACTGCACGATTAGTTTCTCTCCCCCTCAATCTTCCTAACTCAATAACAATGCTGTGTTGAACGTCCTCAATATTTTAATATTCCCTGTGATCATAAACTCTATTTTTCAGTCTGTCCCATAAGAATGTATCCATAACACCTGAGTCTGGAGACCTTGCTGGCCACCTCATCGGCCCATTATTCCCCATCCATTTGTCACTAAACCTTTCAGTCAGGTAATTAGATACTCATCTGGTAGTGCGCGGTGGAGCACCGTCAGAAACCATATCTTGTTATAGTTGGCCAAAGATAGACCATACAAATAGTCTTCGAAAATCGACATTCAAAACTGGTGATAGGTTCCATTCAGAATTCCGTCAAATAAATAAATACCCAAAATTCTATCTTTATAAATTCCTGCCCACACGTTATTACTAAATCGTACTTGAAGTCGAATTTCTTGGAACCGCTGGGGTTGTTTATGCTCCAAATGTGTTCGTTATTTCAATTGAATATCCCACAGTTCGTAAAATTGCTTTCATCGGTCCAAATTACATTTTCCAGGAAAACAGAAAAATCAGTTCTTCTTATTAGCCAATAAAATTCTAATCGCCTTTCGGGATCACCTGGATGCAATTTTTGAGATATGTGTGTTTTGTAACATTTTAAACCGATTTTTTTTTAGATGTCTCCAAGTACTTGTATGTATGTATGGACACAATGTCTAACTTACCTCATTTATCAAATTTTCTTTAGTTTCCTGGTCCATTCTGTCTTCGTATTTTTTCCTCGGCTTTTCAAATGAACCAAACTCTGTGAGATTTTGATCCAATAACTTGAACATAGTTCGAACTATCACATCGATATGATTGTCGTCTTTCGGGATACAAGTTTAAATACATTTAAAACAGAAAGAATTCAATGTAGCGCCCATAAGAAAAAATAAAGTTGATGATGGTGGCCGGAAGACGAAACGTCGGATAATCTAAAAACACCATTATTTAGCAGGGAAAAAGTGGCCATGTGAAAGTGCAATTGATTTTCGAACCCTTCGAAAAATAAAGACAAAAAAATAAAAACCATTTTCCAAAATTTCTGTTTTTTACGGATATCTCCGGATATACTCGGAATTTCAGAACTTTACCAACAGTATATTGTTAGTCAGGTAAATGTTCAACTTTGCCCTAATTTGCTCTCATAGTTTCCGAGATCCCAATGGTGAGGATCGAATTTGAAACACCCTGTATGATGCAAAAAAATTAAATCAAATTTTGTTGAATCATCATTTGCACCATTTCCAAAAAAACAATTTTTTTTTTAATTTTGCTGGTCTGTTATATATTTAAAAGTATACAATACGGTGTAGAGTGAAATTTTTACTTGTGCGATCTACAGAGCTGTACACTCTTCAGTAACTGATACATTTATTTTGGCTTCAAGACAAAATTATGGAGATTTCATTGGCAAGAACAATCAAACGGAATGTTAATCAGGTGTATTATTTTTGGTACCCAACAAAAAAAGGGTATAATTTTGTTAATTTTAATTATAGAAATGAATTTTTAAAAATCTACATTTATTGAAATATGGATAAATAAGTAAGGAAGGCAAGGGATATTAGGTAACTATTTTGGAGGCATGTAATTATGTAGCGTTATAATTTAAAAAAGGCAAAGAGTAATACAGAAGTTGTGAAAGAAAAAATTAGGGTTATAAACTATTATCTAAACTCTAAATCTGAACTAAAATTATAAAGAGAAAATATTTGATTTGTTGTATGTTCGTTTATTCGTTTGTTTACTTGTATTTTTGTACTTGATTATCTCAAAAACTACTTAACCGATTGCAAAAATTCTTCCACCTATAACAGTCTATTTTATTTTGGAAAATTGGAGACCCTTCGAAAATTGCAATTATTTAAATATGATTCATCGATGTAAGTACTCTGTATAATTCTAGAAATATCGCAGAACGGTAATCATGTAGGGTCGATCGGGGCTAATATGATACAAAAATATACACTTTTCACTATAATACCTAACCATAAACATTAAGTCATTTTGAAAAAATACTGGGATATATAATTCGTATTGGTTAGCAAGTTCAGCAAGTTTTTCTACCACATCTTCATTTTCAATAAATGACACATCTTTCGGCTCTTTCCAAAGAAAAACTGTGGTACCTTCATGTGTCTCTTTTATTCGTGTGAATTTTACTCTTGGTTCACCAGTTTCAATATCCATAACTTGACCTACGTAATGCAACACTTTTTTCTTGGTTGCAAATTCAACTAGAACCCAGTCATTGATTCTAGGTGTAGTATGTTGATCATGCATGTCACTATCATTGCAGTTTCCTAAAGTCTTCTCAAATTCCAAGTCTGACTCTTCTTCTCTCTGCATGGCTTGTATAATGTCGGAATCACTGCTATCCTCATCTGCAAAATCAATTTCACTCCGGATATCTGATTTGCTGTCTGACGAAACCGTTATTTTCTTACGCTTCTTTTGTTTTCTTTGTTTTTCCTGAATTATCTGACTCTCTTCCTTTCTTGTTATTTCGTCTTGGGTAGCATTTTCCGCTGGTTGGGTTTCATGGGTGCCTGATATGGTTATTTTCTTATGTTTCTTATTCACTCCTCCCCCACTCCTCACAAAACAAAACAAGTTGAAATCCAAGAAAGTTACAAAAACTAATAAAATGCACAATTTTCAAGGTTTTGCAATATCAAGAAAGCCCCTTCAGCTGTATCACAATAGCCCCAATGTTTGTATCAAAATAACCCCCTTATTTATATCGAATTAGCCCCCTATATGTGATTTCATATATCTCGTGATAAGATTACCTATTTTGAAGTTTTCAATTGTAAACATAAAGCTATCTTCCCCCAATACGGGTGGCGCATAAAAACATTTCTACCTAAATAAACAACGGAGTTCGAATAAAAGTTCACAGTCGGTCACTGAAATTTTTTTTGCTTAAAAAAATCACTGCTGATTATTCATTTTTTTATTACCTTACCTTACCATGCAATATTGAGAAATTCGTTATGCCCAACAATAATAGGATGTATTACTTATTCAGTATTTTTTTAAACTATTTTTGGCACAAAGCACGTAAATATTCTCCTGGTGTATCATATTAGCCCCATTTTTCATTGTGTATCACATTAGCCCCGATTGACCCTATATGTGAATAACTTGAACAATCTGTTTATGACTGATAACGAAAATGCAAATCAATTGTAGGTTCCTATTTTTTCATTCTAAGAGACTAATTAGATTTTGATCGACATTATCATATTGATCAGATCATCTTTATTGCCCTCATATACCTACCTAATAATAAAGTGATATAATTATAATAAAGTATTGATGAACATAGTGACTGCTTGCTGTGTTGAACTGTATATGGTTAAGATCAGAATGATGAATGAAAAAAAAACTAGATGAAGAAAATTGGTTTGCATCTCCTGAAGACGCCTACTTGGTTGGTGAAACGCATGTCGAGAAGAGTATTGCTGTTGTGGAGATTGACAAAAGTACTTGTTTTGTATTTATTCTACGCCAGAGGTGCCAGATAAAGTTAAATAACAAGTTACTTCATCGCGGATAACCCATCGACTTGTTCACGACCAGTTTTGAGAATTGTCTCCATTGCAGAGAGCATCTACTGGCAAGCCCCCCAACATTTTCCCTGCAGTTTTAGGCAAAATATTCCTGTTTCCTCTGGAGTTTATACAGGGTAAACTGCATCGAGCAATTGTGGGAAAACTATAATTAGAAAGAATCTGAAAATTTAACAGTAGATATACTAAAGTCGATGGGGGCAACTCTGCTAAAATATTTTCAAAATGGTGGCACTTCTGGTTATGCCGGAAGTGGCTGTCAACTCTAACTATTTTAAATGGAACACCCTATATATTATTACATTTTTAGATTCTACATCAGAATTTAAATACTTTTTGTGCATGATGCCCTATATCTAAGTCTAACAGTTTTTGACATATTTAAGTTTTTATGTCAAAAATTATGTTTGCAAGACCCTATAATTATTATCAGTTTCTCCTATAAGGGAACCTTGCACATTGCTTCTTATAGATCCAAAATTCTTAAAATTTTGTATAATTTTCTTGACAGTATTTCGGAATAGGTATCCTCATACGAAGTTACCCTTATTTTTAAAGCTTAATACGATTAAATCATAAAAATGGGGGATTTCCTTTTGAAAAAAGTTACTTTGGTCGGTTTATTAAATTTAATTATTCTTCTTTTTTGACCACCCTGTATTATTAATTATCGAAATTTCATATGAAGTCAATTAAATTTGGTTATACTCTACAAGGAACCCGACCAAAATTGGAAAAATTGGAAATTATTATAGGGTCTGCAAACATACAACTTGAATATGTAAAAAACGGTTAGACTTAGATATAGGTCATTATACACAAAAAATATTTGTATTCTGATGTAGGATCCAAAAATGTGATAATATATAGGGTATTCCACTGAAAATAACGAAGTTGAGCCTACTTCCGGTATAACCGGAAGTGCCGCCATCTTGAAAATATTTTAACCGAGTTACCTCCATCGACTTTAGGATATTGTCAAATTTTCAGATTTTTCTTAATTATAGTTCTCCCACAATCGATCGATGCAGTTCCTGGAGTTGCAAATTTTTGAACTTTTTTTAGCTGCTATATAATATGTCTTTGACAAATTCACCATTTTTAGTATACGTTTCCGAAAGCAAACCTAATAATATATTTGACGGTAATGCCGTTGCATCAACTTAAAAATGAAAATAGATGGGTTTTGGCTACTAACCTTCAGGTATTTGTTACCATAATCAGTCACGGAAAGGGATTCGGAGATATCCACTTCTAGTCTCTTACATAGTTATAATCTCTACATTATTCCCAATGTTACGAAAACGGATGATCAGTGTTGTCTCATGTGATCCAAAGGTTTTTCAATGCTGAAGCGACCTCCTGCTTAAGTACCATGCAATTATTCTTGTCTTTTGTGCGTTTTCACTTTCCTGAAATGAAAAACGAATGGAAAAGTGGAGAGAAAATTACTAAACTTTGAATAGTAACTTGCCCTTCACATTTGATTTAATTTAATTTCTTTCATTTCATTGGAGTAAAACTCCATTAATGCCAAGAATAGCTTGTGTACCCCCCCCCCACAAAAAAAAACATTAGCACGATATTTATATGTAGTTGGTCCGTCACTGATATGTGTTCTCGGTATGATTATTTCGTCTGGGCTCTTCCAATTGCGATGTAATAGGTCATCGCGTAGATAAAGATGACACTAAACCCAGTGGATATTGTTAATTTCACTTTACTTGTAGTCTTATAATCAAACTCCAATATTGAGCCAGCTTTGAACTAAACTAATAAAATTGTTTTTCTAATCGTTCGGGGTCGCGTTAACGAACGTAATACCTATCGACGTTATATCTTCTCGGTTGTTTTTTTCACGGACTATTTTTCCCGCCCCTTGATCTAAAAACTTCATTTCTTTTCCCTATATTATTGGTACACACCCCTCTTTTCAGATTTCACGTTCTTGATTGGTAGGTTATCTTTTTATAAATAATATGCTCAGTTACTGTGCATTCTGGTTTCAGAGTTTTATCATTTAAGTATGGCATTTACCAATAGGTAAAACCTAACTTCTATACTTGTATTTCGATGTCCTTTGAATAATCGGTAACTGAATAATGTTCTTGAGGCTTGCGGATAACGCAAAGATAATCACTATGTCTGACACATATTCCTGCAAGGTATTCTTTGATTGCTGATTTCTTCTCTTGAATTGTTTGCAGTAAACTTGAATAACTTTTTTCGAGATCAATTGCCCTAACACCAAACTGATATTTTTGCACTCGACGCGCGTTTCGCCTACAAAGTAAGCATCCTCAGGTGAAGAAAATTGATACCTAGTCTAGTCTGGTTAATCCTTATATACTAAAATTTGTTACCTGAGGTTGTATACCTGGAGTCCAATATGGAATTTCTCGTAGTAATTATTCTCTTCCTAACAAAGATTAAAAAGCGGGCTAAACGGGATGGGTCCCTCATCGCCATTCATGCTGTTCTTACATTTTGCTATTTCTAGACTCTCACATGCATCGAGTAGCCTGGTGGCATGCACATGCTTGATCAGTTTCGGATTGTTTTCACCAATTCTGTGGTCCTTGTCTAGAGCATGTTGGGCGACACTGGATTTTTCTACCCTTCCGTATTTCATGTGTGCACAATGCTCCTTGAAGCGGGTTTTAATCGCTCGTCGGCTCTGGCCGATGTATTTGCTGTTGCAATCTTGACAACTGATTTCGTAAATCCCCGACCTTTCTGTGTTTTCTAGTCTATCTTTTGGATTACCAAGAAGCTGTTGCAATTTATAAGAAGTTTTATATATGCAACTTTCATATTTACTTTATCGAATATCCGTTAAAGCCCTCTCGTGTATTGGGGTTCACCAAAGGTTCCAATCTCATCGTTATGCAGTAAACTTGTTTCAGGTATTGTTCTTATCGCATGTCCCGAGCTCCAATAATCCCATCGTATTCATTTCGCATATCAGGAACATATGGACCTCGACAACTCTCCATCAAAAATTGGAGGCTATGATAAAAATCATATATTATGTCCAGAAGGGGCCTATTTAGCCATGTGGCCAATTTCTTTTTCGGTATTTATATAACTTGTGTTTTCCGAATATTTAGTTGTTTGCTTTCATTACCCGATGAATCTAACAATAGTGACTCACTGGCGAACTCGCCATCTTTATGCTTATCCAAATTATTTCGAATATGCTCATCATTACCTTCGCCGGTTTTTTTGAATTGTCCTCGGAAAATCACGAAATTTATTTCATGTGCTTTATAACCCGGGTGAACTCATTTTTCAATGCAACGTTTCATTCATTGATTTCCATCATCAATATATGTTTTTTAAATACGGACCTGTATATTGTTTTATACATTTTCGTAGTCATTATAATCACAAATTTGTTGATGTATCACAACATCTATATTTCCCGACATTTCTTCCCGAAACCACATCATCACTATCATTTTTTATTAGGAGCCAGAATTTCCGAATGTTACTGAAATCCAGAGTTCTCCTGTCTATCCAAATTATTTCATTAGGATTATAAATATTTGTATTCACTGAAATCCAACTAAATTTCTGTCAGGGTCGTCTTGAAAAAGATAGACCAATAATCTTTGTATCAATACCAAGCCATTTATAATTTCCAAATGTCTTTTGAAAATTTGTAGCTACCCAAAAATGTCTGTTCAGAATCTCTGGCAATGTATCAGGAATTGTTTCCTGAACGACGACAACCTAATCACAGATATTTTCAACGAATCGAAAATACTTTACGAATGTACGGTTACTGAATGTGGTGGCGATAATGAAATCGGCGTTTTAGGATTTGTGGAAATTAAAAAAATTGAGAACAAGGAAGTATCTCTGAGGGATTTTGCTCATAATTCGGCCATATCCACTACGTCCGTACGGAAAATTTCGAAGAAAAATAAATTCAAGCCTTATCGAGTCAGGAGAGTTCATCTTAAACAGGAGAAAAGTTTGTTGTAGATGGATCATTAGAAAATTTCGCCAAGAAAATGAAATTTGTAAAAATGTTGTGGTGTGATGAAAGTACATTTACCAATAACGGATGGTTCAACAGGAATATACTTTATCATTGGCGACAAGAAAATGAATATTTACATAGAGTTACCAATTTTCAAGAGAGATATGGTGTTAACGGATGGTTTGGTGTTCTTGATAATGAAATTATTGGCCCCCACTTTTTTGAAACATCTCTGACCGGAGAATTATACTTGGGTTTCTTATCAGTGACTCTAATTGAGTTATTAGAAGATTTGCCACAAATATGAGTATTTCCAACACGACAGAGCTACACCACATCGCAGGAGAATCTGTAGAGATTTCCTCAATACAACTATGCCAGGAAGGTGGATAGGAAATAATGGTCCTATTGAATGGCCACCACGTTCACCGGACCTTTCTCTTCTAGATGTTTCGTTGCGGGGAATCATAAAATATAAAGTATTCAGAACAAATTTTGAAAATATTGAATTGAAAGATTCAATAAGGAATGCCTGCATCGCTATCACTCCACAGATGTTAGAGAACTGCCACAAGCACACTATTTCTAGAGCAAGTATTTGTTTAAGAAATGATGGAAGACAATTTGAACATCATTTGATGCGATATCGCGTGAGACGGTAACTTAAAAAATGTAACGTGAGACATTCCGTTATGGTGTTCAATCATTTATTATTTTGTAACATTTTCTTTCTTTTTCTTTCTGTCTTTTTTTCAATGTGATGTATTAAAGATACTGTTAACTATGTGTTACAACAATAGTTTGATATTTGATTTTTCATTGAATAAAAAAAGTTAAATGATAGAATATTGATGATGTGGCTTCGGGAAGAAACGTCGAGAAATACATATGTTGTGATATGTCAACGAATTTGTAATTATAATGACTACGAAAATGTATAAAAATATATATTGATAATGACATTCAATGAACGAAACGTGGCATTGAAAAATGAGTTCACGCAGATTATAAAGCACATAAAATATCTCAGAAACCGTTGATGATTTTATAGATCTGAAAATACCAGTGTGTTGCATCCCTAAATAGGCAATTTTTGTTCAGTGTTAGTCAAATTCAACTTTTTTTTTAAATAAAAAAGTGCATTTCTAGATCGAATTCAACAAAAAGTTACTTGAAAAAGTTGTGTCTACGACAATTTTATATCCATATGCCAAATTTTATGCAACTAGGATGAAGTTAACTTTTTGCTTATTTTTGACAGATATCCCCTTTATTTTAAAAAACAATTTCGGTTAATTGTCATCAATTCATGTATACATAACAAACTCATCATGGAGTTTAACTCTTCTGATAAATTTTTACTTATACGGACATTTTTAGAGAGAAATTAAAAATGTGCTATAAAAATTTTGACATGACTGGTGCAAAGTTTCAATCACTTGGATATTTTCTTAAACAAACGTCAGTACCTTCAATTTTGAAAAAGCAGACACAACTCAAAAACTGCAATAAGTATTAATAAAATTACTAGAGTTGAAATTACATTAAAATTTCAATATTCAGTATTTACAGATTATTTATAAACACTAACTAGGGCGGTAAGGATGGTTAATCACGTTGAATAAAATTTTTAAGTAGGTCTTGACAAACAAAATGCATGCTATGGTAGTGTCAAGTTGTTGATTTACTTGTCAAATTTTTAACAGTTATTGTTGCACTAATGTTGTCTCTTCAGGAAAGAATAGAAATAGTTTCAATATGTGGTGAGAATACACCAAACCGGCAAGTAGCTAACATTTTTAATGAACGGCATCCAGGAAAAAATGTTCAACATACTACTGTGTCAAGGATACTGTCGAAATTCAGAGAAACAGGATTCGTAGCAAATCAATTTAAAAAAAGCACACTCCAAGTAAATATGATGAGGACGCCCAACTTAACATTTGTTTAAAAGTTATTGAACACGGACAAACGAGCATAACCAATATTATGAAAAATACCGATTAACACATTAAAAGAACGCGATTTTGATGTCCGTTTGGGGTTTTCATTCTGGTTTTAAGGAGAGAGAGAAGAAAATGTAAAGTTTCCGTATAAAATTTTATGGATAGATGAGGCAACGTTCTCTTCAAATGGAACGGTAAGTTCTCAAAATTGCCGATGGTGGGCCCAAGAAAATCCCAATTTCACAATTGAATGTGGTGATCAGTATTCCTTTAAAACTAATGTATGGTGTGGGACACTTAACGACCAAATAATTGGGCCATTTTTCTTTAGGAAAAATTTATCATCCGTCGGTTATCTCAACCTTTTGATTAATGAGGTTAGTGAAGTTTTAGATAATATGCCTTTAAATATTAAATACGACCTATGGTATCAGCTTCATGACGCTCCAATACATCACACGATTGCTGTAAAACAGTCCCTCCAACAAATGTTCAGAGGCAAAGTTATTGGACGTAACTGGGAACATTATTGGCCACCTAGATCACCCGACTTGACGCCTTTAGACTTTTTCTTGTGGGGTTACCTGAAACAAAAAGTGTACCGAAGTAGACCATTTACTGACATACAACATCTGGAAAATATCATTTGCGAGTGCTGTGCAAATATAAATCCCCGATTCATTAAAAATGAAGTTACAGATGTCAGTAGAAGAACCATAATTTGTATCGAACGTGGAGGATGACATACTGAAATGTAGGCTATAAGTGTTTGACAACCTCATTTAGATCAATAAGTAATTTTTTGTACCCATTTGTATTTTCTATAATATTATTGTTGTTTAAAATTTATAATAATAATAGTTCTATCGAAATTATTTGGATTTTTTTAGTTGCCTCTGCTTTTTCGAAATCAAAGGTTTGTTTAAGAAAATAGCCAAGTATTTTACTACATTTATTATTATTATTATTAGTATACTCTAGGAAATAACTGTGATCATGCAAGAGAAAAAATCTATCATATACAGGCTGATTCACGGTGGATGGCACATTAGACGTTTCTGGTGAACCAGACAACGGATCACTTTGAAAATTTAATGGAGGGCATATTCGGACATTCTCTAGCCAACTAAAATATTTTCGACAATGCGGTATTGCCGCTTCTATTAGAAAGCAGTAGCAACTTTTATTTTTCAAATGGAACACTCTGTATATAATATTATTTTTGGAATCTCCAACAATTGCCCGACAACTTTTCTTGATATTTCCGTATACCTATCTGTTACCGTTTTCGAAATAAAAATTAATTTCAATTTTTTTCTTCGAAAATCATGACTTCTAAAAATGCCGATATCTTTTAGTTAAGAAGTACTATGATATCGAAATTTGGTTTGGAGTTAGGTGATACTTGGACACTTCCCACACGTCAGCCTAATCTCCGTTACTTCAATACAGGGTGGTAAAAAAATACAGTTTTTTCGTTTGCTTGAAAAAGTTGCTGAAATTTGATTATTTTAAATGGAACACCCTGTATATTATTGAAAATTCGGAAAGCTGCTGAAATTTGCTTTCTTTCTATGTATATCATACCTATACCTAACTAGTCAAGTTTCGGACTTATGAACATTTATTTGTGAAAATGTCCCTTCAGAATGGTATTTCCATTCGGTATTTGGTAAGCAGGCCATGATTACTATTTGACAGTAGCGTTGTGACATTCTCCTAATAATATCGACATTTTCGTCACTTCAGAAGTTGCAAATACCTTCAAAACGATGGAACAAAACTATTCAAACAAAGTTCTTATGAATTTGTTTATTATTTTTGGACAGTGTGACAAAATTATCAGCAGAACATGTAGAAAGTTCAATGAAATGTATCCGAATCTACCGCCAATGAACCTCAAGAAATTTATACGAATTCAGAACAATTTCAATATGTTTGGATAAACTTTATTAAAGCACTTGAAATTGGAAATATTGATATGAATAATTATAAAAAAGTAAAACAATCATGTGGAATATTTCAAAATATGTTCGAATCGCTGGCCGTTCACTTCCAAGCACTTTAAAATGCGGGTGTTGACTGCAATGCGGGTGTTGACTGCTTTCGTGGTGGCAGATCTGATTTCATTGGGATCCAAATCTTCAAATGTTTGGGCAATCCTTTTTAACAATTCATCTCACGAACGCACGGGTATTTTGTAAACTGTTTCTTTAAACATTCCCCACAAATAAAAATCTAATGGATTAAGATCGGGTGATCTCGCTGGCCAATTCCATGGTCCCAAGCGCCTCATCCACCGATCGTCAAATAGTCTATCCAGTTCTGCGCTCACTTCTCTTGTGCAATGTGCAGGAGCTCCGTCTAGTTGGTACCAACAGTTTCGATAATCTTCGAGTGGCAGATTATCCACGAAACTGTCTACAGTATTCTCCAAAATATTCAGGTAGCTTCTGGATGTTAATGACTCCTCGTATATCACGTACCTCAATTTGTTGTCCATCAACATGCAGAAGACATTAAAACTAAATTTTTCTTGAAATCCGGCTTCTTTTGTGACGTGAGGATTTTCACTGGACCAATAATGACGATTTTTTCTATTGAAAATCCCTTCTCTCGAAAATTTCGATTCATCAGTCCAAATAATTTTATTTAAAAAAAGTGGATCTTCTTGAATGCGTGTCAACAACATTTCACAAAATTCTACTCTCTGTTGAGGATCTTGAGGCTTCATTGCTTGAATTTTGGTGAATTTATAATCATGCATTTTATGTCTTAGCAAGATTCTTTGAACCGATGAATATTTTATACCCAAATCTTCTTCAGCACTTCTTATCTATGACTCGGGAAATGCGTGAAAATATGCTAAGACATTAATCTGGTTGTCTTCGAAAGTTACGGGTCGAGGCAAGTTTCTTGGTGCTTTTAAAGTTGATCCAAATGCATTGAAATTGTTCTGAATTCGTATAAATTTCTTGAGGTTCATTGGCGGTAGATTCGGATACATTTCATTGAACTTTCTACATGTTCTGCTGATAATTTTGTCACACTGTCCAAAAATAATAAACAAATTCATAAGAACTTCGTTTGAATAGTTTTGTTCCATCGTTTTGAAGGTATTTGCAACTTCTGAAGTGACGAAAATGTCGATATTATTAGGAGAATGTCACAACGCTACTGTCAAATAGTAATCATGGCCTGCTTACCAAATACCGAATGGAAATACCATTCTGAAGGGACATTTTCACAAATAAATATTCATAAGTCCGAAACTTGACTAGTTAGGTATAGGTATGATATACATAGAAAGAAAGCAAATTTCAGCAGCTTTCCGAATTTTCAATAATATACAGGGTGTTCCATTTAAAATAATCAAATTTCAGCAACTTTTTCAAGCAAACGAAAAAACTGTATTTTTTTACCACCCTGTATTGAAGTAACGGAGATTAGGCTGACGTGTGGGAAGTGTCCAAGTATCACCTAACTCCAAACCAAATTTTGATATCATAGTACTTCTTAACTAAAAGATATCGGCATTTTTAGAAGTCATGATTTTCGAAGAAAAAATTGAAATTAATTTTTATTTCGAAAACGGTAACAGATAGGTATAGGGAAATATCAAGAAAAGTTGTCGGGCAATTGTTGGAGATTCCAAAAATAATATTATATACAGAGTGTTCCATTTGAAAAATCAAAGTTACTACTGCTTTCTAATAGAAGCGGCAACACCGCATTGCCGAAAATATTTTAGTTGGCTAGAGAATGTCCGAATATGCCCTCCATTAAATTTTCAAAGTGATCCGTTGTCTGGTTCACCAGAAACGTCTAATGTGCCATCCACCGTGAATCAGCCTGTATATCGAGGTCCTAGTTAGCTACTGAATAGTTTTAAAAAAACATATAATACAACTTCAAAATTATTCAAATCTTCACTGAATATTGATGATGGCAATCGTGGGAATTATTAAATTGGACGCCGCCACCTGCACTTTTCTGGCACAAAAGCAATGCTCTACCGCCTACTTTCCGATTGAGCATTCATGCCATTATTCCCTAGAATTCCACGGTGGTTTCAGTGAAAGTCATTAATCTAGTTCAAATATGTTGGCGTCACCTGTTTACTAACATCGAAAATATGTAATAAGTTACACCTTTCCATCAAAAAATAACGATTCATGTACTCTAATTAAAAGATATTTCAGATCATATAGCTTTCCTTATCTTCTTCATGAACTTCAATGAGTTGATCACGTGAACATTGTTTTTGTCCCAGTAACAGCAAAAATAAGCTACCTTAATGAACTAATTAATAATGACGGGATGGTAAACGTATTTCCTCCAGAGCAATAATACATTTTCTAACACGAAATTTTCGAGCCATGGAAAATACTACATATTTGAATATCAATAAATATTCTACAGGAAAACTGAAGGCCTATAAACTGGAATTGTACTTCTTTTCTTCATCCACAGCGGTCACCTTATTTTTAGTTACTAGATATTTAAACAAATAGAACAAATGTTATTTAAAACAAATAGTTGCCCTGTTAATAGGTTCTTCGCTTTGATATAGTTAGAGAAAATTATACATTCTCTTGGTTCTGTCCATGTTGGTAACAATAAATGACAAAATTGTTTTATAGTATCAGATACAATTTAAAAGTGGACCGTTATCATATCTATTGAAAATTCATATGAAAAAAACCTCAATTCGACACTGTTCACCTAATACACAATTGACCACATGATTTCTCTTCCATTTTTATTGTTTATGCATTAGAACAGACCTTGAGTGAAATGTTTGTAAACGAAAATATTTGTTGTCGAAATAAAGTGCATCAGAAATTTACATATGTAAATATTTGGGTAACAAGTTCGATTAAGAAGTGGGTCGACAGATTAGAAACGACGAAAAATTATTCAAATTGAATGGTCTGATTCATGTCTGTCAAACCGATCAAATAATCTATTAATGCCGTCGACCACATACGTACACATTTGTCACTATTTGTTTATGTGTTATGACCTATTTGGTGCATTGTGTTTTGTTTTCTAATGGCTGCTAGCCATTACCGAAGTAATATACAGACAGCGATTAAGTAGTAGATCACAGAAATGTTATTTTCAAAAATAGATAGTAAAAGCTACTTCCGAGCAGTGCTCGAAAACTTGAGTGCTCTTATCTTTGATAAATGTCTTATGTTACTTTTAACGATGTTTTCTTCATAAAATCTAGATTGTTGAGTGTGGATGGAAGAATGTAGTCACTTTACATACAGAGTACCGAAGTTACTTGAAATTTTCAATGAGAAGTGAGCTAGGGATATAATTTTATAGGGATTTTTTATTTTTTGGTTAGCTGCTTCCGAAAAATCTTGTTCGAAAGTTCCGAAATTAATTCAGAACTTATTCAATTAACACTTCATTGTGAGGTTTCTACTAAACAATTTACAAGTCAACACATGTTTCAATATAAGTCTGCATCAGGTCTGCACAGAGGGTGGTTTTGCATAGACAAATATATATATATATATATATATATATATATATATATATATATATATATATATATATATATATATATATATATATATAAATTCTGTGAGAGACCTTTTGGTCACTTTGGATACCTACTAAATTAGCATTTGATATTCATATCAACAAAGTTGTTCGAAGGAGTCTTTCGGAGTCTTCGGAATGAATGTAGTTTCTAATTAAGGGTTTAACTTTCTTTTGTGGAATTTTTATATTCAACATTGAAGATGAAGATCCGCAACAATTGTAATAAGATATATATAGGACAAACAAAAAACAATTTATAAACCCGCATAGCTCTTCATAAAAGTAATTGTAAAAATTTGAAACGAAATTCGTATGCTCTAACACAAAACGTTCTAATGATCATTCAGTCAATTATACACGAAAATTCTCCATTTCTAACCTGATTAAAATAAAAGGCAATTTCTGGAAATGACTGAAATTAAAATTAAAGAAAACAATGTCAACAAAAAGACAGACATCGCCAACCTCAGCAAAAGGTATTCATTTTTACTAACAAAAAATAAAAAACCTGAATACATCCTGTTATATTTACACAATATAAATCACCATGATAAACGACATTTAAAAAAGTATTTCACATTATTCAATGTCAAAAAGTTGTCATTTTCATGTTGAAGACTTTTTCCAAAATTGAAATTTCCAAATTAAATATCCTCACATAGCACAGGTATGCTGTTTTATGTGTTATTATGTGATGTTTGTGTTGTGATGTGTTGTTTTTCCGGGTGTTCATCCGTTGTGTACTATTCGATACTCGACGTTTCGATATATATATATATATATATATATATATATATATATATATATATATATATATATATATATATATAGATGACAGCACGACCAGCTGTCGAAAGCGCTCGCAGATAATCAAATGAAAGTTATAGAGCTTCAAATCCTTTTTGTAACTTACATTAATAGTAAAATACTGAAAATAAAGGAAAAATTAGTCGCATCATCCAATATATATATATATTGGTCGTTCTACCCAATAACGAATTATTTGGGGGGACTTAATTTCGTGTTAATGCTTAAGATATAGTTCAAACTTATTAATAAATATTATGGAAACTTCAAAATTTGGTCATGATTTGAAAAAAATAGTTGATTCAACCAAATCTCCAAATGAAAAAGCTCTTCCTTAGTAATATATTAAACGTAATTATTTTTTCCAGGGTATCTTCCGTTTGGCATGCGAAAATGTGTTGAAAACGATGAGGAAAGGAAGGGAAACTCTTTTGACCTTATTGGAGGCTTTCGTTTATGACCCTTTGATAGATTGGACTGTCAGCGGCGAAGTATTAGCTGGGACCACTTTTGGAGGAATGACCACAGATAATAGTTCCAAACAGACCAAGAAAGAATTGGAAAAAGAAGTAGTGTTGTCCATGTTCAATGTTAGGTGTACCGAGATGAAAGCAGAATGGAATGAAAATAAGTGAGTTGATTGAACATTACTGTATCAACATAAATGTTTGGCTGAAAACAAATTTGTTAATGATGTGATAGGAGTATTCAACAAAACAAATATTATTGGACGGGTGTGAAGTTATCCACATCCACAAAGTACACTGAGAAAAAAAGATTGATTTTTTTTTCATATAACGACTTTGTATACCTACCATTTTTAAACGGTTTTATTTAGCTTGTCTTATTTGTTTCTTTGGGTCAAATTTAGTAATTGAAGTTTGAGCTCCTTCGTGTTGACAGATAAATCTGATATTTGGTACACACATTCAATTTTGATGACAATACAATTTAATAAATTTTATATAATTTTGAATCCAAGATGGCTGCAGCTACAAAATAGCGGATTACAAATTTTTTCACAATTACCTCAATATGGGTATCAAATGACAGGGCTTGACTAGTACTATATATAGTAGTGCACTATGAAAAAGATGTAAATCCAATATAATCTACACAAAGAACTTTGTCAACTCAGAATCGATTGGGATACAAGCATAGATCTCCCACCCAAGTCAATTTTGTATTGTGTCGAGGACTGTGTGACGTTAGGGTGGCTAAAAGTGATACATTGTTAGCGATACACCACCCAAGTCAAGATAATGGGTTAAAACGTGCCGAGAACGGTGTGGTATTAAGGTGGATAAAAATTAGAAACTGAAAAGTTGAGAATGAAATAAGTTAAAAAAATTATGTTAAACAGTTTAATTGAAAAAACAAAGATAATGATGATGTGTATAATGTACTAAAAGTGAAAAATAATTCGGAAGCAGTCATTACACCACTCTCATTAATGTACTAAAAGTACAGTCCGAATTATTTTTTAGCTTTCAGTACATTATCTACATTCATATTATTATCCCTTTTTTTTCAATAAAATCTTTAACTTAAAAAAAATTACTTATTATATTCAATACGATAATATTCTTATTGACCGAGTTAAACGATTATGGACATACAGGTTTGCTTACTTACTTATATCGCCACGTTAAACAAGCACCGAGTAGCACTGGTGACACTTTTAGTAGCTGCCATAAGACTGTGTTTATGATGCACTGTTTGGAACCTTTGGTGTAGTAATGAATATTACTGAAGTTTCTTCCCAACACCAAATCGTTATTTTTAACACCTCGACACGTGTTTCGATCACCAAGTGATCATCTTCAAAGAGGAAGATTAAAACTAAGAAGATGATCACTAAGAAACAGATCCCCAAGTGATACATCTTTGAAGATGATCACTAGGTGGTCGAAACACGTGTCGAGGTGTTAAAAATAACGATTTGGTGTTGGGAAAAAACTCCAGTAATATTCATAAGGCAACATTTTTTGAGGATTATTTTCGGACAGTATTACAATGTTTTTGTTTATTTTGATTAAATTTTTATTTAACTATACCAATTATCTTTCTGAAACATTGAGTTTGTTATTGTGAAAGTCTTATTTTTTTGTGCTTTTGGACATTTTTTAAACTGTAGACTCCATATAAGACTCTGTTGTTTTCTTCCTTTTTGAGGTTTGTGTTTTGCCATGTTGGAACTTTTTTGTTTTTTTGAACATTTTTAAATTAAATTAAGATAAAAATTTTAAATATTAACATTTTTGCAAGCAATAGCAATAATTGTCTAACCATTAAATAACCTTGTAATTTTTAGTTAAAATGCCTGGTCGTATTTGTGCATTGTCAACTTGCAAAATCAATCAGTTGACTCTAAAGAAAAGTGGTGTTACTGATGTAATATTTCACTCTTTTCCTATTGCTAAGGATATGGTTTCCACTACTTTGCAAAAAGAATGGATTCGTTGCTCAAATTAGAAGCCTCGGTCCAAATGAACATCCTAGTCCATTAGAAGTAATTTACCGAATCAGAATGATCATTCTGGAAAAAATTCTACCATCCTCCAGGCTGCAGTGAATACTGAAGAACCGATTATAGAAGAATATATTACTCCAAATGTCACGAAAAAGGTGGAAATTGAAATTCACGCAAACACGATTTTAGAGCAGACAATAGGATCAAATTACAGTAGCTCATTTTCATCTAGTAGATCTGACATTTCTACTAACATTCAACTTCAAATACAAATATTACAGAAATAACAGAGGACCCTTTAGAATATATTGCTGGATACTTTGCTAAAGAGCATAAAAATGATCTACCTGGTTTGGGCAGATGATCATAATTATAAGATTACCTTACCATAATTATAAGATACCTTCTTGGGTCTAGCAACTTTCATTGGGAGGTCTTATTAAACCCACAGATAATTGGTTAGAAAAAATTAAAAAGTGGAACAAGCTTTTCGAAAAACATCATTTAAATGTATTTAGAAAAGGGTCAGGAGATGTAAAAACTCATTAAAAAAATTTGCTAAAAGGGAAGATTTTCCTTTAAATATTATTTTTGAATTTTGCAAACTGAGAGCAATTATCAGAATGAAATATAATAACTTAAAGGCCGACAAAAATAGGTCACTTAAAAGAAATTTAAACAATTCTGATAATAGAAAAAAATCGAAAATTAAATATAGTAATACATTAGTCCTTGGAACTTATTTTTCTACATTCATGCAAAAAAATTAATTCAAATATATTTAGTGTCTAGCTTCATCATATTGGACACAATTTAGCAAGATATGTTTCACTGTTAGCCTCTGTCTACATATTAAATTGGAGATTTATCAATTTCATCATTTATGGAACAAAGTTTAAGTTAAATTATTCTATCTAAATTTCTCATTTTCTTAATAAAAAATAAAATCCGTATCATGTATTTTCTGTCAGATAAATAAAAAAAGTTGTTGCACCTATAAACAATTTATTACTTACATATTTTTGATTATCAAGCGTTTATTATAAAAGATGGAACAAAAAGTTATAAAAATTTTTTTTAGATAATACTATTATCTAAAACAAAGTTCATTACAAAATTTTTGTGTTTCTTACAGTGTTCACGAAAATAATAAAAAACTGATGAAACCTCTTACTTTTAAAAAGGGGAAAATAGCTCGCCCTATCATCCACAAAAGAAAAATTTTTACTTAGTATTAATCCATTTATATTAAGTATTTAATCCTATATAAAAATTATATTTTAATAAGGGATTTACATGAAATTTGTTTATTTTAATTTAAAAGTGCAGTACCGAATCAATCCAGAGTCACCATTACGTCACGAGATCACGTGACGTGTCTAACAAAATCGCAAAAATAAACAATCCTGTATGTCCCTAATCGTTGGACTGAGTTAGTGAAAAAAAATGTTTTAACTTTTAAGCCATCAGTAGGGGTGAAAATAAGGTGGAAATATTTTTTAAAAAATCGTAACATGAAAAATCGACTTTGTACACCTATCAAACTAATATATGTTATTCTTGATGGCCGTATCAACAAAAAAACTTCACGTCATAGGTTTTCAGGCCGTCTGAGGGGATGAAATGGGGTGGAAAGTTTTGATAATCGTATATCATCGAAATTTGAATGTACACCTAAAAGATTGAGATATGTTATTCCTGATGACCGTATCGACAGAAAAAGAACTTCACGTCATAGTTTTCAAAGCCGTCTGCGGGGGTGGAAATGGGGTGCGTTGCATAGAACTAATATGAACAGGCTGACAATGACATTTGAAAACAGGTTCTGTACTTGTAATTTTCGATTATACGATTTTTTTAAAGTTATCACCCCATTTCCACCCCCTCAAACAGCCTGGAAAATTCTGACGTGGAGTTCATTTTGTCGATTTGTAATCCATAACACATTGGACACGAAAGGCGCTTGTCGCCTCGCCGATTATATCTTAGCCTCCATCTTTTGTACAGGTTATTCTAGTTTCCGAACTGAAGAGGTGGAATTCGATCTTTCAGGATGGAAAAGTGCCTCTTTTGTGAGAACAGCAAAAACCTCTTCATACCCTTGAGTCAGTTGTTACGACTTCAGCAGCCTATCTTCAGTTGATTTTGTGTATTACATACACTACTGTTTTTGATATTTCTAGGATCGATGTGTCAGAATTTGCCTATTCATACCATCTTTTTATGAATCTCTAGCTGAATCCACCTTTACTAAGGCAATAGTCTAAGCAAAACATATACCGAACAAATATGTCCCCTTCAAATTTCACCATTTTTTTGTTATCTGCAAAGTATATAAAGAATATTTAAATTCAATTTCACAATTTTAGATACTTGAGTAGTGAATGTTGTTTTTGTTCATGAACAAAATGAAAACTCAAAAAAATTGTAAATTTCAGAGAGGAAATACTCAACGAGATTCCCATCCTAGAAAAAGGTTTAGATGCTTACTTAGAGCTCAATATTGAGATATCCAAAATGGAAGATGAACTACAAGATCTTCACCAACAATTAGCTCTCGTGAAAGAAGCGGAAGCTCAAGGACATGGTCACTCCTTGTATGTCTTGCCATCGCTTTATGATACTTATCATAAGAATCAATTAACCGTGAATATCGCTCGAAAAGATTTGAGTGGAATTGTTGAGGATTGCGAGAGGCATATTGAAATATACAACAACCTCCTAGCATCTTACGAAAGGCAGCAATTCTCTCAGTGGTTGGTCGATATTAAAACAGTTTCCACCGAGGATAATATGCGAATTTTTGATTTGGTGAAGGAATTCTTGCACAATGCTGGTAAAGATGATGTTGTAGCTAATTGTGAACAGTCGGAGCAAGAGGTTTTTCAGTTGTCCCAGCACATAAACCTTGTGTTGAGGAAGTGTATACAGATTTACCAAGATTACTTTTCGATCATAGTGCAATGCCCAAAATCTTACCTTGAATCTCACAGAATGTATTTGTACTTGAAGTGGTCTAAGTTTCTCTTAGAAACCAACAGTTACAAGAGCTGTGAAGTCGTTTATGAGAATATAAGAGAGTTTCTAGAGTCCACTAAAATAATCAATCCTCAAGTCGTTACAGTGGCATTCAACCTCGATACTCTTTACAAAGAGAACCTGATGCAAGTCAATAAGCTGTTCGATGAGTTGGGTGCTATTAGATCAAATAAAAACACTACACCTTTGGAGATAGTTTACAACAATGCTAAGGTGGGCATGAACACGTTTCTCAACTCTGAAAAGGGCGCTGTACCCGCCTTGCAGTTTGTCATCGCCAGTGAATTGATTCTTCTAAATAGAAACTTGTTGACTCTTGAAATTGCTGCTCAGCGTAGCGGCAATTGGCTAATTAATTTAACTTCTCGAGATGGCGATTGGTTCTTGGATGACCTTTTGCTCCACAGTACCAGAGCCGTCGAAATGGTAAGCAACCTGCCGCCCAAACAAGACTATGACGAAAACTTCTGTAAAATTCTGAACGGTATTAGAATAGCAAGTAATATCTACAAAGGATTGTTTGAACTCAATTTCAACTTCCATACCATAATTCTGCCAGAATCTATCAAAAAGATTCATTGTGAAGAACCTTCGGTAATCGACATGATCACAGACTTGAATAGAGTGATACTAGATGTTGGAATCTCTATACCAGACATGATTGGCCAGTTGGAGAAACTACTAACGTGCGTTCTCATGCAAATGGATTATGACGTAAGTACTTTTTTAACTTGAAAATACATTCTTTCCGGCGAGAAAATTTTCATACAGTTTTAAAATATTCCTTCGAGAGTTTGAATCCATAAAATGAAACCTGAAAGAAGCATCCTTTTCAATTTTTCATCAAAATCGATTTAATGGTACTAGTAGACAAAGATATTACGAGGGAGTGTAAGCACTAGAAACAGTACTCTTTAATATTTATCTTTGTCACTAATGTAAATTCATATTTTAGTAGTAGGTAGTTAAATGATTCAATACATTTCTTCAGTTCTATGCTATTTCTCAGAACTACTTTATGTAGAAAGGTCTCATGAATAGTTCACAAGGGGATAAAAGTTAACCAACTATAAAATGAAAACAAAATCAAAAAGTTCAATAGGAACTGGATCCTTTTGCACAGAATAAATATGACGAAAATACTTTTCTATGCAGTAGATTTGTGAAAACACTATCCTCGATGAACGTTTCGTCAACCAAGTTGACATTATCAGGATATGATGGTAACTCAGTTTTAGTTTGTAAAATAGTAATTTATTTGGAAGATCAGTATCACCGTCTTCAATAACTAGATCCATACATAAAAAACACGAAACCAAAAGCGTGACGAAATACTTCCAGAATTGATCAAGCATATGCTCAAATCCCATAATGATATCAATCAAGCAGTTTATTATTTCTTAAACAAATTTTTTTAAACCTTTAAAAAAATATAATTCATCAAATTTTCTCTCTCGGTTAACTTATCAGTTACGGCAGTTAGTCAGAGAAAAAGAAAGTATCATAAACTTTACAAACAATTTGGCTTAGAGGAGGATTATACAAATTTTTCTAACTTGAGAGCTCAGTGTGAATTGATTAGCCAAAATTGTTACAAAAGTCATATTGAAGACATAGAGAGAAACATATCTAACAATTCTAGGCATTTCTGGTAACTTGTCTACAAAATAAAAATCTCACACAAAATTCCTGAAAAAATTCACTACAATGAAATGGTCAGTTCCGATGGTAACGATATATCAAGTCTTTTTGTCAACTTTTTTCCTACAGCCTGTTCTAATGAAAACCATAGCAATACTTATATTAGAGCTGAACTCTAATGTTCACCTGTTGATATAGTTGAAGTCAGCATTAGTATGACAGAAATTTTTAATTGTATTGCAAGTTTGCCATCTAAATTATCTTTTGGGTCTGTATTTTATCAAAAACTGCAATTATTCTATCACAAACCCTATTCACGCAATTTTTAATATGTCTCTGAAATTGGGAACCTTTCGCGATTTCTGGAAACAGAGCTTCTTACACCCATTTTTAAATCGGGAAAAAATGATAATATTGAAAATTATAGAGCAATTTGCATGCAGTCAGAAATTCCTAAGATGCTGGATTATTTTGTAACAAAAAATGTCTCTTGGATATGCAAAAATATAATCAAATATCAACAGTATGGCTTCATATTGGGAAGATCAACCAATACAACTTTATCACTGCATCAAAACTATATTCTATTAAATTTTGAAAATAAATATCAGGTTCACTCTATATATACAGGTTTTTCCAATGCTTTTGATAGGGTTAACCATGATTTTCTAGCATCCAAATGGATATCTCTTGGTTTCAATGGTCATTTGTTGAGTTGGTTTAAGAACTTCTTGAATAGGCGAACACAATGCATGAAAGTGGTTGGATATATTTCACATGCAATTAATGTATCTTCTGAAGTACCACATGGGTCACATTCCGGTCCACTTCTCTTTAATTTATTTATAAATGATATATCTTCTTCAATTAGGAATTCCCACTTTGCTGACAATCTGAAATCATTTCGCCCTGTGAACTCTTTCTATGATGCCAACCATCATAGCAAAAGCTGTGATTTCATGTTGGGCTTCACCTTCATGACTTCAGTCACAACACAACGAAGATACTCTACTGTTCTCATTTTAGATCTATTCTGGAGTATGGGTCTACAAATTATGACTGTTATGTCAAACAAATTGAAAAAAGAGAAAAAAAATTGAGATGCTGTGCTTAGAAATTGGGTTTACTTCGAGAGCAATATGAGTAAGTCAAGTAATATCAACTGTCCAAAAATACTCGAGACTATTTTATTGAAAACTCCAATTTAAAATTGGATTCTTGCAACTTCATTGCACTCAACCAATTATGCCTATCGTTCCCCTCTCAACAGAATCAAAATATCTTCATCAAACAAGTTTTCACATGACCTTGACTTATTCTATATGAATGTGAATAAGATAAGGAGGGTTTTAAATGATGTTAGTGCTTAATGTTCTATGTTCAAATTTCTATGTATTTGCTAGTCGTAAGTCACTCTGAATTTGTAATATGTATATGTGATATTTTAAATTTGTAACATTTGTAATATTTCTGAATTAGGTTACCCCGTGTAATGAATAGAAAAGGTGCTTCAAGATTCAAAGATCAATTCTAAAATATGTTGGCATGTTAATCAAGCTAGGAAAGCATTATTTCAAACAAAAAAAAAAGGTTTTCAGAACATTTTTGTCAATACCGTCTTCATCTTCAGTATACCTGGAATATTTTATGTATTGCAAAACCCGTTTCCTGATTTTCACAAGATCACTTTACAAATATTGGTCTGATATCTCTTGAATGTCATTCGGCGATAGCATTGCTTGCAAAAACCATATCCTAATCCAATGTTAATGTAATATGGAGTTTACTGGACTATTTGAATTAGCAAATATCATAAAAAATTAATGATCAATAAATACATTTGTTTCTTTCAGACAACATACGACTATGTTTTAGAGCGAGTTTCATACACCAAACTTCAATATCTGACACTGATACCATCTCAGTCAGAATCACTGAGCCAAGGAAAAATGCTTCTGATGGGTTTCAATGGACTTTTTGATAAATTAACCCAAGAAATCAATAATGTAACCAATACGTTGGGAAACGTAGATATTCCAAAGTCGTGGAAAAGACTAGATCATGTAAAAGAGGCTAGAAACATAGCGCCTCATATATTTAACACACAAGTTCGAAGTATATTAGAAGACATATTCTTTCTGAAAAGACTCAGATCCATAGTTGAGTTTTTCTCATTAGCTCAGGATATATGCAAATCTTTGAAGGGCATTGGTACAGGGATTATTTACAATGACGAACAACTGACTAAACCTATCAAACAGTACATAGCAGAGTTCATTTCCAGAAAGTTATTAGGAATATTACCTGAAGCGATAACGTATGCAGTGTGTTTTCTCTTACAGAATTTGGGGTTAGATGTCACTCACGAAATTGAACAAAAAGATATTGGGGCTGAAAGTAAAGTTCCTTTGGATGAATTATACTCTAAATCTTGGAATATTCTACTGAAAGATGGAACTTTCTCTCAAAACGTGCTGTCACAAGCATCCAGTTTGGAAACAAATTTGAAACTAGCATGGGAAAAGATACAAGAACCGAAAAAAATTGAACAGAAACTTAACATATTGCAGTCTAGTACGCTAAGATTACAGAGCCACCTAGCAGTTCATAACATGATGTTTGATGAGGTTCTGCAGTTGCAAAACTTCACGTCAATCAGAGCCAAGTTTATCATGGATATCCAAAACGAAATGGGGACTTTGAAAAATATTTATCGTCAATTAGTCGAGGCCAACAATAATCAACAAAAATTGATTGAGAAAGCTGACCAACGATTGAATTGGGCAAAGGGAGCCAATCCTAATGTGATCGAAATTTCAGCAGCTTTCCAAAGTGCCATAGAAAATAGGAATAGACAGTTGAATTTGGAATTGAAAATCGCGAGTAGTATTTTATCGTCATACAGCACGATTCTGAAACATGAATTTTTCAGGAGCTTGTCTGCAGAACCTACCAAGGAATATGATAAATTGTTTTTAAAATGTTTTGAAGGTTGGAGGTTATCCTGTCAGTACATAGATGCTAAAATCGATTCTCTTACACCTCCAGAAGAAAGTCTCTTAAAAATGCTTACTCCTGAAATAGTCAACGATCCGAAGTGGTTACATAGAATATCGGAGATCTTAACTGATATCATAACGGTGGCTCAAAAAAAACTGAAGGATAATAGAACTGCAAGTTTTACAGATAATGATGGTCTGATGTCTCTTATGGATAATTTCAAAACAATTTACAACACTCATTGTAGGCTTTACTTTGACGTAAAAGTTTTGATAAAATCTATGACTAAAATTGAGGACTATAGTATTCCTACCCAACATTTCTTACAGGAATACCGACAATATACTGATAATTTTTCAATGTTATTTTCTAAATTCAAAAAGGAAATTAATAAAGAGGAAGTAAAAGAACTTTTGAACCATATGAATTATATTAGAGAACACACTTCGGCAATTTATGAGGGTTTGTTGAATTTAGAGTCAGCCAAGAAGAGGGCCCAGTTGAGTAGACAGAAAGCCATAGAAATCCCCGACAAGGCTATACCACAGAAACAAGAGAGTACTTCGAAGGGACAACAAAGCAATGCTTATGCAATGAAAGTGTGGCGTAGAGTTAAGATGAAGTTGGAAGGAAGAGATCCTGATCCAGGCAGAAAGAGCACCGTTCAAGAACAGGTTAGTTTGATTTAACGGTGTAATTATTTGGTGTTAAGTTACATTTGTGTATTTTTTATGAAACACCGAAACAGATGAAATGGTGGTACAAATATGATATGTTTCATTTTCATTTATAACATATTTCATCTGATATTCAATTGAATATTTTTTTATTACTTTAATTGGAGCGTCTTGCAAGTTTTTCAAAAATAAAATTTTCATAATTAGTGTGTTTTCTCAAGTACAAATACCTTTTTTTTAAGATTCATTATTGATTTTAAAAATACCCTATAATTGTGTAGTGATGGTCAAATTGAAGCTAAGAATTTAAAACCTGACTTTAGTTAAACTACTGAATGACAAACTAAGAACCAGGTGAGAATCAGAGTACTACTTACATATCTCTTCACTCTTTTACCTGCAGCCCTAGTTATATTTGGTTTCAAACATGTTTGATAACAATATTAGAAATTTAATGTATAACTGATATTTTATCTAGAAATTGTAAACATGGCAGAATACACCTATACAAACCAGTACTTGGAATATTTAGTGTGGTATTTAGCTTTATTGGTATTTGAAAATATGTTTTATCAAATTCCGGGAAGATATTATCTCAACTAATAAGTTGACATGTTTGTTCCAAAGAAAAATTAAAATTTCTATGAATTTTTCGATTTGTTTTTATTTTAAATTGTCATTCAAAATTATGTGTACCAATTAAAACAATACACACCTACACCTGTTATTGCAAATGAAAAGATTAATCTGTATTTGATCAGATGGAACACAATCGCTGGCATAATCCTACCTACAGATCTAAGTGAAACAGACTTATTTCCTTTAAAATTCATGGTTAAACCAGCACATCAACAAAATTACAGACTTTGTCCTGAGGACTTATTCTGTCATATTTGGTAAATGAATGGTAAAAAGTAAAACGTAAAGTTTTTATTCACTGTTTTTCCCAAGTGCCACAATAAACAAGATCCGTTGATGATTCTGAATCTTATATTGATCTTGTGTGTTTCTTTGAATAAGCAAGGCTTTACGTGGTAGAAATGAGTAATTGATTATTCATTAGGAGAAATTTATACCTGGATTTCCACATCTCGTAATCTTGTGAGGTTGTTTACCAGCCGATACAAACTGTAAATGAAAAACATTTCTGAGACAAGTTTATTGAGACTCATTTCTCTTGGAAGTGAAACAAGTACTTGAAGAAATCACCATAATAAATAATACATGATAGGTATGCATTATGTACGATAGATAAATAGCTATTTGTTTATACCATTAATCAATATAGATTTCTAACAAGTCAGGCGAAAAATTCAAACCAATGAGGTAAAATGATTAAATATATCAACATTCAAAATACATTAAAATATATGAAATTTTGTAGCTCCACATAAAGATAATCAAGTGCATTCAGTATGTAGACAGTTATTTGAAGAAGAAAGTTGAGATTTATTCTTATAAAATAGAAGGGTTTTATCTGCATTCATAAGAGACGTAAGCAGGCCCTTGAAATAAAATTGTGGAAAATACACCTATATTTAATATGACAATTTAATACTGCACAGGTGAATAATTGGAAATGTCAAAATAAAAAAATTGTCTGGGTCTATCAGCTTCCAGTTGTTAAATCTACTTTACCACTGAATTTGGTAGACGGTAATTGTTGAATGTAGAATGCTGAACATCCGTGGTGGAAATTACCAACCTTGTAAAGTATCATCAGTGCATGCACCCAAAGAATTCAAAAACAAAAAAATGTAAAACATCTATCAGTACCTATAGTAGAGCTAGATTCTACTCTGAGTGAGACTTTTTTTCATTCACAATGATGAAATGTAGAGTTCACAGTGTTTAAAATAACTTCCTTAGCTAAGATTGCTGTAGTTGACTAAATTAGGTTATCATGACATTGTTTCACAATATCTGCAGCTTGCAACTGAAAGTTCAGCTTTAGTTGCAACTGAAAGTTGCAAGCTGCAGACATTCTCAAACAATAAAAAACATTTTTAAGAGGTAAAACACCTCTAAGGAAGGCAAAGACAATTCAATCCACTAGCAAGATCAGGACATCACGTTTTTGAGATGTGATGATTATCATTATTTTCATGAAATGAAAACAGCATACTGTGGTTATTTTTGGTTATTCTGCGATGATTTATCATGCGTAGGTATTGAAAACTGCCTTTTGATTGGTTGTAATTATATGGAACCATCAATAAAAGCCATTGTTATTAAAAAAAAATTTGTAGTTTGCCAAGAATAATTTGTGTACCTTTTGAAATATCATTCAGATAATAGCGTATTGTGGTGACTGCCAATTTTCATTGTCTACAAAGGGAAAACCATCAACTTATTGCAGCATCCAAGTAACAAAATCAAAATTTTTGACCAAAAAGAAAGTAGTATCTCAGGTGATGCACTGGTTGACTATAATATATTGAAGGTGAACATCATTGGGAAAAGTGAATAAATTCAGGTATTTTATGTTTAGGTGGACTATGTATTCCACGAGGCAACCAACTTGGACAACCTAGCTTTGCTATATGAAGGTTGGACTCCATGGGTGTGAGAAGCAACCGAATGGGCAGTAAGGCTGCCACCTGGGTCTCCTTCAGTTCTAGTAGAGCGCGCCAACATATGAGTTGCGGCAAGTGGAAAAAGCAGCATCGTCATCTCACATTACTTGCTTTCAGATCAAGTTGCTTAGTTTTATTGTTTTTGCAAGAAATCACGACACTAGTCTTATTGAAGATGGGCTGAAAAATTTATAGAAAATGACTTTGCAATATCAGTAAAACTTTGCCGTTTGCAACATAGCAAAATGTTCCAGTAAATGCTGCTTTTCATTTTATTATCAAAGGTATTGTCAGAATTGGCAAATTAAATAAAAATAAATAAAAAAGCTGTCAAGATTGGCAGGTTAAGTGTGAAACTGAAATTTATTACCTGAAAGATGAGAGGTAACTGCCATTTCTCAATTTATATTAGATAGTTCTTACTTGGATTCACCTTCATATCAATGAAAAAATATTTCATGAAATTTAAAATTAAGACAAATCAAATATTTTTCACTCAAGTTGTTGAGCAGAATAATTTCATTACTGTAATACCACATTTAACATTAAAGAATTTTCAAACAAAAATTAATGCCTATCGGTTCTCTCACAATATCTTTAAATTTGTTATTACAATATCATTTGTTTTCGGTAATTATTTAACTATTTGAAATCCTAATTGGACCCGATTGAAAGTATGTATATGGTCAACTGTAATTCTTCTTTTCTATTCTAAACCTCTCACTTCTATCGATATATTTGATTTACCTATCTCTTAGACCCGATGGACACGGTCATACAATAAAAAGCACCTCAATGGCGCCTGCCATTGTTGAAATATATTGACTCTAATGAACCAACGCCTTCGCTCATGCAGCTCAACGCATATCATATTATGCATTGTAGAAATGCATCTCTAATGAACCAATGCAGGTGAACATCGCATACGCATGTCTTTTTGTCATTGCGACAATGACTGTTGCAACACATAATTTGCAGTGTGTTGAATTGTACGCCCATGTGCATCAAGTCCTAATGGAAATTGTAAAGACTATACAGTCTGACCCAAATCAAGCACGCTATATTGATAATTGTATTATTATTGGAGATACAATATCGTTTAAATTTTTTTTTACACTGATTAAGGTAGAAGAAACAAAAAATCAATTGAATAACACCTTTTTGACTATATATATTTTCTTCTAGTGGGAAGTGGTATTCTGATAAAAGAATACACATTTTTTGTAAAGTATGGGCAGAAATGAAAATGAATATCAATTCCGTTGTCATTATTGTATAATGTCTTCTTAGTAAATGTTAATGTATAATGTCTCTTTAGTGAATGTTCAAAGACGTCACATGTTTCTTCAATATATTTTTGTGCATATTTTGAAGTGCTTGAAGACTTTTCAACACGTTCCTATCTTCGATATCCTTGAACTTTTCAGTTATTAACAGTTGCTAAGTATTCAAAGCATATAGTTGCTTAGAGATTTTATTATTTTCATATACTGTATATTTAAACATATACTGAGAAGAGATTCAACAAATTGTTACATATTAATTCGAACTGAAGTTCATATTTAATCTATCCCTTAAAGATGATAGTTTTTTTAATTTACCAATGGTGAGACCTTAATTTGAATTGAACTATATATAATGAAAACTAATTTTAATTACAACCCACAATATAATTTTTGGTGTGAAAAGAACATTTGAATTTATTATTCATTAAATGCTCTTTCGCTATAAAAGTAATGTTGAAATTAATAATTGAAAAATATATTTTGCTTTAACTGTTAGTAACTGTAAACCTGAAAATTGCAAATAAAACCCCTTTTCTCAAAATTTTGAGACATACTTTATAAATAGAATGTTGAATTCAAAGTGACAATTTAGTATTTTTTTCAAATTTACATTATCCAATGAATATGTATCTATCTAGAAGTTGATTCTTAACACTGGATTCTAAAAAGACACGAAAATAATTGATTTTCCAGGTTATCGAGAAATAAAAATGTGATAAGTACACTATTCTCTTTTTTGACAGAAGTTTGTGAGGCTTCACAAAATGTTTTTAAATTTGTACCTGTTTTTTCTTTTGCTGAAATATATGTTTGAGATTTTTAATACTGGGAGACAAAGTAGATTTTGATAAACAGGTGAATTTAAGTAATAAGGCAATCTGTATGTGACTGAGTTAATTGGTTAATGTATTTCATGACACAGGCAGTTCGTGACACACAAAAATATTGTTCCTGGGGTCGAGTTCGAATGTGTTGAAGATAAGTGATTGAAAAAACATTTTATTTAAAATATATTGACAGAGAAATATTTATCAGGTGAATGAAATGCAAATTATCATATCTTTTGAACACTTGGCTCTTTCTTGAATTGTAACCATATCTTTTTTGAATTGAATATCGATTTTGTCTTGTGTGAAGTTGGTTGTTTGTTAACTTATAATTGGTAAGTTGTCAGGCTTTTTTTATTTGAAATATGTTGTGTACACTATTTGCTTAGATTTATATTACTGTTGAAACTTATATTTACAAAAAACTAATATTTATTATGATTACATTATGACTGAAGAAACACATTTGTTTTCAAATCCTTCATAACAAAACTGCAAATCAAAGTAAATTTCAATGAGTGAGTTTTTCTAGTAGAGGAGAAAACAATCACACCCCTAATAAAGTTTTACTAACTATAAATATATTTCACAATTTTGAACTCAAACCACATCGCCATTTCACTACTTTTGAAGTTCTGAATGTGCCAAAAACGTTTGTAAATAGTATTTTTGTGAATTTCTGAACTGCTGAAGAACAACGTGTATCACCGTTAATTGTTACAACAATGATATAGATGTCATAGTAAGTTAGAACATATTTTTAGATGTTCAATCAAATATTTATCTATTCAGTGAAAATAAAACCAACATAACTATTTATTGTTTTTATGTAATTACTGTTTCAATTAAAATTTAGGATATTTTATTTTAGTAGTTGATTTTCTGGAAATTGTCATGAACATTTTCATTCAAAAATATAAATAAATCAAGATGGTATTATATTTCAGCTGCTGTAGAAGATGGTAATTTCTGTAGATCATTATATATGTTCATTACTGTTTCCTGTTTTTCTTTTCAAATATAGAATTGCCTGTATTTTTAGCATTTTACTTAATCCCCCCACATCAATACCTAATCCGGACAACCAAAAAATAGAAGCAAACACAATTCGGATAATTTATTTCATATATTCATAACCAACACAGAATAAATTCAAAATTACAAGTAAACCTACATAATATATAAAAGTTCCACAATATCACAGATTAAAAACGTATTTACTCATTTATACCATAAATTATGAGATATGATGAACTCTTTACAAGTGATTAGTTGAAAATAAATGAGTACTTGGAATTGAAACACGTTTTCTTACTTGATCTGGGTTGAGTCCTCAGTATGTTATTGATGAAACTAAGTTCAAATATAAAATGTATGTGAGAAAAGAAAGATATAAAGTAAATATAACATTTCAATAAAAAATGCAATATCTAAAATTCTTGATACTAAATATTTTGTATGTCTATAATAGCCATAATAATAGCTATAATAGCCAATAAACAAGTTACTATTTTCTGTATCAAGATAGAGTAGTACTAAGCCAAAAAATTTCTTTCCCAACAATCTATTCCATTTCCAGAAAATTCAATTTGACATGTGTTAAAGGAAAAAAGCTGTTTCCAATAGAGGCGGTATTCAAAATCTAATTTGTGAAGTTTCCGAAAGGTGAACCATCTGAAAAGAGCTAACTATAGAAATTTCATTTTGTAGGCAAAATTTATGAATACAAGTTACTGAAGTGAACTGAGTGGTTTATATTACGCAGTAACTTTTTGGGGTGAACTTTTTCGTTTTCTCTTCATTAGACTTCAACAGATATTTTATTGATTTAGCTTCACTCATTTTTCAAGCTGTGGAAGGTTAAACATTCGAAAAACAGAAATAAAACGTCGAACCCTACACAAAAATAGTTTTTCAAATAATTATTGGTTGAAATATTTGAGGATAGACCACTCCAAAACCTAAACCTATGTTGGTAACCTTTGATCCCTTCCAGTATTTGCTCCTCCCTAAACCACAAACTAATGTTCAGCTGAGTTTACTACAATGTTTGGTAGTTCTTTACAAATAATAAATATGAAGTGAATAAAACCCTTATCAATAAGTTTTCCTGATTTTTCTCAGAAGCAAATTGAATAGTGGAAGATTTAAATACGAGTGAGTATGTGGCAGATAATGTAGCCCCCTTATTATCTATATAAACTGTTGAATCACGGAGAAACTAAGTTGAAAACTTAGCAATTTCAGCAAGGAAGAGGCTCATGTTTACATCTATGAAAAGGGGGAACTTAATCCCACCTTCACATTCATACACCATTAATTCATTTCATTTCTTAGGAAATCCCATTTTTTCTATATCTAACTGTAGAGTTTGAAAACTGAAAAAGTTCTTCAAAATAATGGAATGGGTTAAAAAAAAATTAAAAGAAAAATACTTTCCATACTAGTCGTCTTTGGTTGTTTATCAAATAACTGAATAATAAAACTGGTATTTTAGACATAATGCATATCATCATATAACAAAAACAAAGGAATCAGTATGTTTCACTATCAGTAAACTTTACAATCTCTCTCATAGGTCAATTTTTTCTCAACAGACCGATTTATCTGCTACTGCGGCATACATCTTCAGTGGTACATGTGTTGACTGCGAGTTTGAAGGTATAATTTATAAGTCTTAAGCAACGACCAACTGGGGAACTTCGTGTTTACTCGAAGTTAAACTTGTAGGGATGAGTGTGAGGATGAAGGTACTATCTCGAAGTCTCAACAACGCTCAGTCAGCATACCAGCTGCATTTTGTTCCTTCTAATCTAAATACAGAAAGGTAATACAGTCTGGCAACCTGTCCCCCTACCTAACAGACAACAGAAAATCATGTAGAAAAATCGTCTGCCAAGGTTAGGAAAAATAAATCAAATATATTTTAAAAACTCGTAAAAAGTCTAATATAAAGCATGAATTTCAAATCCAAAAACAAATACTTTTCCCAAACATTTGAAATGCAATACTCCTATCGACGCATGTTTCACCAACCAAGTTGTCGTCAAGAAGAAAAAGACACTAACTTCATCTCCCGAAGACGCCAACTTGGTTGGTGACACCTGAGTCGAGAAGAGTACTCCATTTCTGGTGTTTGGGAAAAGTGTTTGTTTTATGATTTATTCTACGCCAGAGGTTCCAGTTTTACCTTTTTTGACCTAAAAAGTATTGTTTGAGAATTACCCATCTATAAAAATATCAAAAATAACTTCTCTACAACAGTAAAGTATATTTCTTTCAGTATCGTCTGAGAATACTGTTTGATAAAATTAAAAGTTCTCAAGAAACTCAATACTAAATTGCATAAACTTATCTCAAGGAAAATAAGTGATAAGTGTTCAACCCAACAAATTGAAAAGCATTATCATTGCTGTTTCTCAAATAGGTGTTAAAATATTGAAGTTTTCAATAATATATCAAGAAAAATCGTTGTCATTCAATGATTTTAATTCTAAATCAATTATGCCAAAAGCAAGAAAACCAATTGTTTCTGGGTACACCAACTTGGTTTGCAAAATGTATGGCAAGAAGTTCTCTCGTTGTAGAAAGTAAATTTCAACACTGATTTTCAATGGTCCCGTTTCAGTATTCATGTGCACTTCCGTGTTAGGAATCACACGTTAAAAGGTAAACCCTCGTTAATCCTTAGCTCGCACAAGTGTCGACTTCTGAGGGTTGTCGTTCGTAGGGGTGCAACAGCTGGTTAACGGAAAAACAGATTTTTTTCCATGATGGTCCTTTTTTAGATATTCAAACTCAAGAAAAAAATAACAACTATAAAACAATAAATCCAAAAACACTGAAATAAATACAATAATAACTTCATAAGACTTAGTTTCATACTTGTTTCTGGGAGAGAACTCACCGCCAAACTATGAAATAGTTTTTGAATATATTAGTTTGAATTCTATTTCAGTGATAATTTCATCTTTTGCCCTCTGAATTGTTCAGTTCATCATATCCAAAACAAAAGCACAGAAGCAATTGTGAAATGCCACAAGTGCACGACTAAACGTTTCTCTTAAATAAAGAGTATTTACTATGCGAATATTATTTAACATGTACCTCAACTTTAATAACGAAATCATCACTTTGTGTTTTGTTTCTGCTGTCTCAATAGCTCATCTATTTGTCCCTTGTACATTTCCTTAACATCTTGCAAGTCCAATTTCAATTCTTCATTTTCTTCCACCTTCTCGCCAAATAACTGACAGAGTGTATCATACTGTCGTTCTAATTCTTGCAATCTAGTCTTCAGACTATCATAATCTTCAGCTCTACCAGCTAATTCTTCAACTCGGGTCAGCAAAGTTGATATTTCTGTGTTTAGGAGGGATCGTTCTTGCTCTCTCCTGTTGAGCTCCCATTGTAATTGCTGCAATTCTCCCTCACGTTGTTTCAAATTTGACTGCAGCATTTGCATTTCAAACATGTTGGTATATCGAGGGGTGGCTCCTGTATCAAAAGGTTCGTCCTGGAACAAGAATTTTATATACTGAAGGATAAAAGTCGGAAAACGAGCTCAATGAATCGTGTTTTCAATTACGGGCGGGGCAAAAAATGACAAGTGCTGTTACATTGCTGAAACATTAAAAAGCAGACAAACACTTTGATTAAATCAAATCACTTGTAACCAACTTACAGGAAATTATAGCAAACCCGACATTAACATTGTTGCTCCATATAACCTTTTAAATAGCAACACACTGATGACACAATGATACGTGATGGCATTGGTAGATACTTGATGAAAATTCCTAACTTATTCAAGTAGCACTTTATTGTGAGATTTACTCTGGACAGTTAACAAAACCTTCACACCTGTTTCGCTATACATTAGCGTGCTCAAGAATTTTCAACCATAGTATGAAAAACTATACAACAGCTGCCTCAAGCATATTGCATAACCAAAAATATCTACAGAGAAAACAAAAAAAAAACTCAAAACCATCATTTATAACTTTCCTAAACTATTGAATAAATTTACTTCAGATCGACTTCATATGCTACTTTATTTATAATAAATTGAAAATTTGAAAGGTGTTTTCATATTATTTCATTTATTCACGAAGAATTTTATACACTAGCTTTTTTTGCATAGAATTTTATGTGCCGTATTCATTTTTTTCTTAATATTTTTCAATATTTCTTCGACTTTTGACTACTGATATGAAAATTTTCAACTGAGTATTCTTATAATTTTATATGCATTAATTTATCTACTCTAATTTCAGAACTGTTAATATTGTTGTGAATCATCCCCTAAAAAAAAGATAACGCCGACCGCCTCTGGCCGTCGTAAATCAATTGTGACGTGGCCAAGATCGCGCTCAATCCGGCCGGCGTTTCTCGGTTGTTCTAGTTTTCGCGTCCATTCGATGGAGTTCTGGTGAATTCCATATTGGCTTGGAGAGGATTCAATTACCCCAAATGTTACGTTTTTCCCGTGGGTTTACCAATAATTGACTACATTCATTGTACGATAATCAAACTTAACTTAATTTAACTGTTGAAACAACCAAACACTTCAACTAAAACTTCAACTAATATTCAATTGTCTATCGTCTTATTAGATCGCTCTGTACCGCACTGTCTTAACTTTACTACTCGATATGCACGTGGATAGCGATTATCGAAGTACCTCGAAGGCGATAGGGAATTCGAACTTGAAAGGACGCGAAAACTAGGACAACCAAGAAACGCCGGCAAGGCTGAGCGGAATCTTGGCCACGTCACAATTGATTTACGATGGCAAGGGGATGATTCACAACAATATCTTCAGACTTTGATATACAGAAATAATAAATTTAATTCAACTATTCAACAATGCATGCCCCAAACTTGAAATAAAAGATGTTAAGTAAAGTCTGCCGTTACCGTTGGAACTTAATCTTCAATTACAATATATAAGAATTTATTGGGATATAGTCTAAATGCTCTAAATATTATTTGTTATTTTTGACATTTATATGGATCAAATATGAATCATTAAATTTGTCCAGAAATCTTGCTCTGAATAAAATACATTTGAAAAGATCAATTCAATTTGACAATAACACTTAATTAATTTTAAATGAAAGGAAACATTTAGTGCATTTTCTTATGAGAACGGTAGCAGGAGAGTATGATAATGACTTCATCAGAGATGTCAAAATCTATAAAACAGGAACTGTGTTAGTTTCATTTTATAGATACTTTCTCATGATAATCGAAAAAGTTTACAAGATGTAAGAAAAATCGATTCTACCACCAGTTTGATCTCACAAGTTTGGCAACTCATTAATATGTGTAATACATCAAAAGAAATTTAGGAAAAACTATATGGTATATATGAGCAGAGGACAGGACAACGGCAGAATACATTTTTCACACTCTCGCTCTTTTTCAAAAGTGAACCTACAACTCGATTAACCTATCATATGTAATGAAAATGACTCCATTCACTCGAAATAATTGTGAAATTCGTCTAACACTGAAACAGTATGAAATTATTACAAAAGTTTTGGTTGACGATTGACATACAGGGCTAAGAGAAACAGTTGTAACATGGGCTTCTCTACAACACCAATCAGTAAAAAAAATCTCTGAACATTTCACCGAAAATCACGACAAAACATCACAAAAATATCACTATTATTCTCTTACCTGAGACCAGAATGAACCAGCCATTGATTCAGAAACAGAAAGTTTCCCTAAGCTCAGAGTCGGTGAATTGCTTCCTGTTAGTGAAGTTTGTTCAACCCCAGAGGACTGTATATCACCATTTATTCTATTTTGGATCTGAAAAATAATATATTTGCATGTTGAAGTGCTTATTATATTGAAATATTTCTGAAAATACTATTACATTTTAACAAAGAACTGAAGTTATTCTCATTTTATTGCACTGAAATGATTGCTCATTGCAACTGTGCAGTAATTTCTACAGCAATAGACGTGACCTCTGGCGGGTCAAAACAGTGATGTTTGGTGTTGAATCATAAATGTATTGTGTTTGGTCTCTGATTTCCAACTATAAAAGCTTTTTCTAAGGGAAGAGCAGCATCCACTTTTTGATCTATGTTAACATAAGTGATCCATTCAAGTAGACATCATAGCAATAGCAGGTACATATTTGGAGAATTTGCTTTCAATAGCTCATGTCACAGGTATATTTTAAAACAGAACAGGGAAGATACTAGCATGATCAACTAACAGATTTGAAAAAATATATTTGTAACATTACTTGTAATGATTCAGCCTGCCTTTTATCCATTTCATTGGTTGATTTTTCTAAAGTTAACTGGTGCTGGAGGGTTAAAAGCTGACGTTCCTGCTCATCAATGACTTCTTTATTTTTCCTAATAATATCGTTCAAATGATCAATTTTGTTATTCAGTTCTTGTTTTGTAAGTAAATTCTCGGTTTTCTGTCTCTCCAATTCCATTTCCAATCTTTCAATTTTGTGTTTTGAACTGTTCTCTCGACTGTCAATTTCAGACAATCTAGACCTTAATCGAATACATTCCTCTTTAACTTCTTTTTCCGAACTGATAGATGTTTGTAGTTTGGCCTGAAGCTCATCTGAAAGGCAAAAGAAATGTGAGAAGCTAAAATTGAATAAATAATTACTTTTAACTATTACTATTTTCGGATTCAACGTTAGTATGATTATATAACTTACTTAATTTCATTGTTAACTTTTCCTCCATTTTCTCAAAGCCGCTAATTTTCATGGTATGTGTTGCTTGAAGAGACTCCAATTGACGAATTAAAGGTTTGCTAACTTCTAAAACAGACTGTGATAGTTCCTCATTGCGGGCCTCTGCCTCTTCTAATCTTCTCAGCAATTTATTTTTTTCTTCACGATGCCATTCTTCCTTCTTAATACTAACTTCTTCCGACTGCCGCAGTTTGTGCCTCAGATCTTCTAGCTGATTTATGATCTGAACCAAAATTTCAATCATTGTACCAAAATTTTAATCACAAAAAAATATTTCATTCTTGCTATAAATTGATGGACTGTAGTCTTTACTACGTGGTAGGAAATCATAATGAAGAAAAAAGAATTGAAACTTTCTATGTTTTTTACCATTTTTATTTGTAACTAACGTTACTGCAGTTTCGTCCTATAATTTTCAAACTTGTACATGAAACAGTTTAATGTATATTCATATATAATGTATATATTTCAACAGTTTAATGTATAAGTTTGAAAATGTCCTTATGTTTAATGTATATTTATATATAATGTATATATTTAAACAGTTTAATGTTTAAGTTTAAAAAGTGTCGTTATAAGATGAAACTCGTTAGTTACAAACAAAAGTGGTAAAAAACATAGAAAGTTTCAATTCTCGTTTCTTCATTATTTCATTCTTGCTTTCAGAATTAATTAGCTAGCTGATAACGAATATTATTTATTAAAGAAATTATATGTATGTGAAACTACTTTATTTTGTATTTTCGTAACTTTTCTTGAAAGTATGAATAAATTAATGAAGCAGTATCAATCAAAATACAAAATGAGTAAAAGTAAACACAAAGTACCTATATATAAATACAACAAGAAAAACAAGCAATTTTGATAATACTACTATTTCAGTTTTGAAAAAAAACACATGGAAAATAAATTTCTGACTGCTTAACCAAATATCTGCAACACTGTTGAGAAGAAATTCAAAGTGCATTTTAGTAGGTTTTAGTTTATTAGTTTTCCACACTGATACTGTACAGAAATCAAGTAAAACCATCAGGGCAACAAGTCAGTTCCTCAGTTTCTAGCCGATTGTGGCGTAAGTATTGGAAACAGCTCTTGCATTCTTTTACTTAATAATAATAATAATCGTCTTTATTGTTTCTCAGCTGGAGCTTCATACATATATTTTAATAGATTACAGAGCTAGTTGCAGATACAAAAGGCGAAGTTCAACTCAGTTAGCACAACTCCTACTGAGTTGTTCTTCCACTCTCTCAAAGACTTCTTAAAATTGCTCTAAGATAGCAGCTGAGCAATGAAAAATAATCTAATTTTGAGCAGAAAAAATGTAATTGACCTATTGTCATTCAATGACTGAACTCTCGGATTTTTAAATATTTCCTACTGAAAAATTATTATTTGCACCAGAAAAATCTGTTGTATTCTACTAACTTATGCAATGTAACTCACTTCTTCATTTTGTGCTTCAGCGAGTTTCTTCTGATTTTCCAATGTTTCTACCATTTGTTCTCTAATCAACAATTCACTGTTTGACTTATTTTTTTCAGCAATGTCCTTCTTAGCAGCCTCAAGGGACCTTTTTGTTGTATCATGTTTTTGTGTTAAGTCTTCAATTTGACCCTTCAACTGTAATAATTCCCCATCCAACTTTTTATTCCTTGTTGTTAACTGATGGACAGCCTCTATTTGAGTGCGTTCAACTTCTTCCTTAGCTGCAAGTGATTTTTTTAGGCGGTCTGACTCTGATGACAACAATTCAATTCTTTCCCTGAAAAAATCAATGAAATAAGTTTTGGTCCACCCTTCTTCATGTATCTCACCTTAAATGTTTTATAGTATTTTCATTTTCTTTTTCTTTCGTTCTCAACTTTTTTATGATATTTGAATGCTGCAATTGTTGTTTGGAAAGCTTCTCTCCTTCTTCTCTGAGCTCCCTTATAACCTCATCTTTTTCAGATATAACAGCATTTATCTCGCCATTACTCATTCTAGATGCGGCCTCTTGCTTGATTTGTTCTAAATCTTTTCTCAGACTATCTTTCTCCCTAAGAGTTTGTTGAAATTTTTTCTCCAAAGCTGACAGACGCTGAGTATATTCCTCTGTTACTTGAGAAACATCGGCACTTTCTAATTGCCTTGTTATAATAGAATCCATCTGAATTTGAAGATCGCTATTCATTTCTTGTAATTCGGCATTTCTGTGATTCAAATCAATAAGTTTGGCTTCTCTAGACTCGAGAATCTCCGTCATTTCTGAGATCTTCTTCAAAAGCCTATCTGTCTCACTATGAAAATCGTCGCTGATACTAGAGGCCTCAGATAATTCCCTGGTGTGTCCTTTCGTTTTCTTTATGGTCATTTTACAAAGCAGGGAATCTATTGTGGAGTTTTCCGACTTAGTTTTTACACATGTTGGTTTGGCAGGACTTTGGCGACTCTGTGTACTGCTGGAATCACCATTAGGGCTAGAAATTATCTCTATATCAGATGAAGTAGTGGTTTCCAGTTCATCACCAGATGTGTGGTCTGAGCCTATCTTGACCAAATCTGATCGACTACCAGAACTGACAGGTGAGTTTTCTCTGGGTAATATTTCTACTTGGGAAATGGAAATATTTTCTAAACTGTTCTTATCAGAATCTTGAGAACTAATACAAAACTGCTCGACTTTATTATTTTGTTCCTGATCTGAAAAACTTTTCTCAAGCATAGCATCAGCAAGCATAATTTTTAAATAAGTGGAATGACTACTTGCTTCAGTAGCGGTACTTGTATCACTGCTACTTTCCATTATACTATCACTGCCTATAACTGTTTTATCAGAATGAGAGCTTTCATCTGTAGAAAAATCCAGCCTACATTCTGTTGCCATTTCACTTTCTGAAGGAATATCTATAACATTTGTTTTCGGGAGGATATTTGGCATATCTTGTTTATTACTTTGAGGCTGGGTATCAATCATAACCTGGGAGACTTGAGTCAAAGGTAAATGCATCGTGCGACTAGGAGCTCTAGTAATGGCATCTGAAAATATAATGGAAATTATATGGAAAACATATTGGATCATTATCTGAAAACTCAACCTTTTCATATTGCTTCACCAAAACATATATTCCAAGTCACTCATGACATATTGATCATTACTGCTAATAATAAACTGAGGGGTTCATCATGGCTTGCCAGGATGGTACCTTCAACACCTTAGTCTACCTCAGTCGCATGATGGGTATGAGGTTCCTGACACAAGGTGCAGGGCGAGGCGCCGCGAGGCGCCCAAGACCCTAATGCACTTGCTATCAGCATGTCCACCATATGCGGTCTCGGCCTGTATCCATCGACATAACGCGGCCCTAAGAGTGCTATATTACCATCTACGGCACTCTTACGGTATTGACGAGACACCGGTGTTGCCCTACGCTCCGGGGGATATTGAATCCGTTGTGGGAAACGAGAAGTGCCGAATTTATTGGAATTATTCGTTCCCCACCCTCAGACTCATACAATCTAATAAGCCTGATGTAGTCCTTCTCGACCACCAGAGCAAGACGATATTTGTCATGGAGTTTTCAGCTCCTGGCGAGACGAATATCGTCCGAAAAGAGAAGGAAAAACGGATGAAATATCGAGATTTTCTCTTCGAACTCCGCAGAGCATTCCAGAGGATATAATACCATCTCACTTCAGTCCGAAAACGGGCAATGCATTGAACAAGGGCATTTCAAGTGTGTTACTCCATAGAGGTGCAAAAGGAAATGAAAAACTGATCGCTTGAGCGCCAATGACATACACGCATGCTGAGAAAAACTATTCAGTGATGTGCAAAAAAGATCTAGCCTTGGTATTCTGTCTAAGGAAGTTTGAACAATATATCAGAGGAAGAAGAGACCTCACATGAATTTTAACCTGTCCAATGAAAAAATGGTACTTTTTCATCATTACCGATGCATACTTAAAATGGATAGAAATATTTCTGATGATAAATATAACTAGTTTTGAAATGGATAAATGTTTAACGGACATATTCCGCAGATTCAGATTGCAAGATTTAGATGTCAAGGACAATGGTAGATATTTTGTATCAGAGAAACTGGAACGATTTTATAGAAACAATGGTCTTAAACATATAACCTAACAACCATTCCATCCCGCCAGTACTGAAGCGATAGAAAATTCTGAGATAATCTATAAACATAAACTGAAGAGAGATATTAGTGATGTCCATTGATCAGAAGTACCCCTATTCATATTTTATTGGCACGATTTTTATTAACATATAGTAATACAAAAACACAGTACGACAGAGCTACAACAGAGTTGATGCAGGAAGAAAAGTAATTTTCGACGTAATAACCTCATCGAATGAAGTAGTGCAGACTCATATGTTATCAAAGATGAGAAAAAAGGTGAAAAAAAAAAATTCAGGAAGGACAAGGAAATTTGAAGAGGGGGGGAAGTTGTAGTGGAATATTACAGAAACCTAAGAATAAAACATTGGACAGACTAAATTAGAAAAGAAAATAGAAAACAGCACATACCTATGCAGAATGCCTATGGGGAAGTTGTGGAAGAGACACACGAATTAAGTACCGAAGACTTTAAAATAAAGAGAGAGATAAGGAGCAAGAATACCAGAATTGCGAAATAAAGATGATTTGGAGGAACAATATAAAGCTCGTAGGTAATGCAAAAAATCAATTAGACGTTAGACCAGTTGAAGAGGATATGATAGGGAATAATTCAAAAGTGAAAAAATGTAGTCAATTTCTAAATCTAGTAGTAACATGAACTACACATTTGACAAGCTTCATGTGTAAAGATAAAATTAGAGTTACAGATGAAAATGTTAAGGACAGTGCAGAAAATAACACGGGAAGTATTTCTGAATCTTCATTTGAGAATTTTGGTACAGTGACAAGTTACAGAATTGTAGTATAGATTGATTGATTGATTGATTGATAATATGTTTATTGTTTAAGAATAAATTCTTGTTACAAAAACAATGTCATGAATAAATATCAATAGAGCGGAGAATGGAAAAAACGGAATCCCACAGAGTTGATAACAATGTATTATTTCAAGAGAGCCCAACACGAATTGGAAAAATCAGAAAAGAGACTACAGAGATAATAGTTGGAAAGAATTTCAAGTGGAGAAACATGTTATGTTTGAACTTTTAAATCTCCAGCCTTACAGAGCTCTTCTCCATTATCCCTTTCTGTACATCTACAAAGATGTTGTTGTTAAGACTTACTACACAATTTCCACAATTATATTATTTATCGCACAGCTCATGAAATACATTGAAATGCTAACAACTACGACCAACAAGTGCCAGAGCATAAGCTACTACAGTCAATAGATGTCTATTAATTTGATCTCATTTTACTAATTTTACTCATGTAAGAACTGCGACTGCACATGTCTGTAAGATTGGTCGCCAGTGGTGGAAGCTCAAGTTATATGGAAATGAATTAATGAAACTGCAGCCAGAATACTTGGAACATTCAACTACCAGTTAATATTGAGAGAGATACTTACCACTAATAAAGGAAGTATTTGTAGAATTTTCATTCTCGTTTAAAGAATCAGCTCGCATAAAAGTATCTTTAAGCATTTTGTGGGATTTCAGTTGGGAGTTGAAAGTAGAATCCAGAACTGTGGCAGAAGTACTTTCAGATAATGATGTATACGACACTGTATCTTCGGCTATACTATTTTCTTCTTGATCTTCAGGAATAACTTCAACGCTGTCCGGAGAAGTTTTTTCAGACACGCTAAAAATTGAAATAACCTAATTTTCTAATCATATACAATTTTAAAAAATCAATAAGTTCAGAAGTGGATACATGGACAGCTCCATTTTAATTTCAATAATTTTTCTATATTGATGCAAAAAATATTGGCCTATAGTGGAAAAACAGGTTTTCTATTCCATCAGTGCAATAAGAATTTTATTGCACTCATCTTTAATTCAATTACAGCGTTTTGTGATTATGACCGATATCATATTTATTCTGTGACAAAGTAATTTTTTCAACATATGATAATAGTTGTCATGTACCTGCACTTGATATAGCTTCCAATCATTTTCTTTTCATGGTCACCTTGAGATACTGTTTGAAAGACTAACCTCAATTCTAAAATGCTCCGTGATATCTGGAACTCCTTTCATTTATAGGAGAATGTCAGAGTTTTTAACAATAGCTGGCTATACCAGCTCAACCTTTATTGGGTATATAGTTTATTCAAGAAATACTTTATTATGAGATGTTCGCTCAACAGTTTTTAAAAAATGAAACACGTGTTTCACTGTACAATAATTTCTTCAGGCGTACTATACTCATCAGCAGAAACCAGCCTCACATTTGTGGTTTCGGTCAATGGATCACTTGGTGATCGAAACACGTTTAGAGGTGTTAAAATAACGGTTTGGTGTTGGGAAAAATCTCCTGTAATGGATCTTGTGTTTACAAAAAACTACTAAAATCAACATGATGGCAGCTATAGCTACCTACTTGACGTCCGAGTTCAGGAAATCCTACAGATATTATAAAAAAATTCTCTTGGATCTTGCGTTTACAATAAAACTACTAAAATTACCACGGAGACAGCTATAGCTACCTACGTAATATCTGGGTCTAGGGTCTGGGTCTAATAAAATTACCATGTTGACAGTTATAGCTACCTGCGTAATATCTGGGTCTAGGATATCATGCAGATATGGAGAATATCTAAGAGATAATTTTTCATCATATCTGTATGATTTCCTGAACCTGGAAGTCAAGTAGGTAGCTATAACTGCCTCCATGGTAATTTTAGTAGTTTTCTTGTAAACACAAGATATATTCCACAAAACCACAAATGTGCGGCTGGCTTCTGCTGATGGCTCCGTGCATTTGTACTTCTTTTGGAAAGCAAGTGTTACAACATACTTATGATGGGCCAAACGCCCGAAACACGTGTCTATGGTTTGCCTGAAAAAACCTTGTATAGCAAAACACGTTATAAATATATGAATTGATGTTTAAATTAAATGATCTGGTATTGACTTCGATAATTGAATGGATATGTAGATCTTGAGAAAATTACAGTGTTATTTGAAAATTCTACAAAAATGAAACACCAGAAACAATGTCTAATATTATTTCTCCAGTATCTTAGAATTGAATTATTGCATAGGTTTCTGGAATGAGCAGCTTCTCTCAAGAACTTCATATGAGTTTTCAATTGATAGAAATTGAATTACTAGGCTGAGATCCTACTTAGCAGAATAGGCAAATTGTATAGTAGTCACTATTGGAAATGATGCATATCGGCAAAGACAAAGGAAACAAGTTTTTTGAAAGCCTTGTCACAAATACTTTCACATCAAATTAACCTGCAAAAGACAAACACTTCTCCACAACTCTTAATTACTTGAATCTCAAATAGATTATATTTAACAATAAACCTGTATGTATAAGCAACTGAAAAGAAAAACTTAAAAACGACTGTTTTCATAACAGTTCAATTTACCTGGACTTTTCTTCAGACCAAGGAGAAAGCAAAGGAGAAACAAATTCATCAGTAAGCTGGGATTGGCGTCTGCTACTTGTACTGCTGCTTCCAATTACTTCAACAGAACTGGGACTAGTTAGACTATCTCCAATTATTTCAACAGAATCTGATCCAGGTTGTGATCCTAAAAGTTTACAATTGGGGAAAAAATTTGGGCCGGTAGGTCATAGTCGAATGGAACTTGTTCTACCAAACGTTTAATCTGCTACTGCGGCAGACATCTTTAGTGGTATATGTATAATAAAACTGACTCAGTTTTATATACAATATAACACAATAAAACTGACTCAGTTTTGATAAATTGATAGATGTAGCCATTACTACGTGTTAGGAAATCATAATGAAAAGAGAAATGAACATTTCTATGTTTTTTACCACTTTCATTTGTAACTAACGTTACTGCAGTTTCATCCTATACGGACATTGTATATTATTGTATATAATATTGTATACTATTGTATAAGTTTGAAAATGTCCGTATATGACGAAATTACAGTAACATTAGTTACAAATAAAAGTGGTAAAAAACATAGAAATTTTCATTTCTCTTTCATTACTTTGAAAGTGTCCATATAGTACGAAACTGCAGTAATGATAGTTACAAATAAATGTGGTAAAAAAACATAGAAAGTTTCATTTCTTATTTTTTATGATGATCTCTTATCACTTAGTAACGGCTACATCAATCAATTAATTGCTGTATTTGTTAACCTACGAAAAGCATTTGATGTTGTTGATTTCTCTATATTACTTGAAAAATTAAAGAAATGGAAATAAGAGGAAAAGCTCTCTCTTTACTAAAAACATACCTTCTATATCACGAACAATTCACAGTGGTTGATGGCATTTCAAGCCAAACTGAAACTACCAAAGCAGGTGCGACCTAAGGCTCAGTCCTTGGACCCCTACTCTATACATTACATATTCTGTCATTGAAAACTGCTAACATTATAGGTAGATACTTTTGATTTGCAAATGATCATGACAACTACATGACATCATAGTGGAGATAGGAGGCAAATAAACAACGAAAGTATATAATACCAAATATTTGGGACTAATAGTCGATGAAAACCTAATTCCAAAGGTTAATGCTCTGTATCGATTTTAGAACCAACTTACACCCATCTCCACTCCATCAAATATACAGTGCATATTTCTTATCAATATTTAGCTATTTAATTCATATATGGGATACATGTGGACAGACATTAATTAAAAAAATAAAAACACTTTAAAACGAAGTCGTGAAAATCTTATTCAGGCTTGACTACAGAACCTCAACTGATCCTTTATACAGTGTAACCAAGACACTGCCTATTCAGAATATTCTAGAAATCGAAATTTGCATACAAGATTATACTCAAACAAGTCAAATGTAATACCAACTTCACATTCGTTAATCAGCTCCACAAATACAATACTCATAATAATGTCTTTTTAGAACCTGTACTTACTGATATTAGCTTAAATAATCCCAGTACACTATGCATGAAAACTTTTAATACTCTTTCCAAGAAAATAACAGACAGCCATAATATCAGTATCAATAAGAATAAAATAAAGAGTTTTTATACTAGCATACTCAACGAAGGTACAGCTTAAATCTTTTATTTCTCTGTATCAATTACTATGAGATTTTTATTTTATTGACATTTATATTATATATTCTCAAAATTATAGATAGTATTATTTTGTTGTACTGTAAAAGGTATTATTATATGATAAGTTAGTGCTAATTAGGATAACTTTTTTTTGGATAGTGCTGCTATTTCAAATACTATTTAAAATGTTTTTTGTAACCATGATTGTATTATCTGAATAAAGTTCTTAAAAAAAGACTTAAAAATGTTAAGAACAATATTAACAGTTGAATATTGTGTACATCTACAAAACGATATAAATAATATCATTAATTGGTCAAAAAAGAACAAATTGTTATTCAAAAAAAGTAAGTATAACATACAGCTACGATATGCATTGCATAAAACTTAACAGAACTCGAGAAATAACAGACCTTGGTGTTACTTTTGATTATGAATTATCATTTAGATCTCATATACTGAATATAACAAACAAAGCCTCAAAGATGTATGGTTTTATAGTTCGCAATTCTAGACAATTCAACATTCTAGACAATCAAACATTTGTATATCACTCTTATTAGAAGCATTTTGGAATGTGCTTCCATTGTCTGGTGTTCTCAATATGATAGTCACAAGTATATCATTAAAAGAGTTCAAAACAAGTTCCTAAGATATCTTCACTTCAAAGAAACAGGTAACTATGACCCTGATATTCCCAAAGTAGTGCTACTTGAAAAGTACATACAAACCCTCGAAAAAAAAAAGAGTATTTGCTTACTTGAAATATTTGTACAAGACGATACATAGTGATGTGGATAATCCCTGTCTTTTATCAAAAATCAATTTCAATGTACCAGCTTATGAAACTAGATTGTTTCAAACATTTTATATTGAATCGGCAAGAACAAATTATTATCAAAATGCTTCCTTAAATGCTATGTGCAATGCCTTTAATACTGTACAAAATGAGTGTGATATCTTTTTCCAAAATCTTGCTAGTTTTCCCTTTCCTACTCTGTAACTGGCCATGGCCTGTAGTTTGTATAAATAAATAAATAAAATAGGAAGACACTGCTGTCCTACCTAATACAAATCATTACCATGTACAACTTCATAGGAAGGCCATTGAAATCTATGAACATTCCAACAATTACATCAGAAAAGAAGAAGGTATACTGGTCAACAGAACGTGGTATACAGTACCAGAAATCAACTAGAATACAATTCTGATCGACATCCCACCAGTAACATACTTGTCAACAGCGTGAACCAATCAAAACAACCTATCAAAAACGTAGACCAATCAGGAGTGATAATTTGCATGGACACCCCACCAACTCCTACAAGTATAAATTTGAATGAACATGAAGCTCCCCAGTTGATTGTTGCTTGGACTTCAAAATAAACTCGCAGTCAAAGCTTATACCACCGAAGATGTCTGCAGATAAATGTTGGTACAAGTTCCATTCAAGCATGTTCTACCAGTCTAGATTTTGTTTGTTTTCTCTAATTGTGAATCCGGCCATGAAAGCCTATGTTTATGAATTATTTACAATTCTAAAAAAACTATACAATGATCCAAATTACATTGTGTAACAAGAAACATTTTTTTCTGACAATAACTCTGAATGGATAGATTTAACAACAATAACCAACCTTTGGTAATATATTTACCTAAAGCAGAACTAGAAGTAGATATTGACTGTCCCAGTGACAGCAAATCTGAATCCGGGCTTGTACATTCTGTACTACAAGTTAGGATATCAACACTCTCTGAACTGTTCTTTCCACTTTCGCCACTTATCCCAGAGAGTCTGTTGATTTGGGAGGTTGTTAGCTTATCAGATCTTCTAACTATTAAGGTATCATTTTGATTATCACCAGCTTCATTTTTTCCATCACCTAAAAATATAATTAGTGGAAAGAATCGTTTAAAAATTCATGCTCATACAAAGGGCGTTTCTCAAGTCTCCTGTTCCAACTCAACAAGTGATCACTTATGATATATTACAAAGGAAATTTCCTATGAATATTTATTATTATTATATAATTAGTGAAAAGAATCGTTTAAAAAGTCATGCTCATACAAAGAGCGTTTATTCAAGTCTCCTGTTCCAATTCAGGGAGTCATTACTTATGATATATTACGCGAAAAATTTCGTATGAATATTTATTGGAAAGGAGATACTGGGCATTGAATGAAAATTTATTTTGGAGTGATTACTTACAATTATTACTCCTAAATATTATCGTCCCAATTTCTGTAATATTTAATTCATCTCTTTTGTTAGTTAACCCTTTTTTTTATTTTGATGGCTTCTCTAATTTGTTTCGCAGAAAAACTGGAAATCTATTTACTCACTTACTCACAGTAAGTTTCAATCAATGTAACAACTGTATTTTTTGCAGATATTTTTCAAATCAACAATGTTCATTCAGACCTCATAGTTTAATTAATTTGATGATCATCGAATAAATCTTTATGACCCTGATAAACGTCAACTTTCCAAAAAATGTGACACTCAATTTTGTCAAAAAAGCACCAATAACCTGAATTGTTCTGATGTTTTATATTTGAATTGAGTTTCGTTTATTCAAATGAAAATGAAGTGTCAAAGCATTGTTTCCTTTCAAGAGATTATTAAAGCCATAATGAAGATCATTGAATTATCAGCACAAATAGAAATGGAAAAGATACAGCTCGACTTTCTTTATTGAAAAATTCCAAGATGAGGGTAGTGCAAGTCAAGTGGCAGCCTGTAGAAACATTCTATAAATATATATTGATAGTCAACTGAAAGTTTCTGTGGCTGAGTTCAGGTTTCCAAACTTTCTGTCAATAAAAAAAGAAGTCCCCCAAAAGTAGAATTTTGAATTTGGTTATCCCATATTGAAATTAAGAAATATTATAAAACTGATACACCAAAGAATATTCGTCTAAAGATGGAAAACATACTTAAACTTATTTCCACTAAATCAGACAGGTCATCTGAGGAGTTTTTTCCAGCTACTTTTTCTGATTCATCATCTCCATCTTCACTTCTCTGCACCACTAGTTTACTACGACTGAAATGTTCATCGCTGCAGTCAATGGTATCATCTAGACTAGTATTAGATGCTGATTTGACTATATCTTTCTGATTTTCAAAGAAAGAACCCGTAAATGAACCCCAGATACTAGAGCTCATTCTATTTTCCTTAGAAAAGACCTTGCTTTTCAAGTCATTATTTTCGGATTCTGCAACTCCCCAGGTACCAAAAAAATCTTCAGAGTTAATATCAATAGGGGTAGTGGAAGGAGCAATTTGTGCATTATCATCTTTAATATCTAAAGCCTTGTCAATCGTTCTCTGTGCTTCTTTCAGGGCCGACTTTGCAATACTAGCTAGGCCTGTGGCATCAAACCAACTCATTTTGATTCATGGGTTTACTGAAAAACATTGAGGAGTTAAAGTAAATTCATATTGTTAATGATTTACTAAATATGTAAGAATCAGCCACAGCATATAAATATTTCGTCAACTGATATATTTATTTATCCATTCCTTACATATGTTTTGACAGCAGACACATACATCATACATCATCACCATCTTAGACAAGGAAAGATATATACCTAATCTAAGATCACCATCACAAACTGTTCCGTTTAATACAAATTTGTGCGTTCGATTAGCTCAGTAAGTGTTCGATAATGCAGATCTGTTGTCTCAGTTACATTTGTTCTGTGTTCGGTATTTACAAAACGAGAAAAAAATTGATCTGTTAGCTCCATCGACATAACCGTCGGTGGTTACCTCTGAGGTCAACTTTACTTTAGGATCAGATAGTTTTTTTTAATTGTCATTTGTCATATTTAAAAACAATTGGTTCAGTGGGTATTTTTTGAAAACTCAACTGTTGTGAAATTTTTGACTCTCGTCGGCACATAAAAGAATTCGTGACATGAAAATTGAGATATATAACTTCATATTTGAATTGAAGGGGTTATATTTTTAGGAGTGATTAATTTTTTGGGAAAGAAAGTTTTTGGCTTTCTACTACTCCATCAATTTGATTACTTCCTTCCTTTCTTTGGAAGATTCTCTCATCCCTTTTTTTGTATCAGATGGAGTAGTAGAAAGCCAAAAACTTTCTTTCCCAAAAAATAACTTCATATGTTTTTATACCACTTGTGTTTGTAATTGACGTTACTGTAGTTCCGTCCTAAATTCTATTTCAAACGTTTATTGTATTCGTTTGAAATTGTTCGCATAGGTTGGTCGGATCGACGAAATTAATTTCAAAAATCACAAACCCATGTTTGTGGTTTGTGATTGTGTATTCTGCATATATCTCATATTTATATCTTAGGGCCATATTTATATAAAGGCGCGAAACGTTGGCATAAAAATCTGATACATATTTCAGCAACAAGAGTTAATCAATTAATACGTCAATATTTTGCTGCCCAAGAAAAAATGAGTTGTGATAAATACAAATGTGAAAATTACTCGGTGTAAAACAAAGCCATGATGCCATATTTCGAGTTGTGTCCACTCATGTCGAAATTATATGGTTATTATTGATTATATATTAAAAAATAATATTGTTACACCTCCAATCGACCAAATCGGTTCATCTTTTGCGCTAAAATGAATTATTTCTTCGAGTACTGTTTTACTTCAAGGAGAAGAGGAAAGAGCTATGTATGTACATGAACATTTAATTATACAATTTTTTTTCTATTCAATTTGAATTCCAAATATTAGTTGTGGAATTTAATCACATATCATTGATAGAAACGCTACACAATATAACAAATAAGAAGAATTACCATATAAAATTTCACTTAAATGAAACACTATCATCCCAAAATGCGGAGTTTGGATAATATTACAAGATGAAGCACTTATTTCATTCATCAAGATGATTCATCATTTCCTGACGAGATGATTCATCATCTTGATGATGCTAACTTGGTTAACAAAACGCACGACGTGCGTGAGGGGAAAAGTACGGAAGCCCGGTCACGACATACAATGCTACTGATTCACTGGTACAGATATGTGACGTCACTTGTGGAACGTACAGAGATATTATGTCACATTGGTAGGTATGCGTAATTTGAAATATAATGAATGGCTGGTTTTCTATTACTTTTTTCTATCCATTTATATATGTTAATAGAATAGTAATTAATTTTGAATCAATGATTGTTAGCAATGCGGTGGTTTCGTAACAAATTAATCAAGAAATATTTCACAGAGGGTTACTCTCAGCCTGAAATCGTGTTTTTTTTGTTCTTTCACCATAATTTATGCATTTCTGTTAGGCAGTTACAAAGAATATTGAAAAATTTGAATCTCAAACGAAAAAATGTTGAAGAATCACCCATAGAGGATGTAGTTTTTGGGGTGTTAGAAAAAATTGAAGATGATAGTGAAACCTGCCTAGGATACAAATCGTTATGGAGGAGGTTAAAACTGGTATATGGTATTCAAGTGAAAAGGAATACAGTTTTGGAAATACTAAGGATAGGTCACGTAGGAGGCTAAAGCGACGTAAATACATAAATCATGTCATTACGAAACATCATACATAATTTGTGGCTTGTCACATGCAAGTTTTTTTTCCTTATAGTATGTGTGTTCCAGTCTTTGGCCAAAAGGTCTAGTTTACCCCAAAATAATAGAACCAAAACAGTATCTGAGGCTTTCCACAATTAGCTGATCACTATCATCATAATTCATACTTTGTTTGAGATCTTTGAAAAAACTTATCCAAGAACTCATACCTTGTCGTAGCATTTGTGACCAGAAGCATTCAATTTGTTGGTTGGAAGTACTCTTTCCTTCAATATGACTGTTGAATCCTGCTAAATTCTCATTGTGATAATACCTTGAATAGTTCTGCAACTATGCTATTTTCTGTTCTTTTGTCTGTTCTCAGCAATGTTGGCACAACTTTCAATTGTCCAATTGTTTCTGAGTAATATGACGCTATATTATCCTAGGATTGTTATTAGGCACTTGAAGCTACTCGTAGCCACAATATTTTTCTGGAAAATCCATCTATAGCTCCGTGGATTGCGTAACCAAATGGCTTCAGTTTGTCATAACCATCCATGTGCCATATAAAATTGGTTCCTGGAACTATGTATTTACGTGACCTTGCCTTAACACCTTCCAGATCAGCTATCCTTAGTATTTCCAAAACAGTATTCCTTTTCACTTGGATACCATATACCAGTTTTAACCTCCTCGATAACGATTTGTATCCTAGGCAGGTTCCACTACCATCTTCAATTTCTTCTAACACCCCAAAAAACACATCCTCGTATGGGTGATTCTTTAACATTTTTTCGTTTCAGATTCAATTTTTTCAATATTCTTTGTAACTGCCTAACAGAAATGCATAAATTATGGTGAAAGAACAAAAAAAAAAACACGATTTCAGGCTGAGTGTAACCCTCTGTGAAATATTTCTTGATTAAATTGTAAACCACCGCATTGCTAACAATCATTGATTCAAAATTAATTACTATTCTATTAACATATATAAATGGATAGAAAAAAGTAATAGAAAACCAGCCATTCATTATATTTCAAATTATGCATACCAATGTGACATAATATCTCTGTACGTTGCACAAGTGACGTAATATATCTGTACGTTGCACAAGTGACGTAATATCTCTGTACGTTCCACAAGTGACGTCACATATCTGTACCAGTGTATCAGTAGCATTGTATGTCGTGACCGGGCTTCCGTAGTGAAACGTGATGAATGGATACATGGATAGAAGAACGGACGGTCTGACAGATGGACGAAGCAATGAAAGGACAGATGGATGGATGGATATATACACATATATCCCATCGTCGGTATCATCACTTTGTCGTGGTGAGGAGGCTTGCGTGCTAGAAGTAGTTCTTCCCTTGCCGGAGAGTTTGAGAGGGTAAACTCTATACTAAGACCAGACCAGAATTATTTTATGTATTAGACCCCAAATATCAGTATCGATTCTGATTGAGGATGGTGAGGCAGGCTTCACTGGACCGTCATCCAGCGAGTCATCCAGCCATTGCTGTTCTTCTTTAACTGTAACTCTGGAAAAGGCGAGTTTACGTTCTACTAAAGAAAAAAAGTGAACCAAAATAGAAAACCAGTTCAACAAAACGAAATCTTATGGCGAAAACTTCTCCTAGAACAAGGACTCTCCCACTTCCATATGAACATACATGTAAGAGAGTAGAAATAATTGGGTTATGTTATGAAAACTTTGAAAGATATTAAAATCAGGTGAAACTGCTGGAAAAAGTGAAAAAGGCCGTCTACAAACAATTTTCGGAAAAACCAATGTCGAAAAAAAACTAATATGCAATGTATCAAAAGGTACCGGGATCATCTTGGCTAGTATTGAGAACATAGAATTCGGTGACAAAACTATAAGTAGAACTATACAATCATTGTATGTAAATAGAGATTGATTGCTCCTAATAAAAAAAAGTTGAGGTGGTTGTGTTGTGTCACTTTTTGAGCTTTTCTGCACTGTCAGTGCAGTTATGAAATAGATATACTACTGAATCATTGGCGAGTAGACATTTACTAGCGATGAATCTTACGAACTCCTTTCAGTCTTTGTTAATAATCAGGAACCATGCTCTAGTATAGAATATAACAAATCTCAAAATTTCTGAAATGGAAAATCAGTTAGGGGTAGATATAACAAGAATGATATCATTCTTGCTGGATGACACAAATATACAGCTGATCGTGTAAAAATCGAATGTTATATAGCGCACAATATCTCTTCAAAATCTAAAAGTACAGAAACTAGGAAAACCAAATATACATCTGACATCGGTTGTAACTATCAGGAAAATAGATAAACAAAAAGATGCCCTGCTAGTCCAAATGAAAGAAACATTTTCTGTAGATTTATTTCAAAATGGAAGAAACAACGCAGGACACTCGTGGAGAATTTCTCTGGGACTACGACACTCTAATACTTTCCTAAATTTAAAAAGCTGTTGATTTCACCGTTTTTTAATTGATATTTTCAGTAATCTTCCGTTGAATAGTCACAAGCAAAGAGAATTCTTTTTTTTTAAAGTCATTACTTATTTCTTATCACTTGTTTAAATCTGTTTAAATCTGTTTTTCCGTTAATCAGCTGTCGCCCCCATACGAACGACAACTCTCAGGAGTTGAGAAACTTGTGCGAGCTAAGGACCAACGAGGTCTTACCTTTTAACGTGTGATTCCTAACACGGTTGCAGAATCATCCCAGCTTCAACCAGATAAATTCTCTCTAGAAAAATATCTGGTCGTGGCAGGAATTAAACCCACGGTCTTCCGATCGTGAGTCGGGCGCACTACCACCGCGGCCAATTACATAACTTGTACTGCATTACTTTGGACCATTTGATTACATGCAACAAACTTCTCTTATTACTAATCTGATTGAGTTAATGTCTGCCGCCTGAATACGTGCATCGCAATCTTATATATTATGTACTGTTGCCGCCGTGATATAATTAATATCGCTTACGTGTATTAAAACAGTTTGAGGTATTTAAGGTGCCACCTAGAGTAAAACATATCCTGAAAGACAAAGGAAGGGTGATTATCGAATAACCGAAGACTGGCAAATTGCTCTAAATAGCAGAACCGTAGTATACAAGAAACCTATTTTTTACATTAATTATCTGATATACGTGTTATCTCTCATTAATTATTAGTCTCATTAAACCAAAGATGAATAGATTTTATGCATCTTCAATATTACCATGGGTACTATAACTATTGAACCGGCCGTCCCGTGTGTCCTACTTGATACTTTGCAGGTTATATTAGAGAGAGACCGAGAATGGTGATATGAGGAACAGACTCAGGTTTGTTCTGGTTCTAACATCTCAAAACGTTTGAAAACTGCGCAAGACATGGTGCGTACAAACAAAACAGTCCGAAATAGTCTCGGACACTTGTTTAAACCAGAACGCTTTTGAGGAGACCATTGTGCCACCTATCGTATATATAACGAGATGAAGACGAGAAAATACTATAAATCATGTCCATTTTGTTATGTAGCGTATCCCTATAGTCAGCTCAAATGTTATCTACCCTCATTCATCAATTTTTCAAATCAAATAAATAAAAAAACATCCTAGCAAATAGCCCAAACAAATTTCCACCGGAATGCGCCTAAGCAACGGGAACAGTTTTCGTTCAGCCTCGAGAGCAAAAACGATTCGGGATGGTTCAAAACAGTTTAGGATCATTTCGCAGTCAAAACCAGAACAGAGGATTCATCAGTCTGAAATTATCCTCAATAAACCAGAACGCTCTATATCAACTGCGCATGATCCTGACGTCCTAGAACCTGAATTTCGCAGAACCAAAACAATCCTACTATAGGTTTGTTTTGGTTCACAATTCCGTACAGTTCGATCATGCGCACTTATTAAAATGTGTTTTGGTTTATTCAGAACCGTTCTAGTATCGTTCACAAAGTGTTTTGGTTTTCTCCGAACCGATTCGGAACTATGTCAGAACGGTAATTATTAGTTCGTACATTTGAATAGAACTTCGAATTTGCTCTTGCGCACAAATAAAATTTTTCATTTGCTTTGGATTTTGGTAGTAACGTTTTCTTAATCTCATTTTTATCCGTATTTTAGTTGGTTTAGTTGGTGTTTCATTTGCTATTTTATCTACAATACTGTTCGTCTCCGGTAAAACAAAGGAACCCGGAGAGTTCACTGCGACCTGTAAATAAGACAAAATTATATATCAACATTATTCTTATACCATAACAGATAGTCGTGATATGTATGTAGCAATAATAATAATAATCATTATTATTATCACACATGTTTTTGTCAAACTCATTAGTATAAGATTACAAAGAGAGGACAATATATTTTCAATTTGATTTTGGATAACCGGAGATAACGTCTTAGTTAATTCCTTTTACTCTCATTTTTTCAAAAACATCAACACACTTTAATCATATACAGTGTGACCCATTTAAAATGGAACCACCCCTGTAGAATGTGCATTTTTCAATCAATCTCAATTTTTTTTTATTGAAATATTAAGCATGAAAAACTGTATCTTGACACTAACTTTCACAATTTTAGTTTCATTTCCAAGGCACTCTATGTTTTTTTTTGTTTGTCAAAAACGGCAAAAGTTTATTAGGCAATTTTTGTTTTCAAATTTGACTACACCACTTGATTCGTAGTCGTTATAAATCAAAACTGTCAAATTTTCATTAAAAAATATTTGTTAACAACGAAGTTACAACAACTTCAATTTTGGAAACAAAGTATTTGTTTGTAATTTTTATTCAGATTATAGACATATTTGAGATCTGACAACACTGTCATCACCAAGTAGAACACCAGTGAATTTGTACAGTGAAAATCCGAAGTCAACAGCTCAATGCGTTCTACAGTTATAACTCCTGAAAATATGGTAATGTGAGAGATTTGTGGTGCAAGCGTTTTGTAATAAAAATCTGACTACGCCACTGGATTTGTGGATAATATTCCCTTAAAATCATTCATTTGAGTGTAGGTTACGAGAAGTGAAAATTAAAATAAAAATTGAATAACAGAAAATTAAAAGTTCATTTTCAAGTTACGCAGTAGTAGACCAAGTTCAGAATCTCATGTCATGGGATCTCCCAATTGCGCTTTTACCAAATCTTGATAGAATCTTGAAGTATTAATGGTCATACTTGTAAGCTTTTTGGAAGTTTCCCAATAATAAATAATAGTACTTTTGTAACAGCACACCTGGAAAATCACATTTTATGAGATTCTGAACTTACTCTACCTTCTTCTATAGCTGATGAAAACAAAATGTATACAAACAAGTTTCAAAGTATTTATTCAACAATTAATTGCCATTAAGAAAAAACTGATACTAAAATAAACATTGATTTAAAACTAAACATTCAAATTTTTGTGGCTTCTACCAAACCTCCATTAAGTTCAATACATTTATCGTATCTCTTCCGAATATTGTTTACACTATTTCTTATTTGTTGAACTGTAATTTCGGCACAAGCTTGTCGTATCCTTTGCATGAGTTCAGCTCGATTCGTTGGTCTTGTTCTGTATACTTTTTGTGTCAGAATACCCCACAGAAAAAAGTCTAATATTGTTAGATCAGGCGATCTAGGTGGCCATTCAATTAAGTCACTACCTCGTCCTATCCAATGATTTGGAAACTGGTTATTTAGCCACTCTTTAACAATCCTCGAATTGTGCACGGAACAGCCGTCGAGCTGAAAATATAAATTTACTTGTTCCGCAAGAGGCATTTCATCTATTTCGTCCGATAATTGGTTATTTAGAAATTCCAAAAAATTTTGCCCGTTTATGTTTCCATCAAAAAATATGGACCTATTATTCTATTTTGTACTATACCACACCAAACGTTAACTTTTTCGGAATATTAGCTTTTACAATTTATGATCCAGTGCGGATTTTCCGTAGCCCAATACCGAGCATTTTGCGATGAAACTACCCCATTGGTGCTGAAAGAAACTTCATCACTAAACATTATGCAGTTTAAAAAATTTCTTGTATTCAGGTACTCGCCTTGTGCCCACAAACAAAATTCCATACGTTTCACTTCATCACCTGCCTTTAAAGAGTGAAGAAATTTAGGTTTAAATGCTCTCATTTTGTTTTGTTTAAGACATCGTCGAATAGTCTCTCTCGGTAAGTTTAAATCCAAACTGGCGACTCGTAAACTTCTGTTTGGGTGGTTTGGATAACCGGAGATAACGTCTTAGTTAATTCCTTTTACTCTCATTTTTTCAAAAACATCATCACACTTTAATCATATATTTGCTTAGCTTTTTGACTCTTGTCTTTAAACTTAACTCAAAAGTCCAATGATCATTATACCAGAGTAGAGGTACCTAACCACAAATCTTTGTTTATACACTTGTCAGAATCATTTTTTTATATGTTTTGGTTTTTTACTTGTTGGGACCGTTCCGGAACTGTTCTGTGACTGTAATGTTCTGCGCATTGATTCGGCGTCGATACGGGACGGTTCGATAACAGTTCGAAACACAGAACCAAAACAAACCTTATTATTCCATCTTTCACAATATTTCTCTTCATCGTATTTATTAGGGAGCCACTCAATTGACTTTTTTTTGTATTATACATGTTGTGGTTTTGTAAACTGTCTAGTGGAAATTTCACAATAAAATGATACTTGAATAATCTTTTCTTTGACTTTGTATTCCGCCGTAGGCCCTTCATTATCTAAAAGGGGGAATCGTTGCATTCAGCTGTTTACCGTTTGAGATCACCATTTATCAAACACTCTCATGTTAAGAAATGTTTCCCCGACATATATTTGAATGTTCTGTTAGATGTCGACTTCCTAGTTCTTCTGAATAAATCACAGCCAAAATTTTGAATACTAAAGAACTGAAATTTGTGCACACTCAATTTTGCGCTAACGAATTATAGGTACCTATAATTTTAAGAAGTATCACCGAAAGGAAATGCTCTGTTAATGTTATTTTACACAGGGTCAAAACATTTTTCTATCTATAGTAGTATTCGGAAATATTAATACAACGCTCTAGTGGCGCAATTGGTTAGCGCACGGTACTTATAGGACAGTAGTCGTGAGCAATGCCGGGGTTGTGAGTTCGAGCCTCACCTAGAGCATTTTTTTATATTTAGAAGAAATATTTTTGGAAGGGTTTAATGTTTTAGGACAAAACTTGTTTGTCATTTTAGTTTATGAAACATTGTTTTGCCATTGCATATCAATATATGAATGTTTATAATATTTGATGCTTGTATTATTATAAAAGGGGTGATTTCGTGCAGTAAATAAACAAAATATCTATTTAATGGTTTTAGATAGAACAGGGAAGCGTTGATAAAATTGAAGATTAATTCAATAAAAATTACATAGGTATCAGGATTATTTAAAATAAACTCATTAGGTCTTTCCCACTTTGACTTCAAATTATATTGATTGAAGGTTTCCTTTAAACAATGAATGTTTTGGGACCATTGCCATAATTTGCATAAACATTTCTTCATTTGATTTCTTTTAAGCAAGGAGCTTTAAGTCAGTTGTTTTTTGATGACATCGTGATATTATTTGACCATAATATCACGATGACGGTCGTTAAAAAAGTTAGATCTGAGAAATATGATTTTACCACTAAAATGAAGTACTACTTTCATTAATTTTTATGTGACGAAGATTGATGATAATTCATTTAACAATTTATGGTGAAATTTTCTGTCTTTTCACCTAATTGTACAGTTACTTTTACGCCTTTATTGACTTCTTCATTAGAATCAGTACTCTAATCCTCTTTAGTTTCTGATTATTACAAGATATCACATCTAAAACACTGACAGTTTCCTCATAGTATTTGTTATTGTAATCAAAAACTTAATTTCAGCCCAATCAAATGTATCGTCATTCGAATACCACCAATATTTTTGCAATATACTTCTAATGGGACTGTTTTCATTTATTTTTTTAGTAATTGTTATGAGAATACCTTCTCCTTTTATATACAATTATTAGTTGTTCTTTACCTTTACCCCGCCTGTGTATTAATTCAACTTTGATTTTCTTGAAAAAGTCATGTTGCATCTCTACATATGGCTTTTGAATCACCTGAGTGACAACTGAAACACCTTTTCATCATTATTATAATCACTCGTTCTTAGAAGCTTTCAAATTGAGTATTATTAATTTCACTTTTTTGCCACATTTAGGTGGGACAGTAGCCTGGAGGGTTGACGTAGGTGATTAGCTCCACTCACTCAATCGACCACTGTGTGAACCGGTGGTTCGAACCGCAAGGCCGGACGATCGATTTTCACTTCCTATCGTTCAACTCGTGTTAGGAATCACACGTTAAAAGATAAGACCTCAGCTCGCACAAGTTTCGACTTTTGAGAGTTGTCATTGGTAGGGGGGACGACAGGTTAGTGGAAGAACAGATTTAACATTATGTCAGTTGAGTTCCCCAAAATCATCAAACAAATATTTGATATGAGAAAAGTAGAAGCGACAGACAGCGCCTCAAGAAGATTCAGAGTTCTTTGATAATCACTGCAAAGTGGTATAGTGGTGGATTAAATAAGTGAAATATTGTGACAATTTGTGCTAAGTAGAATATTTTACTTGAGAAGTAAATTGAAACTATATTATGAATAACTATATTGAATGTTACTTATTTATGAACCCACAAAAAAACCCAGCAGTACTATTCCAGACCATCTTAATAGAATAGATATTCAGTGTCAGTTGATATTACACAATACTTATGAGAAATTCATATAGACCATCGACTCCCAAGATCCAAGCATTTCATTGTTAAAATGAAATTTTTTATTTTTATTTTGAATGATTCTCAATAATGAGCCTTTTTCCTGAAGTACGAAAAATCACTCACTAGCAGCGCTAGAAGTTCGGTAGGGATAAACACTGCCTTACTTCCTTATCACAGTATACTTATATAAGTAAACTGTGGCCTAATCCTCATATAAACATATGGTAAAGTACAATTAAAAAATAATGTTTTTAAGAGAATATGTTCCTGGAGCAAAACTAAAATTTGGAACAGTAAAGGATAACAATGTTGTAACATTAAAACGTTGGCTTGCATGCCGTAATTTAAAAGTGACTGGAAAAAGTGAATTGATAGACAGGTTAGTTTACAGACTCTAGTAAAAGAGTAGCGGCAGATTCAAACTGTAATAAAAGAAATTTAAAATAATAATGAATTTCAGATTTATTTCCGAGTGAAATATGAATCAAATATAGATGGTAATGAAATAAATTTAATTAAATATAATAAATGAATATAATTTAATAAACGATTAAGGTTATAACTCATTCTAATCAATGGTAATTAACTACGAAAAATTTGCTATTCATTTCATGTTTAGAGCATACATATACATTTGTATTTATTTTTTGCACTGTTAAATCCACTCTACTCGAAGCATGTATCCATTTCTTACATCAAACCTCATTAGTATGAAATTTTATAAATTGGTATAAAAAACACGTTTTCTTCCGGATATCGATTATCCGATGTACAACTCGCAAAAAAGGCAATGCTTTGTTGGCATTATACTAGCACAAAATAATTTTTTATATCAGATTTAAATTTTTGAATAATAAATTAATATTAAGTAAATAACACTGTTTTACATGTGAATAGTTTGTTTTGTTCCTACTACTTGTGCTGCCTCTCGTGACACGTTTCTCAGGAAAAAGGCTCATTGATTGTTATATGTTTCTAAGCATCAATATTTCAGATTATTCAAATTATTCCTTAATAACACTTCATGCTTCACAATATTTAATTACCAAATTTGAAATCAATCTGCATGTAACATATATCAATCAAATAAGAATAATTTAAACTGATGAAATGAGATATAAAAACAAGCCTTCTTTCCTCCTCAAAAATAAAAAAAAGTGTAGTCATTAACATATATTTAAAAATTATCAGAACTTATAATACCTACTACATATACACATCATATAAATAAGAGTAGTTTCTTGACCCTATTTGTTTTAAACAGTATTGGTTGGCTGGCTCAAAGGATTTGCTTGTGAAGTTTGATTTTGACGAGTAACAATGGAAACAGCATTCTGGATAACTTGTTTTCGAAAAAAATCTGAAGTTATAGTACCTATGCTCTCTTTATTACCCACTTTACACTTGATGTATCCATAAAGATTTGATCCGTTCAAAACCAGTGCAATGGTGACCAGAAGCTAAAAAAATAGAATTCAAATAAAATTGACAATCGAAAGTAATATATTTTGTAGCTTGAATTTATTTATTCACACAATGAGTCTATATAACAAACAAATATATATTAAGATAGACTTGTCCTTTCTCTTATTGAAAATATGATTCCGAAAATTATAGAATTGGTAAAATTCCAAACAAATGCAATTTGGCCAATAAGTAAATTTTTTTGCATTGCTTTTTTTGCGGGAGGTAAAATATAGTTTCCAGATTCTGCCAAATGTTAGAGGCTAATATAAAAAAATAGATATCATATTCAGATTACACAACCCCAACAAAATATATTTTGAAAATCAATTGTGGAAGTAAGAGTGTGTTTTAACTTAAACTGTGGAAAAAATTGGAGACGAAGAATGATCGGAAAGGCCAGTTTCTGTAACCACTCACATTAATATCAATATAAAACATTTTGGGGATTGATGCACCTGAGGCAATAAGTGTTCATTTATTTCATTTATTTTTCAGACTGCATTTTTTTGAATTCATGGACATTCTCAGTCTTTATTGACAAATTCAAAAATGGAAATGAAATTTCCTTCAAAATTAACTCAAGTTCCTTATGTTAATTCAACAATAAGTGTCAATTATGTCTACGATTTCTTATGGATGTTTATGGCAGATCGACTAAGAATATTATTTTTCCTTAATATCTGAGAAATGTTTTATGAAAAAAGTCTTGCCATCACAATGCTTGCGAATTTCCTATTAAAAAACAAAATTGAAAGCTTCAAAATAATAACTTTTTATAAATGAAAGTTTAAGTTTGCCACATCTAAAACAGCCAAACTGCGAAAAGCAAGTTTTAAACTTACTGAAGTATGTTTACATCAATAAATATGTGCCTCGCCAATGGAGTATACACAAATGATGCAATGATGCATGTAATTTATTATGATACTCTACTGTAATGAAAAAAATCCAAAACAATAATTAAATAACTAAATAAATGATAATAATGTAATAAAGGTGGAATTGAAATGAAGTTGTGGAAAATACATCTATATATAATAGGACAAGTTGACACTGCACACGTGACTAATTGCAAATGTCAAATCAAAAAACCAATTGCTTATGTTGATTTCACTAAATTTTGCTTTCAACAGTTGATAAAACGGCTATAACTGCTGACTGGTAGTGTTTATCTAGAACCTGGCTGAATCCAGTCGCCGAATAAAATTAAAATGGTTCAAAATCTCTTTAATGCCGCATTTGGTGCAGTGCTTTCCTCTTTCTCAGCTTGTATGTAACCAATGTTGTAGAAATCGATTCTTGCACCATCTATCAAAATTTGTACAAAGTAGGGTTAATTAATTTTTTCAATCACATCGAGATTTTGATAAAAAGGGGGATAAGTAAAAACACTAGGGTTTCTATGCATCTTGCATCTCATTTCAGTTTTGAGTTATTAGGTACTGAATATAATTGAAGCTATGAAGCGCTATTCATTCATAATTATTGAACAGCTCTATCTTTCATATTAGATAAAATATGTGTTAGGAATCACACGTTAAAAAGTAAGACCTCGTTAATCCTTAGCTCACAGAAGTTTCGACTTCTGAGGTTTGTCGTTCGTAGGGGTGCGGCAGCTGGTTAACGAAAATATATATATATATATATATATATATAGATAGTGAAAATATTCTATTGTCTTTTCACAAATTCTTTTCATCTCATTATTATTGTGTAATGACTCAAATATTGAAAAAGTCACCAATAGAACACTATATAATTGCATGAAGTGTTTTGTATATAAAAAGAAGAGTGCGGACAGTTTCTGCATCTTCATTTGGCTTACTGTTGCCAGAATGTATTCGAAAGCACTAATTCGAAGACAATATACCAAATTCATGATGACTTGATAATTAAGAAAATAAAATATTCATTATATACAATACTTTGTCATATTTGTAAAATGAATAAAAAAAATTGTCCCCACATTTTCTTCAAAAGAGAATATAAAAGAATGTATTACTCGTAAAAGATAATAGTTTTCGACAAATAAGATTTACTTACAATGAATAAAAAACTATTACTGAGTTATGAAGATAAACTGTAACGCCTCTATAAAACATACCTAAATTGAGAAAAACAAAAAAAACACACACTTAGCAGTCTGCAAGGGAGTCTTTATATGTTATTATGAAATCACTTTTATTATATATGTTTTTATATTTTTTTGTAAAAAGAGAAAATAGTTATTCTCTTGATTTCATTGGGGAGTAAATTACAGTAAGGAATTTACTTAGTTTTAACATATATCATATTTGATATGATTGAATATCCTCAGAACCAGTTTATGAACGTCACCTAGTTATGGCAGATGACGCAGGCGACTTGAGATGTCCACAACTTCTGAGACACTATTTTGATATATGTTCTGTTTTTCTTGAATAATCTTGCAATGTACACATTTCTGTTTCAAGAAGTCAGTGAATATGTATCTTTGTGATGATAAATAAAAGGGTTTTATTGGCATTTGTGATAAAACAGCTTGATATGCAAGTAGTCCATTGGGGACAGTTCTTCGGTGCCCTTTGAGTTATCATTTTTCATTGATATAAACTCATATATATATATATATGTCAGACTATGTAATTGATTTGTGTTCAAATTAAAGTAGAATACTGGATTTTGTACTGATATCAACAGTCGAGGTAAATCACTCACCATCCATCTGGGTTTCAACCCAAGTAAAGCAACTATAAAGAACACACTCCATAATAAAGGTGTTAAAACTAGAGCGGTCCAGAATATTTGAGCCTCTCTTTCATTCACTCGATTCTGCGATTGGCCCTAAAAAGGGTTACATATAGATATGAATTCTCAAAAAAAATTATAACTTTCAGTGTACTAAACAATTAAAATTAGAATCACAAAACAAGCAAATGAAAACCTTTCGAGATTCAAAACCCAGTGTGATTTTCCTTCATCATCCACGTAATTCCACCATCTCAGGCCAACCATTAACCTTCCAGTAATATTCTTTACTGTCCAAAAATCCATTGAAAGTAACAAAATCACAATGATGAAACTTGTTATGAAACTATTGCTAAACCACCCACAAAACATGTATGCCACAACAGCAGCTCCTCTGAATACTAAGTGAAAAAAGGTCACATAAGGATGCCTAACCAAAAAAATGTATGTAAATACATTGAATAGAGTAATTAAAACGATATTTACACTAATGAATTTTTATTTCTCGTTTCATCCTCTTCACCAAAAGCAATCGTATCATCATCTAGAAGAGGCATCTGAAAAATTATATTAAGTATTCAATTTTGACGCATTGGTTATAGTTCATGTGCCGCCTTACTGTTGCAGATGACATCTCAAGGATTTTCTAATCTCAAGCAATTCTAAGTCGGAAATAATTATTCTCACTAAACTCCTCCAATTCCTAAATATCCCAATTCACTTTACCATCTTTCCTATGTCTACTAATGATAAATAGATAAATTATCTTTGTTTTTTTTAGTATGTCAAAAAGTCTTCTTCTTCTTATTTTCACTTCTTGGCTATGCTCTCCTAGAATATGACGCATTGGTTATAGTTCATGTGCCGCCTTACTGTTGCAGATGACATCTCAAGGATTTTCTAATCTCAAGCAATTCTAAGTCGGAAATAATTATTCTCACTAAACTCCTCCAATTCCTAAATATCCCAATTCACTTTACCATCTTTCCTATGTCTACTAATGATAAATAGATAAATTATCTTTGTTTTTTTTAGTATGTCAAAAAGTCTTCTTCTTCTTATTTTCACTTCTTGGCTATGCTCTCCTAGAATATGCTAGTTCTTAAGCTGGGGCATATCGTTATTGCCAACCACAACCATACAATCAAAGATCACTATGATGTAAAAAAAGCTTTATACATTTCGGTATGGTCCAGGATACGCGCAGCTTGTGAGAGTTCTCAAGCCTGTTCCTAGAATTGACTAACTGTTTATGTCTGAAACTATAGCCCAAAAACAATGCATTCGGTATCTATCATCAGACAGCCCAATTTGACTCGTCCTAAATTTGGCGGAATTTCTCATTTTTCACAATGGATTCAATATATCCAAGAAGTAATACCGGTGTTTCTTCAGTACCATAAAAGTGCCGTAGGTGATAATAACGAGTTTTGTCAATGGATATAAGCTGAGACCTTATATGCTGAACATTCTGACAGTATGTACCTCAAGGTCTCAGGGACCGCGCGGCAGGCCCTGCACCTGAACCTTTATACTCATCATGCGACTGCGGTAGACTTAGGTAGGCCATGATGAACCCCTCAGTGCCACCCACTCGAACCGAGGAAAGCGAAGGACATTAGCTCTTGAAGTGAATATTTCCTTTATATATTATATATTTGAATGAAGAAAATCAAAAATATAACATGGTGGCAGCGGTAAAAGACCAAGAAGTGTGATTCGTAAATAAAATAGAATAAAGTTAGAACCTAAGTTGAATAAATTATTTGAGTAAAGTCAAAATGACAGAAGGTTTCAATAAGCCTCCATTATTGAAATTGAAAGGAAATGCCGGCACCGAATGGCCAAAATGGAAAAGTTGTTTTGAAATGTATATGAGTGCAGCTGGATTGGATGGCGCAACAGATAAAAGGAAGATCAATATACTTCTGAATTTGATTGGAGAAGATGCTATAGAAGTGAAACAGACATTTGAATATGAGAAAAAGGAAGACGAAACTAACTTTGATGTGATCTTGGGTAAATTTGAACAATATTGTGTACCCAAGAAGAACCTGACGATTGAAAGATTCAATTTTTTGCAGTTCAGCAACATAACGGTGAACCGTTTGAATCTTTCTTGTTGAAATTTAAAATGCGAGCTGCAACTTGCGAATTTTGCAGTTTGAGAGACAGTTTAATAAGAGATAGGATTGTTAGCGAAATTTTCGACAAAAAGACGCAAAAGGCTTTATTGAAGACAAATGACATTTCATTATCAGAAGCAATAGACTTTTGTGTAATACAGGAGCTTAGTGAGGAACAGGCAAGGGTTTTGCAGAATCCGCCAAAGGTAGAACAAATCCGGTCAACCACAAAAACTAAATCAATGGCTGTCAATTCATCGAATGGTTGTCATACTGTGCATGAATATAAGTACAAAACAAATCATTGTTCAAAATGTAACAGGTATCATAGTTTTAGAAGTTGTCCTGCATTTGGAAAATTTTGTAATTATTGTGAAGGTAAAAATCACTTTGAGAATTGTTGTTTTTTGAAAATTTCTCACAGACTGATAATTTAAAATAAAATTAAGAAATTGGAATCGAGGATTCCAATGATAAATTTTTCATTCCTGAGATTGTAATTATTGGAATAACCAAAGCCTGGTATTCAAATGTTCAAATTGGAAAACATAATATCAATTTCAAACTAGATTCGGGAAGTAAGGTGAATTTATTACCACGAAGTGTGTTAGAACCGTTGAAACAAGATGATTTGAAGCTTAATGTACAGTCAACAAATGCGATTTTAGTTAGTCATGGTAATTTCAAAACTAAGGCTCTGGGTAAAATATCATTAATATGCAATAATAAACACAATTTGGATTTCTTGATAACAAATGTAGAATCTCAACCTATTTTAGGATTGGAAGGCTGTACTAAACTGAATATTCTTAAACGAGTGGATAATGTAACTGAAAACTGTGAAATTGATAAATTGATAGAAAATAATTATACGTCTATTTTTACAAGTCTGGGAAAAATAGAAGGTGAATATCATATTGAATTAGATACAAATGTGACTCCGGTAGTTCATGCTTGTAGAAAAGTACCATTCACTTTAAGGTCCAAACTGAAAGAAGTATTAAATGAACTTGAAAATATAGGTGTTGTGTCGAAGATTGATTACGCAACATTCTGGGTTAATAGTTTGGTAATAGTAGAAAAAAAGAATGGATCTCTTAGATTATGCCTTGATCCAAAAGATCTCAATAAAGCTATAAAAAGGAAACATTATATAATACCTACTCAGGAAGATATAATTGCAACTATAATCGTAAAAAATATTTTTCTGTTTTTGATATTAGTTCAGGATTTCGGCAAATAGCATTAGACAAACCTAGCTCTGATTTATGTGTGTTCAATACTCCATTCGGGAGGTACAAATTTTTGAGAATGCCTTTTGGTATCAAATCTGCTCCAGAGGTATTTCAAAAAAGATTAGACAAATATTTGGGGAAATCAGGAAGTACTGAACATTTTTGATGACTTAATAATATTTGGGGAAACAGAAGCTGAACATGATCGAATTACTCATGAGGTTTTTGAAACGGCCAGTCATCACAATATTACTTTCAATAAAGAAAAGTTTCAATATTATGTCAGTAAAATTCATGGGGAATATTATTAGCAAAAACGGTTTCAAAGTAGATCCAGATAAAGTGAGAGCCATAACTGAAATGGAATCGCCTAAAAATAAAAAAGATTTGAGAAGGTTTCTAGGAACTGTAAGTTACCTATCAAAATTCATTCCACATTATTCCGAAATCAATGCACCCTTCGAAATTTACTGAAATGTGATGTTGAATGGTGTTGGTTACGTATAAACGGTAATACATTTGAAAATCTTAGAAATATACTCTGTAATGCCCCAGTATTGAGATATTATGATATAAATTTGCCTGTTGTAATTCAATGTCATGCAAGTAAAAATGGGTTGGGAATCTGTTTATTACAAAATTCTCATCCAATATCTTATTGCTCTAGATCGTTAACACCATTTGAACAAAATTTTGCACAAATTGAAAAAGAGTGATTGAGTATTGTATTTGGAGTAGAAAAATTTCATCATTATGTGTATGGAAAAGAAATAACAATTGAAACAGACCACAAACCTCTTGAAACTATTCCTAGAACCCATCCCTAGAAAATCTAATAGAATTATTAGAATACCATCAAAATTCAAAGACTTCGAATTATATAAGTAATCGAACTCAATGGAGAGATGTTATATATTATATTACCATACTTTTGATGACAACTAGATATAAGTATTAGGAATAGGAACTGTCATGTTTGCTGTTAGTTATGTAATAAATGACCGTCTGGTCTGAATTGGCGATCCCTATATAAGTACTACTATGAATATATAATAATCATCTCAGTATTTACTCGCACCAGAAAAATTCACCCCCTGTATATGGGATCGTTCAGCCAAAGGTATTTATTTTCTTATTTTAGTTTGGTAGCGTGAGAGTTGCTGCCACCAGATCAGAAAAAGTTTGAAATCCGTCCTGATCACACGGATTGAGAATTAGTGGCAACTTGGTCAACAGTTGACTTTTTCCTACCTTCTAATCTTCGTGGAGAAATGGCTTGGTTATGCCACCAATTATATCCTCAGAGACTGGATTCGGCCACGGCTTAAATGCGTGGTCTTTTAGGGGTTTGAGGAAATGAAATAATATTAGCAAAGTTTTCACAAACCAACTTTATTAATGAGAAAAGTTGGCAGAATAATCGGATTAACAATAGAAAAAAATTAAATGAACAAAACTAATACTGAACGTTATTTACACTATATAAAAGAAAAAGAAATAAATAATTATAACCATGAACAAACTATGGGTAAACTATTAAAACAAACTGACAGGAGGATTCCTTTGAAAATTGAGGTAAGTTCACTCAGGGCATAGATATGCCTTGCCTGAATTCTACTAGCTATGCTATAAAATCAACTAAAATACAACTCTGAGAAGTTATCAAGAGACCCACTTAATCGCTCCTCTCTGTATAACGTAGGAAATTACTATGACCTATAATAATCTAATAAAATGAAAAAGGAACCCGATTCGTAGCTATATTATTATGGTAAATGTTCATTAATACTCTAGGTGCCAAGTCGAAAATATAGTCCACATAAGCATGCAATAACATCTACACTATATATCAGAATTGTTTAAAATACGCTCACCACAATTATCGTAGACGGACTCCCCTGAAAACTCCAACTAAAGCCACTATTTCCCCAAAAACTCTTAACAGAAACTCGGAAAAATCTCTAAATCACTAAATTGAATAAACCCGCGAATACTACCAAAACCCAATTAGTGTCACTTCTCTAAACAGTGACTTGAAATATCTCAATATTTCAATTCACTCAAAATTTCCAGCTACCGTAGGAAATTCAACTGGATTCACCAAATCTCCGCGCACCACTGACTTAAATCTTTTCAAAAAAACCTCACCACCTTTACTATGTTAGGGGATGTAAGTAATGTTATCCCAGAAAATTCTAACCAATCAGAAAGTTTGAAATTGTTTCTAAGACTGGTACTCTTTTCGCCACCTCATGGTCCGGCGAATAAGTCCTCAAGAATTCACGTCTAGTTCCCGACATTTCTAATGTCGTGAGTCTACTACTGATATATAGATGTCACTGCAAGGGTCATTTTTGGATATTTTCTTTGCTGTCTCGAATAAAACATATGTAGATTAGCCACTTGGGTGGCTTCATTTTATCTTGTCGTTAAATTTAGAGCTCATAAGATAAATTACGATATTTATTATACGTTTGAGTGTTTTCTGACTTTTATTCTAAATGGGGTATACAGACTGGATGACATATTTTCGACCCTTAACGAAAGATAATGAAATGAATTATGGGGTTGAATGTTACAAAATATCGAATTTCTTAGTATCAAGCAGTTAATTTTAACGACTTTTTTTCTTTAAATGGCTTGGTTCTGTTGGCCTTAAGGTTATTTCTGAAAGATGATAAGGTTCCCTTTTCATACGAAAACACATGTGTTTTGGTATTTAAAATTCAACTAAAAATATAATAAATCCAACTTATTACAATACTCCCCCTTTTGAAAAAGTTTTGGCTTAATTGCCATAACTTTTCTCGCTTCATGCTTACTGACAAATGCAACAACGCCACCTCATGTCGAATTCAAATATGAAAACAGAATAGGTATCACCTCAAGTTACGCGACTTTCAGTGGGGTTGTCTCGCATGCTATGATTAGGGGTTCCCTAACGAAATATTCCAAATTTTACAAAAAAAAGTCATTGAAATAGGAGTGAACGTATCTCCTTGTATACTACAGTTCGCGTTATCACATCACAACAGAGGCCATATTCACTCACGATTCACTGTAGTCTTTTACGCCTTGGTGAATTTCCATCTCAATAACTTCCATATGATATGCTACTCTTTATTGGTCAACGGCACATTATTCTAGATACGATTCGAATAGATTGAACGCAGATTGAATTCAATCTACACAGATCCTAAGTTCGTCCTACAACTTTGTACCGCACTGATTGAAAAGTCTTTTGGTTCAGTCACTCAAGCTGCTTCGTTAATGTCTTTGTTCACAGTCCAGTGTGTCTGGGGCAAAACAGGGTAACCGCCAGTGGTATGATGGGCAGTCTGCTGGGGTTCTGCGATGATTGGCAATGACGTCGTCGGTTCATCTGGTTGGGCTTCTCTGGAACGCTCCAGTTGAATTACACACCAGGTCAGGGTATCGCCTATAGAGTAGGTACTTCGCAACTCGAAATGTATAATAACCGCCAATTAGTCTCTCGCTCGGATCCTCACGTCGACTAAGAAAGCCATATTCTTCCAGGTTCGTCCATTTTCATGGTAGGTTGTTCCTTCGCAGGTGCAGGTACTATCCACTGATCCCAATATTATTAATGTGGCGCTGATTGACCAATTCAAGGTTATTTGTTCAATAACTAACAGGATCCCAACAGGTATAGTTTCAACGTTCCGTAACTGTCTACATAACTCGACAGTCCTTTTTCCACCAAATAAGTCTGACTATGCATCTCACGGTGATGCATCAATCTGAAGTCGCTCAAGTACGCGGATTCTCGTTCTGGACACTAACGTCTCTGAGAGATACAGTCGAAATGTTCACTCTCTCATCCCTGCAACCGTACGCGATCATCCTGATTACCGATACAAAATAATGCCTGACCAGCAAGATAGCAATCATTAGGAAAATCGAGATCGTGCTGCCTTTTTCCATCTCATTGCCAGGGATTGACGAAGGGTGTATAGACGCTCCAATTTAGATTAAACCATCGATCGTTTATAATATGGTAAAATAAAAATCATTACATTCATTAAGAAAAGTTGAGACTACAATAAACTATACAATAAACTAAAAGGAAGTGAAAACAAAATTCACTTGATACGTCATCTAATGTCAATCCGGGTCAAAGATAGACACTAGTTCGACGAACACATCAATAACTTAGCTTGAAGAGAGTTTACCCGGGCTCTTCAAGTAACGGCACTCCTCTGATTTGCTCAAATGCATTCTCATCATTATAGTTTCTTTCCTGCCCACCCCTAATCGTTCATCTACTCGTATCATACATTCATCTCACTCATTAATTTCACTCTCCATCATCCAGTTCTCATTCACTCAGTTACATTCTCTTACAGGTTCAGTCGATCTGGTTCTCTCCGAATCCGAGCGGATCTCCTTAAGGGTTGGGGTTCCTCTATACCTTCCTCTACATCAACATCTTCCTCCTCAGTCACTGCTTCTTCCGAGTGACCTTCGAATTCTATCCACTGGGGGAGAATTGTGATTTTTTTCTCGTTTTCCTCTTCTTTACGTCCATTCTTAGACGTCCTCCCAGAGCTATTCATCCTCTCCTCTTCATAGTCGCTATTATTATTTTCCTCGGAATCATCCCCTTCGACAGTATAGGTTGAGTATGACTTCAGCCGATTCACGTGTACTACCTGTTCGTCTGTTCCACCAACCTTCTTCACTCGATAGGTCACTGGACCTATTATCTCTACAACCTTGTATGGCCCTATCCAGGGCTTCACGAGTTTCTTTGATATACCGGGCTTAACGTGCATTCGCAAGAGATACACTTGATCTCCGAGCTCATACGTCCTCTCCCTCGTTTTTTTGTTGTAATGCTTTGCTCTTTCTTCTTTGGCCTTTTCCGATGTTTTCAATACTCGCGAGTACACTTCTTTCAGTCTGGCAGCTAGCTCCGAAGCGTAGTTTTCTGCACAGTCGTATCTGATTCGCTGCGGTCGAATGAAGTCTTCCACAGGCAACACTTGCTCACGTCCATGCAGAAGGAAGAACGGGGTGTATCCGGTGGAAATATGAACGTTCCCGCGGTAAGCCATCAGTACCACCGGAATCCATGTGTCCCAGTCGCGTTGATTATCTGCTATATAATGTGATAGCATATCTTTCAACACTCGGTGCATCCGTTCAATTTGACCATTCGATGTTGGTGCGTAGCTCGAAGTTTGGATCTTCTTGATATCCAACATTTGACATACAGCCTTAAATAGGCCAGACGTAAAGTTTGCTCCTTTGTCAGTTAAGAGCATCCTAGGCGCTCCATGTCGGTACACGATGTGTTCCACGAAGGCTCGTGCGATTGTGTCCGTCTTTTGGTCTGGAAGGGGAATAGCTTCCACGTACTTCGTAAAATAATCTTGGAACGTTAATAGGTAGCGATTTCCATCCCAAGATGTCACTAAGGGTCCCACTATGTCCATAGACGTCAGTTCCCAGGGTTCATAAGCCGTCGTGAACTTTTGAAGAGGTGCCTTTCTATGATGTGGTGAAGTTTTTCGCTTATTACAAGATTCGCAAGCTGCCACGTAATTTGATATTACCGCCCGCATATTAGCCAATAAAATCTCCTCTTGATACTCCACAACGTTTTTTGTTGCCCCTGATGTCCGGCCATAGGCATATTATGAAAATCTTCAAGTACCTTCTTCATCATTTCCTTGGGGACTACTAGCTTTTCTTCTCCATCTTCTTCAATTCTATACAGTATTCCGTCTTTATCTGTATAGAATTCTTGTTTTCCTTCCTCTGCATCTTTCAGTTGGGCTATCACGGATTGGCAAAATTTATCACGACTTTGTGCCCTCTCCACAGTTTCTCGATCCCAAACTGGTTCTATAACTATATTTTCTTCTACAATCCAGATAGGTTTGTCTATAGTGCCCCTGTCGTCGTACACTCTGATTTCCATGTCAGATCCGTACCAAATGAATTCAATCATTTCCACCACTTTTTCCCATTCCAGTCCGTCCAAACCACATCCCAGCTTAGGTATGGCCAGAAATTTATCCTGGTTTCTTTCGCAACATTCTCGGAGTTCTTTAAGACACTCCCATAATGTGTGGTAGGTGGGTTTCTCATAGTAGGCACTCTCCGTGACCAGGTAATAAATGTTCCTTTCCGGAAGCGCTAACATCGCTACTTCCCCTACACCTTTTCCTTGTCCTTTCAGGGACTCCACGCCTCCATATCTCTCCTTGAAAATCTTGGCGAGCCCCGCTCCCATAGCTAGATCCTTCGACACGCAGTGAGCTAACGCCCAATTTTCTGGTGAAGTGAACAAATCTTCTTTCCGATACGTCAGGTTCTGGAACCGTGGTATCTTGTGTTTCTTCCTATACTCTTCGAATTCCACGTACTTCACGTCTATGAAGTTTTCCTCTTCATTATACATTCGACTAAGAGCATCGGCATTTCCGTGAAGTTTTCCGGGTCGATGGATAATTTCAAAATCGTACTCCGCCAAGGTTAGTGCCCATCTAGTCAACCTCGAACTCGGGTCTTTCAGAGTCAGCAACCATTTCAACGGTCGGTGGTCGGTGATTACCGAGAATTTCTTCCCGTATACATAACAACGGAAAGTTTGTATTCCATACATAACTCCAAGTAACTCCTTTTCTGTCGTAGTGTAGTTCAATTCTGCCTTCTTCAACTTACGGCTCGCATAGGCAATGGGTCTTTCATACCCATCTCGTAGTTGGCTCAACACTGCTCCCACACCTAGTCCTGACGCATCGGTCGCCAAAATAAACGGTTGCTCGAAGTCAGGAAAAATCAAAATCGAATCTGACTTCAACACATTCTTCAGTTTCCTTATGGCTTCTAGCACTTCTTCTGTAATTTCAAATTTGACGTTCTTTTTCGTCAAATTGACCAATGGTGTAGATATCTCCGTAATATTGGGTATGAATCGGCGATACCAATTTACTATTCCCAAAAAGGACCTCACTCCCCTGATATTCTTTGGTAGTGGAAAGTTGGCAATTGTCTCTATGGTCTCCGGGTCGGGTAATATACCCTCCTGGGAAAGGACATGGCCCAAATATTTCACTTTCTCTGACATGAAATTACATTTCTTTGGTTTCAGCTTCACATTAGCCTCGCTCAATCTTTCGAAAACCCTTTCAATTTTTTCAATGTGGTCTTTTCCACCCTCAGTATTGAAAATGATGATATCATCCAAATAGACCATACATGTCTCTGGAGTCAACCCTGTGAGTGTCATGTTCATAAACCTCTGGAAGGTCGAAGGCGCATTCACAAGACCGAATGGCATTTTCATATACTCGTAGTGACCTTGAAACGTACTGAATCCTGTCAACGGTATCGCCTGCTCGTCCATGTCTATCTGATGATAGGCTTCGGCTACATCAATAACCGAGAAGAGCATGTTTGTACCTGCTTTGTGTCCTTGAATCAAATCCGATATGTTAGGAAGGGGATAATATTCCTTCTTGGTTACGTTATTGAGTCCTCGGTAGTCGATGCACATTCTCACTTTCTCTTCTCCATTAGGCAGGCGTTTTGTTACCAGTACTACGGGTGCAGACCACGGACTACATGATGGTCTTATAACTTTCAAGTCCAATAATCTTTTTATTTCCCCTTCGAGTACTTCTCGTTGACGATAAGGTATGCGGTATGGAGCTTTACAAATGGGCTGTGCGCCTGGTACCAAAGTCAAGCTATGCTTTACCTTTGTCGTACTAGTCAACTCTTCATCTTCATCCCGAAACAGATGCTTGTATTTTCGAATTAACTTAAATAGCTCTTCTTTGTTCATTTCATCCAAATGATGTAGGTCAAATCCATTTCTCATCCAATCATCGTTTGAAAAATCCAATTTACAAACATTGCTATTAGAGGTGTTAATTTGAGGTGATTCCTCTCCCACAATAGCTCTACTAAGTTTCTGTCCTCTCTTCAGAATAACCTCTTTCCACGATAAGTTTATGATTTTCACTGGGATTTCTTTTTCATTCCTTACAACAGTACGGGCTACGTGTGCTTGAGGATTTCCTATTTCGAAGGGCTCACAAACTAGGATATCACCTTCTACAGGTACTTTCAGGCTTCCTCGTATATACGCCTCTGTCCTTGGGGAAATTACCAGATCCTCCATTGCTACCAGGTCCGATTCTGATACTGGCTCATCTGATGTCTGATTTTCGTCTGGACTGATATCAGACTTACTCTGTTTCGCGTGCGATGGACGCGCTCCTGAATCTGTCTTGGAAGTACCGACACTTTCTCTAAGTTTGGATAACTCTGGTACTCTGACGATTTCATTTTCTAATTCCTGAGGAAAAATTCTGCCAGCATCATTGATTCTGATGATGCCTTCAGTTTTATTTTCGTCATCTTCTGTGTCCGTCGTATTCTTCCTTGTCTCGGCTGCTGCCTCTTCTGTTGTGATAACTTGTACCGCCAAAGGTACCTCGGTTATCGCTTCAGTCTCCTCTGCATCGCCTTGCTTGTTATTTCCTCTTCTTTCAAAATTTTCTGATATTTGTTGATGTCTATTTGTCTCCCATCGATCTGTCCGCTGGACTTGTCTTCTGTAACTATCGAAGAAGATTTTCACTTTTTGAAGCCAACCAGCCCAGTTATTCTCTGATCCCCGGTGCTGAAAAGATGCGGTTTCCCTGTGCGTTGCGTCTATGCTTCTTCCATTACTTTTGTTTTGTGCACTGCCTATTAGATTTTTGTCGTTTCTTCTCCTGGTGATTTGTCCTATCCTTGATGGTAATGGACATCCAATATTTCCGTCCATGTCCTTTTTGTGCAGAAATGGGATGACCTTTCCCCACATGGCGACTGATGGTACTTGCTCGTAGGAGATACGTGCTCGATTGGCATATAGGAAATCCCTTCCCAATAAGGCTTGAACCGTTCCCAATGTTTCATCCTCACAAACGATTGCGGTACATCTTGTGTTAACATCTCCATCCTCAGGTCCTATTGTCATACTCGTAGTACCCCACGTCCGCAAAGGATGTCCTGTGACACTGGTCAACTGATATTTATCCGCTCCTCTCACATCTACTTCATTCTCCAGCACTCGTTTTTTTTGAATAAGCGTTACCGCTGCTCCTGTATCTACTAAACAATAACTCAATACTCCATTCACACTCACTCTTATAATATGGGGTATATCCGGTATATCTCCTGAATTTACCTCCGGTATTACCATAACCCGTTTACTTTCCCTTTTATTATGATTTTGTACACCCGAATTCCCCAATTTCCCTGTATTATATATTTGATTCTGCCTTCTTGTTTGTCGATGGCCTCCATCCTGGCAGGGGGAATTCAGCCTCAGAAGTTTAAATTGACATTGTCCCCATCTTCCTGTCGTGGCCCTGAAAAAGAAGTCGACTGTGATGCTTGTCTAGGTATGGCTCCCGTATTCTGCTTTGCCTCTCTGCTGTTCTCAGCTTCCGCATTTGGTTTTCCATCTCTATTGTATCCAACTACGTTTCTGACCGGCTTCCATGTACGTGGTTGAAATTCTGCAACCCTAGCTCCCCTATAAGACCTACGAAAATCTGATCGACCCCTATTCTGATTGTTTCTTGGACAATCCCTTGCCCAATGATCTGCTTGTTGGCACACATAACATCCATTACTGTTTTCGGGTTGAACTCTGCGACAGTCTCTGGAGAAATGACCTGGTTTTCCGCATGAATAACAATTCTTTCCTAGAAGTGGATTATTTCTGTTCCTATAATCTCTGGAGCCTCTATATTCATCTCTATTGTTATCCGTGGTATCGACCCTCAATTCCCTAGACCAATGTTCAGAATTTCCACCACAAGCCTGGCACTCGCCCTGCTTATCTACTGCCGAAATTTTCAAGTTCGCACATCTTCCTTGGACCATCATAAGGGTTGTTTCCTGTAACTTAACTAACTCCTCAGCCTTCTCCAAATCCAAATTTTTCTCACTCAACAATAAAACGCCAGTTTCTTTCATAAGGTCCTTTCGCAGCCCCACCTTGAATTGATTCAGGATAAGTTCTCGATTCTTCCTTTTTATCCCAGCTTCCTCGCCAGCGTCAGCTCCTGCTAAATCTTCCTTTAGTAAGGCAGACCCTAAAATTCTTAACCTAGTACAAAATGACGACACATCTTCGTCATGTCGTTGAAAACATTTACTTAAATTCCACTGATTTTCGCCTGGTAATTGGAATGGGGTAAATTTTTTTATGAATTTATTCTTAAGATCAGTAAAATTTAACGTGTCCAACTGCGCATCCGATTTAAAATAATTATAGGCGTCACCAACAAGCTTGAATTTAAATAACTGAAGGGTTTCGTCCTCCGACCAATTATCCAGTCTTGCACGCAACTGTAATTTCTCAAAATACCTTACAACCTCTTTTCCTGAAAAATCATCTAAAGTTGCCGCGATCATACCTAGCGAATAGTGGGTTGCCACTCTAACAGGTGTTGGCGTGGGTGTAACCCCTGATACACCTTCTTTATTATTCATTTCGATAATCGGAATGAGTATCGAACTAGAAACTATATATTTTTTGGACTCCTTGCCAAACTTCGAGTAAAATATATATGTATAGGCACAAGTCGGGTTATTTGTAGGGTTCCCTTTTCTATGTTGATAACCTAACTGACTTCTACTGTATCTTATCAACCAAAAAAAAATTAACGCAAAATATTATTATTTTTTCTTTCTGGACCTCCTTCTTTCACCCTCTCAAATAAAATCTACCCTTCAAATAAAATAATATATCTTTCTGATAAAGTTAATCCTACCGATCTTTTCTTTCACTCCCTCAAATAAAATAATCCCCTTCAAATAAAATAATATCCCACCGCTGCCACCACTGTAATAAATGACCGTCTGGTCTGAATTGGCGATCCCTATATAAGTACTACTATGAATATATAATAATCATCTCAGTATTTACTCGCACCAGAAAAATTCACCCCCTGTATATGGGATCGTTCAGCCAAAGGTATTTATTTTCTTATTTTAGTTTGGTAGCGTGAGAGTTGCTGCCACCAGATCAGAAAAAGTTTGAAATCCGTCCTGATCACACGGATTGAGAATTAGTGGCAACTTGGTCAACAGTTGACTTTTTCCTACCTTCTAATCTTCGTGGAGAAATGGCTTGGTTATGCCACCAATTATATCCTCAGAGACTGGATTCGGCCACGGCTTAAATGCGTGGTCTTTTAGGGGTTTGAGGAAATGAAATAATATTAGCAAAGTTTTCACAAACCAACTTTATTAATGAGAAAAGTTGGCAGAATAATCGGATTAACAATAGAAAAAAATTAAATGAACAAAACTAATACTGAACGTTATTTACACTATATAAAAGAAAAAGAAATAAATAATTATAACCATGAACAAACTATGGGTAAACTATTAAAACAAACTGACAGGAGGATTCCTTTGAAAATTGAGGTAAGTTCACTCAGGGCATAGATATGCCTTGCCTGAATTCTACTAGCTATGCTATAAAATCAACTAAAATACAACTCTGAGAAGTTATCAAGAGACCCACTTAATCGCTCCTCTCTGTATAACGTAGGAAATTACTATGACCTATAATAATCTAATAAAATGAAAAAGGAACCCGATTCGTAGCTATATTATTATGGTAAATGTTCATTAATACTCTAGGTGCCAAGTCGAAAATATAGTCCACATAAGCATGCAATAACATCTACACTATATATCAGAATTGTTTAAAATACGCTCACCACAATTATCGTAGACGGACTCCCCTGAAAACTCCAACTAAAGCCACTATTTCCCCAAAAACTCTTAACAGAAACTCGGAAAAATCTCTAAATCACTAAATTGAATAAACCCGCGAATACTACCAAAACCCAATTAGTGTCACTTCTCTAAACAGTGACTTGAAATATCTCAATATTTCAATTCACTCAAAATTTCCAGCTACCGTAGGAAATTCAACTGGATTCACCAAATCTCCGCGCACCACTGACTTAAATCTTTTCAAAAAAACCTCACCACCTTTACTATGTTAGGGGATGTAAGTAATGTTATCCCAGAAAATTCTAACCAATCAGAAAGTTTGAAATTGTTTCTAAGACTGGTACTCTTTTCGCCACCTCATGGTCCGGCGAATAAGTCCTCAAGAATTCACGTCTAGTTCCCGACATTTCTAATGTCGTGAGTCTACTACTGATATATAGATGTCACTGCAAGGGTCATTTTTGGATATTTTCTTTGCTGTCTCGAATAAAACATATGTAGATTAGCCACTTGGGTGGCTTCATTTTATCTTGTCGTTAAATTTAGAGCTCATAAGATAAATTACGATATTTATTATACGTTTGAGTGTTTTCTGACTTTTATTCTAAATGGGGTATACAGACTGGATGACATATTTTCGACCCTTAACGAAAGATAATGAAATGAATTATGGGGTTGAATGTTACAAAATATCGAATTTCTTAGTATCAAGCAGTTAATTTTAACGACTTTTTTTCTTTAAATGGCTTGGTTCTGTTGGCCTTAAGGTTATTTCTGAAAGATGATAAGGTTCCCTTTTCATACGAAAACACATGTGTTTTGGTATTTAAAATTCAACTAAAAATATAATAAATCCAACTTATTACAGTTACAAAAGTACGTTGTTGAATCATTCGCTCTTGAAGTGAATATTTCCTTTATATATTATATATTTAAATAAAGAAAATCAAAAATATAACACCAAGTAAGTAAATGTATCTCTGGCATCCGGATGGTGCAGAAGGCTTCCATTTACAAGTTGCACATCATCTCCGTAGTCCTCGTATGGTCCTCTTTTGAGATGGACCATTGCACATTTGTCTATACTGAATTTCAAACCGATAGTATGTGTTTACTCTACCACCATCCTCAACGACTGATGGGAATCCTTCTCTCCAGATGCATGAAGTTTAAGATCATCCATATAAAACAAATGATTAACCGTATGCCTCCGTTTTCCGGAAGTGTCACAGTTATGAACTCAATTATTTTTGAGAGCAACGGCAACGGATAATATCCGTAGTGAAATGCAGAAAAAAGGAGTCTGAGAAAATCGTCCTGAAACAGCCTCTTATGTTTGAAGTTTAGCCTCACTAGACATTATGTTGAAGCGAGTCTGCCAAAGTTGTTCAAAGCATCTCATTATTTTGTCGGGTACCGCAAGTCATCTAAACAGATGTATACCTACAGTGTAGGTTTATACTCGGTCAAATACAATGAGTATTTGTGTGTATAAATGTTCCTGAACAGCTTAAACACTAATTTAAGCATATTATCGGTGTTTGATTCTCAAGAATCGATAAATTTTCATTTTTGGGGATAAGAACGTCTACCTCTCGACAAACCAATTAGAAATCGGGTACTCTCCGTTCAGCCATAAGTGAAAACCCTGGCCAGATAGCAGAGGGTTGTTGTTAGTTTTTTCTACCAATAAGTGTTCAGCCCATTTGGGCATTAGCAGGCTGGCGAGCAGCTATATAGCCCTGCTGGCGAAAATGAGATACATAATCCCTTAGGTTTTGTGCGGAATGGGCGCATGCCTCGCATATGTTTCAACCACGGAGCATGCATTCTCGGCATGTACCTTTTTCGCGTGGACTCACTACTCTCGTATTAACGCATAAGGCTATCCTTCAGCTCATGTCCGGTGGTACTGCGTTCGTCGTATGATGCCAAATCCTCGTTATAGGCCCCACCACCTTGTCTATGATCCCCTGTACGAAGGCTTCCGTTGAGGGAGATTTTTCTTCAATTGTTCGGAACCAATTATAGGGTTAATAGGTTCCTATCATCTCAGTTATTTTTATTGTTGACAAGTTGGAATTTTCTAGTGAATTTATGAATTATAAGTATACAAATTCATCAAAAATCATTCACTTCTAATTGAAACATTTCCAAAACAAGCACTGCTGATTCCGTCCGTGCTGATTGTTAGGTATGCTGTGGTACGGTATTGCTTCGAGCAAGTCAGACTGTACCCCTGACGTATCTCCTATTATATTATGTCATATGAGGCGCACTGGTCAAATGGAAGCAATGACCATAAGCAGAAGAAGAAGAACGTGGTTAACATTGATTTAGGTTATGTTTTTCTAGTTACATGTGAACTTACAGAACAAAGTTTCAGTTTGAAGTTCAGGCTAATACTGATTTCAGGTCGTATAGTAGGAAGCAAATAACAGACAACGGAATTACTTAAACGTATAAACCCACTAAAAATCAGATAATGGTAAATTCGAAGTTTTGTGTATAATGTCTATTTTTAATTCTATGTATCATTATAGGCTGAAGAAGTGAATCCGAAAGCTTATCCATTGGCAGATGCAACCCTTACTACAAAGATTCTGAACCTCGTGCAACAAGCTATGAACTATAAACAACTCCGAAAGGGTGCCAATGAGGTTACTAAGACTCTTAATCGAGGAATTTCTGAATTTATTGTTATGGCAGCTGATGCTGAACCTTTAGATATCCTGTTACACCTTCCGCTACTTTGCGAGGACAAGAATGTTCCATATGTGTTTATAAGATCTAAACAAGCTCTTGGTCGAGCATGTGGTGTTTCTCGGTCAGTTATTGCTTGTAGTGTAACCACCAATGAGGGGTCTCAACTGAAACCCCAAATACAGACAATTCAGCAAGAAATTGAAAGACTTCTAGTTTAGGAAACTAATGTAGGAATCATTTGTCATGTTATAATTATAGTTGTTAGATAATATGGTATTGGTGTGTAGATGAAAACCTGACTTTCATTATATATTTTTTATTATCTCTAGAATTTTCTATTATTTTGGTGAGAACAATGTGATTTCTATTGTTACCTATTATTACATTGTTGAAATATTAGTAACCAACAGCACATCTGTAACCATCAACACACCAAGACTTTTTTCAATTTTTGAAAAATATTATTTTTGAAGTATTGAGGTATCTCAACTTTTGTAGAGTCAGTTAAATGTTGACAAACTTATCAAAAGCTAAATTACTATGGATCTTTACCCAATAAGGTAGTTTGGATTGTTTCCTTCCGTTCCATACAAGAACAACTCCACCCAAAGTTTTCTTTTCAAGGACAAAGAGGTTCAAAAGTTGCATTTATGAACTGCCCAGTGCCACTAATCAGATCTATGACAGATCAAAATATCCAAAGGGGCTTTGACAATCATTTGTAGGATGTCATTGTTGGTAAAATAAGGTTCATCAAAAGCTATGTCGATAACTTATGAAACACTGCCCTAGTAATCGGGCGTCAACTCAAATGCAGATCATTAATGCAACACTTTTGGGCTCTAGTATCTATCATCTGAGAGTCATATTAGTTAGGTTCACTCATTGATAAAATATGTTTTGTTAACTGATTGCATTAAACCATGAAATTTCCTCTCACTAGGATTTATTATTGAAAATTCCAAAATAATTAGGAAAAACTCATTTATTCATTCACTGATAAATGAACATTAAGCAAAAGTTTCTGAAGCAATTTTAGTCCAGTTCTCCTGCCAACGTAACATTTGGAATGTATGTAATTCAGCTTTGAATTTCTTCTCAGTCGCTTGCTGAATTTGTGAGTTAGGGAAATACTCAAACCAGTTTTGTAGTTGTTCTGCTAAATCTCTTGAAGATTTGAATTTGTAACCATTGATTCCATGATGAACCAATTCATCTAAACTGAAAGTCAATTGAAACTTTAATTAGAACCAAAATCTATAGTTAATAACTTCACAAAAAAATTGAACGAATCCTGCTGCCATAATCTGACAATGTAGCGTACAGGTTGTCATTAACAGGCCAATCATCGATCTGGTTCTGGTTTGAAAGTAAAAATACGCATAGGCGAATGAAAGTTTTATGATCAGATGGGTTCAATTTGAACGAGATTAGTTTGAGAGTGAAGAAAGCAACAGTGAAATGAGAACTGAGATCGAAATATAGTGATAATGGGGGAGTATGTGAAGATTAGGTGACAAATACATGAAATTTGTAATATTTGATGGATACAATCAATGCTCTCAGCAGATTTTTAAAGTTAGTGAATGATGAATATAAACTGTACACAACGTTGCAAATTCAAATATGACCAACGTTTAATATAATTCCACTATTCTGAATTCATTTAAATCATTTCATGATCTATTGATTTTTGATGACTTGGAAATAGTTGAGCATTAAGAATAAAGAACGTCTACACATTCTGTAGGATTTTCTGCTTTCACAGTACAAATCCTTATGCTTCCTTTGCTGTTCAGAATTCGTAACTTTGCAGATCATTCAATTGACATATTTTCTGGTTTACTGTATTTCAGAAAATTATTTTCAATAAAGAGTATACAAGATTCTTGTTATCTGCCAAACTAATCAGGTTTAAATTCTTTTAAAAACCGACTTAAAAATGAAACTTACCATTCGAAATCATACGCACAAACTGGTAGACCACATCCAAACATGTCAACAACTTTCATTGGCAAATCCAATCCGCTGGAGCTTGTATGGAGACAAACCCCCAAATCGGCAGATGCCAACATCAAAGGATAATCATTAGATTCCAGCCAGGGAGTAATAACGCACACATTTTTCCAATTTTGTTTGGCAATTTTTGAACAGTAGTACTCTTTCAGGTGTCCTTTTCCCGTAATAAAACATATCAGCTGGGCCAATTTTCTTTGATTTCCATTTTCAATATGATCCTCATATTCTGAAATATATCACATTTTTAAAGATTCAACATCAGTCGAGTGAAGTGTGATGAATGAAACTATGGTTGTAATAGAATATCGGTTACTGACTCATCTACCTCTCAATATTTCTTTCAAATAAAAAATCATTAAAAAAATTAAAAATTTTTCTAGAATTATTCGTAGGGAGAAAAGACATTCACCTAAGTAGTTTTTATGCAGTTTATGAACTGATAATAATTTGAAAGATCTCTGCTCACCATATAAAAAATGTCAGAACTATTATTACTCCAATACCAAATGTATGTATTACAGTGTATTGAATTGTATGTATTAGTTTTTTTAATTACTAATAATACTCTTAAAACTTTGGAAAATATATTACAAATATAATCACAGACTTCTGTAAAGCCATTAGTTAAGTAGATCGTGGTATATTTTTGTTCTTGCAGAATGATATAGATTGTGTTCATGAATGGCGGAGTTTTATTTCAATTTTCAGAAATGCCAGAAATCTGGGTGTTAAATACAATAATGTGATTTCATGGGAGACTCAACATTTTGGTATCTTTATAACCTGAAAAAACGAGTATTATCAAATTTTGAACAAATGAAGTTTTTACATATACACTTTATGCAACAGAATACTTCTACATATTATGGTTTTATCTTGTGCCATTTTTCTTGTTTTTTTTCTTCTAATTTCTGTACAGCCCTATTCAGACTATACAACAAGTTGTAAAACAATGTGTATCAAAACAGTGTTATAAATTCTAATGAAAAATGTTTTGAAACTTGTGAAACTTGGTGAAATTTTATTTTCGGAAACTGCAACTTGTTGCAAAACCTAAAAGCCTCATGCAATGCTGACTTATTAGCAAGTGTTAGCATATTTAAGAGAAACTTTATTTTGAAATTTTCCTTATATAGTGTTGAAGAACCGTAAAATGTGTTTTACTATACAATAGCTTTTCCAGGTATGTTCAATAGTAACATGTATGATGCAAAACATTGGTCTTTGAAGCCTTTTTTTTTTTTCGAAGAACACAAAATTACTCATGCTGCAAGATATGGAAGATTACATATAAGTAATCAATGAATAAAAAAATAAAATACATACTTTTACCTCGCATCCTTTTTTTATAAGTAGAAAAACGAAGACAAAACAGTTAGCATTTGCGTTTGATCAGTTCAAGATACTTTGTAGCATTATTTGGGTTGTTTAACTAAACTATTCTTTCCTAGTTTTAATTTTTTTAATATTATTCGAAATTGAATTCATTCACAATTTTATGTTTTATTTTTTGAATTTTAGGATATAATTGATAAAATGAGTAGTGAGATTATTTATATCCCACTGAAAAATTTAATAATTGATATCAATTTTTTGTTTTACATAAGCATGAATGAATGAAGTTTTAGTATTAATATTTATATGGTTGGTTTATCTATACATGAAACACAGCATATTTCAGACATCCTACAACAGTATTTATTAAACAATCATCAAATAGTATTTATTGTATGAATTAAGCTATGAATACACTGATCCCTTACTTGATAAAAATTAATAAAACTATCCAAGATTATGATGAAACAATTTCCACACTGAACTTTACTCAACACGTGTTTCACCACACATTAGGTTCTTCAGTGGAAGTAATACTTCAAATTAAGGTACATTATAAGTTCATAGCGTGAAATGATGAATAGTGTGAAATGATGAATAACAATTGGTGTCATTCTACAGGAAAAAGAAAAATTTTGGTGTAAAATTCATCATTAACAATCAATAGGAATAGACAACTCACCCTCCATTAAAGAACTTTATTATAAATATTCACCTTGTAAAGCAGAAAATAAAATTGAGAAATCTTCATCTTCTGTCCAACTTGTGCTTGATACCAACAAACCAGGTCTGGAAGGTTTCAAACGGACGCCATCATTTGTATTTTCAGTAAAAACTGTAGAACCATCTCGGGAAATTATTTGGTTATAACGTTTTCCAAGCCTTTTCAGAAAAATATCCTTTTCCTCCAAAGAAATTGATCTAAATATTTTTGGTGGTTTATCATATAAAGTTACTGCACTGAAATGAAGAAATTGTAGAGTAAATACTTTAAGTTCAGAATCTGGGTATGACATGATGAAAAATAATTTATATAATATAAACCTTATATTCCAGTTTTCACACAAATCTTTCTTCATGGCATTTGTTACACAAAAATTGTGGTCAGCTTTCCTTCCAACAAACATTTCAACCCTTTTCGTGATTTTTACTAACATATTATCCTTGGAGAGATTTAGTGCCATAATGCTATGGGCATAATTATGCCAATCAATGTATAATTTACTCCCAACTACTTTTGAAAAAACCCAACAAACAAGTAGAGCTGGTATTGCAGGTGGATTTTGGACTAAAATAATGTCTGGTTTTCTAATAGTTACAAGGAGAAACAGTAAATTTAAAATTTGCCAGATAGTTTTGAAAGCATAGTTTGTTAATTTGTGCGGAATAGTGGGGCATGCTAACAAGTAATGATAGTATAATAAAGGAGACTTCTTGACTTCGTCCAAAGGATCAGTTTCACCATATCCTAATATATCAACTTTGTGCCCCAAATCTGCTAAAGACAGAGAATGGTATTGCATTCTAGGGCTTCTCCCTATGTCACCTAACACTACAATACAAATATTTTTGCTTTTGCATGCCATACTTATTTATTTTCACCAGTAGATAAAATTAATCACTGTATGTGGTGATGTCTGATATTTGAGTAAAATACAGATATCTATTAAAGATTAATAGATAACTCAATTTGGTACATATTCAAATTATGCCTCAGATTATAATCAGTTCAGATTTTTTGCGTTTTCCATTGGTGAAACGAGTGCACATTCAGTGTATTTCTACCCTTTATTAAAGTATTGAAAAATAAAGGACAGCGATACATTGAAAACGCATCTTTGCTTTTAATTATTTTGATGGTTTGTATGTTTATTTGGAACTTGGAACCTAAATTTATTGCCACAATTATTCTGGGAAGTGTAATTATTTTAGATTCTATTTATGAATATGGCAATGTAGTTACTTTTAGGATGACCAATGAAATTCAATGTTGGTGATTAGTCATATAAACTGTAATTTGAGATAGCAAATGCCGAATAGTCTATATCGAATGCATGTGTATGTGATATTTTTCTCAGATTATTTATTGTTACTTTATTTCAGATTTCAATCAATATATATTTTCACTCATTAACCACAAAGTACCCCACCTTTGAAGAAAAGACACTGGAAGATACTAACGGGTAACAGCACATTACAGAGTACTGTGCTAAACGATTAACGGTCGGAACAACCCTTGATATGTTCGGCGTTCGTATATTCATTTCAACGAGTTTTTTACTACTCTAATTCGGATATTGCCAAGTCATTTCAAAACCTTTTTTTGAAAATTCAAGATATTTTGGTAAATCTGGGGTTTATAGGAATGTAGTTGATTTCGAATTAAAATAGAAGATATTTTGCACGTGATTGTGGCTTTTTAAAATATTATTTATCCATTATCCCCGATAATTATTTCAGGAATTCTGCTGAGATAAATTGGGAAAAAGAACTTTTATAAAAATGATTTTGATAACTTTCATATAGTACAGACGAATTTTATCGAATATAGGGTTGGGATTAGGTCTTTAGTGATCGAAAAATATGGAGTGAAAATTGGGAAGACACTATATTATCAGAAAAATGGATGGGAAAATTAATCAGGGTTTGTCTGAAGGTGATTAACAATGTTTCATGATGAATTTCATTAGTTCGGACTTCCGTTGTCTAATATTATAAAAAAAGATTTGAAATCCCTGAAATAACTGAAAAGAAGAATTGAAAAAAATTAAAGAAGAGGAATAAAAATGAATAGCTGAAAAAACAATTATATTAAGCAAAAAACCTGAAATGAAAATTAGTGAACTAAAATACAAGTAAATAAGAAACAAATTGAAAAAAATATAAATATAATAAAAAATTAAAAAGTTAAAAGATTCCTAGCGAAGTTAATTCACGACGTTTCGATTGTAAAGTATCCACAATCGTCTTCGGGTGATGACTGGTTGTTTCAGGGATTTCAAATCATTTTATATAATATTAGACAATGGAAGTCCGAACTAATGAAAATAAATCAGGTTGTCTTTTGAAAGATTAGACCTTTTAAAATCAAAATATAGGAATCAAAGGTGACGGTAATTTCTCAAAAAAGGAAACGTAATTCGTATCTCACTATTGGATAATTTATAGGTAAATCATGTCAATCGTTGCGTTTCGTTCCCAATAATTTTACACCAGATTGAGTTATTCCCGTTAAAAGTTATTCGTTGTCTCTTCACGAAATATTTTGATCGAGTAGAATGGACATATCTGGAATAGATAAATGCTAACAAATGGTTGTAGCAAGGTATATAGTTCCAGAAAACCTTCTGAATATTGACGAATTAAAAAAATTTTGGTTTGAAAAATAAACAATTATGACGAGATATCTCATGAGTAAACCTTCAAAATTACAAATAGTCATTCAGATCTTCATTTCATGAAGCATTATCTAAAAATCTTTCACAATAACAATTTATCTTCAAATATGAACATTGAAATGTCAATTTTTCATAGTGAATGAGTTCAAAAGATAACACTAGGGATTTTGTGCATTTTGGGAAAAATCCATTCCTGGAAAAACCATTCGTCAGTCTCCTTCTTCTTCGACATTTGATACATGCTAGTTACTCTACAGAAGCCAAGTTATTGTAATTTTCACAATCAAATTTTGAATAATTATGAATATATTGACCAGTACCATCCGAATCTGAAAATGAAACCCTTGCTTATTGAAATTTTCCCTATAACGACTCAGTAAATGTTAGTTTTAGCTGAAAACGAATTTGGCAATATAATAATAATCTTTTTAAACTCGATTTGACCTTGAACCATGTTAGGAATCACACGTTAAAAGGTAAGACGTAGTTAGTCCTTAGCTCGCACAAGTTTCTCGACTTCTGAGAGTTCTCGTTCGTATGGGGGCGACAGCTGATTAACGGAAAAACAGATTTTAAATATTTTTTAAAACAGATTTCCAATAAATTCCTTAAACGTTAGCACCACTCATTATATTCTCATAAAACTAGACTATACTCATATCTAATTATCAATGATATCACAATTGCTTACAGTAATGAGGGTTTTCAATGAATAATAAAAAATAATAATAACTGTAAATATCTACCCACACATCAACAGTAATAATGAAATTAATTCTCATGAAGGTCTTCTCCGTGATAATCTATAACTTGGGGACATAACGGTCCATTTGTTCACCAGATATCACAAGGGGTTCGTTTTAAGGCGAGTCCAAAAGTTTGGCATTTTTAATTTTGTATTATAACGAAATTAAAAATTCATGTGTAATTCCAAAAAAATTACAGTTTTATTCAGGAGAATGTACTTTTTGAAATCAAAATTTTTCAAAACGGAGACTTTTGCGTGTTCCCTATTACCGTCTTACAGATATAGTGATAAAGTTGATTTTACCGTTAGTGATTACTGAGCGTTATCTTTCGATGCTGTGTCTAGATTACAATCGGAACTCATCTTTTTAAAATATGTCACTTTGGACTTTTGACATTTGACAGATCAATCAAGAGTTGTTTGAGTACTGTGGAGTCTTTGTTTCTTTTTGTTGTAATTTCTATCAGTTTTTTGTACTTTCTCTTTCAGAAATGGTGATCGTAATTCAATTTTAAATTTTATTAAGGTTAGTTTTTTTTTAGATTTTACAGTGCACTTGGAACTAACTATCAATTTTTAGAGTTATATGCAGCAATATTTTGTAGAACAATGACATCTGGCAACAATATTGAGTCCGAATTTTTGGAATTGAGTTCTAAGAATCAGTGGCAAGTGTTCTATCAGGTACGGTAAAAGTATTATTTTGGGTTTAAGATAGTCTAATTTTTACCTGTGTATTTGGATTCATTCAGACTTCAAAGGAAGATCCAGTTCGAATTTTATATTCAGAAGAAAAAACGAGTTAACTGTTTCTTCTAATGTATAGCATTACAAAACTTGAAAGTTCCCACTTGGAACTATTCTCAAAAATGTATGAGATCATTTATAATCTTCGATCTTATTCATTTTGGAGCAATCATTGTATACTTCTTTGACAAGAGCTTTTTTTCTCAGTAGGTACACATTTCTAAAATACATTATTTTAGAATTGTAAGGGACATTATATACAACCTAACTTTATCATTGAATTAGGCAGTATAGTAGTAGTAGTGATAGGTGGATAAATGATAAATATTTTCTTCAATGGTTCACTTCAAGTTTTTGAAAAACTTGTTAGTAGACTGATGTATGCTCATCACAAATCTGAAGTTGAAACTTCCTACTTTGGTTGACTTGCGAAGATATGGCCACTCAAAAGTAAAGCCTGTTAAAAATTGAATATTTCAGGAAAACACTCCTGGTACTAAAAAATTGTAAAATGAAAATTTTATTCATCAATTTCAAATGTTTTCAACATAATTGAAATCTTCTATTTTCACCATAATCACCCAATCTTAGAATCGTGTTCGAAATAATAGTGTCACTTCACTAGAATTTTAGCATTATTATTTATTAGCAATATCATGAAAACCTAAAAATTAAGTAATGAAAATTATTTTGACAAACTTTAAAAATTTGCCTTATCTTAGAAGTGTAAATTACTAAGCACTAAGCACTACTTTCTTGAGTTTAATTGTAATGTTAATTAAATTGCATGTAGCTTGTTTACCACCATTATTTTCAATTTTGATGTATTGCATGCAATTATTTTGTCCATTTTATTGAGCTAGATAATTTTTTTGATGCTACATTTTTTCATTACATTTTCTTTCTTTTAGCAAATTCGGGCCCAAAGTTCTGTTGACAAGTGTTCAGAAGCAATTAAACCACAAAACAAAATTTTAAATCGCTATAGAGATGTGAGTCCATATGATCATAGTCGCATTATATTAAATAGAGGATCAACAGACTACATCAATGCCAATCTAATTAAAGTAGAACAAGCAAATCGGCAATACATATTAACTCAAGGACCACTATCTAACACATACAGCCACTTCTGGTTGATGGTGTGGGAGCAGGAAACAAAAGCTGTAAGCAACATTAATGTAAAGTAGAGATTAAAACCGTTTGTTATCAATGTTATAATATTCAGATTTCTAAACACTCCGTAACGAAAGGTATGCTGAAAATTCGAAGGTATTTTGTAATATTATCAATGAATTGGTTCCCGATTGATATTCAGGTTCGCACTTTCGGTCTTTCTTAATTTTACTAGTAGTACAGCTATATTTTCTCAACCACACTACAGTACAAATCAATATCTTCATTCTTTTGTGGTCTATAAGACCAACAACTGTTGTTATACAGTGTCACCGATAAAGTTCGCATCAAATGGGAAACTTTTTTATTTATCGTTTTATGTGAAATTTGATTTTGGCAGTAGATTTTGCTTAAGAAATGATGTCAAATGGCGTCTACAAAATAGGTCACGTGATTTCCTTAACCTGTCAAAATTGACATTTAAAAAAAGAAACGTCGAAAAATGACATTATTCTTCAAAATATCCAAAAATATCAAAGGATAAAAACATTTTCTTTTGTAATTTTATAACCACACACCAAGTTTCAAACCCATAATAAGTATTTTATATTTTCACTATTTTTCCACATTCCTGCTTTTTCTACTTATCAAAATTTAAGCACACCTGTACTAATTCATTTATTTTAACTAAACTCGTCACCGAATTTCTTTTTTTGTAATATAATAATATTTTAAGAGCCTCTTTGATGTTAAAAACAAATTTTGAAAAATAAAAATTGTCAAACTTGATGCAAAGTTCATCTAGTTTCAATGGGGCTTTCCAAGCTATAAAGTACTTGAGTTTTTTTAATGAGCAAATGGCCTCACCATATGAATTAGAACAAAACGGAACATTAGGAAACAATATCTTAGAGTGTTTATTGTTTTTTTAACAAAAAATACGGTGGAATTTAATCTTAATTAAAAGGAACTGAAAATAAACATGTACCTATACCTAATAGCAAAAAAACACGAAAAAAAGACTCACGACATTAAATACACTACATTTCTGTATGTCTTCCATCGCGTTCTATGCAGATAATTGTCCTTCTTGATACATCTTTTATTGAGTTGCTGATACTCACAGGGTTTATGTTTAAAATAGAGTTTCTAATAACAGTTTCTAGGTGATTCACGTCACGAAAAGGTCTTTGTTTATAAACGATTTGTTTTAAGTAACTCCACAAGAAAAAATCTAGTGGGGTTAAATCTGGCGACCTAGGCGGCCATATTTGCTCCATATTTCGCCCAATAACTTTGCCCCTAAACATTTCTAATAGTTTCTCTTTGACTTGTCTTGAACTATGAATAGGAGCCCCGTCACATTGATACCACAGACTGTGTCTTATTTCAACCGGCATATTGTCCACTATATCACTGATCTCAGTATTTAGAAATTGCAAATAATCCTGAGAAGTTAAATTGTGTCTAAAAAAGAATGGTCCCATTACCTGATTATTTAAAACACTGCACCACACATTTGTTTTAAATGAATATTGGTCCCGACATTCTATCACAAAATGAGGATTTTCCTGAGCCCACCACCTACAATTCTGGGAACTGAGTACGCCGTTCGATGTGAAGGTAGCTTCATCGGTCCATAGGATTTTGTAAGGAAATTTTCTGTTTAATTCTACTTCTCCTTGGTACCAGAAAGAGAAATCTAGTCGAACATCGAAATCTCTTTCCTTTAAGGTATTTATAAATTTGGGTTTGTAGGGTTTGAATTTATTTTTATGTAAAATTGCTCTTACGCTTTCTCTTTTAACGCCAGTTCTATCTACAATATTGGTAACACTTGATTTTCCCTGTTCGATAACATCCAGGCAGACAGCCAACTGAACCTCATCATTATTGCGTGATGGATTATGACGTTTTTTAAAAGTATTTTCAACTGAACCAGTCAGTTTAATTTTTTTTAAAATCCTACTTACAGTGGATTGCTGTACATGTCTACCAGGATGTCTTGCGTTAAAAATATCAGCCACTTGTCGATGCAATGTGTTTTCACCACAAATTAGCACAATTTCAATTTTTTCTTGTAAAGATAACATTATTTTAATTTTCATACATTACATTGAACTAACGGGCATTAATTTATTCAGTGACAGTGACGTTTTCTAAAACATATTATGTAGTTTCATATTTTTTCACAGCCTACCCAGTTTTTTTAAATTAGTGTTGTTAGCGGAGTAGGTAAATGTAAATACTATGAGTTTTTTTCTTTTATTGAATGGGCTTCAAGAATCACGAAATGATGTTTCCTAATGTTCCGTTTTGTTCTAATTCATATTGTGAGGCCATTTGCTCATTAAAAAACTCAAGTACTGTATAGTTTTGAAAGCCCCGTTGAAACTAGATGAACTTTGCATCAAGTTTGACAACTTTTATTTTTCAAAATTTGTTTTTAACATCAAAGAGGCTCTTAAAATATTATTATCTTACAAAAAAAGAAATTCGGTGACGAGTTTAGTTGAAATAAATGATTTAGTACAGGTGTGCTTAAATTTTGATAAGTAGAAAAAGCAGGAGTGCGGAAAAATAGTGAAAATATAAAATACTTATTATGGGTTTGAAAGTTGGTGTGTGGGTATAAAATTACAAAAGAATTTGTTTTTATCCTTTGATATTTTTGGATATTTTGAAGAATAATGTCATTTTTTGATGTTTCTTTTTTTAGATGTCAATTTTGACAGGTTAAGGAAATCACTTGACCTATTTTGTAGACGCCATTTGACATCATTTCTTAAGCAAAATCTACTGCCAAAATCAAATTTCACATAAAACGATAAATAAAAAAGTTTCCCATTTGATGCGGACTTTATCGGTGACAATGTATATGTATTCTATGATTTTTTTTGTATTTTCTTTAGTTTTTTTTGTAATTGTATTGAGCAAAATGGGTTGTGAAACTGTAGGTTTGTTGAGTATCATCCACTGGTGATTTTCAGAATATATTTTTTTCAAACATTTTCTATTGATCTAAAATGTTATTCAGTTCAATGGAAACGTTTTGGGACTTCTCATAACATTATGGATTTTTATTATCATGTATTGTCAATTGCAGGATGAAAATTTTCAAAAAATATTTGAAAATATGGTTGAATATTACTGGAGTTTCTTCCCAACACAATCGTTATTTTTAACACCTCGACAGTTTCGATCACCAAGTGATCATCTTCAAGAGGAAGATTGAACTTCCTCTTGATTAATTTTCCTCTTGAAGATGATCACTGGGTAATCGAAACACGTGTCGAGGTGCATCACAAGTGAAAATATTATTAACTACTTAACATATACATCTAAAAAAAAACTACCCAGAAAGATCAGTTGAGATTTTCAGATCTTTTCTTTGGATGTTAATGGTTTTAATTTTGTCAATTTTGTGGTAGTCAGCTTCCCTCGAAAGAAGCAGAAATGCAGGTAAATAGTTGATTCATGAACAAAGAAGTCTGAATTATTTTTTGATTTGTTGATTTCATGTATCTGTTTTCATACCGATATTAATGTCCTAAATTAAATATAGCAATATGCCTGCAGTGAAATATCCCAAATAGTTTTAAGAAAACACAAGACCAAATTTAAAACCAATTATTCACACTTGTGATGCACTGTTTGGAATCTTTGGTGTCGTAATGCACATTACTGGAGTTTTTTCCCCAACACCAAGCCGTTATTTTAACACCTCGACACATGTTTCGATCACCAAGTGATCATCTTCAAGAGGATGATCTTCACATTTTATCATTTTCATCAAAATTTATATCATTTTCATGATGGTGAAAATACTGTACTTTGAGTGGAATTTAGTATGTTTTTTGACTGTTGTTTATAATAAAAACTGAAGAAAATATAATATTGTCCAAGAAAATTGTTCTAGGTATGTCTATCATATCTCATTTTACATCAAGATTATTCTATTTTGATAATCGCCTAGATAAAAGACTCAATTTAGAGTTTCACAGTGGTACATGAACAAAAAAAACCAAGAATGTACAGTTAACTGACTTATTGTGAAAATCTTAATAACTATGTTTTTTTTTTTTTAGATAAAATAAAACCCATTTATCATTAATCTTCAGGTTCAATAGTATAATAGGTGTTAGGTTAGGCTAGGTCCAAAGTGAGTGGGCCTGTTTGACCCTCCACCGCAACCCGCAAGGGTTTATTGTGGCACACACCTATTCACACTCGCCCAAATAAACCCAACTTCTTAACGAAGCCTATTAGTTTGTATGGTGAGTGGTCTTTCAGGTCAGATGGTAAGAGTACGGCTCTGCCGAACTCAAGAATTTGGTGCAAGGCGGTTTTATAAGGTACCCCACTCTTGAGGAGACGACTCATTCGTTTCCTGGCTACCACTACCAAACTTTTTTTTAAAGGTTCAGTTGTTGGATCAGGAGTTAGGGAGTTGAGAAGCTCTTGCTCCTGAACTAAATTTACAGGGAGGTCAGTTGAAGTCGTAAACTCGTCACCCATCTCCTCTGTAGACTTGCTCCTGAACTAAATTTACAGGGAGGTCCGTTGGAGTCGTAAACTCGACATCCATCTCCTCTGTAGACTCGCTCCTGAACTAAATTTACAGGGAGGTCAGTTGGAGTCGTAAACTCGACATCCATTTCCCCTGTAGACTCGCTCCTGGTCTAAGTTTACAGGGAGGTCAGTTGGAGTTGTAAGCTCGACATTCATCTCCTCTATAGATTCAGCATCAGAAAGAATTTTTAAGTTTACTCTGTCCATTAAATTCCTACGAGTAGCTAGGGAAAGGTCAATCACGGCAGAGCACCGCATTACCGTGACAAGGCGATGCTACGACGAGAAGGCGTTCAGTATCTCGAAGGTTCCGTAGAGACAGCTGATAGGCTCAGTGTCATTCATCCTCTCGGCACGGATACACACACCTCAGGATTAAGCCATCGTTGGGATGCCATTCAGTTAGGGAAAAACAAAACCACAAGTGATTCTGTCACTCCCGTATCCAGCGGGGCTACGTGGAAGCAGGCATCGGATGGCCGGTTTGTTCAACCCTCCACATCCCCCACATAATAGGTGTTACTTGTCCCACAATGTGTTTCAGACTTTTCAGCTCTTTCTTTCCCAAGGTATTTGTGTTTGAAAATTCGAAGTGTCAACATAAAAAGTTGTAAAATTTGTGAGATGAAGAATTAAAATGAAAAACCTACATTCTTATTTTTTTGAGTCTTTGGCATTGACAAATTTGCTCATTAGCCTCATGTTCTCGGAAGGTTATTTTGGTAACTCTTAAAACCTCCCATAGAGCATTATGACTATTCTCAATCCTGTTAGCCAAGTAATGTAGCAGATTTGATCCATTCTACTTTTAATGTCTTTGAAATGTTGATTATGATATTTAAGAATATTTCAAGCTGTGTTACCTAGAGTTAACACACTGCCTTTCAAAACTCATCTTCTAGTTGAAATATTTATAACATCCTGAACTTCTGTAAGTAATGACTTGTCACACATTGTCATGCAGTGCATGAGTGCTTGGCAGAGCAAGATCAGCAAGATTCAAAGCAAGTCGGATTCAAGACAGTTTAAATACCACACATCTACAAGAGCTCCTTCATGTAAACTTTTGGCTCCGATTGTATATGAACTGTTTGAAGGTGATTGACAATGTTTCATGATGAATTTCACTAGTTCGGACTTCCATTCTCTACTATATAAAATGATTTGAAATCCGTGAAACAACTAAAAAAGAAGAATCAAAAATGAATTGCTGAAAATAACAATTATATTAACCAAAATAAACCTGAAATGAAATAATAGTGAAATAAAATACAAGTAAAATAGAACAATTGAATAAATAAAAAAAATATAAAAATAAAGAAATGAAAAAAGAAAATAAAAATAAAAAGTGGAGAGATTCCAAGTCACGTTAGTTCACGACGTTTCGATTGTTAGTATCTACAATCGTCTTCGGGTGATGACTGGACTGATTTCTCCGAGAGATGACTATTTATAGGTCGTTCGAGTACTTTCACTTATCCCCGCTTTCCATTTTCCGCTTCACTGGTTCCGTGGGAGATGACCGTTTTGGCGGGAGTTGACCATTTTTCGCTTGATGATGGGTTTCCATATGTTGCGTATTTCTACGCTGGCTTGGCTGAATACGTTGTTGGACAACATGTATGCGGCTTCCTTGAATTTTCTCCTAAACCAATGTTCCTCTCTGTGCAAGATCTCTCAGCTTGGGACCACTCGATGTTGTGTTGATGGGTCCAAACATGGTCTGCTATTCCTGCTTTGCTGGTTTCTCCTCGCTGTGTGTGTTTCTTGCTCGGCAATGCGAATCCACGGAACCAGTGATGCGGAAAATGGAAAGCGGGGATAAGTGAAAGTACTCGAACGACCTATAAATAGTCATCTCTCGGAGGAATCAGTCCAGTCATCACCCGAAGACGATTGTAGATACTAACAATCGAAACGTCGTGAACTAACGTGACTTGGAATCTCTCCACTTTTTATTTTTATTTTCTTTTTTCATTTCTTTATTTTTATTTATTCAATTGTTCTATTTTACTTGTATTTTATTTCACTATTATTTCATTTCAGGTTTATTTTGGTTAATATAATTGTTATTTTCAGCTATTCATTTTTGATTATAATTTTTTAGTTGTTTCAGGGATTTCAAATCATTTTATATAGTAGACAATGGTAGTCCGAACTAGTGAAATTCATGTATATGAACTGGTCGATACTTGAAGAAAATGCATATTGAAACATACTAATACAGTTGAATGCAATATTTTCACTAGAAAATATTTTACATAAACCACTGTAGTAGTAGCAGTATTAAACTGTATTAGTTTACTTTCATTGAACAAAAAATGTGGAAACTTCCAAAGAAAGGAAGAAAGAAAATAACAACAATAAAAACTCTATAAAGATATATAGATCATGAACACACGTCTCTTTCATTTTACAGACTGGAAGAAAAAATCCTTCCGAAACAACTACCATCACATGAACATTGAATTACACCAAAGGACAAAATCCTTTCAAAATTACTTTCATGTGAACATTGAATTATGTGGAATATAACTTTTTGTGATATACTCCAAATATTGTTGATGGAATTAAAACAGATATCATTCACAGGAACACTTTACAACTTAATATAGAAATGAGTATTAATATGACACAACTTATATAATAATATACTATCATAAAGTATGATAGTGTCAACTATAAGTTCGAGACAAGACACTTGTCTTGACGGCTCACAAGCACCGCTTTGGATAACATTACAAGAAAAAGCACTCAATTTGTGGATCGAGTCTGCTGTCGATTCCGAAGATGGAGTCTTCGTAAGATGAGATGTCTTCACTTTCTCAGGCTTATCCTTTGGGAACATTTGAGCCAAGCAATGCTGTCGTGGCTTAGCCTAGCACCACTGTGAGATCTATGGTGGGTTGAATTAGCACTATCCGTATTGGATTACGAATGATTTGTTTTTGGGTTCTGGTTTCATTTTGTTGTTTTGCAGTTGTGTTGATGATGTCTTCATATGGGAAGATATCATCACCTTCAATTATTCAGTATGGTCATTATTATTTGTAAACAGCTGTGGATATTGGGATTTTAGTATTAATAACAGCGACAAATAATTTATTCCCCCAACTTCCTTTTTTGACTCCAAACGTCATTTCAAATCTTTTAAATAATTTATTCGAAGTCAATTATATCCCGAAAGAAAATTTGTTTCAATCAAAACAGCCTAAATTTATGTCCGCAGCCCATAAATGGTTGAATTGTAACATAAAATATATTTATTATTTGTTTTTTACAGATAGTAATGTTAAATAAACTAGTAGAAAAAAAGCAAGACAAGTGCTTTCAATACTGGCCTTCCAAAATTGGTCCAGACTATAAAATGAACCTTCCTGATGTAGGCCTGTGTGTAGAATATATAGAGCAACAAGATCATTCTTACTATCTGACTAGAATTCTTCGACTGACTGATACTGAAAGTGGCAAATTTCGTGATATTCTTCAGTTCCATTATATTACATGGCCTGATTTTGGAGTTCCTACTTCTCCCACAGCTTTTTTAGAGTTCCTTCGTAAAGTAAGAGATGCAGAGGTGTTGGAATCAACTGTAGGTCCAGCTGTTGTACACTGTTCTGCAGGAATTGGTAGATCTGGAACATTTTGTCTGGTGGATTCTTGCTTGATTCTCGTGAGTTGGTTTTTGTTTTAATTATAACTGGTTACTAGAAACGTTTATATGAATACTTTCAAAATTTAAAAATATATTCTCTATGTCTGTGCATTTATAATGTTATTTTTAAGATTGAAAAGTATGGCATCAATTCCGTAGATGTTAAAGAAATTCTATTGGAAATGAGAAAATATAGAATGGGCTTGATACAGACTCCGGAACAACTTAGATTCTCTTATCAAGCAATTATTGAGGGTGCTAAACAGTTAATCCATAAGAACTTCACTTCTGAAGAGGTATGTATCCTTCATAACGTTTTGCAAGTTCTTTCCGAAATCCAAACCCATTTTCCTTTTGTCCTAGAAAATATAATTGAAAATTGTCGCAGATTGGTAGAAGGTAACTTTTGTTGTAGTTGGTTGTATTTCTGTTGAATTTTTCTTTTGGTTTCAGGATAATCTTGTAAATATTAGTAATAATGATTCCTCTAATATCCCTGAACACATTACTGACTCTGAAGAAGATGAACCTCCCCCACTACCACCCAGAAATGAGAGTCTTCCCAATGGAACACCTCTCGACAGACCACTCCCAAATATTCCGAAAAGTGTTTCAGATAATGATCTGACCTATGATGAAAATAGTGATATCTTGGTAAGAAAATTTTCATATAGACAGTAGTACCAAATCAAAAATAAAATTAATAAGCTACTTATACATATTTTTTTTTTAAATCAAGTTAGTTTTGTCATAGAATGTCTTCACCAACTATCAACTAACCACCAACTATCAATTGTCGTTTAAGACTTTTTCAACTTCAAAAACTATTTTATAATGTTATGAGTGTTGTGGAATTGGCCGCGGTGGTAGTGCGCCCGACTCACGATCGGAAGACCGTGGGTTCGATTCCTGCCTCGATCAGATATTTTCTCGAGAGAATTTATCTGCTTGAAGCTGGAATGATTCTGCAACCATGTTAGGAATCATACGTTAAAAGGTAGGACCTCGTTAGTCCTCAGCTCGCACAAGTTTCTCAACTTCTGAGAGTTGTCGTTTGTATGGGGGCGACAGCTGATTAACGGAAAAACATATTTTAAACAGTTTTTTTTTATGAGAAATCTTTAAGTAGATTGGATAATGAAACATGTGGAATTTATCCTCCTTTGTTACTTTCATCAAATATGCATCCAACAAAAATATCACTGCACATTGAATAGTGTGCTACAACCCTTCAAGTTAAACACATCACTCTATCCTAAGAACTTGATTGACATACATTTGATTATTCGTCAATTACAAACAGGAAAACTCCAATTCAGTATACAAAGCAATAAAACTTACAGCACCAAGTGTAGTTTATACAAGAGTTGAATGATTCACTTGAATTTTTAATGCATTTTCATTTTCACAAGTTTCACAAGTTCATTTAGACTTTTTTTCTTAAAATTGTCTCAGGAAAACGTCACTTGAATATTTTAACGTACTTATGTTACACCCTGTATAAGTCAAAGGATTTCTGGACAAAAATTTGACCCGATAAAATTTATAAAAGATGTGTCAATGATGCAATTGTCTTTGAGGCATGGTAAAGATATTATATTCCTGAATTCATTATATTATATTCACCTACTACTAAACCTATTTTAGAAGCTACTTTTTTTAATAATCACTCTGCACAATTTCAATAAAATTAATGTGTTAATGTGTAATATAGACTCAAAATTTAAGTACTGAATTCTATACTGGATCTAACTAGAGAGCAACATGAAATTTTCGAAGCGTAAACATGAAAATCACTAGATAATCTTGAAATGAAAACCAAAAATATTAAAGGTTTCTGAATACTTGCTTGAATTAAAAGATGTAGACAATTAGTAATGCCAATCAGGTCATTTTGAATAAGATGTGAATCATCAGGACATTTCATCACTTTAAAATTGATCAAATTCAATCATGTAGTATTTTGTCAAAGTCTTTCAAGAAGTCTGTGTATATCGAATTAACCTGCAGGGACTTCTTGAGATCTTGCATTATAAAGTACTGGTAGCACATCAAATTCTATACTGTGGACCAATCAGAAATGAACCCATGCTGTTCTGAAATAACCATTGTTAAGTATGCCTGATTGAATATACAGGGTGTTTATTACATGTAATGTTTTTCAATCTACAAGAACTGTTGAAAATGACTACCCCCCACTCGGATGCAAGAATCCAATCTTCTCCTCATCAAGTTCCGAACTCTTTCAAAAACACCAGTATCGTTTTTGATTGAGTTACACCCAGCAATTATCCCGTTTCTCAAATATTCTACATATTCCAGTGGAGTAGTATAAAGTAATATCTTTTGGTGGCCCCATAGGAAATAACCCAGGGGTTTAAGTCCGGTGCTCGAGCAAGCTATAAGCGAGGTCCACCTCAACTAATCCAGCGATATTCGTATGTTACCGTAAAAAAACTCTCTAGCCAATATGCTGAAATGTGCTGGTACACCATCGTGTATAAACCAAATTGCATTTTTTGTAACCAATGCGACCTTCAAGCACCTCATGTGGATTTTCTTCAGCCCAAACATGGTTATTGTCAAAATTCCTTATGGCATTTTTTGAGAAACTGGCTTCATCGGTAAAAAGAATAGACATCAATAGTTGAGGGATTTGAACCAATGTGCATAAAAGCCATTGACAGAATGCCATGCATAGAAAAAAATCTGCAGAAGTGCCTGAACTCGTACGTGGTATGGGTACAAATGTCTCTAAGAATGTTCCAAATCGTCCCATTACTCACATTTAAAATATTTGCAATTTGTAGAGTAGTAGAGGTACCTGGATCTTCTATCATGGCAAGCACATTCTTTTCTACTTCTACCGTTCTTACTGTCATTGGCCTTCCTGGTCCTCCATTTCGCTTCAATGCTCCTGTTTGACGAAGTCGTTGATGTATACTTTGGAAAGTTTTTCTATTAGGCACATTACGATTAGAAAATCGTTCACTGTACAACCGCCTAGCTTCCAATGAATTGCCATCCATAAATGAAATGCATGTCAGCCATCTCTGCGTTACTATAGCCATTCATCATAGAGGACTTCACTAACAAGACTTTAAATATTAAACACAGAAAATGCACGTCAAATAGACAAAGTCAATCAGTTTTAACCTATTCGACACATAAAAATGATCACTTAGGACACATACTATTCAAATTGAATGTCTGCAGCCGTTTGTAGTAATCGGAATGTTGTTGATAGATACCAACGGAATTGTTAAATTTTTTATTACTTGGTAGGTCCAGTGCAGTACGGCTACATTAATAATTTTAAAATTACCAAAATTGTTATTGTCGAAATTTTTTTTCACCCCGTATCTTCGAAACAAAGCTTCCTATCAAAAATCATCAAAGAACAAAATATCCTTAGAAATAATCCAAGGAATAGTTCCTTAATTTTTTGCCGCATGTTTAATAAACACCCTGTATATTTTTTTTTTTAGTTATTAACTCTTTCTTTGGATCCACTTTTGTGAATTGAATATATAAATCTGTGTTTTCACAAATCTGGAAATTCACTGCAAGTTAGCAAAAAAAAATTTAAAAGACACAAACACAGAAGATACAGTTTACTATTCATAAAATTCATGATGAGTTAAAACTTTTTTTTTTGGAAAATAATCAGAATACTTTGAATATTTGCAGAATTACATTCCCAGCGGACCTTTACCTGTAGTACCAGCCGATGAGGATGAGTGCAGTGAAGAAGATGAACTTGAAGAAGAGGAAGAAGAAGATTTCAAACCAGAGGCAGTCAGTCCTGATCTAGAGAAATCCTCATTAATAGAATCTGAGAAGCCAGTTTTAATCGAATCGAAACACAGGTGTGTATAATTTCGATTAAGTAATATATTTATATTTCAGAGGTATGACAATTCTTATTTTTTAGTTCATCCTACGAGGTCAGACAAAGAAACAGGGCACAGAGAAAAGGAACCATGGAGTCTCAAGTGCGGGATATGAAACGCCGTCAACAAATAAATGAACAGTGGACTCGATTGAAGAGGTCTTTATACTTACCTTTAGTTGTAGGAGGCTCTCTACTGTTGGGCGGAGGTCTCATTGCTTATATTTATTACAAAGATTGAGAAAAGATCCCATCTCATTTTTTTGTATTTATTACTTATTAGTAAGGTTGTTGACAAATATGAAAGCCAGAAACAGTGATTATTGCTTTTCAGAAGTGTCCACGCGTTTTGTATGATTTGAAAAATCTTTTTGGCAGCTTCCTAACAAATGTATTTTAGAAATCGTACAAAACTTGAGATGAACATGAAGGGGCAAAAAAATCACTAGTTGCTCATATATGCTTTCTTGAAAGTAAGATGACTCATTTATGGGTTTTTTTCAAAAGGATGAATGTTTTTTTAGTATATTTTGACATAATAATAATAGAACACTTTGCTTTGTTTCAATATAATATTGAATATTTAATTCATTAATAGAAAATATTTGAAAATTGGTAATGGTTTCGAAAATATCACAATCCATATTTAACTGCTTGCTACTACACTAATTATCTTTTTATTGAATACCTTTTTGAATTATGTTTCATTCTAAGAGGAATTAACCCTGTATCATCTTGTTCGGAAGTAAAGATTACATATTTGTGCAACCTGAAATTTTTATAATCTGTTATCTATTAAGTTTTCACGAAATGTTTTTGGTAGCACTGAAAAACTTTATTTATGAAAATGTGACTTAGTAAATGTTTTCTTTTGTCCAAAAGTCTTATATTACATATCACTAATTCCATACAAGAGAATTATAAATATTTGTTGGACTTTGAGAACAGAATCCATTCTTAAAAATAATTTAAGATTAATTTTTGTGTGTCGTGGGAACAATTTTACAATCACACTTATAAAGGTATTTATGAATACCAATTAATAATCATTTGGTTGAAATTGAATGCCTGAACAGATTTCTTAAATAACTGTATTCCCTTTTTTCTGAATCTTTCAGTGAAAAAGAATAAATCACATCCAAAAATGAATTTATTCTTCTGAAACTCACATCAATCATAACACCACTTATTTTGTTGAAAATAGAATCGAACTAAAAAATCTCTGGGATTCAGAACAACAAACAACAATAGATATAACGATATGATAATTATTATCATCGCATGGCTCAACCTAATAGTCATTAAAATCTTATTTTGAGAGAGTTATACAGAAAATATATTTTATATTTATTTTTGTCTTCAGATGGGAGTATTGAAATGTATTCTAATCGAATTACACATTGAAACTTTTTCCAGAAAAATGAATTTGATAATATATATATTTTTTAAATTCTGATTCAATAATATTTGTTTGTTAATGATGTTGATAATGTTCATGTATAATTATTTGTTTATTTTTTGTTATTGTCCCCATATAAACATTGTTTTTTCGGATTACTAAACGTTAATAATAATAATTTTGGTACATAAAGAGCTATTCAAATTCGAATCTTTCTTTGCATGGTGATCTCTGTGTCCAAGAGATACAGAGTAGTTTAACTTTTGGCAATATTGCCCATTTTCAGGCTCTGGTGAATGATACCGAAAAATCGACTGTAGCTATTTTGATTCTGGAGATACATAGGAAAAACTGAAATTTTCGAAAATCTTTTGCTGTAAATTAATTATTTGCAGGGATATTGCTTATCTCTTTACACTTTTACATTGGAACTTACTTGTTCATTATACCATCACGTATTCAAAAAACGCAGTTTATTGTGAGATTTCCACTTGAAGGTACACAAAACCGCGACACGTGTTTCGCTATAAGTTAGTATTTTCGGGCGTCACAATACTGATTGTGGTTGGTGGGATAATTTGATCTGGGTTTTCATTGTCCATGTCGTGTCTCTCTTCTTCCGATACCGTTAATTAAAAAATTTAGGTGCCAAAAAGTCTTTTTCAGTAAATGTCTGACTTCAGGAGATATATACCGATAGTAGCGAACCCTACTTCAGCCTCTGGAATGGTGGCAAATTTTTGTAAAGCTTTTCTACGAGGCAGTATTGTTTTCATCAAAAGATTGCACTCATGTATGTAGGCAGCTTTAAATGGACTATAAATGGAAACGGTTAAAGGCTGAATTCTATGAGATCCATGTGGGGGTAGTGATAACATTACTATGTTGTTGGTTTTGCAAATATTCGTGAGCCCCAATAGAGATATGACTGCTGTGATTATCTAAGACAAGCAGTATGGGTTCGTTCTCTGACGGTTTTGTAAAATTAGCGAGATGTTTTAACCAGTCTACAAACAACTATTGATTTATCCACCCATTCTTTGAGCACCGGTATATAGCACCACGTGCAGGGAAATATCACCATTGGTGGAAGGTAAACACCAGTATGACTTACTGCACACACGGCCATTACATTTTTTTTTCTTGATGTTTTTGACCTTTCTCAGTTACAACTTCACCTGGGTCTTGTAGCGGGGAGATATTTTTTTGTACTATATTCAGTTTTACGATATTATATGAACATTGTGTACATTATTATATGAATGTTACATATAAAAAAAATTGTTACAAAATACATATCAAATTTCAAGGTGTGCAAAATTTGATGACACCCTGTAAAAATTATATGATGAAATTCTGATAGATAATGAAAGCTTCAGCAAAATGTAATCATATTAAATATCTCTGCAAATGATGAGATACAACAAAAAAAGTATTTTGAAATTTTCAGTGTTTCTCATATATCTCTTGAATCAAAAAAACTAAATCGATTTTTTTATATCATTCAAACGTACCTGAAAAAAGGTTCAATTTGATCTACTCTCTATCTCTTAACCTTCACGAGATCCCCACTGCATTGACTTGAATTTGAATAACCATGTAAAAACAATTTCAGTTTTTGTTCGCCTAAGAATAAATCTGTTTTAAGCAATGCTTAAGTAATGCTTCTTGTAATACTTCAGTTATGTCTCATTCAATGACATGTGTAATAGAGTGATGGGAATCTCAGGACACAAAAAAAAGATATGTGATTTTGTGGTTACAAAATTGAAATTTTCATAAAAGCACTTTCACAACTTACAGTAACGAATTGTTTCATTATAATTCAGTTGGATTTTTTTTATGCTAATTGAATTTCAGCTACAAAATTGACTATGCGATGAATACAACTATAACAATCATAAAATTGAAGTACGATAATTTTCAATTCAAGTCGCAAAACCATGTTTTGCATTTTTCACTGCGTAAATTGAAACACTTGGAGCTAGGTTTTTAGGAGATTTTGAAACTGGAAATTGAACAAAGTTCATGAAATACAAGGTATTATAAGGAATTACTTATTTTTTGTTACACACAAAAACATTTATTTTTGAAAACTTCAAAAAACAGAGATTCTGATTCTTCCCAGGAAAGCTTGAGAAAGACAGTAAAAATTATCTTGGTAGCAAAAAATAGATTTATTGTCGTTGGTATGAAGCTAGTTTGTCAATTTCTTTGAGCCTGCTGATGAAATTGAGGAAATGAGACTTCCTTTCTAAAGGAGAAATATTTAAAAAAAAATTATTATGAATTGTAAAGGAGTGCAATGCAGTACACTTTTATTTTCACATTACTTTACCTCGAATTATTAACCATCGTTTTTGAAATAACCAAATAATCGAGACTGTAGGTGTTTACTTTCAATATGTTTTCTCTTCTTGTTTTTTGTGTTTAAGAAAAAAAAATATTTGGTTCTGTATTTTTTGTTGTAATTGACTCATTCCAATATTCCCCTCTCACCAGACCTGTGTGTGGGAGAAGCGTTTGTATTGGATTGATTCTATGCCAGAGGTTTCAGTTTCACGTTTCAGTTACTGAAACATATTTTTGTATTGGCATTATCATTTTAATGTTTAATGAAATAGTAATTACTACAACTGACCTGTTGAGGATACACTGATTATTGATAATTTTGTTTCTGCAAGTATTCAAATTTTGTTGGTTACCCTGTTGAAAAATAACTCATTGAAAATCTTGATTACCACCTCCTTTATTATTAAAGTTTAAATAAATTTGGTTTACATTTTGAGTAATTAATTATACCTAATATATCATTTGACTCTTTGAAATAAATATTTGTTTGAGTTTCTTCCATATTTCAAATTGGTGGATGTTTATTTTCGTTTTGACTTAGGCATACTTCCTTATTCTTAGTTATTGATTTTAGTCTTAGGAGGTGTGTTACTCAAACCTGCTATCACCAGTAAATTTTTATTCAACTGGTCTATCCCAACATGAGAATATTGAATATGTGCACTGAAAAATAGATATTTTGTTTTAAAGAGTATATATTAATAATTCTATTATTAATTTTTGCATTATGAAAATATTCATATTAGCGATATTTTCAGTGTTTTGATTATGATTATATATATTTTTTCCTTAAATAACAAATGAGCATTCAGAGTATTCATATGCAACTCCTGATCAAATTCCATATACTGGGTGTTATGAATTGAGTGAAAGTAGTTACACTTATTGCTAATTACAACTGAAATTTTATTAAATCAATAAGTTCAATCTAAAATTTTGAATTTTCAAGTTATGGGTTCAGGAGAAAGCGAGGAGTTTTCCAAACAAGAAATAACATGTCTTTAGCATCAAAATCAGTATTTTTCTTACTATGTAAAAATAGTTGTTTCAAGAAATACCTAAGTAAAGGACATTCTTTCTGTATTCTATTTTTTTTATATTCATAACTGCCATTGAAACAAACTTGGTAAAAAACAAACGTGCTGTTTTTGTATAAGTTGAAACTGATAATATTTTTACAGTATTGAGAGAAACGTGAATGATTGCTCTAAAACCAAATACTCACTCTTATAGTTCTTCCAATATAAATGGGGATGATCTCTTTCACATAATTTCCGAAACTTAGTATTATTCAGAGTTTTGGATACAAAATGTGTATTTTTAATACCAGAAAATTTTATTTAGAGAACTTTTGTTTATTCAAGTCACGGAAAACTGATTTTAGGATTGAAAAGAGAGATTCATATAATGTAATATGACTGAAAATAGTCAATCTGGTAAACGAATTGAACATTTATATATAAAAAAAAATGTTAGGATATCTAATACTTAGAATAATTTTGCAATCTCAGTTTTTTCTGTATTGTTTGTAAGTGAATAATGTATGAACATTTTGGAAATAATTGATAGTATCTTAGCTACAACTGCCATGAGTATTAAAATCAAGATGAAATACTAAATACACAACACTTTTTACATGTTGCTACGGTAATATACGTGAAAAAGGTTTTGTACACTTGTGTTTTTACATTCCTGTGTTAAGTGCCTACACAAACTATTGAAAGTATGTTGACAATATAGGTCAAAATTATGTTATATTGATTTGAAATAAGGCGACAATCGGTTTGTAAATATTTTTAGTAAACCGATATGTAACTTCATTGTGATTATTTACTATTTTCTCAAAATTTTTATGGATATTTAATAAATATATTTGGAAAACATAACAAATTGTTTAATATACCTTAGTTTCTTATTACAGGCCTAAAACTTCACTCGAAGACTGACATTTGAAATTTTTTTGGAGAAGACTGGACTATGAAAAATTCAGGTTAGTTGAAGATAAATTCTGTGGTCTTACCTTTTAACAAGACTAGTCAAGATTACTTGAATCTATCCTATTCCTAGAGATTCCCATTTGTTAACTGTATGGCTATATTTATGCAGCTTTGCATTTGTCTAGTCCCTGATTTTGATATTCGAGAGCAAGTAATAAAGATCTGTTATTGATTCAAATTGTTATTGAACTTTGAAAATACATTGAATAATTGTACCCCTTCAGCTCATACATATAACCCTTATTTATCCAAAAACTAATTTATGTCAATATCTACATTAAATTTAATTCACATCATTGTAAATATTTGTAATTTGTATAATATGGATTTGATTGGTATGTTAAATAGTTTTTTTTTTCTTTTTTGTGATCTCAGTCGAAACTAAGATTTAAACATTGATAAGAGGACAGCTGCATAAATTAGGCTTTGAATTTTAAAAAGATAGTTAATTGTGATTTTATAAATACTATTGGTTGACAAACTCGATTTTGTTACATGTTTTAGGTACAATTTGTTCATTAAGTATTGACAAGTTTTAAATGAATCCAAACATCTCAATAGGAAACATTTTTCTAGGTTATTTTGAAACATTTATATTTATTGACCATGAGTAATTTGTAATTTGATATTTCATTTGGCCCTTTCTACTTGTGCAACAGTTTGGACACAATGTCAACTTTCAGTTGACTGAAAGTTACATGCCACTTAATTTTATACTGTGTATATTTGTTAAAGGTTACATTATGTACTTCAGAATGGGGTTTGGATATGAAGTTTTTGCGATACTGACAATTTTCTGTGATGTGCTTAAAATTACATTGTAGAAAAAATAAATAATTTCTAGCTTAATCAGTCCTTTATCAAGTCAAAGAAGTTGTGGACATTAGGCAGCTCTTATATGATTAATATTATATTTTGATCAATATATTCAACGTCAAAGGAGTGTATTGAAATAATAATATTGATGGTAATCCATTCTATTTTTATTGAAGGCTCATCAATATATTGAGCCAGCAGCAATATTATCGACATATGTAAGAGGTATATTGGCATATGGTACAATACAATGTTTTTGGTAGAAATCTTAATGTGACTGTAAGTCATTCCAATGGTGAAATGGCTTTCCTTATAATCGTATCCTGCTTTATCATAAATGGAGAAATCAATGCAAGTAGGTCTAAGAAACAGTTGTTCACCCATTTCTAAAATTTTTGTAGCCAGCTTTTAATTCACTCTTGTTTCTTTCGTCTTTTCATTCTTGACTACACATTTGAAACTGGCACTATTGATCAATATTGATGAGCCGTGTGAGTGTAACTGTTTTCTTTATCATATTTCCTCAATAATATTGATCGTATAAGGTCCGCCTTTTCGGTTGAATATTAAAAAAGTGTATGGTCATTTTCAATAATAATGTTTTTATTCTATTGAGAAGTACAACAAAAATAGAAAAATATATGAACCTTTATGAAAATACCAATGAAGGCAGAGTTGAAAATTTTTGTTCAAAAAACAAGTTTTTAATATTCCACTCAACCATTTATATGACATCAATTTCAATTATTTAGCATGCCGTTAATAAACTGGTAGGTTTATTTTTAAATGAACATTGAATTATTATCTTTGCACAGATATGCATTACTTTAATATTAACACAATGTTTTTTGTTATATTTATTATACCTACATTTAAAAATTGAAAATAAAGAGTAATATTTAAATAATGTCTAAATAGATCCGCTTAAGTTTTGAAAATGTAAGTATAGAGGGAAGACTGAAAATCAACGGAAAAGAAAATGAAAAAAAAGTGGAAAAAATTCCACAACTAGTTTTTTTACAATATATAGTCGTTTGAAACTACAATTGTCACACTTATGTTAGGCTATAACCATGGGATTTCAGTAGTGATTATTAAATTTTTCGGGTTTCTTAATTTTTTCAACTCGTAGAATCGATTAGTTTGAATTTGTATTGTTCATTAAGGTAAAATATCCAAATTTTGACACTGCTTCAAAGATTGACACTCTTGACAAAAAACTATTAAGGTAGGTAGTTCACACAAATGTCCCATTTCTTTAAAAGACAAAACTAATATAGGGGCCATTTATGATCTAATAGCAAAAACATACAGTGTAAAAGACTTGATTATATCAATATGTAAGACATCCGTTGAGGGCTTTAGTGAAATTATTTTGTAATAAGTAAGGTGAGTTTAACTTTTATTGAATTCTACTATTGATTATGAGAATAAGATAGCTTATAGATTAAAACTGAATTGTAATTCATGCAGTTGTTCACGGATTAAATTTTTGATAAAGGTGTCAACAAATGGTTTAAAAATGTTCTTTTTTTCTCTCTCTCTAGGTTTTCTTGGCCTTTGCTTCCGTACGGCGCATTTAGCCTTCAAAAAATGTTTGTGTTACCAAAAAAAGACATTTGTGTTAATCTATGGGTTTTCAACAGGATGTTTTTTCTATATTTCTTCTCATTCATACTTTCATTATGTTTGTATGGCTATCTGTTCAATGGCTCTAGCTGATTTACAACCAATGGATAACATCTATGTCAACGTTTGGAACATTTGGGTTTTTCTCAAGTTTTGACTCGTCGAGTTTTAAATTGTGGCAAAGGAAGGGTTTCCAGAAGAATAAGAGCGATTGTTGGAAAGCACTGAAAAATTGATGGCAGAATTCAATAGGGAAACGCCGTTTAAAAATAATCAACCAGTGAGAACATGGTATCAACTTTTGTTTGACATGAAATTCTGAAATAAGTGCAAGAATACCGGAAAATTTAATTCTGTGTCTATTGGAATTCAGAAGATTGAAGAAACTGACAGTGAATCACTGAATTTGAATAAATATATCCTTGGGGAGTTAGAAAAAGAAAAACTTTTGTTGGAAAAATTTAAATTTATATCTGGAAAACAAACACAGCTTTCAAGACAAGTTCAATCTGGGCTGGTAGTAAACAGGATTGATCTCTCTTTGAATTTCACAAGAAACCTGAAATGAAAATAATTAGCCTCAACTATGAAAAGAGTACAAGAAGTGTGACGAAAATAATCGTTATTGGGATAAACCACTTCTGAGTGATATAAGATTAGACCTGCTGATAAATCTTCGCCCTTGAAGCCCAATAATCAGGATTTTTCCTTTCCCATTTAACATAATTTTTATGTAGTCGGATTCAATAACAACGAAGAAAAAAAGAGAAGAAAAACACCTTCGGTTGTGACTCAAAGCAGTGGCAAGAATATTATGACGAAACAGAATATAAGAAAAAAAAAGATAATTGAAAAATCAGAGAGTTGAAGGAAGGCGGATGAAGAGAACGTCAATAGAACCTACAATTAGGAAAACAGTAAACAAAAAAATATCAGAAAGAGCAATACAGATAGTTCATCTGAAACAAGAATCAGAAGAGTAGAAAAATTTGGGTAACACATGACGAAATAAGTTTATTTCATACGTTTAATCTCGACCGAAACCCGTCATTTACGAAAATGGCGGAAAGTGAAAATGGAGAATTTGAAAATGAGCCCAAATGACTTTGTATTGATTGAATTCCCCTTAAAAAGAAAGTTATGGAGAGCTGTGATCATGATAAAACTTTTAGATTTAATGACACTGATATTAGTGTGATATATTTTAGTGGAATAACTGAGAAGTTAGATTGCCCAAAAATTAAAATATCAGGTGATAGGCTCAAAAATGAGATTAACATTGATGGGTGGTAGAATAGCCAAATTTACTTCATATTTTCCTCAGTTATAGGATGAAAAACTGACAAATATTTTGTTTCTTGTGATTTCTGAAGTACCTAAATAATCGTATCATTTATGTTTTTCATTTATTATAGTAGTCCTACCATAAGAAATATTGAGTGAGGTTAAATTTTCAGCTAGTATCAACCATCGCTACTGAATATGTCAATGATTGTTTCAAAAAAGTATGTGCAAATAATGGATATTTACATGCTTCTCGAAGTGATTTTAAGGCCCGACCTGTTTGGAATCTAAATGTTATTGGTGAATATGTATAACAGTGATGACACCAAGTGAAATTATTGAAGTGAATATGAAAATTATTTGTCAACTATTGGTGCATATAAGTGTCAATCTTTGGAATTCGATTCTCAAATGTCAACCTTTGGTGAAAATGCAGGATACATAAAAATATTTTTTTAAATATTGAAACGATATAATATTTTCACAACATGTACTCTTAATACTCAGAACTCTTCTCATGTTCCCACAAGTTGTTGTTTGAAAAGTTGGGTATATTGAGAAATATGGTCAAGAAAGTTGAAATTCTTCACTATTGTGTTAACTATTAATTAGTTTCTTGTTGTCTGTAATGAATTTAATATGGAAAACTATAATCTTTTCTGTAATAGAAAAAGTTATTGTTTTATTGTAATGATGCTTCTTTTCTCTTTTATATCCCGTTCCTAAGTACAGTGTATGCTATCAGGACGTGTAAAATAGATTTTTACAGATACTTTCTTTGTTTTTATTCTCATGACTCTCAATGATAACACCAAAGTCTATCAATGCAAATGTGAAACCTATTTTTTACATCATGAAGTATGTAGAATCCATCATCAATCATAAATGAACCATCCAAATATTATATTATATTTTCTAGTTCAGAGAAAATGAATGGTTGGTTTGTTGAAAAAATGTAGAAAAACAATTTCTAATATATCTCTAATATATCTCACTCAACAATAGGAAAGTTATTTACTTTTTGATTAGATCCATTGAAACCAATTCACACTTTTTTTAGGACTGACTTTTGGGACAGATAAAAATGTGATTTTTATAACTGCTTTTAAATCACACAATTATTATTATTTTATTAAAGGTAGATTAGACAATAGAAACAACATGACTTTTTTTATCAAAGAATGTAAACTTTCACTATGATGAAGCTACACAAAAACCCAGGCATCGAGTTCTCCAAAAAGATAAGTGTCTCCGAACCAAATTAAATAATTTCAGGTCAGACAATTCCTCTTTCTGCTTCGATAAGTTTGTTGAGGGTTGAAATGGACACCAATATGTCTTGGCACAATCATGCCGCTGGAATTGCAAAAGCTGCTTCCCAAAAGCTTGGAACGCTGTTCCGAACCAGAAAACTGTACACACCTCAGCAACTTTTGATGCTTTATAAAGCTCAGATCAGACCTTATTTGAAGTATTGTTTTCATGTATGGAGCTCTGCTTCCAAACATACCTTGAAGCTGCTAGATTCCATCCGCCAGAGCCACCCGCCTGATACGCTCATCGTTTTGAGGTTCAACTCAGTAAACCTCGCCCTTTACTGTTTAAGAACTCTTTCATTTGGAGAATTGCGCTCGAGTGGAATAAACTTCCTGAGAACGTTTTTCCAAATTTAATCTCCAGCGATTTAAATCTAATGTGAATCGCTACCTTCGCACAGGCACCGCTCTTGGAGCGCCTCAAGGATTTTTCTGTAGTGCTTGTGTTTTGTCCTTAAAATAAAAATTGTTGGCCGTAGTCTTCTGATGTGGAAATAACCTCAGCACTTCGTCTGTTGCCTCATCATCTTTGATAATCTCTACCGCAATGGTAAACGAAACGCTAGGCATAAAAACTGCAGACCACAGCTAACAAACCCGGACCATAGCTTTGTCATAATATTTCAATATTTTAATCCCTACTTTCTTTCTCGAAAGTATGTTCGAAATGAATTCATTTACTACATACAAGTCAGGCTTTTGTGCTCTTGATTATCAACGCAAAGTTGCTCCTCAACACACCTTAATTTTCATCTGTATTGGTGACGTTTCGGAATTAAAGACAAATGTTTGTACAGCCTTGCATTCAATACTTTACATGTGTCCTCCTATATTTTGAAATATTACTCTTTGATTGCTAAAAAAATTGAATTTACTTTGAACAAAAAAGTCTTTTTTTTTGACAACAGAGAAAAATAAACGATCCGGAAATAACCTTTGCCCAGTATTGCCAAGAGAAATATTTAATTCGCATTATTTAGGCATGTTACTATAGGGTGTCAATTAAGTATGTACCATAAATTTAACAGACGATTCTTTAGGTAGTTTTAAGACGAAAAGTTCATATAAACATGGGTCCGCAAATCCTTCTTTGTCAAGTTACTCGTAAATATCTTAAATATCCTTCACCTAATTTTGTTGTAATTTGGCAATGGTATTTATAACATTAAGGAGCTAATTTAGCCCGATCGTGATTCAATTTATTAAGTTCAGTTGCGTCTCGAGCGGGATTTGAACGAATATTTTTGACTGAAAAATGTACGTCACTGACTTTTGTGCAATTCTTATTATTTATTTGGATTAAGCAATTAGAAATACAAGTTTTTTGTCTCTTGAATTTTTTTCGTATCTTGCTTAGTTTTTAAGAAAAAAAAGTCGACCTAATTGCATATCCCTGGACCTCATAAGGAATAATCTGGGGAATTAAATATTTCTTTTGGAAATTATTATAATTACAATTTTTCATTACTAATTATGTAACAGTAACAACAAATATTAAATAACATCAACATCTAGTCTAACGAATTGCACTAAATTAAGTGTTGCATTTAAGCATTTAATAAACAACTTGACAGTTGTCAACTTTATAAGCTTTTAATTTATAATTGTTATAAAAAATGTGTTTAGTGGTTATTTTTCGAACCATTTTTGTAAAACATGGTTCAATTTACTAACAGTGAAATGGCAGATATGCATTTCTGTTATGGAATGGCTCACGGAAACTCGAATGCTGCAAGACGGATTTACCATGAAAGATTTCCTCAGCATGTAGTGCCTAATAGAAGAACTTTTGTACGTCTCCATGCACGACTATCTGAAACAGGCAGCTTTAAAAGATCGACGGTTGTCATTGGGCCTGCAACGGTACGAAAAGTCAAATTGAAGAAGTTGTTTCAAATGAGATTGAAGTAAATCCTCATACCAGTACTCGGAAAATAGCTGAAGAACTGAATATTACCCATGTCACAGTGTAACAGATTTTAAGAGCCCAGCAGCTATATCCCTATCACATGCAACGTGTGCAAGCTCTATTGCCCAGAGATTTGCCTGTAAGACTAGCTTTTTCTAATTGGTTACGCGGTAAAATAAGAAGAAATCCAGGTTTCCTAAGTCGAATATTGTTTACAGATGAAGCTTGTTTTTCTCGCAATTCAATTATTAACTTCCACAACAATCACATTTGGGCCGAAAACAATCCACACGCCTTAATAGAAATTAATTTTCAAGAAATCCAAAAACAGGTGAACTTTAATTTTTGACGGCCCATCTCATGATATTCATATGAAAGACGTTTCGTCACCAGTGTTGGCGTGATGACGTAATCGACAATTTTTTTAAATGCAAACAGGGGTCATGTGGCACCCCATTCAAAAGGTCTACTAGTCGTCTATTCAACGGTATAATGGTTTCAATATGTATTAATACAGGGTCAACCGAAATTATGTATTCAGAAGACTGGAATTACAAATAATAGTAATTCGTTGAACCAAATAATGCTATGCACCGCCACTGAGAATAAAGTATCGTACTGTCTTCTATTGTTTTTGTTGATTAGAAAAAAGAAATGGTGATAAAAGTCCTACACTCTACTTGGGATTAGTCAATGTCATTGAAGTGAAGTATCATTGAAGCGGTAAAAAAATTGTCGATTACGTCATCACGCCAACACCGGTGACGAAACGTCTTTCATATGAATATCATGAGATGGGCGTCAAAAATTAAAGTTGACCTGTTTTTGGATTTCTTCCGCAAGACGCACATTTTGTAAATATCGAATTTATTCCATACATTTGCATCGTACTGTATAGGGTATTTCATTTAAAATAACGAAGTGGACTGCTACTTCCGGTATAACCGGGAGTGCCGCCATTTTGAAAATATTTAAGCCGAGTTGCCCCCATCGACTTTAGTATAATGTCGAATTTTCAGATTCTTTCTAATTATAGTTTTCCCACAATGGATCGATGCAGTTCCTGGAGATTTACCCTGTATAGAGGGGCTGATGCATCTGTCGATTCTTCTGATGAATTGAATTGTTTAAGTATATCAGCGAGGGTAGACTTTTATGACAAACGGAATGAAAGGCATGTTTCTGATGAGGATTATGATAGAGCGAAGCATGTATGGAACATGTTCAATTGTCACAAATTGGGTGAATATTCTGACCTATATTGGAAATCAGATGTTCTGTTACTGTGTGATATTTTTGAAAATTTCGGAAACATGAGCTAAAGTAAATACTAATACAGGTATAGACTTGGAATTATTAACTGATATCGGTGGGGTTAGTCAATGTTCGGAGGGACAGCATCACTCAATATGTGCTTGGATGCAACGAATCTGTATGTTTTTAAATGTGTCTTAAATTATCTTTTGGAGGACTCACTTGACCTCCAATGCTAGATATCAATAGTATTTCAGATAAAAACCCTCAAGAATACATTCTTGAAGTAGATTTTTTTTCAAGAACAAACCAAGTACTACAGGAAAATCCTTAAGGCGCTTTAAGAGCGGTGCCCCTGAGAAAGAAGGGATTCACGTCGGATTTGAATAGTTGGAGATTAAATTCATTTGGAAAAACGTTCTCAGAAAGTTAATTCCACATAAACACAGTTCTCCAAATGAAAGAGTTCTTAAACAGTGAAGTTCGAGGTGTACTGAGTTGAATCTCAAACGATGAGCAGCCACTGTTCGTTGCGTATTTCTGATATGTATCGCTCTTGGTGGAATCAAATCTGCCAAGTCACTTGAACACCTCCAAAGAAAGTATCTATAAAAGAAAACCTCCAACATTTCTTCGATGTTCCAGATTATCGAGTTTGCAATTGATGTTCGTGTCTCCAATCAGGGGGATAGCTCTTTTCTGGGTATGTTTGCGGGCAGAGCTCCATACATGAGAATAATACTCTAAAGAAAGTCTGATCTGAGCTTTATGAAGCATCAAAAGTTTCTGAGGTGTGTACAGTTTTCTGGTTCGGAACAGTGTTACAAGCTTTTGAGGAGCAAGCTTTGGAATTCCACGCCGAATTACATGATCTACATTCAGACTTACCATTTTTGATAGAAAATATCATATCACCTGGTTCAAAATGATGAAAGAATCGTTCATTATACAAATATAGAACAGGCGTAATGGTTTGTTGGTGATGAGAACTCATAGAATTTTCAAATTCGATCAATCACCATGGTTGAAAAAGTATATCGATTTGACTACTAATCTGAGAAATGAGGCTACCAATAAGTTTTAGAAGAATTACTTCAAATTAAATGTCAGATCCATATACGACTAGACAATGGAGAACGTTAACAATAGAAGAGACATTCAAATTGTTACATATTGGGAATCTATACGAAGAGGTATGGCTGCCAATGCTCTGATAGTTCGCCTTAATTTCAAAAAATTATTCATATTTGCGGAAGACTTTGTCGTCATACATATGTACTTGTGATATACTGTTTGGAACCTTTGGTGTAGTAATGAATATTACTGTGTAATGCGTAAAGTTGGGGTTAACAAACCATTGTATTTGGGGCTTAGTATATTGGATATGTCGAAAACAGTCATTGATACTGAAAATGATAGGTACTTATGATGTACTGTTTGGAACCTTTGGTGTAGTAATTAATATTACTGGAGTTTTTTCTCAGTTTTATCTTTCTCTTGAAGATGATCACTTGGTGATCGAAACACGTGTCGAGGTGTAAAAATAACGATTTGGTGTTGGGAAAAAACTCCAGTAATATTCACTGAAAATGATGACAAACAATTTTTATTATTCCATTATTGAATATGCTGATAAATTTGATATTATCCATTTATGTGCTGAGTAATAAACAGTCTGTTACGAGTAACAAATCGGAAACATTAAGGATGAACTCCCAAATGATCCCATCATCAGTTTCCATGGCACCGGTGCCAATACATATCACGTTCAAAGTGTGTCAGATAAAATTAGGAAAGCTAAATGTATCAAACAATCCGTTTTTAAAAATCAAATTTCAAATAATAATTTTAATAATAATAATAATAATAATAAGCTTGTTGAAACAAGTGGTACGATATTGCGATGTGTTCAGAAGTGATATACATGATATTTATTGAAAGATGGGAAAAATATGGTTGATGAAAATCTAGATCTCCTCATTGCATTATTGCAAACAAATATTATTTTTATATCTAAAAAAATTCAACACTTCGACAATATTATTTTTATATCTGAAAAAATAGGTTGTGAATGTTATGATTCATTAGTATGATTCAAAAAAAAACTTAACCCATGACAATCTCGGAGTATCTCTAGCACAAGCTGGGGATAGGATATCAACGTATCGCGTAATATCCTGAGGAATACACAGAAAAATCCTGAGGACGAAACGCTGTAATGTTCTTGGGACATCCTACAATAGTGAACTGTGATGGAATGAGGATATTCATCGGATCGTATTTGGATGTTGTGCAACCATATATTCGGAAGACGCGAAACTCATCCTTAGGATGAGGTGGGGGTCAGTAATCCAGGATGTCCTGCGTAGCTTCAAAGGCTAAGATATCTTGTAGACATGTATGGAATTGTTTACAAGAATTCCTGAGGAACAAGTAGATGTTGGAGTTGGTATATCCTAAGAAAACTGTGTGCTATCTAGATAGTGTGTATAAGGATTGAGAACGACTCAACCTTAAACGTGAATGCGATTCCTAGCATGTAACTCCCTTTGCTCATTCCATAAAAAGCTTTTTCCTTGGTTACAAAGTTGCTAGTTGTCAGTGAGTTGTCAGAAATAACTATAGTTGTTATATGCTTTCGACATTTCCCACTAGTATATATATTTTCATATTAACAGTGCAATATCTTCGCGTAGAAGTAAGTGCTTTGAAAGACAGTGATTTTGAAGTTCCATTAGAAAGTCACCAGGTTCAGTCGAAACTTAGGAACCCGAGACTGTGCTTGAACAGTGGAAATACTGGTTTGTCGATGGAAAACTATCCAGTACTGAATACAGATCAGCAGAATACCCCTGACCCGAATTTGAATTTTTTGAAGAACAAGCTTTCGAAGTATCTTAAAGATGGCAAATATATAAAGAAGAGGGATGTGTCTGAAAGTGAGTGTACTTATCTTCATTGTTTATACGATTGTTATTTTATTATTCAAAAATATATATAGAGGCCGTTTTCTTAGCTAATTCCACTATTGCTAGGTAAGACCTAAAAGGTAGGTTGAATTGGATAAAAATTTCGTGCTTTGGGAAACTAGAATAATCTCTTTTTAGTTCGAGAAAATTAGTGGTTGTTTTTGAAATAATCGCTAAAAACTAGAATTGTCCTTCAAATAATTTAATCTGATTCTGAACTTTGGAGCTCTCTATACAGTTGAGACAATAAAATAATACACGCGCATCAATAATTTTTCCATTCGATATGAGTTGACGGACTATTGAACACGAAACTGTATCTTTTACTGAATAATTGCTTTTAATTTTGAAATACATTTGAAACCTCCAATTTCTGGTGAAGAAATCAATGTTTCTTGATATTTTTGTGTATTCAATCATCCACAATCTGAAAAATTAATAAAGCTTCATCCATAGAGAATATATGCTAAAATATGATTAAGGTTAACCAACAATATATATTACATTCCATTTTTCGACACTGATATCTGGAAATTTGAATATTCCAGTATGAGAAACTTTAGATAGAGCTATCGCTAATTTGGGGTTCGTAATTATAATTGGAAAAAAAATTTTCCGTTTGCCAGTTGTCGCATCCCTACGAATGACAACCTTCAGAAGTTGAAACTTGTGGGAGCTAAGGACTAATGAGGTCTTACCTTTTAACGTGTGATTCCTAACACATATAAAATCAACTTACTGTGGAATATAAAACACCCTTAGATTATCATTTGGGTAGTATAAAATAGTTGAAATCAAAGACACTCTTCAATAAAGAAGTTGCCAAATATACCTACCTACATGTTTGACAAGCTATCATCAAAATAAGAAATCTCTCTCTCTTTCTTTGATTAAACGCAAACGTCAACTGTTTTTTCTTTCTTTTTCACTTGCAGAAGATGACCTATTTTATTGGCGGCACATGTATATTCTTTCGTTATCCCAACTGAACGTTCACGATCGCACAAAATGGGAGAGTTATGTAGAGTCGTGCAGTGATACTCGTATTTTCTGTGCCTATCAGCCTTTACAGCATTTTCACTACAAACTTATTCACTTTATTATAAATTATTTTTTATATCGAAATTCGTTGTGTTGACCATTATATCCTGGGGTGTAATAATAATAATAACGTCTTTATTATTTTCTCTTTCACTACATTTTAATAAAAATAATCCTTCAAAATAGATTTAAGAAAATAAATGGCGAAGTTCAACTCGCCAGTGGAGACTGCTATTCAGTTGTACTTCCTCTTAACCTTGAAACATACCTATGCTTACCTATTGATATGATAAGAAAGAAAGATGTAAATAAAAAAAATGTCTATACAGTTTTTGATGAAAGCGGCAGTGAAAATAATTAATGAAAACCTACTGATAAGTCCTGAACAAAATATCTTTTAGTTGGGTTTTGAAAGTTTGGATACTTCCTGTTTTGAAATTTGGTGGAATGAAATTTTGCAAATCTGGTAATTAAACGATCTCCTGAAGAGATCAGTTCTGAATGGGGGTGGGGACAATATTCCTAGATGTCTAATGTTGACATTATGAACGTCAGTGCGGAATGGTATTTTCTGATGAAGATAGGAGGGTCTTCTGGTAAGGATGATTTTATGAAAGAGGTTTCCAGAATGTAGAAATCTTCTGTTTTCCATATTCAACCAACCCACTATACAACTCTTGTTGGAAATTCTTCTCGCCTCCTTCTGTATCTGTAGAGTAGGGAGGGTGAGTGTAGGCCCACAGCACTTAGGCCACATGTGACCCATTGTACATCCTCCCAAGGAGTTGTCCTCCTAGGTCATCGTCCATCCTGTCCTTTCCAGGAAGGTGGACAGGTCACTAGGAAACATCTTCTTTATATCGGCAGACTCGCCGAACACACACTCCCTTATTGACAATATCTCCTGACATACCTGACAGTTTCATCTTCCTGTTCACACATCCTGCATAGATGTGTGTCCACTAGCCCCATATTATGGAGGTGTTTCCTTATTGACAGTGGCCAGTCAGAAATCCTACTGTTAAGCATATATTTTTCCTGGTTATCGCCAGATATTTCTTCGGCACCAGCTTCCCAGGGTCGCCCAGGGTGATCCTGGCAAGATTGCATCCTTTGATTTCATCCCATATCGCCTCCTTATTCCAAATATTAACCGAAGGCAAGAATTTTGTACCTTCTGACTTTTTTGTTTGAACTGGTTGGTTAAATTTGGTCCATAAACGAAATTTGCATAATTGAAATTAGATAAAACCAAGGTCTCGCAGAGACCTCAATAGGAAGACAATGACGCACAACATATATAACTCGTGAGGATGAGTATGCTCTTTGCACTAATGCAATGACATGTTTTTCAAACCTCAAGTTGAAATCCAATAATACTCCTGGAACCTTGGTTTCGTCTACTATTTCGATAGTTTCATTATTAATTTTGATATCTACTGAGTTTAGAACATCAACTCGCTTATTATTGGGTCCACATGAGATAGCTTTTGATTTTGTGGGGTTTATAATTAGACAATGATCAACAGCATTTTTGATAAATAGGGGAGACCGGGGCTACAATTAACAAGAAAATTTCTCTATAACTATACACACTACACCTCCAGTGCGTGTCTAAATTTGACAACTCGATCCCGCCGCATGCCACAGCCGTCGGTTAGTTGCGCTCCGTGCGTCATGTGAGTGAGTTATGTGTCGGTCGAAGCAGGTAACTATCTTTTTAGGGTTCACGATTTTTTGATTTGTACAATAATTATAAAGTGTTATGATTATGTTTTTTGTTTTCCTAAAAGCATATGTTATACTTAACAATTCTAAGTTTCTTATTTGCCATTACTATTGACCAATATTTTATTGTATTATTTAATACTTAAAGTGTACCTTTGGGGCTATAATTAACACATGAGGGGGGCTAGAATTACCTTGTTATTACCTACCCAAGATGTGGGGGCTAGTATTGACAGAGTAGCTGAATATTTGTAAATTATCATTTTATATGTTTCTTTTTTAGGTATGACAGCATGAGAACTTATTAACGAACAACTGCGAGTGGCACCACATCGATAGAGGTTTACGAGCTGGCTGCGCTAGAGATTATTGAAAAGAAAAGAAATTACAGGGATGTCGCAAAGGAATTTGAGCTCTGTGAAAAAGAAAAAAACGGGTTCTTCAGTAGAAATGGGTTACAAAAAAACCCGGTTAGTCTTCAATGCTGAACAAGAAGCAATCTGTGTAAAATCTGTTTAAAAAAACTAGGTAGCTTTATATTTTGTCTTTTTTTATAGGTATCACAACTGTACAAAAACCGAAGAAAATTGTAGCGGGAAAAGGCACAAATCAGGTCGTTGCTGTAACATCTGGCGAAAGAGGTGTACTGGTTACACTTGCAGTGTCAGTAAATGCTGTTGGCAACTCCATACCTTGTATGTTTATTATCCCTCGTCTGCGATATAAAGATATGTTTTTAAGAAATGGGCTACCAGAATCTATAGGCGCTGGCAACCAATACGTACTTTGTTACGTTGAAATATTTAAACGTATTTTGAGATTTCGTTTATGTTTAGATATTTTGTGATTTTGTTATTGTGAATTTATAAGAATACGGGTTTTATGCAAGGCTGTATTAATTACACTTTCATTAATAAAAAATATGTCCTAAATATATGTATTTTTCTTTATATAAGTCAGCATAACCTATGTTAATTTTTACCCCTTCTGTTAATATTTGCCCTATACGTGTTAATTCTAGCCCCAAACCTGAGGTAACAATCAACAGCCACTATTTTTGAAAAAAAAAGCGGTCTATCTACGGCGTCTTTACTATTAGGTTTGTTTTGAGATCATTACGTAATTTCTGAATTATTTTAGCATCATTTATCTCAAAATTCAAGTCTAAATGTTGAATTATTTCTTAGCTACAACTAAAAATATATTTTTTGTTAATTGTAGCCCCGGTCTCCCCTATATCGAGTTCCCTATTGATTATTTTGCATGCATCATGCGTTTTTTGAGGCGATGAACGTCTTTAATGTTTAAGCATACTCATTTTCATTCACCTTATATTATACTTGTTTCATATGTTACGTGAATTTTGAAATGACTTTTCTGTCGTGAAATTCAATGTTCATGTGGAAGTGGTTGTTTCGAAAGGGGTTTTCCTTCAACATCCATTCAACATCCTTCAACTCTCAATTGTGTTAACTTTCACGATGGATATTTTGTGTGTTTGCAGAACCTCGTAATGTGTCAAGTACATCAGAAAAACCTAAGAAAGCTGAGAAACCTGCAAAAATAAATACTAAAACGGAAATAGTAGACGATCAAATATTCGATGACTGGACTGCTTGGTCTGCTTGCAGCGTAACTTGCGGCAAGGGTCGACATATCCGGTGGAGACACTGCCTGCAAAATTGCGATGGAGTGGAGACAGAAATGGAGGAGAAAGAATGCCAGTTTCCTGCATGTCCAAATAAACTGTTCGGTCTTATCAAATTGTAGGATTCAGAAACAAATAGAAACAATTTAAATTTATGTCCTATAAACATGTTGAAGTGAAATAAATTGATAAATGCCTTTAACTGTCTCTGTTGAGTTTTTTTTTTATGAAATAGACATTTGTCATATTTTATGACAATCGAATTCTACTGAAAACAAATTTATTTTTGAAATATTCCATGATCAATATATTTGGGTTTCCTACTAATATTCTCAGGTGGGTGTGGCAGATGGTTTCGCTAGGGAAAATATTTGCATTTTTTGTATAAGACTACTCAGCACAAAGTTGAATTGAACGTCTCATTCTAGGCTTGAGTATATAACAATGCAGCGTTCATATATAATATGTGGATGGATAATAATCTGACGTTTTTGCATACGGGTTTTTTTTTCATCAGATTAAATAATGGTCAATATCACTGTATTAGAAAGTACACAATCTATAAAGCAGTAATCTTGGATTATTGATTTGAACTTCAACTTTGACGTCAGCCCTAGGATTAGCATTCTCTCTCTCTCTCTCTCTATTATTGGCTATTGCTTCCATTCAGGCGCAGCAAGCTACGTTTATTCGAAGGGGTACAAAGGTCTTGCTTTACGCAATACTGCACCCCTTTTTTATTCTTCGCAAATGGTAGGCAAATTGTCTTCCAACGGCGGACATATACAGTACATATAACACTATCATCTTCTTCATAAATGATGAATTGTTGCGATCCTACTCCCACGTGGACATCCGGTCCACCCCGGCCTTCAACCGGCGTGAATGGGAGTAGGTGTTATATATTTATTCCACTTTAGCACTTCCACGTGGACATCCGGCCTCTAAGTGGAGTGAATGAGAGTACTATTTATTTTAAAACACTTGAACAAGTTTTATTAACACTATTTTTAATTTAATATTGATGCTGGTACGTTATAAAACAGCGGACATTCACAACACGAAATGAGTTCCATCTCCAACAATGGCGTCCACCCGTCCACGTACCTTCTTTGTGAACGGTCGATATCGACAGGTCCGTCCACCACCATATCAGAAAGGAAACTAGGATTAGTATTAATTTTCCAAATGTAAGAAAAATGTTCATATATCTATCCTAGATTGACAGAATGAAGACACATTATTAGTATTATATGTTTCAAGTTTGAAGTCGCTGCGTTGTTCAGTATTTGATTGGCAGCCACCAATAGCGAACATTTTCGGTAAATTTGTGAAAATAGAGAAAATTTGTCATCGTTATGTGGTACAATAATTTTATTTGAAAGGCAACAGCCCAATCAATAAGAAATATGAAGTGGATTCTACTCTAGATGAAACTGCTCCTTCGTTCACAACAGTAAACTATTGGGTAGCAGAGTTTGAACGAGCTACCAAGACGAGCATTGCAGTGGTCGACCAAATGAAGTGACGACTCCAGAAACGGTGAATGAAATCCATAAAGCGGTACTGAATGATCGTCGACTAAAAGTGCACGAGCTAGCAGACTTGGTAGGCATTTCAAAAAGTGCGGTACATCGTATATTATCTGAAAATTTGGATATGAGAAAGCTGTGTTTATATATGAGTGCCGCGTTTGCTCACACTCGAGCAAAAACACTGTCGTGAAGATGTTTAGCGAAGTTTTACAGCAACAAAGCAGCATTTTTTCGTTGTTTCATAACCATGGGACCATCACTTTACACCCGAGACAAAAGAACAATCAAAACAGCGGACTCAAAAGGAAGAACGGGCTCTTAAGAAGGTGAATACCGTTTCATCTGCAGGCAAAGTTATGGCATCGGTTTTTTGGGATGCGCGTGGGATAATTTTCATTGACTATCTTAGAAAAGGTGAAACTATCAACGGCGAGAATTATGCGAACTTTTTGCAACGTTTGAGTGAAGAAATCAAGAAAAAAACACCCGCATTGGCTAAGATAAGAGTGTTGTTTCAGAAGACCATGCACCAGCTCACAAATCCATTATCGCAGTGACATACTATACATATACCGTAACAGTAATACGAGGTTTGTCTTTTATATATCCGGATTAGAGAGCAAAAATAAATATTAAACTCACAAATCACTTTATGCAGCAACCGCTTCTTCAGGTGTCGAAAAACGTTAACCTCTCAGTTTGTTTTTTACGTGCGGGAATAAAAAGAAGTCATTCGATGCCGAGTCAGTACTATACGGCGGATGACTCATCAAATCGATGTTTTGGGTGCTCAAAAATGCAGTTGTTTGAGCCGATGCGTGAGAGCTCGCATTGCCATGGTGAAGAGTGATCCGTCTTCGGCGGTTGGTTTTTCTGATTTCTTGGAAGACAACTGGCAAACAAATGGTTGTGTACCACTCAGAATTGACTGTTCTGCGTTGTTCTAGTGGTACGGCTGCGATATATCCAGTTTTTCCGAAAAAACAGGCGACCATTTGCTTGGAAGTGCTTCGTGCGCGAACAACTTTTGTTGGATTTGGCTCATCTTGAAACACCCATACAGTCGACTGCTGTTTACTTTCGGGCTCATACGCGTGAATTCACGATTCATCACCTGTTATGATGTCATAGATGTGTTTCGAAGCACCGCGATCGTATTTTTTGAGCATTTTCTTCGACCAATCGACACGAGCCTTTTTTGAGTGATTGACAAAGTGTGTGGGATCCAACGCGAACAAATTCTTTTGACAGTCAAATGTTTATGCATTATTGCATGTACGCTGGTCCCACTAATGCCTAAGGTTGTCTCAATCTCACGATAGGTCACATGACGATCTTGCAATATCAGTTCGCGCACAGCATCAATGGTTTTCGGAACAACAACTGATTTTGAACGACTTTCACGAAATTCGTCTTGGAGTGAAATACCACTATGATTGAATTCACCATACCATCGATAAACAATGGTCCTTGATAGAGCTTCATCGCCAAAAATTGAATCCAGTTCATCCATGCACTGTTGCTGAGTTAATCCACGACGAAAGTTGTGAAAAATAATCGGCTCAAAAATGGGCCGAGATGAACATTTTCGTGCGATGTCAAAAGGTTCTGAGTACGTATAATCTCAAAAATGTCCAACTTTATGATAGAACTGTCAGTTGCCAGATTGCAATACTAGGGTTGCCAAATTCCGAAACATGAAAGGCAACCCTCGTATCTTCATTGAAAAAAAAAATTAAATGAGTATTTTTTGCTTCGCAAACAGAATAGTTTTTATCTCTTTTTTCTTTTTTGAATATATTCAATGGTGTTGAATAAATGTCTACTTTCTGACAAAGTTGATCAAATTTATAGCACATTTCAAACATAACACTCCAAAACGGGGGGGCAAACCGCGGACACGTGTTTCTGGCTATTGGCCTCATCAGCGCGGTGCAGCCAAGTGTAAAGATGGGCAACACTTGTTTGCTGAAAGCAGGATGCAGCTATAGCTGCGTATGTGCCAGAAATAGCCAGAAACACGTGTCCGCGGTTTGCCCCCCGATTTGGAGTGTTATGTCCACTATTTGTTACATTTTTTATTTGTATCATACACATTCGATAAAATCTCTCTCTCTCTCTCTCTCTCTCTATATATATATATATATATATATATATATATATATATATATATAAAACTGAATAGATAAGTACTTTTTGATCACTCCCATATTGATTTCAATTTAAGAGCCACCGGTAGACAGCTGTTTCAGCCTATTGGGCATCGTCAGTACCGGGCAGGCAGCCAATAGGCTGAAACAGCTGTCTACCGGTGGCTCTTAAATTGAAATCAATATGGGAGTGATCAAAAAGTACTTATCTATTCAGTTTTTGATTTTCATGGAATTATTTTCCAGCAGCTTGACTGCATTAAACTTTCTAGATTTCATATATATATATATATATATATATATATATATATATATATATATATATATATATATATATATATATATAATCAAGAATCATATTGGGAATGGGAATCTCACTTCAATCAATATATTTTCCGGTCTTTTCCACCTTCCAAGTGACCCATTAGAGAAATATGCTTCCAAAAAGCTCATTAACAAAACTGCACCCGGCTTTCTTCAATGAAAATCAGTAGGTATAATTAATTGGAATACATATTTATATATTATATAAAATTCATATTGAATTGTATCTTAATCATTTATAAAATGACGTTATCAAAATGACAAAAGGTTGTCAAAACTTTCTCATAACGTTATATGAAGTTCACCAATATTATGGAATATTCTCCGATTTTGAAGTTTCACTGATCCTGGTCTCGCTCAGAGTAGGTGTTGTAACTTTAAAGGATCCATCCCAGTGGCCCCACGTCTGTATCTCTTCGAATAATTTTTTTCCGGGACTTTCAACACCACAACATTGGCAATGACCAAGTAAAATATAGTCTTCATCGATGGATCCCCTTTTAACGCCATATGCGATCAGATCTCTGGCTTTTTCCAGAGCCGCATTGGGGGGTAAATGATCTAGGAAGCATCCGATGAAGGAAATTCCTATTGCTTTACTGTTGAAACCTCTTGTGTGGGCTCCTATTATGCCCCAACCTCTTCCTTCGTAGGCTAAACCGTCAGATCCGATTAAAAAATTGTAAGCTATGTCCTTCCATTTTCTGCTTTCGATGTGAAAAGTCTGTATAAGACGGATGAGTAGCGTGTTTTCGGCATGGTTGAATCCTTCCTCAGTGGCCGTATGACCTGAAAGATTATAATATGTTTATTATATTTAGGATTTAGGTTGTGTAATTTAACATCAGTAACAAGAAAAATCAATAACAAGATTTTGACTAATTATTCGACATTCTTTATGATGTTAGATTTTTTTATCCAGTTCATATGATACTCAGAGTTCGATTGTCCAGCTTGAAATTTATCTAGGAGGTATTAAGGTAGTTTGCGTCTCTCCGTGCGAGGTATATCTGATAGGAACGTTACATCCATGTTGTTATATTTCCAATGGATTTTCACGTAGGTATGAAACACAAAAGTTTCAAAATTAGCTTACAATATTTCTTCTATTTGGATTTATCACTGATTGCACTGGCTACTCAAGTGTCCCTACAATCCAATACAATCCTTTTATTTGTCATTTCAACGACATGACGACTTTTTGTTATTTTGTTAGATTCTCACGTGAAATATAAACTAATTTCTCTAAATGTTATGTAGCTTTTCGATTGGCTGACGTCACAAGTCTGCATATTCCGCACAAGCATCGTTATTCGCCATAGCCAATTGTCGTTTCAGGTTGGATTGTGATTTCAGAAACCTTATCTATCAGAAACAAAGGTAGGAACCATCAAAATTGAATTAAATATTGCAATTATGCTGTATGTTCTTGCATGTGTTAAAATTTTACTTGTTACAGAACTATTATAAGTTTTATATAATTATCTTCCACACTTTTTGGGTTGGAGATGTTATTAATTAACAAATATTCCTCTCAGACGGAGTTTTTATAGGGGTAGTCAAGCCGGGATGAAAATATCCGAGTCCCAGATATATTGCTGTTTGGGTAGGATCTTTCCTGCACTGACGTGAAGTAATACCTCGAAACCGCGGTCTGCAGGTGATCTACTTGAATAATTTAAGCATGGTCCTGCTGCTGGCTGAATGAGAAACATCTACGATGAGGAATCTTGCATAAATGTCTGTCGGATATAATTCAATATCCAGCGTGGTATCAGCCGGGAAAGTAATTGTTTTCTGGCAGGCATTTACCAGATCATACTACGTAGGAATGTTAAGATGAATGTTTTCGAGATTTCATTTCGAAATATTCATTTTTTTATACGTATTCTATCCTCGATACAGTCAACTTTTTTGGACCATGTCATCTTGATTTCAAGCAAGTCGTTCGTTTATATTTGTAAGACACTTCCATTAATACTTTTTTTAGCGTAGACACATTGCTATTAAAACAATACGGCATCATGCAGTATTTGTGAACCATTAGTTCTCTGATGAATCTTTTCCCACAAACAAAAAAATCATACAACAAAACCAACAAAAATAATGAGCGATTCAACCTAACAGTGCTGAAAAGATATAATTTTTTCCACGAAGGAATGACAGAACCTGATCCATAGTTGCTCAGGTGTTGGAAAATGCAACCCACAGAACTTCCAAATTTAAATCTTATCAAAACTTTGCGACTCGACGTATCCGACTCATAGAGACTTCTGAATTACTAGAGTACAATTCCATAATAGTAGGTACTAAATTCTCAGAAATATTGCAATAAAACAAAAACATTGTTGTCAAGGTTGTGATTCTATAGGTTTGTTCTGTACTTATGATGCACTGTTTGGAACCTTTGGTGTAGTAATGAATATTACTGGAGTTTTTTCCCAACACCAAATCGTTATTTTTAACACCTCGACACCGTGTTTCGATCACCAAGTGATTATTTTCAAAGAGGAAGATTAAAACTAAGAACTAGTGCGAGCTAATCCTATTTATGCTATAAAGGTAACCCATACAGGTAAACCATCCAGGCGTACCAACCAAACAGGTATACCAACCTAAATTAATTTTACAATTTTGCCTAATCTATTATTTTACAATATATGTTTATATAAAACAATTTTCAGCTATATATAATTTTTATATATCTATTATTTCACAATATATGTTTATATAAAACAATTTTCAGCTATATAAAATTTTTATATAGCCGAAAATTGTTTTATATAAACATATGTGATAAAATAATAGATAAGACAAAATTGTAAAATTAATTTAGGTTGGTATACCTGTATGATTGGTACGCCGGGATGGTTTACCTGTATGGGTTACCTTTATAGCAAAAATAGGATTAGCTCGCACTAGTTCTTAGTTTTAATCTTTCTCTTTGAAGATGATCACTTGGTGATCGAAACACGTGTCGAGGTGTTAAAAATAACGATTTGGTGTTGGGAAAAAACTCCAGTAATATTCAGCTTTGTTCTGGTTCTAACATCCGAAACTGTTTGGAAACTGCGCAAGATATGATGCGTGCAAGCAAAAAATCTCAAATAGTCCGAAATAGTCTTGGACACTTGGTTAAACAAGAATGCATTTTGAAGAGACCACTGTGCCACCTATCGTATATATGAAGAGATAAAGACGAGAAAATACTGTTGATCATGTCCATTTTATAATGTAGCATATTCTTGTAGTCAGTTTAAATGTTATCTAAGCTCAGACATCAATTATTTAAATCGAATTAAGAAAAAACATCCTAGAAAATAGCCCAAACAAATTTCCACATGAATGCGCTTGAGCAACAGAAACAGTTCTCAACAGTTCAGCCTCGAGAGCAAGAACGATTCGGGACGGTTCAGGACAGTTTAGGATCATTTCGTAGTCGAAAGCAGAACAGAGGATTCATCAATCCGAAATTATCCTCAATGAACCAGAACACTTTATATCAACTGAGCATGATCTTGACGTCCTAGAACCTGAATTTCGTAGAACTCAGAACAACCCTTATATATAGGGTGTAACTGAATAAGTGCAAAATATTTAAAGATGTGATTCCTCATCGAAAAAAAGGTAGGATCTTTCATATAAAGAAACTTCATTGGAGCACTCCCTGTTAAGATATAGCCCCTTATTTGTATAACAATTTTTTCACAAGCACTGAAAAAGTTACAATATTGAAATTAACCTGACGTTTTTTACTACCAAAAAGACACTTAGCCAGTAATTTATTTGGTTTACCCCATGGTTGTAAGAGGTGGAAAACGCAACCCCTAAAATTTATTTCCAATGTAACTTTTTGTCTTATTATTTGTTTACCATTTTTAAATTTATTTCCGTAGCCTGTTTCATTTTAAACAAAAAATGTCTCTTGGGTTTTTTGCCCAAAATAAACCAGTTCGCAGCAAAAAATTATTTTACGAACAACTACAGAGATACATCGTCATAAATGCGAACTGGATTTATTGTTATTTTGTAGTTAGTACCTGCATTAAACGATTAAAGGGTAATAAACAAAACTGATTTATTAATAACAAAACACAAAACATGAAGAAATCATAGTGAATGTTCAATATGTCTACCTTCAGGCATTACGCATGCGTCTAGACGTCGGCGCATTGAGCCACGTATTCGCTCAAATATTCCTGGAGTCTCTCTGATTACCCTGCACGCATCGATGATGTGGTTTCTTAAGTCCTCTACATCGCGAACAGGAGTACGAAAACTCAAATGCTGCAAATGGCCCCAAATAGAGAAATCGAGAGGATTTAGATCCGGGGATCGAACGGGCCAGTTCTGTGGTCCTCCTCGACCTATCCACTGATTTGCATATGTTTCAGTTGGATGCTGACGTACTATTTGACTAAAATGGGCGGGAGCTCCATCATGCATAAAAAACATATCACTTCTGTCGCCCAAAGGAACTTCCTCCAGCTGTACTGGATACACTTCTCTTAAAAATTGAACGTATTCCTCACTATTTAATCGTGGAGGTAGAAAATGAGGCCCAATTAAATCATCCCCAATAACTCCGAGCCACACGTTAGGAGAAAACTGTTCTTGATGGTTAGTTTCGACAATAGCGTGAGGGTTTTCATCAGCCCATATGTAGTAGTTATGAAAATTAATAATCTTGTACCGAGGAAAACTACATTCGTCTGTGAATTCTATCGTCTTCAGAAAGTCACAATTTCTTCTAATCATTTTCAGCATTCAATTGCAAAATTCAAGACGGTTTGAAAAGTCTCGCGGTAACAGTGCCTGTACTCGTTGCATATGGTAAGGGTATAACAGTTGTTGCTTTAAAATTCGAAATATCGTCATATGATCAACATTTAGCTGGAAAGCAATCTTACTAGTACTGGTAGTGAGTTGTTCTTCAATCAAATTAAGTACTACTTCCTCAAGCTGTGGTATTCGTACTCCTCGATGGCGACCACAATCCTGCGTTCTTTTGTCGAATGAACCATATTCTCGTAATCGTTAATGAAGTCAAGCCATTGAGGATACATTTCAGCATATCTTCTAGAAGCTTCTAACCCATTCCCCTGCGACAGACCATAAACGTAATGCATATCAGCCATTTCCTCATTTGTGTATGCCATGTTAATAACAAGTGAATTATTAAAATAACAAATTAAGAACAGAACAAAAACACACAATTAGAATTAATTCAATTTCGAAAATTCACAAACTGACAGCGTCATACCAATTTAATTGTCACTATCGCTAATAGCGACCTACTAGATAGATTAGTTTCGTATTTTCGCATTTATGACGATGTATCTCTGTAGTTGTTCCTGAAATAATTTTTTGCTGCGAACTGGTTTATTTTGAGCAAAAAACCCAAGAGACATTTTTTGTTTAGAATGAAACAGGCTATCGGAAATGAATTTTCAAATGGTAAACATTAATAAGACAAAAAGTTACATTGGAAATAAATTTTAGGGGTTGCGTTTTTCACCCTTTACAACCATGGGGTGAACCAAATAAATTTCTGATCAAGTGTCTTTTTGGTAGTACAAAACGTCAGGTTAATTTCAATATTGTAACTTTTTTAGTGCTTGTGAAAAAAATTGTTATAAAAATTTTATGTACCCCCTTTATGGGGCTGTATCTCAACAAGGGATGCTCCAATGAAATTTCTTTATATGTTTCGATGAGGAATCACCTCCTTGAATGTTTTACACTTATTTAGTTACACCCTGTATTCTATCGTCATTTTTCCTAACCTGTTTAGTATAATTTTCGTACGCCACTGCAAGAGGCACATTAAGGGAAAAACGTCAGTCATTTCAGAGAATTAAGTGCCAACTATTTTGGAAGTATAGTATAGCTGCGTTTTTTGTCACAATTTCCATATGAAAATAACCATTTTCTTCGTTTTTATGTTTTATATTATTATGTTTTACATTATTACCTATTAGTGGGTCCTCTCTTAATTGGATTACTTGACATTGTTTGTGTACCTTGTGCATGTACCTTTTGTGTTTGTGTGCCAAAAACCCGAAAAATATCTTTCACACTGTTAGTTATCTCTGGCTGCGAAAGTTTACCTTCTTTGATACGAGTAGTACCCATTTCTTATTTTACACAATGAATACATATATAATACCAAAAAATTGAAGACAATCAATCAGGTATTTCCATGTTTTCTTTGGTATAGATATTGATAACCAGACACATTTGAATCATGTTAGTTCGTTTACATCGAAGTGAATCTAATGGTCTCAAAAGTTAGATGTTCTACCGGAAAATACTGAAAATCGAACCTTATCCGCGATAGAAAATAGTTCTAATGGTAATCACTCAGAGGGAGGAGATTGAAGATTCGCCTAAGTATTCATGCAGAGTGCAACATACTGTTGGTTGACACTGGAAGTCACAGCATTCTGGAAATGACCTCTGACTTTATACCTCCGACTGTTAACTACGAACTGCCTTATGAAGTACTGTTTCCGAGTGGAGAGGACTGGATTCTCCGGGAGAAGGAAATATTAACAGCAGATAGTGCTGGATTCCTAGTCATACTGGCCTGGAAGGCAATGAAGCTGCTGACTCTCTTGCCAAAGAGGGTGCTGCAAGCGACTTCATCGGACCCGAACCTGTCATTGGCATCGCTTTGGGCTTTGCCAAACAAACACTGAAATACCTGGATGGCAAAAAGATTTATGGACTTCTGGTAGAATCTTCCAGAATTGGCTCACTCCAAAGACTTTATTCATCCTTCGAAGCTTGATACCAAACAGTTGTTGGACTACAGTAGGGATAAATTACGATGTCTAAGAGGCCTTCTTACAAGTCACTGTCATTTGAATACTTTGTACCTGTCCCGCTGGAGATCGAATCAGGTATTTAGAGTTCTGCAGAACCGTAGTCTTACCATCTGACCTGAAAGACCACTCACCATACAAACTAATCGTCTTCGTTAAGAAGCTGGGTTTGGCGAGTAACTTTTATTTGTTAGATCATACCGACACAATTGGTATGATCCTCTAGCATGCTGATTTGTCGCCAAAAGTAAACTTATATCAGGTTTTTTTCATTCTATGTAAAAAATAGAATTGGTGATGGTTTCTCGGATATGAAACGTCGTATTAACATTCCATAAATACCAGCTTGTACAGCTTGTATCATTTTGAATTACGTCAGAAAAAATGAACGGAATTATCGAAATTTGGCTCTTTATGAAAGCATTTAAATTTTTACACATCATTAAAACGAGATCTGAATTGGGTAATTTTCCCTTGTTTGAACAACTATATATTTCTCAAATTTCCAGATCAATTTACGTTGTTGGACACAATAAGAGTTATCATAACGACAGCAGCAGGGTCTATTTATTTATTGTATCGCTAGCTGTGGTATTGAATCACTTAGGTTTTTTAGATTTTCTTACAGCAAAAAGTTCTCATGCCTCAATCTATAAGAAAATCGTTTCACAAACTATAAATGGATATAGTTAACTAAAGTTGCAACCAAATCAGCTGAACAGTAATTTCACAGGATTTTTTTCAACAAATATTTGACGTAATTTTTCGAACTATACAACTCTTTTAAATCTGGAAGTCAAAATGATTTATGCTACTACCGACCAATTTCTGTCATCGATAATTTTGCTAAACTATTCGAACAATCTGTCAAAAATCGAATAATAGATTTCTTCAATAAACATCATGTAATAACACATTCATAAACAAATCAAATACTGAAAATGTCGTGCTCGATTTCGTGGAACAAACAGTGAAACAACAGAGCCTTGGACAAGTCTTTGAAATGTTTTGCGGTATTTATGGACTTGGCAAAGGCTTTCGATATTGTGTTACATGAAATCCTACTCAAAAAATTGTGTACAAAATTACTTGAAAGAACGGACTCAAACTGTTAAAATTGGTAGCAAGTTTAGTGCAACATTGCACTAAACGGACTCAAGAAAGAACGGACTCAAACTGTTAAAATTGGTAGCAAGTTTAGTGCAACATTGCAAGTCAATGTGGGTATACCCCAGGGCAGAGTACTTGGCCCGATCCTTTTTCTTGTTTACATAAACGCAATAAGACAGATTAATGAATTTTACGGTCATATAGTGTGTTATGCTGATGATACGGCCATGATCTTCACTGGTGAAAGTTGGGATGAAGTCTATAAATTTTCTGAAATAAATCTGAAAAAAAATTATTCTCTGGCTGAATAATAATTTATTGAGTTTGAATATTAAAAAAACAAAATTTATGGTTTTTCGCTGAATGCAGATGATCAGCCACAAATTAATGAACTTAAATTGCACAAAATAACTCGCACGAACAGTTTCAGTTGTAAATGCCCAGTTTAAAAAAAACAGTATCCATTAAATATCTAGAACTTGTTATAGATCAACATATGAGATGGGACAAACAAGTATCATATGTAATACGAAGGATGAGACTACGAATGCGTAAATTTTATACTCTCAGAGATATTCTCTCTAAAAAAAAATGTATTATTATTATATCGGTCCTTGGCAGAATCTATTATGAGATATTGTATAACATCATGGGGTAGTACTTTCAATAACCACATTAATAGTTTACAAATAGTGCAGAACTCAATTCTAAAATTAATATTGAAAAAAACAGACGATTCTCAATGGATTATCTACATCAAGAGATGAATTTACTTAACGTAAGATCATTATTTAGTTACCTGTGTTTAGTATGGATGTTTCCGAAATTCAACAACTATTTAACTCATACAACAGTAAAAACTAGAGCAATCGAGAAATTGAACATTAAAATACCACTCTATAAGAAGAGCCATACACAAAGATTCGTGTTCTACCATGGTCCAAAATTGTACAACCTACTCCCAATAGAATTGAAAATAATTAAAAACATTAATAAATTCAAACACAACCTCAAGCGTTTCATTATTGAAAACCCACAAAAATTTAATATATACTAAAAAAAAAGAGATCTACATTGAATAACCTAATCATCACTATCTTTTCTTATACAAGCATATAGTCAACTCACATATACTTTTCTTTTATTTTTTTTTCTTTTTTATTTTTTTGTTTCTGTTTCCTCTGAGTTTGTCATAATATTATTATATTTATGCCTTAGTATTTAATTCTATGAAATGTATGTACAGAACTCTTATCTGAATGAGTAATATAACACAATACAGGCATTTCAATGTCTAGGTGAAAATTACTCATTCAAGATTATTGAAATTCAATGATTTTTCCTAAAGATCTTTGATAAATGTTTTGGTGATACATCATGGAAAAACTGCCAATTTTGCCTATTCTGAAACACTTCGGAGGCGTACCGAAAATCGCCTTCTTAGCTATCGCTTCAGATTTACTTCTTTCCCAAAATGATCTACAATAAATCATCTGAATAAATACCTATTATGACATATTTGACGGGTTCTTGCAGGAATTCTTTTTCACCTAGTGCAGGTTGCGCCAACCAGTTGGTTCTTGACACAACGACACAAGAATCCAGATCATCATCGTACTTGGTAGTTTTTTCTTTATTGAAAGTATTCACAAAAATTGGTCCATTGAGGTAAGTAACGTCACCAATATGAACTTTTCTTGATTTGTAAATACTTATATTTTCATATTTGGAGTTATTTTCCTTTACCATCAATTGAACTGTCTGATTTTCCTGGAACAGATTTTAAAGCAGTTGTTACTAGTGAAGAGTATTTGGGCATTGGAAATGAACAATACTGGTTTATTCAGATTCATGTCAAATTTAGGCGTCTTTCACAGAGCTTTGTGTGTCTATTTGCAAAAGTAAGCGAGAGAAGTTTTTTATCGACTGAAAAAGCGTAGTGCATAACGGAAAAACCTGTGTGAAATCTCATGATAGATACCTCTAGTCCATTCAGAAAATAATAATAATTGATTTTCGTCTTCATTCATCAACATGATAATTTCAGAACAATAATTAAGTGTCGACCAAAAGGTGAAGTATCAGCCTAGGCTGCTTTTCAACTCAAACTTGCAAAAATTAAAAATAAATCAGAGAAAATTATACAAGTAATATTTGGAAATTAGCATACACAGAACCGAAAATATTTAAAAATACAAATTCTACTTTTTTTTCAACAATTTATACTAGTGTAATTATGAAGTATAAAAGTATAAAAATTAAATTAAATTGGTGCCTAAATTTCTCAAAGATATTTTTCACCTTATTTGTAATACAGGTCCGTCTTAAAAGCGAATCTATAGTGACTAAAGTAAGATTTTCAATTTCTTCTCGAAATTATATGAAGATCCAAAACTCCTTGGGAAGAATGTTATAAAATTTGGGTGCTGAATATGAAAAAGAAAGTTGGTACAGTGCATTTGAGTGTTTGGGAATAACTAGCATATTATTTTTTTGTGTTCACTCTATTGAGGTTTTCAAACATGATAAGTTGATTAAGGAAATTCGGAAGTTATCTAATTTGAGCCATACTTTTTCTTTAAATTTCCGTTTTCCATGAGAAAAACGTAGTCAGGAATTTTGAATTTTTTGTAATCTAGCTGCATCAGCCTGTAGAAGTCCTGGACCACATATACTATCACAATAGTTAATTTAGAAATCACCAACGATTCGCACAACTCAAGTTTCATTTCAGTAGATAACAAATCACGACTAGGATACAGCTGTCTCGGAATATTGAACGAGCTATGGCATTCTGGCTCTTTGATATTCTAAAAAAAATTTTTTTTTAATTTATATTTTCTTCATTTATTCAATAAACAATTTGTTTTGTACAAATAAATTTTTACGATATATTTTTTTAAATGCTACAAAAAAAACAAAAACAACCATATGTTACTTTTTGTGTAAAAATTTGTTTCCTTATTTTTATCGAATTTTTTGGCAATTGTTTACTAAAATACCCCCAAACCTTTTTTTCATGGCTTTCAAATCTTTATAACTCATAAACTATTCGAGATACGACAAAGACACTTCAAGTCTTTTTGTACTCCTTTCAATCATAAACAAAGAACATTTCGAACAAATACTCTAACCTTATTATTTATCAACTTTTTTGACAATTATATTACTTCAAATTTTGTAATCTGAAGTACTCTTATAACTACAAGTATATCAGAATTAGTCCCCTTACTTGACTGTAAGGCAGGGGGGGGGTCAAGTTTTCGTTGGAACGCCCTATATATTTAGTAAATTAATTATTAGTGAATTAAATAATACTTTGGGCTTCATTAAAGCAACATTTGAAGTATTTTCTTGGAAAGTCAAATTATTCAACCTTCCTTCTAGCATGTTATTCCTACAATGTCATGATTATTGGAGTCTATTTTTAACTCTTCACTTATAATTTTCCATTGTTACCGCACCATTTTGTCATTTCTGTTTTAGTGCGTGTTTTGAAGATCTCCCAAATATTTCTTCAAAAAGAACTTCGTTTCATATACTTTGAGAAATTTGTTAATGATTGGCGATTTTTGGAATGTAATTAGATCGTATGCGAATAATGTAACTTCTTTCCTGTTCATTTGGTAGTAAATGAGTGAACATGAGTTATTGAAATAATAATTTGAGGTCTTAAATATTGAATGAATAAGAAGTTTCATAAGAAAAAAGAGCCGACGAAAAACTACATTCTTCGAACTGTCCTTCTTTGTTATAATTACTGACGTGAATCGTCCGACTTACATTTTGGTCACTGTACACTTTTGACGACATTACTATACCATCACTTTCGAAAATTAACCCGGAATCCATGGCGCTATTGTTGGTATTTTCCGTGAATTCCGAACATTGTGAGTCAGAATAAACTGAGGCATCATCGTCTTCAACCGTTGGGCACTTAACCAGCCAGTTTTGACACTTTTCGGTCGAAACGTCCACTTTGAGGTTCGCCACATTTTCTGCAATTTTTGCCCTACAAATTTCACATTCACAACTACTATCGTTCGGGTGTAGATCGGCCTCCATGTTTATAGTTGCTTTGTTATTAATTTGAGTCGCGATTGGACTGACTCATGCATTTCGTTATCTTATTACATTCGACAGACCGAACAGGACAGGACTAGCAAAAGTCGTTTTTGTGAAAGAAATGATAATAGTTTTTTATTGAACTTCCAGGAAACTTTACCCAATAATTGAAAATGAAATGAAAAATTGTAATGGAGAATTTAATTAGAAAAAAACAAACCTTTAGTTCACACTGATAATAGAAATGTATCGTTTTTCAGCAACTTGTCATATTTGATAATTTTGCCTATCAATGGAAAGAGACAAGCATTTTATAGTTCAGAACGTTACAAGGACCAAAATTTATCTCTGTATTCAAAATAAAAAAAATATATTGTAGTCTTTTTTTTCGATAGGTGGTTCTCCTTCGCTTGGGGTTTCATTGACAAGCTGAATCTGTTACTACTTTATTGTAGTTGAAACAGATCCTTCTCAAGAGGCGGTTTCGGATATGCTTTGGGGTGTCTGAAATCAGACAAATACCAGGCAGCAGCACTGCTGTATTGGTTAGATTTGTCCTGCACCGTCGAGAAGTGATACTCCACAACCAGTTTGAAAAAAATCTGTCCGTTAACCAGCTGTGCGACAGCTGGTTAACGGACAACCCTCAGAAGTCAAAACTTGTGCGAGCTAAGGATTAACGGGGTCTCACTTTTTAACGTGTGCTTCCTAATACAGGTTGGACGATAGCAAGTGGAAATCGATCGTTCAGACTAGGGCTTGAACCACCGACCAACACGGCAGTCAATTCGAGTGAGTGAACAAAGCACCCACGTCGAACCACCTGGCTACCGACCGACCACTTATGGATCACTTCATTGTTTTCGGCGAGGTCCTGCAGGACAAGAAGTATCAACAAGAATTTAGTTTGTTAGGAAACTTGCACAAATGCCTGTCTGATATAATCATATGTCCGTCGTGGTATTTGAAAAGTAAAGTAGTTGTTTGCCAGATTGTACTGTGTAGAAAAGTTGAGGGAGGTGAATGTTTCTATATGAAAAGAAAATTTTATATTTTTCAGACGTGCGTTAAATACTTGTACAAACTATTTTGTGTGGCATGTTTGCTGTGAACATATTATGAATAAAAATAGAAAAAGAAACAACTAGCACACATCAACGAATGTGATGAATAATAGTATAACTAATTATTATAGAATGTTACATAATTCATGTTCGAAAACAGCTATGTTCGTTAACTGTTATCAAAATTATTTTACTTCTTGGTCCTTATAAGTGACTTTATGAATGGGGTTAGGTGATATCGACATTTTACAGTTAGAAATTGAACTATATAAAACAATGAAAATTTGCCATTGTCCATGAATTGATATTTGTATCTGTCAAACAAAACTCTGCAATTGAATAGAACTGGCCGATGCTTGATGAAAATCCACATTAAAACTAATTAATACAGTTTATTGTATGTTTTTCACTATAAAGCTTCCTCAAGCGCTTGACGAAACTATTGTGAAAATCATACAATAAAATGTATTAATTACTTTTAAAACTCTGCATTTCAAAAAAATTGTTTCCCCTATTTCTTGCTTGAAGATTGGTTATGGACTCAAACCATCACCCATCTTTGTTGTGGAATTGGCCGCGGTGGTAGTGCGTCCGACTCGCCATTGGAAGGCCGTGGGTTCGATTTCCGCCTCGACCAGATATTTTTCTCGAAAGAATTTATTTGGTTGAAGCTGAGATGATTCTGCAACCGCGTTAGGAATCACACGTTGAAAGGTAAGACCTCGTTAGTCCTTAGCTCTCACAAGTTTCTCAACTTCTGAGAGTTGTCGTTCGTATGGGGGCGACAGCTGATTAACGGAAAAACAGATTTTAAACAGATCTCTCAGTGGTTTCATGAGTTGAACTCACTAACTATCTGACTAATCATGTTCCTATGGATGGGCAAGTATTATTTATGAAGTAGAAGTGCTAATTACATTTATATGTTCTGTAGTCAATTTTATTTTATTTTGGTTCAATCTATTCTTAGATTCACTTTCAAAATTCGAAATCAGGACAGAGGACTGCGCGACAGATACGAATAATCAAAAGAGTATTCATTAAATAGCCAGTAAATAGTCATTCTGAGTCAATCTCTGTTTCGTTGAAGCATTTCTTCGATTCTTTTCTCAGACGTTTTCTCTGAAATAGTTCACTCGTATGTATTTGTATTTCTAGGTATATTATTCCACTATTTATTATGTTGCCCACTGACCTATTTCCCTATCTGCCTTCATATAGTACTTTTGATTTTGGTACTCCTAAAACTGATTCTGAGACCAAATGTTAAAAATCCCTGTCTAGCACATGCATAGCCTATGATTCTTGTTTATTATCCACGATTTCAAAGCTGACCCAGGAAGTTTTCTTCTATCTCTCCTGATCAGTTTCAAAATATAATTTTTCTGCATCAACATGATGTATTTGACATGGGTTGTCTATAAAATTGACCAAAATGACTCAAACTTTCATTGAAGTTCAGTCATTTCATCGGATACAATATTTACAATGTAAACTGTAAAATCCGATATCCTAATTATCAGTAAAAGAAAAGATGGCATCAAAACAAGCTCCATAATTGAAAATTTGTGTTTGTGAAAGTACTGGGATACCTACTCGTAATATATTTTTTTCAGAATACGCTGTTTTCTCAACTAACGCTGGAACAAACATTAATCCTCCTCGAAAAATTGAGTAACTTTGACGTATCTACAGATAATTTCAGAACTTGTTCTCGACTACGCACATAATGTTTCATATTTCTTCTGATAGATCCACCCTTGATGTGTAATACCATATTGTGGCAATTGATTGTGCATTATTAAAATTTTCGGGTTGTGGCGATAAGTTGATAACAATGTAATAACAATCTGAGTAAACATAATTCACTGATTCACGTACATATCAATTGTCGATTGCAGTGTCGAAAAAAAAAACAAGTTTATAACTATTGACACATCGTAGGTTGTAGAGGTCCTAGAAGGATTTACAGTTCCGAAATACCACGATACATTTGGCCTTTGTTCAACCTGGCAGAACATGGAATACGATGGAATACTGGGGATTCTATAGAAATTAATAGGTTACAATTGGGCATTTCTGAAAGAAACAGGTAAACAAGAAGACGAAAATCATTAGTGGGAAATTCATAAAATTGGTCGCGAAGATTGTGATAAAAATTATGACGGATAAACAAACTGGTACTATTGGGCCTGTTGGGCATCGTCAGTACCGGGCAGGCGGTCCTTGATTAAAGACAAAATGACGATGCCTAACAGACTGAAACAGTCTACCGGTGGCTCTTGAATTGAAATCAATATGGGAATGATCAGAATAGTACTTATCTATTAATCTTTCGAATTTCATGGAATCATTTTCCAGCAGCTTGACTGCATCAACCTTTCCCAATTCCATATCATTTCTAGAAATATGTGGAATCGTTTTCCGATGGTATTCCAGGATAGCTTCCCGAATTCTGCTACCGCAGTTGTCGGTTGTTTGGTCAAACCACCAACACTGACATAAAAACTTGGCAAGTTGACTTGGTTGTCACACCAATAGGTGGTTACACTTATGTTTCGCTTGCGTTTACGCAGTTATTTTCATCAGGTACTTTTCTTGGTTATCCACTTTTTGTCTTCAATCGAGGATCACCTGCCCGGTACTGACGATGCCCAACAGGCTAAACAGCTGTTTACTGGTGGCTCTTGAATTGAAATCAATATGGGAATTATCAGAATAGTACTTTGTTTGAAGGTGATTAACAATGTTTCATGATGAATTTAATTACTTCGGATTTCCATTGTCTGATTACTTTCACAATGGAGAATTGTCCACAACGAATTGTCAGTGAAGATGACCGACACAAAATGGAAAACATCTGTATACCGAAAACCCACTCACACGGGACGGTATCTGAACCATGTATCCAACCACCATCAATCGATTGAAAGAGGAATCATCAAGACTCTATTAATACAAAGAAAGGTCTCGAGAAGGAACTAGACATAATCGAAAATGATCTTTAACGGAATGGCTACTCCAAAGCGATGGTGGACCAGACTTTGGCTAAAAGACAGCAGGAGCCTCGCAAGAAAGAGGAACTGTCACAACCAGTGTCTATACTTCTCTACATCAGAGAATTATCGAAAAGGATAAGAAGAATGGGTCCAAGTACAAAATCAGAACCTGCTTCAGATCTGGAAACACTGTCTGTAGCAGCCTCACGAAAATCAAGCCACCAAACGCGGACTACGATTCCAAGAATTGTATTTACCGGATACCCTATGAGTGCGGAAAATTCTAAATCGGTGAAACTAAGAGGCCATTGAATGTTATAATGATAATAATAATAATAATTTTTATTTTCCTTAAAAGTAGAAAGTAGATTAAAAGAAGTTAGGCATACTAACAGTACAAACCACATTCTTATTCTAAAGATAATTAGATTACATAAAAATAAAATATCACAAAGATATCACAATAGAGTTACATTACATTACATTAGCTTACAGAAAAAACAAATCCACGTCATAAAAACATTTTTCGATCAAGTACGATTTCAAGCGAGATTTGAACAAAGGTGCAGGTACACAATTTCGAATATCATCGGGTAGAGAATTGAAGACTTTAGGCCCTATTACATTTGGTGACATATCATTGTTCTGCAATGGGGAACATCAAAATTATTTTTTTGTCTTGTATTAAGATGGTGAATATCAGATCTCAGTATAAATTTAGCTTTATTATTAAATACGTATAAACAAGTTTCAAATATAAATATAGACGACATTGTTAAAATTCCCATATTTTTAAAACTAAAGCGGCAGGATTCTCTTCTTTTCAGACCAGTCATACTCCTTATAACTCTTTTTTGAGCAATAAATACTTCATTTGCCAAGGGGGATACGCCCCAGAAACAAATTCCATAACGAAGTCTATTATCGACTTGTGCTTATAGAGTTGTCGTAGCATATCAAGACTGAGGATATGTCTTAGGTTCCTCAGCTGGAAGTTCGCATCGCTGAGCCCAAGAAACACACACAGCGGGGGGAAACCAGCAAATCAGGAATAGCAGAGCATGTTTGGACCCATCAACATAACATCGAGTGGTCTTAAGCTGAGATTATACACAGGGAGGAACATTGGTTTAGGAGGAAATTCAAGGAACCCGCATACATGTCGTCTAACAATGTATTCAGCCAAGCTAGCAGAGAGATACGCAACATATGGAAACTCATAATCAAGCGAAAAATGGCCAACTCCCGCTAAACGGCCATCTCCCACTGAACTGGTGAAGCGAAAAAAGGAAAGCGGAGATAAGTGAATGTATTCGAATGACTCATAAATAGTGATACTTCAGTGATTCATTTATGCATTCCAAATCTGTTACTTTCTTTGTCACCAGCCAATTTCATCTTGACACCCTTTTAGGGACCTCTATTTTAAATTTGTCATGGATTTCGGTATTAGATTTGTAAGTACTAACCGAGAACTATATTGTGAGAAACTCTCTTGTAGAACTGCTAGTTATTGTTTGGGTGTCTCCCTTCATTTGTTTCTAGAGTTTTGAATTTTCTAGAAACATCTGCATAATGTTTGTTCATATTGACGATTTATTAGTTTCAGTTGAATCGTCCAATATCACTGAACGTCTAAAAATGCTATAATTCTGTCCAGTATATATTAAATAAAATTTCAAATATATATACAGAAGTCAATCACTAAATTGGCTTCAATAAATTAGTTGAATTTGTATCACTGAAAGCCAATAACATTGTTTTCTTCGCAATAGCTGGTTTAGTAAATTTGCGCTGGCTTACAGGATGCCCAAGAGAAGATATGGGGATTTACCACAGTTAAATTCAGAGAACAGGATTGGATTTTGACCGTAAAGTAACATATAATATGTTTTGAATAAGCAGGATTCTTTCGTTCATTTTGTAATTGATGTTCTCAATGAGAAATAATTCTAAACATTACATATGGAAGAAAAGATACCGTTTTATCATCATAATTTTTATAAAGCCAGGCAATCAGTAGATCTTGTATCGATTGATCGATACAGAACTGAATGTGAACCCGATCATGTTTACTAATAGGAAGGAAAGGTTATTTGTTAATAAAATCTTTTATGATTAATTTGTGTATGTATATGTACATATATCATAGCTACCATAAGCCGAAAGTTACCTTTGTAGGATTGAATAATGATACTAATAATGTTCCTACACGAAATTATTATTATTATCGTTTTTGAGCTGCGTTTCAAATAATAAAAGAATATTACGTGCTTGCTGACATACACTAAACACTGAGCGTCTGTCCGACGAGAGAGGAGGAGCCTGCCTTCCGCTGATGTATGAATGAGAGAAAGGAAAGGCAGACAAACTGGCGCTGTTACGCATTAGGTAACGAAGCGGTTTACCCTCCTATAAGAAGTTATCACTTCAAAAATAGATATGAGTCTGAGTCTGATTATTATCGATCCAAAACAAGCACTGCTCCAAAACACCAGGACTGCAACACTTTTTGGGCGTGTCTTCCACAAAAGTTGATGTCTTCAGCAGATGGAGTAGGCGAATGCTAAACCTAAACTTGGTCTCTAAATCACCTTCACAATGATTCAGGGTAAAAAATTTACGGAAAACAACAGCGATTGATGTAAAGGTAAGCAGTAGGCTGTTTGGAATAGCATCTGTGTTACTGTTCATTTTTCTCATGCCACACGTTGCTATTTTCAGATTTTTGGCACAAAAAAAACTACGCATCCGTAGATTTGTTCGTGTCGAAAGGTGTAAATATATCATCTGCATATTGGATTTGAAATTCGTGAAAATTAATCTAACTCCTCTTTTATTTACATACATGATTAATATTTTGAGTAAAATGAATTGTGAGGACTGTGACGAGAGTATATCGGTTCTATTAAGCAAGCTATCAAAACTTGTTTACAAAAAAGCATTGCAAAATCTAGTGTTACTCAACATACTTTGGAGAATGACCCTAGAATAAATAGATTATCTAATCCTTGACGTTTTCCCATAATTATTATCTACCAATTTTTAAAAATATTTTTTGTTGACTGTGACTATATTTTCATGGGACATTATTATTCTTATTTTTCTTTCTGTAGTGTGCGCTGGTCAAGCTCTATCCCCTGAAGCCCCGATACATTCGAGAGGGCGTGCCAGCATTGTCAACCAATGACCACTCCCCACACCGTTGGGTAAGTGATCATTTGGTCCGAGAATCGTGTGCCCTGAACAAGCGCAGTGAGCCAAGAATGACAGACTTCTGCATTTGCCCGGCTAAGATTTCTGCCTTAGTGCGGCAAGACGACATAATTTTGAGATTCGAGAGTAGAGAAGGCATCATTCGACCAAGGATTCCAATAATCAGAACAACCATCTTGACAGAGTGGTCTGGATAGAGTCTACGGATTTCAAAGAGAAAATCTTGATGTTTTATACGTTTTTCCTCCTCTTTTCGGACGATATTGTGTTAGCAGGAGCTAAAAACTCCACGACAAATATCGTCTTGCTCTGGTGGTCGAGAAGGACTACATCAGGCTTATTGTCATGTATGAGCCTGAGGGTAGGGAACGAATCGTTCCAATACTTTCGGTACTTCTCGTTTCTCACAATGGATTCAATGTCCTCCGGAGTGTAGGGCAACACCGGTGTCTCGTCAATATCGTAAGAGTACCGCAGATGGTAATACAACACTCTTATGGCCTCGTTATGCCTATGGATATAGGCCGAGACCGCATATGCTGGATGAGTTGACAGCAAGTACATTAGATTCTCAGACACCTTGCGGCAGGCCCTTCACCTCATTATTATTATTATACAGAATCCAGAAAAGTGAGTAAAAAAATCATGATTATATGAAGACTGTTACTGAAAATGAATGAATGTGAGTTTATTTTTGAAGAACTGGACATGATTCTAGAATATACAGAATTGATCAAACAAATTTATAGCACTCGTTTGACAAATATGTACAAATATGTATTTTGGAGGAAAATTGACAAAACAGAGTTAACGAAATTCAAACGCATTCAAAGTGAACACATCTCCTTGTACTTAAAGCCCACAAGAATTTTTCACGTTGTTGTTACGTTGATGATAGCAAAGCATGATAGCAAAAGAACGCTCATCAAAGAAGCCACTGAGACTGAACATTTCTTATTACATTTATGTCGTTTTTTCAAATGAATTAATATTAATGTATCTGACCATCAATATCTGAAAAAGTCTTACAAACATAACTCGTAATTTAATTTTTGAGAATTTCTTGATGCATTTTTCAGATGCATTAATCAGTGATGATACATTCCTAAAAATACAGTTTCGTTCGTTTCGTCCTCTTGTAACTGAAAACCACTATCTGAATTAACACCACAAGCATCTTTCGACTTAATATGCTCCTACAGTATGCAACCTTGATAGTCTGGAACATCGAAGAAAGGTTGGAGATTGGTTTGTGTTCTATAGATACTTTCACGGAAAGTGTTCAAGTGACTTGGCACATTTGATTCCACCAAGAGCGGTACATATCAGAAATAAGCGACGGACTGTGTCTGCTCATAGTTTTGAGGTTCAACTCAGTACACCTTGAACTTCACTGTTTAAGAACTCTTTCTTTTGGAGAATGGGTTCATGTGAAATAAACTTCCTGATAGTCTTTTTTCAAATGGGTTTAATTTCCAGCGATTCAAGTCCAATGTGAATCGCTATTTTCTTACAGGCACCGCTCTTAGAGCGCTTTGAGGATTTTCTTGTAGTGCTTGTGTATTGTCCTTGAAAAAAGTATGCGGCACCGAAAGCGAAACAGGTCGAATATCTTCAAGACCTATTTTTTTCCTCACCTTCCATTTAAAGTGACAAACATCATAATCCGACTATTATTGATGAAGATATGAACTAGTATTTTTGACACGTCACTATTTCAATGAATTTGCCTCTTTCCTTTTAATTTAATGTTTTGAACTTCCTGATCCGTGTATCGTTAACGAAGCTTCAACTTAGTCCCTTTTCGGCATGCAATTATCTTTGATATTCTTCTACCACTAGTTATCGGCTTCTCACTCATCCACGCCACTCATCTTATTCTCATACATGTTACACTCCGCTCGACTTGGGAGTTTCACAAGGTCCCAATTGGTGGTCCGATAGTAATCAGGATGAACTTCAATAGAAAAGCATGGTATTTTGTCACCGTACTCGTATTGTATATTAACTTCATCCTCGTTTTTTCGTAACATGCTCTTTATATTAATTTAAATATTTTAAAGTTGTCACTAATTGTTTCGACAAATAAAAGATGACAAGTGACATTTGTGGTACTACTCACTCGAAATATGCTTCTCATATAAATTTTAAATTCGTTGTCCTGCACAGAAGCCGTATCTTAGGAATAGGCAACATGACAATCTTAATTTTCTTACATGAAAATTGTATGTAATTTTCCAGCAAGGCCCTCATCCGAAGTGAATGCTGAAATATTCAATATTGGCCAATATTTGATGAAAATCTATAACTCATTCAAGTAACACATTATTGTGAGATTTTCACTGGAAACTCACAATGGCTTTCTTAAACGTTTTTATCTCACAATAAAAGAAACAATTTCATATTGAACGGTATTTTGTCAGAATTCTTTATCCGGTGCATTCCTAATAATTCTTCTAAATTACGACTTAATGTCCTTATATCATTGTATGACGAGCTCTCTCCCTCACACACGCATAATCAACATAAAAAATGTTCCGATAATAAACTACGCTGCCCAAATATATACCGAGCGCTCAAAACTGGTCTTGTACAGGAATCTCCTGATTTTGATTGTCGCAATTCTCAATTTTGAGCTAGTCTTCTCATTTTCATATTACTTGTGATACACCATGATTTTATCTTTCAGAGTTTGTGAACGGCATGTCTGGTCGATGAAGAGAACGATAGTTAATGAAGTTATGAAAGTTGTCAATTGCCACAGTCTTCTGGAAAAATCCATCGGGATATTGAATTGAATCAGTATCATGATCAATTGGACCATAGTGGTAACTAAAAACTCTATGTTGTTCATAGAGATATTTCATTAGGAGAAAAAGTACCCAAATTTTCTGAAAAAACCCAATCATTACTGATGATTAGTTGACAATATTGAAGAAAAAAAACAAAGATATTTTCACAGATATTCATTGAATATTTTTCAGAATGTTTATAGAAATGTGATGAAAGAGGTACGAATTCAAAAATTGTGACCAAATTAATTCAACGCCCTATAAGAGATTGTTCTGTATCTGTAGAGTAGGGAGGGTGAGTGTAAGCCCACAGCACTTAGGCCTCATGTGACCCATTGTATATGACGAGTTGTGCTCCTTGATCATCGTCCATCCTGTCGTTTCCAGGAAGATGGACAGGTCTCTGAGATATATCTTCTTTATATCGGCAGGTGTAGACCAAGACTCGCCGAACACACACTCTCTTATTGACGATAACTCCGGGCACTCGCATAGGACGTGCCTGACAGTTTCATCTTCCTGTTCACATATCCTGCATAGAGGTGTGTCCAGTAGCCCCATATTATGGAGGTGTTTCCTTAGTTGACAATGGCCAGTCAGAAATCCTACTGTTGAGCGTAGATTATTCCTGGTCATCGCCAGATATTTCTTCGGCGCCAGCTTCCCAGGGTCGCCAGGGTGGTCCTGGCAAAATTGCATCTTTTGATTCCATCCCGTCTTTTTAGGCAGTGAGCATGGGTGTAACATTTGACTAGTTCCGCAATTGTCGAAGTCATCAGGCCGTGGGTGCCACTGGGTCTTAAAATTCTTAGTCCAGCTGCTTCCTTGGCTAAAGAATCGGCAATGCGATTACCTTTACTCCTGTCGTGCCCTTTAAGTCACCTCAGTATAATGTTATTATCTACCGAGGCTTTGGCTAGATCTTGGTGGTACTCTAGTACTAGCCCTGAGATAACACGTTGTCTGTCCAAGGCTAATAGGGCTTGTCTGCTGTCAGTGCAGATTGTTATGTTTTTGCCAGAAATTCCTTTCCTGGTTATTTCTGTTGTGACGATTGAGATACCAGCCAGTTCTGTTCGGAACGCGCTGGTATTTTTTCCCATTCCCCACTCAATCCTTAGTGATCTGGAGTACACTTCTCATCCTGAGATTTTTGACCCGTCTGTATATATGCGTATTGCATTTGTAGCATCTAACTCTGGGTTCTGTTTTATTTGTATTTTGTAGAGTTTGTTAAACACAAACCTCGGTTCAATTGCATCATTAGTTGGCTGCAGAAATTGTTTTACATTACATTAAAAGTTGCAAAGACAAACTATTCAATCAGCTTATAACATTTCAACGGAATATCCCCACATATGTGATTTGTTGAAAAAAATTGAAATTTTTAATTGTTCCCCCTCTATTTCTTGAATGTGTGCGTCTCTGGATGCCTGACAGAAGTGATAACTTAAAATAATCTCATTTGAACTATTAAGTATTGAAATTGTTCAACTTCAGAAAAAGCTTAGGTTATTACCTTAATTTTATGTTTATCAATATAATACTGTAAGGAAATTTTATTCATTATTAAAATATTATTTTGTGTATGTACTTATATTATAGATACCATAGGCCTATTGTTACTCTTGTGGTAATACATAATGATACTTATAATTCACATATACAAAATTAGTATCATCATTTTTGAGCCACGTTTCACATATTGAAAGAATATTACATGCTTGCTGGTTAAATTTTTGTAAGTAATACATACTGTTAACAGTATATGTCTACACTAAACACTGAGCGTTTATCCGACGAGAGAGGAGGAGCCTGTCTTCCGATGACGTATGCTTGAGAGAAAGGGAAGTCAGACAGACTGCCACTGAAACGCGTTAGGTAACGAAGTGGTTTACCCTCCCATAAGAAGTTGTCACTTTAAAAATGATAAATAGTTCAATAATGTGCTTTCTAATTTGCAACTTTACCTCCATTTGACCCCATGCACTGACTCCTCTAAGCGTATATTCCATTAACGTGATATAATAGAAAAAAAATATGTTTAAAATCTGTTTTTCCGTTAACCAGCTATCGCACCCCCTACGAATCACAATCCTCAGAAGTCTAAACTTGTGCGAGCTATAGATTAACGAGGTCTCACCTGTCAACGTGTGATACCTTTTGATATTTGATATTTGAAAATGTGTTTCTTATAGTAATAACCAATGTTTTCGTTAAGATTGATGTTATAATTTTTAAATCCAGGTGTCACCCACTTCGTGGTCCATTCGATTAGGAGTGAATCAAAGTGAAAACAAAGTTAACAACTGTTTGAAGTTTCTTGTTAAACACCCTTGATAACGTAAATACGAAATTGGAATATGCAGTTCAATTTTATATTGAGCCCCCGATAGGATACTCGTAGTGATATCTTCATTTAGAAAGCTAAATGAACTCTTACCACTTTATAAAACAAAAAGTTATTACTATGGAATCTTTACTGAGTTTGTTTCGTGACTACTAGATGTCGGGACTTGCTGTATTATTATACTATAGAAACTACAGATATATAAAAATTTGCTTAGAGTAAGGTCATTATATAGGCAGTGACCATTGATACAGTTGAAGCTCACTTTGTAAATACAACAGAGAAAGTGACACATTGTTTCTGAGGAGATCGTTTTTCACAAATTTCAAAATTAAGCTGATGATATAATGAACAAATTGAAACTTCTCTTTCTTCTCTATGTCGATTACTCAAAGAGTAGTGTGGAAACTATATGGTTTTCGTTATGTTAGATTCAGTTCCCAGAAGAGCAAAAGAGATCAGCCTCATCAGCATAAACCTGAAATTGTACAACGAATTGAATACGGATCCAATACTGGGTATGTCAGTGTATAATACAGTCTGTCAGAACAATTTTTATAACAGCTTCAAAACTATCACATCAAACAGAGGGGACTGGAAAAACGGCCAACCTTTTAAGGCGGAAAAAACTTGGTGTAGGAACAGACGGCTCAAAAACCTAAGAAGGAGGAGGAGCCTGTATATATGAAAGCAGAGCGAAGACGAGGATTGCAATCCTCCCCCGTTAATGGATGAACAATTTTTCATCCAACCCACCCCAGTCAGGTAGGGGTGAAGGGCGGTACTGATGACTGAGGACCTTCATACCGCCACCACCTCTCAGTCATGCAAGGCCATGATGGGCCCAGAACTCTCCTGTGGAATGGTGGATGCAAGTATAAAAATATCTATCAATTCGTAGATGCAAGCTGAATCGCTAAATTGGTGGAACAAACTTTCAGAAATGAGGCAGGCAGAAAAGTTCATAAGAGAATACTCGGCTGAATTCACAGAAGAAGACCTGCTAAATTACAACCGCAACGTTGTGAGGGGTGTGGTTGGTCTCCTAACGAGGCATGGTCGTTTCATGCAACATGTGAACATTATGGGCCTGGCGGAAGAGACTCCATGTAGGTTTTTCCAGAAGAAGAAAGCGCACTACACGTGCTATGAGAAATGTCGAATTTATTGAAACTATTATCTCCCAACGCTCACTAGAATACGAGGTCAAAGCACACCACACGGTATGGGGGAGCATCGAGATCAACGCAAAAGGTGAGTCACTATTATAATATGTCTCAGGAGACCCGTTTATTATGGTAGGGAACAACCTTTTTCACTACTGCTCAGAAAGAAGTCTTGGATCTGACAGTAAGTATGAGCAGGGTGATTGTATAGAGAACTGGACGGTATCCGATGAGCCGTCGTGCTTCGATCACAGGCACATACGATTCGGCATAGTGAAACCATCACAAGACTGGGGTGATGTTAGCAAAGCGTTAGTGTTAGCGAAGCGTTAGCAAGGCTGGTACATGGGAGATGCAGGAATGAGAAACCAGAGGCTATCAGCTATATATATAGTTGCCAATATCAAGGCTTTGAAGTTTGATTAATAACGTCAAGCTAGATAAATAACTCTGATGACCAAGGACCATCACAATAGATCTGCAAAGGTCGCAGTGAAGCATGTCAGCTTCTTTATAATCTAATCTAATATTCTCCACTCACATACATACAAGGGATTGAGCCTGATGGGAGTTCTTTTAACCATGAGAGTAGGACGGTATTCATTGTGTAAAAAAGGAAAACTCATTCAATATCGAGATTTTTTCTTTCAACTCCGCAGCCTCTACCCAGACTACTCTGTTAAAATAGTTGTACTGATTATTGGAGTCGGTGTAATGATGGCATCCCTCCTTTCAAACCTCAAGATCATGCCGCCTTCCCTCACTAAGGCATACATTTTGGTCAGATAAATATACAAGGCTGTAATTCTTGGCGCCTACTTGAACCCATTGCATACTTATCTCACGATATAGAAAGTAATCCCGACCGACGCCACCTTTAAGGTAAAAAAGTGAGAGTAACACTTTGTTTTGAGTTCATTATCATGTTCGGTTCATTTGATTTCATGCTGAAGGTCATGAAAAAATACTTTGTAGAAACTATATCCGAATTGATTTACCATACATATTACCGTAGCTTTTTGTTTGGTAAGAACGAATACCATCGTTGTTCAATTTTGTAAATTATTATTGACATATTCAAACTTACAGTTTGGCATTTAGAATCAATGTCTCTTTTAGAATCATGCGAACAGATCATTACACATAATGAAAGAAAGGTCTCTAGTGATTTTACTAACTATATATTCTGTACTATTTTTTTGTAATTTATTGTAGATGAAATAATGTTAAAAATGTTTATATTTATCAGTAAATAAGAACGAATAAAATATTTTGTTACCTCTACATTCTCTATATTTTCATCATATTTGTTAACTAGTTTTTTATACTGTATATAACATAAATTTTGTTGTTTCAATATTTCATTTCATTACTCCGGAGGAATTGAAGACAAGTATTTTTAATACCGAACTTTGAGAAGTACACTACTTATTCATTCATTACATTGTGTGGCGTTCCTATGAATGATGTCTGTTTCATTCACTGTTTAATTCAGTGTTGATATAAAAGTAGTTGTTTCAAAAATTATTATTTTTTGTGTAATTCAATACTCTTGTGAATGTAGTAGAATACGCTTTTTCTTCTGGTTTGAAGATGGAGAATTAGAAAGCCAGAACGCCTCTTTTCCGAATACTAAATAAACTACCTTAAAAAATATCTTTTTCAGTCAAATAAAAATAATTATTCACATTGTAGATGTAAACACGCACTGCTGAGTAGTTAAGAAAAAAACTTGGAAAGTATCTTTGGGTGATCAGCAGAACGGAAGTTATTCCAATATTTCAATAAAATTTATCATCATCTTCAAGGAAAAGTTACAAAAATTTATATGAAAATCATACATTTTTTGGAAATTTACAAAAAGGTTGAAACTTACTATTGAGGAGGATGGTCATGTCAAAAAGGATGTGAAATTTATACTTGTATTATTCATTTGTATAAATTTCATTACGAAAAAACATTTCAAAATCAGGAAATTTTTTATATTACTTCAATTACTTCATTTTCAATTAATTTTCTAAAAATATTTGTTTATCAATACCAATAATCAAATGCATGATTTTGGAAACTATATTTTTCAGATATTTTTTTACATTTCATTCACCAGGATATAATCGATTTGTCAATTCTAGCGTTGGCGACAACGTCGTACATAATGTATAGAAATTTAATTCTGTTCTGATGAAATTTGTTTGAATTTATTTGAATTTTTTTTTACACGATTCATACTTTATTTCTAGAAAAAGTTGATGTCACATTTGCATCGAGCAAATTGAAATACATAGTTTTCATCAATGAGATTTGAGTTGCTTGATGATATTGTGCTATACAAAAGGTTATTTTCTTGCAAATGAGAAAATGTAGAAAATGAGTTATAAATAGCCTTTGTACCAGAATATGTCCAATTTTGAGAACTGAAAGAAAATTCATTGGAAATAATAGAATACAATCGAATTTTTTTGGAAAATTCTACTGTTAAACTCTTTTCAACAGTCAGTATATATTGATTGGCTAACCACCGACTATATAATTTCGAAAAAAGATTCCAGTTAGTTTTAAGGTGATTTTGAAAAATTCTGCACTGACACCTGTCGGATATAACCCAACCTCCTTCGTGATATTAGCCAGGGGAGTAGTTTTTTCCGATAGGTTTCAGTCGATTAACCTACAGTGTAGGTGAGTTGAGACTGGCCTGAAAGGATTGTTCTTTCACATAATTTGATTTTGAAGTCATTTGATTTCTTAAAATGTCCATTTTTACAAGCTTTTATTCAACTTGCAATATTTTCATATGCATGTGTGCGAGTGTGTTTATAGGTATGTATGGTTAGCTAAGTGACGCCATTGTATATCCAAAATGATGGGCTAGTTGTGTTTTATGCACCTCCATGAGAATGATTGAATAAAATGATTCAACAATAACTTAAAATAATTTATTACTGCAGTATTGCTTGTGGAATACTGAGGAATTCACAATTTGAGTACTTAAATTCCTATATTATACAACCTACTAACAAACATCTGAACTAAATATGCATAATTACTGTACATTTCCATCTGAAAAAATCAGGAAAATAAAATGATATAAATTATGTATAACACAAGTCGTGTTAATCTGAAGCAGGGCCAAATGATGAAATTTGGACATGCTTCGGATTTTGGAACATTTTCAAAATGTCTTAAAATGAAGTTGAAGGAGATCGTGGACTTTGATGGTGTAGAAAATAAATAAATGTTAATTAAAATCTGAATGATTGTAAAACTAATTTAAAGACACACAAAATTGTATCTACAGAATATTACCAGGATTTCTTTGAAAATCTCCATTGAAATCCCGATGAACCGTATGTCCACGAACTCGATTTGCAAAACTGAGTATACGAGTATGAATAAATTGATCTAGAGGAGAAATTTTGTCAGAGGTAAGTACTCTGATTTCCAAGATGTGTTCAATTTTTCATTGTTCATAAAACTTTTGGCAATATACCTAGAAAATAAAGAAATCACACAAAAAAGAGTAATTGAAATTACGAGTAATTGAATTCAAACCTGAATATTGATTTCTATGCAGATATTCAGTTTGATGAAAAATGAGTTTTTCTTAAATTTTCAAGGCTGTATGGCTGGAAACTTTTGAATTCTGATTAAGATTTAAATCCGTACAATCGTGAATAAACATTCGGAATCAATTTTGAATGGTTGAATGTTTTCTGATTTATTATAAAAACTTTGTTTTCGTCAGCTTTCTCTTCAAGTGAATTATTTTGAACGGATATTGAGATCACTCTTTGTTTTTCAATAATTCGTAAATAAAATTTTAACAAAAGTTGTATTTACCTGGACACAAAAATTTGTTTTGATTTTTTCCAACTGATGCCGAATTAAAAACTTTTCTGTTAGTTCCTACATTTGCACTTATAATATTCACTCTCTTTTGCTACGTAATACTGTTTGTTTCACTTTCTCCTCAGTTTTAGTGAACTATCTCATCTGCCAATTGAAGGCACATCGAAGAAAAAAATAATAAATGGAAAGGTTTGATTTATCTACAATAACTTTTTTGATCAATGATGCTTTTAAATATCACGTACCTACACACATACTGAATAGTCTAAGTAAAATAATTCAGATAAAATATTATATACACTGTGGATAGTGCTCGACCTGTATGATATTGGCAAAAACTGATCTAAATACTACTGCATTTCAAGAAAAATGTCGTAATATTATCGGTACTGGTCCCTTTCTTCTAGAAGACTGCGTATCCAAACTCATCGAGGGTCAGTTAGAATGCCTGGAACAAAATGGAAAAATTAGAAAATTTCTCAACAATGGAAAACATTGTTGTGAAAAAACTAATAATAATGATCTTTAATAATCCCAAGACAAACAGGGATAAAATTTGAAATAGTAAATGAATAGTTTCATAAATAGAAACACAAATATATACATATACCATCACACAAATACAGACACACACACACACACATATATATATATATATATATATATATATATATATATATATATATATACACATATACACATATACATACATATACGCACATATATAAATATATGAGTAATTGAATTATAACAGTAATTAAAAACAAAAAAAAATGGATTAAGGAGATCAGATTTTTAACTATAGGAAGGAATTTCTTCAATGTTTTTGTAGTTGAAAGAGAAATTGATATGACTATTCTTTATAATCACCTACTTCAGCGCAAGTGCATAATGGGAATATAAAAATAAAAAAATATTTATTATTATACACTTTCATGAAGTCATGCATTAATTTGTTATAATGGTTCAAAGAGATTATTTTTTTCGGGGCTATACAGGGAAAGTGACCTTTCTTATGAATAAAAATACCATTGGAGATAACTGGCCATTTTGAAGTTAATATTTTGGATTTGACATGACGAATTTTTCATATATGAAACTAATGAAGGTTTCCATATGTTGCGTATCTCTACACTAGCTTGGCTAAATGCGTTGTTGAACACCATATATGCGGCTTCTTTGAATTTTCTCCTAAACCAGTGTTCCTCCTTGCGGATGATTTCCAGCTTGAGCCCACTTGATGTTATGTTGATGAGTTCAAACATGCTCTGCTATTCCTGATTTGCTGGTTTCTCCTTGCTGTGTGTGTTTCTTGTGCGCGGGAATGCGAACTTTTAGTGGCCTCTTAGTTTCACCGATGTATGATTCTCCAACTCGCACGGTACCCAATAAATGCAATTCTTGGAATCGCAGTCCGCGTTTGGTGGTCTGGTTTTCTTTAGGCTGCTACGGATAGTGTTCCCTGATGTGAAGCAGTTTCTGATGTTACACTTGGACCCAATTCTTCTTATCCTTTCCGACAATCCTCTGATGTAGGGAAGTACAAGTATTGGTTGAGGCTGCTTCTCTTCCTGTGAGGCTCTTGCTGTCGTCTAGCTAAAGTCTGTTGCACCATCACGTTGGAGTAACCATTCTATTGAAGGTCATTTTTGATGATGCCTAGTTCCTTTTCGAGACCTTCCTTTGTATTACAGAGCCCGAAAGCACGGTCTACTAGAGTTTTGATGATTCCACTCTTAGTCGATTGATGGTGGCTGGATACCTGGTTCAGATACTGTCCCGAGTGAGTGGGTTTTCGGTATACAAATGTTTCCCAGTTAGTGTCGGTCCTCTTCACCAATACGTCTAAGAATGACTTCCTTCTCCATTGTGAAAGTGATGGAAGGACTTACGTTGTTGATGTGCTTCAGGAAGGTGTCTAGTTCTGCATTCCCATGGATCCATTTTATGAAGGTTTCGTCCACGTATCTCAACCAGACTCGGGGCTTCTTGTGGGCTTCTTCAATTGCCAGAGTTTCAAACCACTTTATATATATTTTGGCTATAACCGGTGAAAGTGACGATCCCATTTCTTGTTAATGATTTTTAAAATTTTTCCTCTAGTGTTAATATTTCAATTTTTTGGTTGTTTTATTTCATTGTAATTTTAGTTTTTTGCTTTATTTAATTGTTACTTTTCATCTAATCTTTTTAATTTTTTACAGATTCTTTTAGGGATTTCAAATAAATTGTCAACCACCTTCGAACAAACGTTATTTCGCTTAACCCCAAACATAGTTGTAGATATTATGAGTATGTTGGTGTCGAGATGTGTTTTGGAATATTTTTATCGTATCATTTATTAGATTATTCGTGGATAATCATTTCTTGAAAGCAAGCTGTAGAAATCTACTGTTGTGAACTATGTTATGATTCCCGAGAAAAGTTGAGAATAAAAGGTGAACTGTGCATTTTATTGAAGGTATAATGCATCATAACACTTAACAAATATTGATTAATACCCAGATCATAATCGCGGTGAATCAACAAATTTCAAGATATTTCGAAATCAGTGTAAATATTTGCCTGTAAAATTTGACATCTCAGAATTGAATTCAGGGCAAATCCGTGTATAAACAATTCGAAACCAAATCCGGTTCGTACTCCAGACATCTTTTGGTAGGTTTTCAACCTTCCTAAAAAATTAACTAAGCTCATTCGGTAATATAAACCATTGAAGAGTCCAACTGTCAGTCAAAGGAAATTTACCTGTTTCCGTTTTAAGAGTTTTCAGAAGTGATTTTTTTTAGTTTTAGAACAAATAGGTATACTTTCCGAAATATTAAACGTGTAAATTTAATATTTTCCACTGTTTATTTAATTGGCAAGCACATTTTATGAATATGACAAACTACTGACTAATTGGGCTCTACAAACAGTCAATAATTTTGTGGACTTAAATTTTCAGTCTACTTTTTATTACACTTTAACATATACTCCCTTGAAGTGGTTTCGTATATTTTACAAAAAGCGGAATGTTAAAAACCCAAAAAGTCAGCGAGAAACATTGATTTCTTCAAAACGAATATATTCAAAGAAAAAAAAAAGATTTCAACTCCCATAATTCACACTGAAGTATTTTTTGCTTTTTTCTGATCCTTTTTCTTCTATTATTCTCTATTAGATAGCATAACCCCTTAATTTTTATTTTATACCAAAAAATTGATAACAGATAATAATTGAAATTTTAAATTGTACTAGAAGATAAATTGTAAGCACGTCATTGTCTTAAAGAAACTCCAATTGCAAAGCTTAACTTCTTTCAAAACCAAAATGATTATAAGATGAGGCCACTTGAGAGCTGAATCCTCTCGAGTTCACTACAAAATTGATCACTACATTATAATTCATTTCGCAGAACTTGTTTATCTCTTGTGCATAATCTATAGCTCATAATTACCTGTCAGGAGCGTGAAAACAATTTCGAGAAAAAATATACGACTTTAGCCATGACATAATGTTTGGCTTACGATGGGGTAATTTTTCAATCAATTTTGTTTTCAAACGAAATGATGTCATACTTATTGCGCGAAATTTGAGGAACTTCTTGATTGACGACTGAAAATTCCCGCTTCATATCAATTAATTAGCATAAATCATAAAAAACGATTTTGGTTTGCAAATAAAATGAATTGCAAAATTTGCGGTACTATGAAGTTCTTTATGGTCCACAAAAATTCAATGTAATCAATTGATATATTTGATGATATTAATAACCGACAGGAAAAAGGTAATTTAATTTGGTAATATTCAAGGTGAACCTACGGATATGGAGTCCATCACTATACATCACACGTATAAAAGTTTATAGGACATGTTTAGATTCTCGCTAATTATAGTCGTTTGGCCTATATAGTGATGAGATTTTGTTATACAACTTTGATAATGACTATAGAGTTTTTCTTGAATATTGACACGTGAACGTTATTTGTCAATTCAATTTTAAAAAGTTTCAAGGAGAGAGTACAAAAAATTTGTGTATTGTAAATAAAAGACATTTCAATAATTTTCCACAATCGAATGGAATTATCCACGTACTAGGAATCGCACGTTGAAAGGTAAGACCTCACTAATCCTTAGCTCGCACAATTACGCACTTCGGAGGGTTGTCGTTCGTAGGGAGGCGACAGCTCGTTAACGGAAACCATATTTTTAACATATTTTTTTAACAGATTTGAAATATTTTATCGCAGTCGAGTTCAGAATACAAGTTACTTACTGTTTTTATAATGTCAACCTTACTTAGTGGAAAGAGTTCTCATTATAGAACTAAATTTTTTGAGATACATCTGTTATAGCCTTTATACACTGGCAAACATTTTCTAATAATTTATAATTTTTTTTTTATCTCCAAAACCAGGAAGGGGACTTAACTCAATTATTCAGTCCATAGGAAGTTTGAAAACTCACAACCTCACATCACGGATTAATCTGATTTGAATTTTCCTAGCCTACCTTTCAAACACGTCATTAGGGTATTGGATTTTTTCCCGAACACATCAGATTAAGGACGTATACAATGAAAAATGTTCCGATATTTTCGAGATATGGTGTTTATGAATATCGAGAAAAGTTAAGATGTGCCACATATTACAACATACATAAGAATGCAAATAAGAGGCTACTTGGCAATTGGTAGTGAATTGAACAAGTGAAATATTGTTTTCTATGATATATCATCTATTCTAAAAAAGTAATATAACTTTATATTTCATTTTCGGGGATTGTTGAACGTTTTGGTCATTTTGTCGTGAAATTTGATTGAGGATATCAAGTGAGAGCCTGTAGTCCAAAAACATATAAACTGCCGCAAGATTATTCAAGAGTCAACTCTCAAATTCAGTTAATTTGATAAATGGGTTCTTCCAGTTGTTTATTAGCACATTTCATCAACTCATACATATATTAGTTTCATATTCCTCGAATCTAATAAAACAAAGTTTTGAAACGTCATTTCGTTATCTGTTCAATGAAACTATCTTGTATTGAAGGTGCAGGGTGTTTTTTGGCAACATCCGTTGCTTCAAAATGTTGCAAAAAGAAATATTTTTTTCATTATCGACTCGAGACTTCAATGAACATGATATCATCTTTCAAAAAGCAATAAAAAGCATCCCTTTTTGAAACGAGCACATGAAGCTCGACCTTATTGTTTATGTAATCATTACATTACTCTTTTGTACTGTTTCTACAATGCCAAGTGTTCATTAAAACAACTATTGCTTTCTGAGATCAGCAATTTTTTTCTTAGAAATGCGTTCTTCTGATACAATGAATATTTGATTTGATTTGAAGGGGTTATATTTTTAGGAGTGACTAATTTTTGAGAAAGAAAGTTTTTGGCTTTCTACTACTCCATGTTCATACATGGGAATCTTCCAAAGAAAGGAAGGAAGTAATCAATTTTTAAAGATTTAACTTCATACAGAGATAGATGTGTAGATCATGCAAAGAAGTAACTTTCAGACACAAACTGGAAGAAAAAAGCCTTCCTGAAACAGCTACTTTCATATAAACATTAAGTTACACGAAAAAACATTTTTTCGAAACAAATACTTTTATATGAACACTGAATTATACAGAAAACTCTTTTCTCTACTCAGTTTGTATTCCAAACTGAGTGTTCATATAAAAGTATTTGTTTCGAAATATTTTTTCTTTCTAATTCAATGTTGACACATATATTCGATAGATTTTTCAGGCCCCCAAGCCCAATATTTTCCATAGTCTGGCTTTGCTTGAACTCTTTTCAAGTAAGTGTTATAATAGGTTTTCTTCTTATCGAGGATGATATCTAGATATTTCACGTTTGTTTTATCATTGAAGAAAGTGGAAATTTCTATCATCCAAATACTCATCCAGTGCTCTTATTCCTCCTTCTTGCACCAACTATGAACCTCGTCCGTAGGTTGGTAGGTTGGAGGATAAGCACATGAAGTGGAAGATGCATAGTAAGTCCTCATAATGAATTACTATTCAATTAGATTCCAACACAAATTTGAAGTATACTGGTTTTTCCTTTTTAGCAAGTCTTTGATTTTCACCAGTGACAATCCCCCTTTTAGTTAAGAAGATTACGGTAGAATATTTTCTTAAGTGATGTAATATATCAGGCTCGTCATGTACGAATAATCCTTATCGCTTTTCTTACTTACCTACAACTCATAAATGTGTTACGATAATCTCATCATCGATGTCATCCTTTTCGTCGTCAGTTTCTTCTGGTTCTGGCGGCATTACGACTTTGTTCCTTTCTGCTTCGGCCGCCCTCTTCTCCTTCTCCTTCTGCTTGCGGATTTTGTGTAGATGGTGGATTTCCACGGCGACGTAAAGCAGGAACCCGCACAGCAGCATGGCGAGTTGGACGTATAGCTTCATCCTAGCGCAGAGGTGTGTGCTGTAAGCGTAAGCTATTACGAAGCCTACACTCTCCCAGAGACGATAGTTAGAGAAGGCCGCTTCTTTGTTACGTCGGAACAGAGTACCATAGAGTCCTGAAAAGAACAAAAAAGGGTCAAAAATATTTTTTCGAACAATATATAATAGGATTATCGAAAAACGTCTTCATTGATGCATTAACAAATGTTCATTTTTTTTATTGAAAGGTAAAACTGTATCCTCTGGTGTAGGATAAATCCAAAAAACCACTTTTCCTAAAAACCACAACTGCAATACTTTCCTCGATTCTGGTGTTTAGGAAAAGTACTTGTTTTGGATTAATACTCATTCAGTAACAACTTCAGAATAGACCTATCAACCTATGCCAACCTATAGAATGACAGTTGATATTCAAATTATAAGGATAATGTCTTTTATTGGAAGTTGTGATATGCCGTTACTGTTTTTTGACATTATTTGAAGGTTATCAAATAACCTCCTTCATTGCTACTTTTCAAGCTGTACAAGATGGCGTTTATAATTTTCAATCCGACTTTCCGTTTTCTAGAAACCATCATAAATTTTTTAGTTGAACGCGATAAAAAAATCAACCGGTATTAGTTAACAAAACAACTTCTTTGACGTATTACCGTAATGGTTTTATTGGTGAATTCTAAAATGAGATCTGAAATGGGCAACTTTTTCCAAATTTAACCGACTTTGGTATGGTTTCCATTTCTCTGCTAGCCCTGTAGCTCATCTTAGATAATATTGTGAAATGGAAAAGACTAGCTCTCAAGTTATCGAGTACGAATTCTAACAGACTATCGTTGTCACCAATATTACGCCTATGTGTGGTTCTTAATGAATGAATAATTGAAATTCTTTTCAAATTCGTCTTTTTAATCATTAAAAATAACAACAGAACACTGTATTTTAAATCCACTTAATTGTAGTCATTTCACATGTTCACATAGGGTTTTTTCTTCTCGAACCCAAGTTTTGAATTAGAATTGAAACTATTTTAATCTGCTTCTGCAACTTGTCACTTCATTGATGATTTTGTTTTCCTCGTCTGTTCACGATCGCAATCCAGTATTTTCGCGTTTGCGTAATTTCGCGTCCGCTTCTCAGAAACGACTTGACGCCAACGCGCGTGATTGACTACATGTTGTCAGTAGTTCGTTCACTCGCTATCACCCCTCTATAGACACACTCTTTTAAACTTACTTCGTCTCGAATAACTCATCTACTTAATTCTGACGTAACCTTTGGTTCCTGCATCCTGCATATATCACATCAAGTCGTTTATCTTCTTCGTCATCAAGTGAGGGCTTTTTCTTCTTTTCTGTACCTTGGGATATATTCTATTTTTCTTCTGGGGTCGCTATAACCACATGACATATCTCCTCGGTTGAATTCTGTACCGGTGAATTTCTAGTAAAACTACTTCTTCATCTGGTAGTCGATAATATGAAGACACTTTCTCTTGAATGTATGAACTTTTTCCAATCGTTTTCAGATTTCTTCCAAAAACTCGGCTCCTGAGTAGTGTCACTACTGGGTGGCAAGTCAAATAGTAGGAGAGATGGTAGTTTCCTGCCAGTTATTAACATAGATGGACGAATAATGTTGGTACCAGCTTATGTCTTGTTTTTCTGATTTTCTGAAACGAACGTAGACAGGTACGGGCTTATTTTTTGTTGTGTTGTTTTCTATAGTTGTACGTGTCTTTTTTCATTCCTAATATCTCTCTCGAAATTATGCTAAGGTTCTTTCGAAGCCGAAATGTCCTCCCACTCCATTGTTTCATTTTAGTTCTCATAACCGTGAAACAATTGGCATCGTGGAGAAGTGAGGCTCAACCACTGAACCCAGTGAACAGTTGTTTGAAGGCTTGATGCCAATCAGGACGAAATTCGATGCTCAGCCAGCTTCAAATCAGCTTCAGATCATCTTTATATCGCGCTTGTTCCTATCTCACTCATTATCCATAGGTCTAGTCACTCCAAATCCGAAGCAGGGTCGGAACCAGTTCTTTCGTTACAAATATCAACTTCAAAGGCGTATTCTTTGCTGCCCATATTTCATTGGCGGATTTTATTTCCTTTCTGGGGTCGATGATCTCTGCTTTTCCTATGATCTGTGTTTTTCTCGGACATTAGTGATCTGTTGTCAGCCATCCAATCTATGTTATTTCTTCTGTTTTGTTTTGTTATGGGAGTAACATCTTCCTTCTCTTCGTTTTGTGGATACTTTTTCCTATCTGATAATCTAATATTCGTCTTTGATCGGTCTAGTACAAGAAATCGATATAATTACGAAAATTTGTGATTGTTTGAACGATTAGATATTCTAGCATACCGACTTATGTTCTAATTATTATGATTATTTTTCCTAGGGCACATTTTTATTGTGTGGTTTTCCATGAGTGATACAAATCTATGCAATGAATATCCAATGATGTGGTTAAATGATATTTGCATGGATAGATTCCTGGACGGAAACTTAAATCCAAATGGAATTAACAGTTATTTTCATTGAATTCATTGATTATTGAGTGACTCTAATGACAAGAACTTTATATTTTTCTCGAAATACAACAAGTAACCTATGAAAAAGGTTATGAAAAGTATTTCAGAAGCAAACAATTTGAATTTCATATATTTTTTTGAGAAAAAGTAATGCAGTCATGAAAAAAAAACATTAGTTTGAACCTCCGTGATAATGAAATGATATATGGTCCTTATTTATTACACTCTGATAAGAGGAAACTACACCTGAAATTCCTACTTTGAAGCGAAGTATACAAACGGATTACTCAATTAAAGACGTTACCGCGACTTCGATAATATTTTGGCTCATTTGAGGTTGCCAACCTTAAGGTTGTGCCGCTAGTTCTGGACGAGTTTTCATAACTTTGCAAATAGCATGGATCTGGTGATGAGTAGAACAAAATCCTGGCGTATTTTGTTATTCCATTTCTTCAGAAATCATTTGTGAACCCAACTCCTGAGAAATATGTTGGCATAGGCAGAGACTCATTACTGGTACACTGAGACGGGAACATATAATATCTCATCATTAGGTAACTATAGGATGTTAACACATGCATGCACTTTCATTCAAAGAATCCTTATTAGAATAAAATCCATTTATCTTCGTAACAAAATCACATTTCGAACCTAACATTCAGAAACATACTCATATCCCTTCAGCACAGAAAGTCGCATTATGGTTACTTGGTTTGACAATAGACTCAATTATAATTTTAATACATTCAGGAAAAGTCCCGTCAGCGTTATCAATCAATGACCACTTCCCACACCCCGAGGTAAGTGATCATTGGGTCCGGTAATCAGATGTCCTAAGTAGACGCAATGAGACAAGAATGACGTTCTGCTTTGTCCATTGTCTGGCCTTCGTGCGGCAAACCGGCAGATCTTGAGATTCGAGAGTAGTCTGGGTAGAGTCTGCGGAGTTCGAAGGGAAAATCTAGATATTATATCAGGAGCGAAAAACTCCACGATAAATATCGTTTTACATTGATGATCGAGAAGAACTATATCAAGCTGATTAGCTTGTATGATCCTGACGGTGGCGAACGAATAGTTTCAATAAACTTGTCAATTTTTATTTCCCACAACGGATTCAATATCCCCTGGTAAGTAAGGCTACACCGATGTCTCGTTAATACCGTGGAAGTGTCGTATATGGTAATAACACACTCTCAGGGCCGCTTTATGTCGATGGATTATTTTTTATCAATATTATCATTACTATTATGAACATTTCAGAATTATTTTCGGGTTTGTTGGATGTGATCTGCAGGTTTTTATGTCTGACATTATGCCAGAGGTAGACATTATCAAAGGGGACAAGGCAGCATACGAAGTCCTCTATTTGTCCTCACAGTAGATATTACAACTTTGGTTTGGATTTTCGTTTCTACTTCATTGGTAGTACTGTATATAACCTAACTTCATAAAACATGTATGGAAAGCTCTAGAATTAGTTATTGTTGGAAATATCGGTATATTTCAAAATTCATATTTTCAACTCAACAACCAACTTACCCATATGATCAAGAAACTGCGGAATAACTTCTCATTATTGATACTATTAATGGCTTCAAGCTTTAAAATTGAAAATTATCATCTGGCAACGATATCACACTGAATTGGCATAATTTAAGCATTTATCTAAACTGGTGACTGCGTTTATTATTTTACTTGATATTTTCATGTTGTTTGTGATAAAATTCAGAAGCTGTAATATCTATATTTCATACTCCATTGAATTCATATACACATATAGGTATATACTCATGGTATGCTGACATTCTCAACAACTTTTCCAATAGTGATTCGGAGATTCTTCATAACAATTTTTTACCAACAGACCACTTGGGCAATTAACTCACCATGAATTCATATTTTTCATTAGCGAACATTCGAATTCGTGACAGAACATGATGAATCGGTTTCAATATACCTAGGTTACTTTGGATTAATTGCGAGGTTAAATTTACATCTCTCTAATTTCTCACTAGTGTTCTTAATGATATTTCGTTCATATTCAGTGAACAGCTGAAGATAAAGATATTGATACGTATCAAGAATTTTGATTAGGAGTCAGTAATTTTCCTATATTTCACAACAATTTTATTAGATTTCTATTTGATTAAGATAACCGCTATTTCAACCTAGAAATTGAAAGTGCGAAGCCAAGTAATTAAGTAAATTCCGCTATTATTTCCAAATACACAAACATGGGTATGCAAAACTTCACACTTTCACAACATGCACGAAATTCTTACCATAGTCAATACATGGTGATTGGAGATATTAATGAAAATGTCAAAAAAAATTGAATGTATATAATTACGTTATTTTCAAAAAATTCATACATTTGCAAATATGTTTCCAACTTTTTTTATACGCATGATACCTCATTTGAAACGAATTCCAAACTCCATTCAACCTGCAATGTTTTTCAAATTCTTTTGTATATATGTGGCTCATATTGTATGACAGTGGTCATTTCATATCTATACAATTATCGTTCAACCACATTTTGTTCACGTCAGACATTGAAAGATTCCTTATCTTCGTCATAGATTTTACTGATATTGCTTTGGAAATGTCAAGGTAATCGACAACAGAAATTTCTCCGGCTAGATAAAAAATGTATTCGCAAGAAGTGAATGACCACCTCAACATTGAAGTATAGTATTTCTGCAAATTCAGTGACGAAAGTGCCGTACTAAATTTGAGATGTCATAAGAACTTTCTAATCCCGTTAGTTACGTTAATTTGAATGGGAACCGGTCTGTTGAACGTAAACTTGTATTAATCAATACAATATCAGCAAATGTACTCTCAAAAAGGTTTCAACTAGTTTTGCGGAAGTAGTGGCCATTTATATGGTTGTTTCGAAATCATCATTCTTACGTGTGAGTTTTGATAATAATTTTTAACCAGAGTATACTTTCACGAACTTGAATAGGACAAATAGTATGGATTATTATTTTTCAAATTATGCATTTAAAATACATAAAATTTTTGTTCGAAGGTGGTTGACAATGTTTCATGGTGCATTTCATTAGTTCGAACTTCCATTCTTCAATATGTTATAACATGATTTGAAATATCTGAAAGAATCAACAAAATTAGGAATATTAGCTGAAAAAATAATTATATTGAGTGAAAAAACCTAAAATTGAAAGATTTCTAGCCAAGTTACTGGTTTCTCCTCGCTGTGTGTGTTTCTAGTGCTCGGCAATGCAAATTTTCAATGGCCTTATAGTTTCACCCATGTCGGATTTTCCGCACTCGCAGGGAGAGAGAGAGAGAACGAGAGAGAGAGAGAGAGAGATGATGTTGTTCAATTTATGGAAATAAGTTGACGGAGTCTATTTTGGATTAATTCAAAACTAAATCTTTTTTCATCATTGAAATTTTTACTTCGACATAAAAACAAACAAACAGAATAAATATTACGATATTACGAATTATATTGTTCGTAAACATAAAATAGCAGTAATCTACAACATTTTATTCTTGAATGCAGTGCTTTTTCAAAAGGGAAGTGTTTTTCGCTGAAATATATGTAAAAATCAAGTGAATAATAACCATGATGCAATATTTTTTCTTTATTTATATTACATAAACGTTTTCGAAAACTATCATAAAAAAGTTTGAATATATTATTTGATTACCGCTCTATTGTGTTTAAGAACACACTCATAAACTGGACAAAATAAATATTGTTTTATGATAATATCTCCTTCGGCAGTCGTAAAGGTTAATGCATTACGATAAGTCCTGAAATATTCAATATATAATCTTGAAATACCTGTGTTCGATGTCGATATTCCTGTTGATTACTAAGAAACGGTTTTCTCAAACCAACCTACCTTGCCTGGAGCTAAAGAAGAACCAGTTTCAGCTAACGTTAAAAAGCGTTTCTGTGAAGATGAACTCAGTCTTATATTTATAACTTATAATGTACATTGTGTTTAACATGAATAAGAAACGCGCAACCTGAGAATAACTTTTTTAATGAAAAAACATTTTCGAAACTGTTTTCTTTTTTTAAATGACTAGGGAGTAATCGATAATCTTGAAATACGAAGTATTTCTGATAATGAAAAATCTATAAATTTTCTTAGTAAAATTCAAATACAGGTTATCAAAAATTGATTTCGATGGATATTTCAAATCGAAATGAAATTCATACATTTCTGGAAATCAAGTTCATTTTTACCGCTTCAAATGGATATGAACAGGAGAGTGCCATGTTATTTTGCATATCTTTATTTTAACCTCAGAAGTGGGTATCACAACTTATTTTTGTTGAAAAAAGTCAGAGAGGCGTATAAAATAACTACAAATGAGATAATATCTTTATTTTTGAAAATGTAATGAAATTGGCCAATACTTGATGAAAATTCAAATAGGAAGAGACTTGAGAATTCTCTCTCTTTCTCTCACTCTCATATTTTTCTAACGCACGCACATCTAGTGGGCGGGACCATAACAGAATTCTGACAGCTCTTCCTACATTCTACAAGCTGTAATGTATTCTAATTCAACACTTCATTGTGAGATTTTCACTTAACAGTTTACGAAATCGCAACACGTGTTTCCCGATACAAATTGCAAACTTTTCCTTTTGTCTGCATAAAACGTTCAAATTTTACCTGATTAATATGTTTGAAAACAAGGATGGCCACTAACATTCTTGGCCTTTGGTGAGTTGCGCCACCACTTACCTGAGCAACTGGTGCAAAACTGGACCGGCAGCCCAGGCGCACCTGGGAAGGAGGGCTAACCACCCGGTAGACCCAAAACTTGGTTCGTGGTAATCGAGGAAGGGGCCTCTACAATCGACCCGTTCGGAGGGGTCAGAGGCAAAGTGGTGGGGGCCATAACGATGATTCGCCTACCGATGACAATCATGGCATTGACAGTGGACGCTTTGAGTGGACGCATGAGCTAAGAGATAACCACATGCATTGCTACGAGAGTAGTGAGCCCGCGCGAAGAGGGTACATGGCGAGAATGCATGCTCTGTGGTGTGAAACCTATCCGGAGCATGCCGCCTTTTCCGCCCAAAATCTTAGGGATTACCTATGATATCTTCGGCGGCATGGCTATATAGCTCCTTCCCAGCCTGCTAACGAAGTGATAAAAGTGACAGTTCTACCACACCTTGGCACGGCTGGAGAGGAGACACGCATCATGCCACCTATGGAGTCAATCAGAACACGCAGAGCGCTCCACAGAATTGGGCCCCTGAAGCCACAAGAACTGGCTTGTTTTGATGCGGAAGTTCGTAGTGTTCCAACAGAAAAAGACGATATTATTATCATTATTATTATTAATTCACTAATTCCGATATTGTTAGCCGTGGTTTGAAGGTTTTCATGCCTGAAGTTTCGCCCAATATTTCCCAACGCAGAAACTATAATGCCGGTATTTAAGTGGCCTTGTTCGTGTATAATTGGGGACAGGCGGTCAGATTTCAATAATGTTCATTGCCTTATATCTTTTATTAAAATTATCTCTGTTTTTGCAAAAAGATACAATTGAAATTCAAAAAATACAGGGATGAATTCGATAGAAAAGGAGAGGCAATTAACATTAATAAAATATTGCTACCTGTCCTTCGCTGTTCACGAACAAGGTCAGGCAATCCAATAATAATATAAAACCGGAGTCAGTGTATATATTTGCAATTTTCCTAAGTCCTTCCTATCATGCAAGCAGCACTATTATGCTGATTATACACAATTATATTTGCCATTCAAACCTGAAGAATAATACTCTCAGGCTAGTAGTGCTTTGAATATTGATCTGTATATTCTTGAGCAATTGTCTATGAACCATTGCCTGAAACTGAATTCAAATAAAACAGTTGCAATCGTTTTTGGTAGAAAGAATGCAAGGAAAGAATTTTTTGGAGGGGGTTCTTCAACTTCCCAATGAAGTTAATAATCTGTGTTTTGTGGATTGACCAAGATATGAGATTGTCTTATCATATCAGCACAAGTTTACAAAGAGCATACTGTAACCTCTGATTTACCACTGAATAATCAAAATAGACAGTCGTTGAATAAAAGAATTCAAAGTTTACCATGTGACTCTTTACATGTTATCCAGAATGAATTACTCGCTATGTTATTTACGCTCTTTGTATCTCCAGATAATATTATAGGATTTCATACACTTCGAAAACTAACAACTGGCTTAATATGAGCGATCGAAGGTTCCTTCATTCTGCTTGCTGCTTTTACAAAGTTCTAAAATACCAAAACCCTCCTATTTGTATAATACGATAACATTTCGCTCTGATACACACAATATTAACATTCGACGAAAAAGTTTGCATACTCCTCCATATTTCATACATAATTTTACAGAACATCATTTTAATAAATTGATGGATATAGCCGTTGTTACTACGTGGTATGAGATCATAATGAAAAGAGAAATGAAAATTTCTGTTTTTTACCACTTTTATTTGTAACTAACGTTACTGCAGATTCGTCCTATACGGACATTCTCAAACTTATACAATAAACTAACAATGATTCATTACATTCGCCAATATATACCATCCCTGTAGGTACTAATAGTAATAGTAACTTGATTGAGTACCTGAATTTACAGTTCACAATGCGGATGTGCCAATTTAAAAACCGGAGAGTAAATTAAATCGATTTGATCATTTTACAGGTTGCACCTGCAATGTTTATTCTTGTGAATTTCCAAGGATTCTAAATAATTGAGTTTGCAACCCTTCCTTGCATAGTGCAGAATTTCCGTATCGTTTAGATTCGGAAACTTGTGGTTGCATGCCAAGGAATGGTTTGAAAACGTCGAATCATTTTTTCCTATTCTGAAGGAACTTTCATGTTCAGCATACCGTTTTTGGAAATTTCGGCCGCTTTGTCCCACATAAACACTATTACACTCCGGACACTTAAGCTTATAAACTCCAGATTTTTCCAACTTGTCGACCTTATCTTTGGCATTGAAAAGGAAATGAGATAACCTGGCATGTGGTCTGAATGCTACTTCCACATTGGTTTTTCTGAAGAAACCTGTGATTATTTCTGTTTTTTTTTCCAAAATATGTTCGCGTTACCCATTTCGTGATTTCTGGTTATTAATCTGTAAGTGAATTTCCGGCTTTGTTTCCTGACTAACTTCGGGATAGTATCTGCGTTGAAACCATTATTATGACCTATCTGTGTAATTGTATCAATTTCCCTAGCGAGATTGTCCGCAGACAAAGGTAATGAGAATGCTCTGTGCAACATTGAATTGTAGGCTGCTAATTTATGACTGTCTGGATGGAAAGAATCGCTTGGGATGGTGATGTCTGTATAGCTAGGTTTTCTGAAAACATTGAACTCGAATTTATTCTGATTGTGTGTAATGGCCAGGTCTAAGAAATTTATCTGTTTCTCTATATCATCTCTATCAGATCATTTTCTTATCACATTTCCAAATGTATGAATAAAATATGTACTCGTACCACCAGAGTTGAAAGAACTCTCGTTATCGACTTTCTGGATGCGTATCATCAGATTTCTCGATAGATAGTAGGTACGTTCTATTTTTATTTTTAAGTTCTGTTTATTTCGTTTCTAATAATAAAAAAATTATCACTCTTTATCTCCAGTTCGATCTGAGAATTATTAATTCAGCATTTGACTATGTTAAAAAAAATTATGAATGTTTCCTTGACTGATCTTCATCTTCAATTCAATCTGAGATTTATTAATTCAGTGACAGCATTGTTTATATTATTTGTAACGTAAGTGCATTCAGAAGTAATCATTTTTTGTGTTTGTTTTGACTTGACATTTATTTGTAGTAGTCTGTTTCGGGTTAACTGGAAGAACAGCTGCCAGTCTGCACAACTGAAAATTAATTAATACATTTTTTATTATTATCATTAAATACTAGCATTGGAGTTTCGTCGTTGGTAACAACGGCACCAACTTGGGCACATCGACCTTTACCACATCTACCGCAGTAGTAGACGAAACGTCAGGCACAAAAACCTACAGACTACGATCAAAATACCTGGAAAATAACCTCGACACACTAAATTCTATTGTACTCAATTAGCGCTTGTTAGGCCTCTTGAATTTATTTTCTCGCGCGATAGTTCTGATAATGGTAACTCCTAAGACATTATTTCGGAGTGTACGGTGTGAATGGCAAGCCCAAAACCACGACTTCTCTCGAATAACATCGTCATATTTCAAATGCATCACAGAAAACATTGAAGAATTATTGTCCATTGGAGGAAACCGTATGAACATTAGGTCAGTAGTTTATGCCTTTATCTCGCAGACAGGCACGATGGGGAATTCTAATTCATAATATTACTAGCGACACGCTCCGGCTCCGCACGGGTGCAATTGTGATACTAAATATACATATAGCAGCGTGCAATCGCTGTTAATCATGAACATATAGACATAGAACCAGTAAAAAATATAGCAAGTATTGTACCACGGAAGTTAAAAACCCAAAAATGAATTTTGGATCTCTAACTCTGCATAAACTTTTCAGAAAAAATTTTGTGTTTTAGGTTTGTACATAGTTTCAGATGCTACAAAGTTTTGGCTGTGTAATGTCTACTTAGACTGGGCTACTCTTCATGTTCACAAACTAGAATAAATTGTGACAAATGAGAAATTGAACTTTCTATGTTTTCTGATGACCTCCTACTACGTAGTAACGACTACAGCCTTCATATTATTGGAATGAATTGTTATTGGGGTTAGAACTGAGAAAAATGGTATTTTTTAGTTTTTGGCGACGGCCCCTTGAAACTGAGAGTAATCATTGAAAACTAGTTTGAAGTTCTGCTTCCAGCTGAAGAAATTCATAACATTTGTCTGTTTTTCCAGAAAATTATGAGATATGTGTGAAGAACTGTAATTGGTGAACGATGAGAAACTTTGAAAGGTTTTTGTTTTTTACTTTCGGACTAGCATTGTTTTAAAACTTGCAGTCTATAATAACTTTGCTAATTATGATAATTACTTATTTCTCATACTTCACGATTTTCTCACAAACTGAATACTAGTAACGTCTTTGTACTGACCTTGACCGTACCTACCTCGGCATTGTTTGTTTGTTTTGTATTGAAAAAATTTCTGACTCATGAATAATTGAAAAAAAAAATCGTTGAGGATTGTTTAAAATGGAAGCGTGATTACCGCAAGATATCATGGACAAAGCGGGTGATTTACAAAAATTGTGAGTTCTGCAGGATAAATGCCGGTAGTTTGCTTTAATCAAAATTGAATTCATTAAAGAAACGACGTTTCGCGTTAGTCAGGAATGAAGTAATTGCGTTACTGTTTGGTATTAACAATATTCAAATATATAAACAGAGTTCGTACATGATTAACGTCGTTCCTGTCAACAATAGCCGATCAACTTGATGCCGCTAGATACGAATACGTCGCGTATTCTTCACGATTTCATTGAAATTCAGAATAACGTTTCCATTCGAATTAAACATGTCTTATCATACGATTATGATCTTGAGATTTCTGGATATCATATGTAAATTGTTGGTATTCAAGGACGACTTTCAACTAACAGATTGCTGTCTTATTTTCGTGAGATTATGTGGATCAGTGAAGTGTACCAATCCTTTTTTTCATTTCGTTATGTATCTCTTCATTGTACTGGTGTAATATCAATTTGAATTGTCTGAGTTAGGGTCTAGCCTAGATACTGTAGAAGCATTAATGGGAAGTTTCAATATTCAGTGATTGAAATTGTGAGGATGATGCATAACTAGGCCCCGAGAGTCACGTATGATTCAAGAATAATGAATGAATGTTGTTTATTGATGGTAAATGAACATACTGAAGTAATACACGATAAATACAATAAACATTACAATGAACCAACAGAAGTTGTTGAGAGCTTCAACAACGTGTACGTGGTAACACAACACATAATTACATTTTTTACAATAATAAATTTAGTACACTAAACACAATATTCTATCACATAGGTTGTATAAAGTATATAAGTACAATAATGAAAATTAAAAGATTTATACAACAAACAAAAAGAATAAAAGTAAAATTTGAATTGTAGAAACAAGACAGCATCATTCAATTATAGTTTACCAGTATTATCTTGATAATCCACTCAACGATGTGTAGCTATATTTATGATTATTATCATTATCATTATTGTACCTCAATCAACTGACGAATCTCTCTCCTGGATCTATTTCTGATATGAGCTATGAGGCTCCTTTTGAATTTTCTTACATTATTTTCACTTCTGATATATTCCGGTAGATATCACCAATATGGCTTTCAGAAACAAAAATCAACAAGCGACCTTCTATCGTATGTCACCCATATTTGGAATAAGGCAATCAAAAACATGGAGAGTCAAGAGCTGTTGCGCTTGATATTTTCGAGGCTTTTGACTGTGTGTGGCCTGAGGTTTTGCTGTTTTGCTTCGATGCTATGGCTTGTTGCATCACTTTTGTATATAGCTCTCCAGTTTCCTGAAAGAACGTTCCCTGCAAGTTGTCGTCGATGGATTTATCTTGAATACTTTTACCATCAACGCTGGTGTTATCCAGGGATTTATATTGTCTCCCATCGTCTTTTTATTATATATCAACGACTTATTGAAAAAAAACAAGAATTCAATATATTGTTTCGTTGTCGACAGTACACTTGACTCGTTATTCCATTTGGATTCCAGGACATCAGCTGCGGATGACTTTAATCATTTTAATACCAATTTCAAACGATTCTTATTATCTTCAAACTATTAACGATCCAATAGCTACCTACCTATTACAAATCTATAAATAATCATAATATTTTAAGATGATTAAAAATACTTTTTGTTTATTCCTTTGCGTACTAGGCGACATTTTTGAGGTTAAGTGGAAGAGCAATTGAATGATGACTTGTCATCATGCAAATTGAACTTCGCCTTTTATCTTCATATAATAAATGAACTGTTCCTGATTAATTTGCTTTAAATGTATTAGAATATAATAAAGACGATATTATTATTATTATTATTATCACCGTAGTGTGCGCTGGTCAGGCCCTATCTCCCGAAGCCCCGATACATTCGGGGGGCGCGCCAGCATTATCAACCAATGACCACTCCCCACACTGTGGGGTAAGTGATCATTGGGTTCGAGAATCATGTGCCCTGAGCAAGCGCAATGAGCCAAGAATGACAGCCTTCTGCATCTGTGCGGCTAAGATTTCTGCCTTAGTGCGGCAAGCCGGAATGATTTTAAGATTCGAGAGTAGAGAGGACATCATTCCACCAAGGACTACAATAATCAGAACAAACATCTTGACAGGGTGATCTGGATAGAGTCTGCTGAGTTCGAAGAGAAAATCTCGATATTTTATCCGTTTTGCTCCTCTTTTCTGGCGATATTCGTCTCGCCAGGAGTTGAAAACTCCACGACAAATATCGTTTTGCTCTGGTGGTCAAGAAGGACTACATCAGGCTTATTAGCTTGTATGAGTCTAAGGTTGGGGAACGAATAGATCCAATAAATTCGGCACTTCTCGTTCTCCACAACGAATTCAATATCCCCCGGAGCCTAGGGCAACACCGGTGTCCGCGTTTTTATTATTATTATTATACACATCTTCACCGGCAGCAGGAGGTTGCATATCTTAATGAGGATCTAGGAGTGATTTCAAATTGGGGTGAAAGAAAGTAGTCAAGTTCAATTCAACGCCACAAAAACCCTTAGGCATCGATTTTCTCCAAAAAGATGAATGTCTTCGAACCGGATATAATAGTGTCAGGACATATAATCCCACCTTATGTTTCGATAAGTTTGTTGGGGGTTAAAATGGACACCAATATGTCTTGGCACAATCATGTCGTTAGAATTGCGAAGGCTGATTCTCAAAAGTTTGAAACACTGTTCCGAACCAGAAAACTGTACATACCTCAGCAATTTTTGTATGTTTTATAAAGCTCATTTTTTAAATCTCATTTTAATAAATCAATTGGTATGTGTGCAAGAAAAATTAAAACGAAATGAATAAGATATCAATGTTGGCATCAACTCAAATTCAATACATCAATTATATTAATATATCAATTAGTTGTGTTGATAAAACCATGAAATTAAATACAATTAACCCATTACGATCATTACAACTATAAACATATTATCAGTTGTATTTTTGTGATACTGAATATTGTCATCGACTATTCAGTGTGCCAATGAATTAAAAAAATTACAGTATCAAATCAGTTGTCAACTACAAGGTTCATTTCTAGGACCCTTGTTGAGTTATGTATATTATTTTTGGCATAATAAATTATTCGTCAATGTAATTACTGTAATGAATTTTATAAGATCACAGTTAATCGGTATCATTTCACAAGAAGTTCCTGTAAACAATCAAGCTAAATTAGAATGAAAATGACTCACTAATCAGTTCGTATGACTAATCTATATAATGACTGAATTTATTAATTTTAATGTTTCCTGGTATTTTCCTGAATGAAATACATCCAACTCGAATGGAATATTTTTCAAAATCTCATCACGATTCAGTTTGCATGAATAAAGTTGAATTGAATGAAGCTATTAGAATAACTCAATTAAGGTTTTTACGAGAGTAAAATTGAATTTATCATTGAATACAATGTGTCAAGAAAATAACAAATAGTGTTTACATTCGTATTAAAATATTGCATGAATGTTCGGGTAGGTTGGTTTATGTCAGGTTATTATGATTTTACAAGGCGAGTATTTTCTGAACTTTGATATTGGTAACACTTTTTGGTTGGTTAACCTTGATGATATAATAAGATGGGATGAAGAATATGTTCTTTGAAATGCTATTTTAGATATAAAGAAGTAAAAAATATTGAATGACGATGATAATCATGTACTTTACTGGTGTGTGATTGTAGAAATACAGTTTTCTGTTCCAAACTTCACATATATTTCGAATTGAAGACGTTTCGCCCCTGGTCAGGAGCATTTTCAATTATATGTTTTACACATATGATTTGTAATCTGAGCAGAAACTCGAGAATTATAATACTGTAGCATCTTTGCATTATTTGTGAAAACCATTACAATAATTTTTTTGACAGCATGTCTCGTTAAAATATTGATTGAATATGGACGTTTTTTTGTAGTACGTTCATCAAAATATGAAAAGAGGCAAAAATCATCCGAGCTAAGAATTGACGAGGTCTCATCTTTCAACGGGCGATTTCTAGAACAGGTTGTACGATACACAGTGAAAATTGATCGTTCAGCCGTAGAGCTCCACGACTTTCTATATCGATGGAATCATTGCCGCAAGATGGCAGTGCAAAACTCAAGGAAAACAAGGAAAATGTAAAAATGATATTAATTATTGAAATTTCAGTAACATATTAATATTGTTATTTTTACAATGCACATTGTAAAAGTATTGTTGTGAACAATCCATTTCGCTACATCAATAGTCAAAGATGAAGCACTTTTCAGTAATAATCATATTATATTTGCATGAGGTAGGTAGAGGATTTGTCGAAGAAAAAAGTTTTTCCCTTTTTACTTAAAAATTTTTTCACTGGAAACGTTTCCTAAAGAAGAAAGATTATTTCTGGTATCTCCAACAAATGGCGTCTATAAATTGTGTATGTGAAGTAGGTCAGGAACCTTTGAGGTGATGGAACTCTTTTTCAACTTATTTTTCAGAAAATGCCTCTTTTATCAAGAATATAATAGATTGAATGATTGCTAATAAATACACATACATACACTCATTTTTATCGAAGTGTACAGTACACGATGAACTCACAAATTTTCTGATTGATTTTCCAATTCTGAGTATGTTTCATCTCTTTGCTTGTTTTGAATCTTAGGAAAAGCTTTGCACGAACATATTGTCTGGTATATCATTATCAAACTAGCTTACTATTGCTATGAAGAGCTCAATTTTGAATTTCTGTAGAATATTAACACAGATAAATTAACGACAAATAATTGAATGTTTGTGAATGCGTATCTTCGTAATTTGGTTTTTATTTATGTTTAATACATATGTAAATTACGATTACCCTTTGAGGTAACACTATGATTGAAGTGATCGTAAACGTACAGATTTGTATTACTTGATTGTTCAGCATTAATTGAGTTCAATTATTTCCTGTCATTAAATCATACTGATAGTTATTACGGACATACATACAGAGTGAAAAAATATGAATTGGCTTGAATTTCACATTGAGATATTATTATATTAATATAAGGGAGGCGCCTAAGTTGTACAGTGTCATCCCCATGTCTTAATATTCAATAATATCAAATCACAAACATCAAAATAAAATAAGTATTTTGGAAAAACTCATTGATTTTCTGGAGATTATTTTGAAGAATTATTTTTTACAAGAAAATATCCACATAATCAACTAGTTTGTTCCAAAATACCTAAGATGTTTTGTGATTTGATATTATTGAATATTAAGTTCTCGTTACAGTACTGTATAATTTTGAGTAATTTTCGGTGTTAACAAAAAATAAAAATAACTTTGCACAAAAAACTTTGAAAATTATTTTACTGTTCCAAAAAATTGACCGTGGTCAATACCATAATTGTGTAATTCATAATATTACAGGCTTTTAAAATGAACCGTCTTATACAGAATGCTATCTATTTATCGTTTTAGCAAATTTTTTTTCGTAGTTGCCCATTTGAAAAAAAATTGGTAAAAAATAAAACTTCGCTTAGATAGCCATGACTTCAAATTTTGTTGTATTTTTCAATGCTGAACAACTTTTTTGAATTACATTTCCCGAAATTTTTCAAAATAAGAGTATTTTACTCTTGTCTCAAAATCAAATATTTGAAGGTTCCTCTTATATTACGTGTGTTTTACTCTATTTTGTTGGTGCATGTTTAGTTTCAGGAGATGCACAAACTTTTATCAGAAATAACTTTTTGTCGAAAAACTCTTAATAAAGAAGTTTCCCATACTTTGGGGATGACACTGTATATGAGATACTAGTACTCTTAATTTGACTAGAACCATAAAAAATTGTTTCTTTGGTATTGTTACCTAAGTGGGTGTGATTTCATAATTGAATATTGATTTCAAATTTGAACAACTTTTTTGAATAAAATTTTTCAATAATGTCGAATATAGGGATAGTTTCTCTTGATCAAAATTTATATTTTTTGTTCTCCCTTGTACACAGTGCGGAAATTAAGAATTTTGACAACTCAAATCCAAGTTTCCCGCAATGTATTAATTTTTATCAGAAATGAAATTTTCTGACAAATGGATAATAAAAAAGTTTCCAATATGGTGCAAACTTTTTGAAACTCACTGTGTACGTTACCATGCAAAGCCTAATAATATAACACTGATTTCAATAAAACAATGGGAACTTGATTTTTCACAAAACTGTGTGCAGATTCGTGCGAAAATATCTGAGTGTAATTTAAAACAGAATTTCAACTGTATTTTGTTTTCTGATGGAGTGAAAACCTCAGTAAAATACCTCCTCTTTTTAGATAGTTCACCCAGTTATCTTCGATTTATGATTAGAAAGATGATCAGAACTCACCATTGACTTGAGTCTGCCACACTGCATCTCCAACTCCCCATAGCCCTGCGGCTACGAAGAACTTGAAGGGAGTATCGGGGTGCGGCCTCCAAAGCAACATCCATATCTGCAGTCCAGTATGTACTAGCACACCTAGACCCATGATGGGTGCCCTTCCGATGTATTTCATGATTGATCCGAATAAGAGACTGCAGACAGCGTTGACGCATCCGAAACATATCATTACGTAGCCTACTGATGGAATACCCAAAGCACACGAAACGTAGGCTTGGGTGAAGTCTGCCCCGATGAAAGCTTGCTCCATGCCTATCCATACGGTAATGGGAATCAGAAGTTGCTGGTAAGGTTTCTTGAGCTGGTAGGCCGTGGCAGAGAGAAGCTGGATAGGGGTGAGTTCGACTGTGCTGTTTCTTCGACCTTGTTTTTCACCATACCTGTAATGGAATATTGAAGTGAAGAGTAACATAATTTTGAGTATTCAAAAATATGTTAGCGAGATTATGAAATGTGAAAAATGCCTCAACACGCAAAAAATATAACTTTACGTTATACGTCTTATAACATTCAATGCAGATGTATAACTTAGTAGATTCTCATATAATTGAAGATAGAATATTTCTTCACACACTGTTTGACTGACAAAGCAGCGATATGCAAAACATTGGAAAATGATTTTCGATTTGACAAATAATACCAATTTTTCTACTTTCAGAAAAATAATTAATATCAACTATAATAATAATAATAATGTGCGGCACTCTTACGGTATTGACGAGACACCGGTGTTGCCCTACGCTCCGGGGAATATTGAATCCGTTGTGAGGAACGAGAAGTGCCGAATTTATTGGAACTATTCGTTCCCCACCCTCAGGCTCATACAAGCTAATAAGCCTGATGTGGTCCTTCTCGACCACCAGAGAAAATGATATTTGTCGTGGAGTTTTCAGCTCCTGGCGAGACGAATATCGTCAGAAAAGAGAAGGAAAAACGGATAAAATATCGAGATTTTCTCTTCGAACTCCGCAGACTCTATCCAGATCACTCTGTCGAAATGGTTGTTCTGATTATTGGAGTCCTTGGTGGAATGATGTCCTCTCTACTCTCGAATCTTCAAATCATACCGGCTTGCCGCACTAAGGCAGAAATCTTAGCCGCACAGATGCAGAAGGCTGTCATTCTTGGCTCACTGCACTTGCTCAGGGCACATGATTCTCGGACCCAATGATCACTTACCCCACGGTGTGGAGAGTGGTCATTGGTTGATAATGCTGGCGCGCCCTCCCGAATGTATCGGGGCTTCGGGGGATAGGGCCTGACTAGCGCACACTTAATATAGATGAAAGGTATACATAATTCTGGAATATAACAAAGGAGAAAATAAACAACGACATCACAGAAGAAGCATCGTCGAATGGGTGTTCTTTGTACGTGTTATAGCCAAGTCAGTAAATAATAAAAAATCAGTACACATGAGGAAAGTAAAATTAATGTTGAAAATTATTATAATAAATGTGTATTATAAATCAGTGCTTTCTATCGGGCTAATATTTACAGTAGTTCAGCGACAACAGTTGAACGGTTGAACGGTTGAACGCAAAATACATTTTGTATGTGATAAAATGACCAATGTTTGTAAAAACAGTGATAACTAATATGAACGGGGATAAAATAGTACAGAATGATATGAACAATAGCTTAGATAAAGTAATTATGTTACATGGAAGGTTCTGAAAATAGCCGCTATGTTTTTGAAATTTGTTTGTCTTGTGTGTTTTTCGTTTTTTTCTTTTTCTCTGGAGGGTGATGTTTATAGGGAAACAATTTTGTTTATATATATATATATATATATATATATATATATATATATATATATATATATATATATTCCGTGTTAGGAATCACACGTTAAAAGGTAAGACCTCGTTAATCCTTCGCTCGCACAAGTTTCGACTTCTGAGGGTTGTCGTTCGTAGGGGTGCGACAGCTGGTTAACGGAAAAACAGATTTTAAACAGATTTTTTAAACAGATTTCAATTATTTTGATTAACTAGTTTATGGAAAAATGATCTTTCGGTGAGCAATATCCATTTTTTGACTTTTTTCTTGAAATTGTTGTTATTATGATTGTTTTGGATTACATCCGGTATTATCTGGATGAATTCGTGGTCCCAAGTAACATGCATTTATCTGTCCAATCGTTTTCTCACAACGAGGGGCGATCACATAATTATCCATGTTTCTTGTGTGGTGAGAGTGTTCAGCTAGGGTTATCTGAATATTTCCTTTTTGAATATTATTTAGAATACTCATACAGAATTATTGCCTCATGTCAAGGATCTGTGTGTCTCTGAAAAAACTGTCACTTGAGTATGCTAGGCCTTTGAATTGTATCAAGATTCACCAAATAACAATCTTCAACTCCTCCCCATCGAATTATCCCGTAAGACAATTGTGACTAAACATGTGCCGAATATAGAGTTTTCAAGTATTTCATGTCTAGGAAGTTTCTGTGATATTGGAATTTAGAAAGTGTGCCTCTCATCTTTCTTACTGTTTCTTTTATGTGTAAGTCCCAAGGTGTCTATCAATTGTTACCCCTAGATATCTAATTGAGTCACTTTCAGTTATATAGTAATTATAGTTGATATTGAGTTGTTCAATATCAGGCAATCTGTTGGAGTATGACGTGAATGGTAGGTAATTCGTTTTATCGAAGTTAATTGTGAGTTTGTTCTGTCGAAACCAACTTTCGATTGCTAGAACATCTTCTTCTACACTTAACTTGAGTTGTTCCCACGTAGATTCTGTGTAAAGGATGGCAGTGTCATCCGCAGAGCTCAAAACCTTACCTCTTGTATCAAGAAGGAGCAGTTCATTCAAGGAAATTGTGAAAAGAACGAGGCCTAGCACTGTTCCTTGAGGTATTCCAAAGCCCACAGTTTCCGGATTACTCATTGTATTACCTATCCTGACCCTCTGGTCACGATCATTCAAATAACTTTTGAAGAGTTCATACGTTTTTCCGCGAATACCAATGTTTTCCAACTTTTCTAAAAGTTTAGGGTGACTCACTGTACCGAAGGCTTTAGAGAGATCGATAAAAATGCACTGTGTTGGAATCTTTTTGTCTGAAGAATCGTAAATTTACGTAAAAGTTCATATATTACATTTTCTGTCGATCTTCCCTCCCTAAATCCATATTGTTCATCAGCGATCAGTTTATATTTATTTGTAAATTTCACAAGACGCCTCTTCATGATTTTTTCAATGATACACTGAGCTCAGAAGAGCTCAAAAGTGAAAATTATTAATCAGTTTTATTAAAGAATAATATTGGGAAAAAGAGGTTTTTGGCTTTCTACTTCTCCATCTTGATACAAAAAACATGTGAAATCTTCCAGAGAAAGAAAAGAAGCAATCAATTTCAAAAAAGTAATTCTATACAAAGATATGCAGATCATGCAAACAAGTAACTTTCAGACACTAACTGTTTTTTCAAAACAGCTACTTTCATATAAATATTGAATTACTCGAAAGAAAGAAAGAAAGAATATACGAAACGAATACTTTTATATCAACACTGAATTATACAAAAAACATTTTTCTCTATTCAGTTTGTATTTGTATTCGTTATGGAATTGAATCAGATTTTGCGAAACATAATGTGTAGGAATCCTGTGAATGATATCTGATTCAACTCTATAACGAATGTTTGGAATACAAACTGAATAGGAAATTCAGTATAATTCAGTGTTCATAAAAAAGGTTTTTTTTCGAAAGTATTTTCTTTCCTGTAATTTAATATTTATATGAAAGTAGCTGTTTCGAAGAAGCTTTTTTTCCAGTTTCTGTCTGAAAGTTAAGGGGGCTTTACACGCAACGATAAGTTGTAGCAATTTATCGTAATGATCAGACGTTACAATTTATCGTTGTGTGTAAACGGGAGATTGTAGCGATTTATTGGGATTGGAGTTGGAGTAGATGAAGCCGGCCGGCATCAGTTTCTGGGAATCGTAACGATGTGTTGGAACGTGTAACAGTTTACCAATTTATCGCTACGATTTCACTCAGTGTCCAATCTGCTTTTGCACTGTAAGGTTGTTTCATGACATAGTGTTGTAGGTTAACATGGCAAAAAATGCAAGTAAACAAACACCTCGTGAGTTTTTAATTGAATTTATAAAACTTTATAGAAGTTTTACCTGTTTGTGGCTCGTTAAGAGCAAAGAATACTCCGACAGGAATAAAAAAGACCCAGTTTATATTGGGCTAGTCAAAAAGTTCAAGGAGTTTAAAAAATCTGTTTTTCCATTAATCAGCTGTCGCCCTCAGACAAACGCACGGCCTTCCTATCGTGAATCGGGCGCACTACCACCGCGGCCAATTCCGTCTGCTGATAGGAACACTGTCGTAAAAAAATTAACGCGTTGCGTACGTTTTATAAGAAAGAACTTTTGAAAGTTGAGAGTTCGGAGAAATCTGGGGCTGGTGCGGATGACATCTACAAACCTACTTTGTGGTATTTCGACCGTCTTCATTTCTTGAACGACCCGGACTCTGCAAGACCAAGTGAGTGACTTTTGACAAGAAATCGTTAAAATTTATTGTAGCGTGTAAACAGTGCTCTAATCTTTCGATTTGTTGGAGCGATATATTGTTCAATCAATTGTTACGATTTATCGTAGCGTGTGAAGCCCCCTTTACTTCTTCGCTTGATCTACACATCTTCGTATAAAATTACTTTTTTGAAATCGCTAGCTTTCTTGGAAGATTCCCACATTTTTTTTGTATCAAGATGAAGAAGTAGAAAGCCAAAACCTTCCTTTCCCAAAATATTAACCTCTCCTAAAAGTATCCCCCTTTCAATGTCCATTATATTGCGTTTAATAACATCTCAAGTTTTGTTGCCCAACCCTAATATCTTCAGTGGCTGACCTTCAGTTGAGTATTAGTAATTTAAAAACCAGTTAGATAATGAAAAAAAGTAACCAACGTAAGACTTTGTTTATTTACTTCACTAACTGCTTAGATATTGTTCAAACAAACAAATTTTGTTGTTAAAAATCAGATGAATCCAATCAGATGATTCAATGACAATGAAACCCAGTATTAGTTAAATCAAATGTAATTATATTCCAAGAGATTGGGCAGTGTGACGATCGAGGATGAGACATGAAAATCTAACCGAATTGCATTTACTTGGGAACAATGAATCTGATTCAGAATGAATGTGATACGAAACACTCTAAAAAATGCAGACCGCAAACACACGTATGTCTGGCTTATTGTTCGTCATCAGTACGGTAGAGCCAAGTGCAAAGATGAGCAACATTTGCTTGCATGAAAGAACACAAATGCACGGTGTCATCAACAGAAGCCTGTCGCACTTTGTGGTTTCAGCCAAATCCAACTCGAAGTGACCTGACCGACTTCTGTTGATGTTCCGGTTCCTGTTTAGTGAATATTTTTTTAATACGTTATGTATTTTCATCAAGTACCGGCTGATTCCATCAATAAAATCACTGTCTAATTGTCTGTGAGCTTGTGCGCGCAAATCTTTCGCGGTTTTCACAAATGTATTGTGGTTTTACTTTCCTTTTAGTGCTTAATTTGTGTCAATCGGTTCATAAATAAAAACATTATACCAATTTGTAAAACCACACTCAAAATAAAAAAAAAAACGAAGATTGCTGCTAAACTTATTTCTGATTTCCGTGATTTGGAAAAAAGTATCTACAGAGTCTAGTCTGTGGGAAAGAAAATTATGGGGGTGCCGTAAAACGTAGCTTTTTGAAAAATTAATAACTTATAATTTCAACCAGAAATTAACTTCTGTTCGATCAGTTTCGGAAAATAAATTTCACGAAAAAGTATCAGGAGAATGTCATCCATCGATGAATAAAATACCGGGTTGTCACAAAAAGTATTTTCTGAAAAATTTATTTCAGTCTTCATTTAAACATTTTTTTTTGGAAATGTCCAATTTGAAAGGTTGATATTTTGGAGAGTATTTCAGGAAAGTAAATAATCTTTCGATGAGTGAAACACCAGGATGTCATAAAAACTACTGTCCTGAAAAACAAGTTTCAGCCATTATATGAAAAAGATTTTTTTCATAAATGTTCTCATCGGTTTGGGAGGAAGATATTTTCAGGGAGGTGTCTAATAAATGAAGTGTTTAGATGAGCGAAATACTAAGTTGAAGAGATATTATTAGGGGAGCCCAAGCGGGATTTCAGGATTTACTAAAGCGCGGCAGATTAATATACAGGGGGATACCTTGTACCCGGTTAAGAACCTCCACCAAATATGAGCCCCATATATAAGGCCGCTTGTGAGGGATAAAGGATCAGATTAGTAAAAAAAAATTAATCATCAGAAATTCTTGAGCGCGTCAGATTAAAGTAGGGTGAGTTAATTACCTGCTAAAAAGTGTATATTCCAGTAATCTGACAATTCTCGAGCGTAGCTAATTTTTTTTTATTTTGAAGGAAATAATTTAAGGATAACGAAAAATATATAATCTGACGATTTCCGCAAGCCGAAATAATAAAAGTTCGTCGATAAAGTTTAATGCGTGCAGCTGTGTGATACCTATATTTCCCTCTCCGACTTTCTATTCCTCTATTCTCTATTCATTTTTTCTCTATCTATTACTCTCTCACTCCGTCCCCACTCTGAATTCTGTTGCCATGACGCCATCACAGCTGATCACAGAGACTCGTTCGTGATGAAGATGAAGATGATGATTAATTAATCAATTGATTGATAGATGTAGCCATTACTACGTGGTAGGAAATCATAATGAAGAAAAAAAAATTAAACTTTCTATGTTTTTACCACTTTTATTTGTAACTGACGTTACTGCAGTTTCTTCCTATAAGGACATTTTCAAATTTATATAATATATAAGGACATTTTCAAACGTATACAATATATAAGTTTGAAAATGTCCTTATAGGACGAAACTGCAGTAACGTTACTTAAAAAAATAAATAAATAAAAGTGGTAAAAGACATAGAAAGTTTCAGTTCTCTTTTCTTCATTATTTAATCAATTTATTATAAAAAATTAAGCATTTTGAAAAATTATTTTCTTATAAATACAAGTATTCTACTTTAAAAACATACACTTATTTATTTGCATGCTATTTTCTGAGCTTTTTAATCAATAAAGTTCGATGAATTAAAAAAAATTGAAAAAAAAATTGTTTTTGTCAGATTGAGCGAATCCCTCTAGATAATCGTCAGCTTATGAGACAGCACGTCTAAAACATAAAGATGAACCATATATATCTTAATCTGACGCTCTTGAGTATTTCAAAATGACGATTTTTTTTTGCACATTATAATAATGGCCGCAAGTTTGCGTCAGATCGAAATCGTCAGATTATTGAATGAGAGCTTTTTTTTGTTGTACTTAACACCTCATTAGAAAATCTGAAGCGCTCGATAAATTTTTTTTTCATTTTTAACCCTTACGTACAACTACCCACATAATGCAAACAATCAGATTAGCACACCAACATTATTAAAAATACGTAGGACATTGATGCTATCAATATCTCACGCGCTCGAGTATGTCCATGCAACAGTATTTTTTTACATATTTAAAAATCTATAGCCGCTTCCCCCACCGATGAAAAGGTATATATTATATAAAATTTGTTTCTTCTTATCATCTACCTAATATGTCTCAATGACGCTCGAGTACATCCCCATTTTGCATCGTGGGCTCCCCTGCTATATGTTTTAAAAACAAATTTCAATGTTTATAGATATAAAATACTCACATCAGATTGTCAGGATGAGGGGAGTATAGGTATCTAATGAATGAAGTATTTCGATGAGAGAAATATTAAGTTGTCACAAAAATAGTTTTTCAAAAAGAGCATTCTAGGCTTCATTGAAATATTTTTTAAAAACATTCCATCGGTTAGAGAGGGTTGTATTTTCTTCCTCATATTTTTTCAAGTGGGAGGATATTATTTTCAAGTGAGTATCTGAAAAACGGAATCTATCGACGAACAAAATACAAGGTGTCACACAAAAAAGTTTACTGGAAAATAAATTTCAATTCGAACTCCACGTGAATTGAATCGGGTGTAGTTCATAATTCATGAAGAGTTCTACAAGGATTGGAATCTAAATTGCAAACGTCGTTTATCAAATTTTTTCAGTTGCATAAGGAGTTTGTCAAAGAATAAACATTTTACGCAAGAATGAAATACTTTTATTCTTGAGAATATCGAAAATTGTTAATGGAAAAGTTCATTAGAATTTAAAACCACGTTGAAATAAGTAATTCGGTCAATTTGCAATTTTTTGAAACCCATCTTCACAATAACAATACATTTAAAAAAACGCGTTAGAATTTTTGGAATATTTATAAAATGAAAAAGTTAGTAAAAATAAAAATAAAACTGATTTTTCATCAATACTTCAATACAATTATACAGGTGAACGTTATTTTTGATTCTGATCAACTTTTGTTCATAACAATTTTTGATATCTTCAAAATGAAGGTACGGAGTGAAGAATACTGAAAATCAATCCATAATTGAAAGATATTTGTCAACGAAACAGTGCCGGTATCAGGAACCGTGTCAACATTTTAGGAAAACTCAAGGATTCCTCGATTTCATATTGGAGGAAGGAGGATGTATCAGTATTTTACTCCACCACTTCCAAAAATGTTTGAATGGCCTAGGGTTCAAGTAAGATGTCGTTTTGAAACGCTTGGTACACATTTTATTTTTTCATTTCGAAAATTGAATTTGTTTAGGTGTTTATTCACTAATCAGTGAATTGAATAATCAACCTGATGAACACCTGCGCTAATACAATAATTACTATTTCGAATAAAAGAATTTCTGGATCGATTCGACAATACTCTGGAATATTTCTTGGAGGCAAATTTCCTTAAGACGCTGATACGATAATGCTTTTTCTTGATTGATTCTAAATGAGTAACGATTTAAAAACATCCTAATTATTATCAACTCATTTGTGGACACGAATGGACCAATTTCAATTAACTACAATAAAAACTGCCAATTATCGAGGTTAACGATGGGAGGCTACATTGTCAAACAGAAGAACTCACCAAAACGATGTTAGTGACATGGATAAAATAGAGATAATCATCGAGTAGAATAATGAGTACCTACTACTGATATCATGTGGAAAAGAGCAATATTTTTTTCCTTTCTGTTCATGTGCGATAATTTGACACGAACGTCAAGTACCAAGGTCACATTTTGACATATTCTTCGACTGTAATAGCTATTTTCCATGCATATTATATTCAGAACCGGCAACAAAAATTTGCAAATTTCGACGTAGCGAGTGAATGAACTGAAAAATGAAATAATAATATTGTCAGTGTCCACAAATGTTTCTGAGTCGGTACGTTAGTCTGAATATTTAACATCAATATCAGGTCGCTCACTCTATTCAAATTTCTCTTTCTCTTCGAGAAAAAAAATTATGTGAAACAGGCAATTCCGGGTAAGTTCAGCATTACCCTGTACAGTATATGAATATTTGTTTCTGATTTTGAGGTTTGAATACTCGTATCGTGATATTTGTTGTTAATTATCCTATTATTTTGATTTGAGGAAATAATCCATTGTATATTCAAGAGCAAGATTCAATTTCATATATTCACAGTGCCAAAGTTCATGAAATTTCACTTTTACTCGAATCTTTCACGATATTTTCATAATTAAGAAACTAGGTCATGATATATTCGGAGAGTCGTAGTTGAAAAACAATATTTTGGCAATAAATTACCATAAATATTGTGGCCAACTTTCGAGTGTCAAGGCCTCGATATCTGCTAATTAATTTAATATATTACGATCCATAACTGATAGTCGAAACATGTGTATTTTTGTCTTTCACTCCAGTTTTGGAACTTGTTGAGATATGAATCAATCTTGGGGCTGATTGCCTTGTTTCGATCACAACTTGGTAAATGCATTCATATTATGATTAGTGGAGGCAAATTGGGAAATGAAGACTTATGGAATCGACTGATTCCATTACAAATTTTATTACCTGTAAACATTTCTGATGGTTTGGAAGATTTGCTACATTTATGTAACTCACTGAATCTTGAAAAATATTAAAAATAAATCATTCACAACATTCTTATTAACTTCAATCAGGGTAATAAAAAATCATTATGGTATTACTTTAATGACCCGGTTCACAAAAAAATTAAAATTTAATTCACCATAGTTCCTATTTACGATTCCAATAGGGGAGACCGGATATGGTTGTCACACGGGTTGGTTGTCACGGCGGCCATATTGGAAAATTGAACGAACGAAAGAGTTTATCGAACAAAATCGAAGGATTGCGAGAGCAATATCTCCATTCTAACGTCACTTCCGTTCACTCTCACACTTTGTGAGGGAGATACATACATATGTTATCATTTCATGTATTTTTGATGTGACATATGTGGTTCATGATATCACTATCCGTTTTTATGAATGAATATCAATTCAGAGTTATTTCAGGGGGTTATATTTTGAAATATGTTTTGGGGCTGGTTGTCTCAACTTGACGGGGGCTGGTAGTCACATGTGACAATCAACACCATATATTCGTGCTGCATTTTTTATTGACTTTTTGAGCTTCCGCTACATACAATTTTGTTTGTTTCAGAAAAAGTCATAGGAATGTCATGGCATCGTATGAGAAAGTCTGATCGACTAGTATTACACGCAGTGAAACTGCGTGCTGCAAAAGAATATATTTTGGAATTAACTATTATCGCACTCTGACACGGTTTTGTGAAAAATTCACTGTTGAAGAGATAAGCAACACGGTGTTATTAATACCATCAACAAAAATTGATTATCAAAGGTATAGGCAAATCTTCACCGACGAATAGAAGGAAGAATTAGAAAGATACATACTTATGGCCATAAGTATTTATTTCGGTTCATCTCCCGAGGATATTCGAAAAAAAAGTGTTACAGTTACCAGGTTACATTTGTCAAAATTGTGATTTCGAATTTTCACTGAATTTTAGACTGACTAAATATAATTTCGCTAGGATGGTTATTTATAGTTTACAAGCATTGCGGCCTGATGGATATTTTTGTTATTTTAGTTACCAGAAGGATGACACTGTGTGACTAACACGAGACTCAATTTGAGAATATAAATGAGGCTTCCGGAGGCGGTTCGTTGCAAATCCAATCTTCTAATCGACCACCGATCGAAATTATTTCTCTGTATTTCTTTGCAGCCTTTAATGTAAGGCACCTAGATTATTTTTCCTTTGAAACAAATGAGTAATTTGATTTTCGTTGACATGTTATGCCTTATTATATTCGTAAATCAGAATGTAATATTAAAAGTTTCGAGTAATTATCAAAAAATGAAACGTAATGCCTGTCTCACTATTGACCAATCTATATATGATAATAACAGAAACGTTACTTCCTACTCATCATTTAATGACTCATTTTTTTCCAAAAGTTTTTCTCTGTCTATGACCGACATATTTTGATCGAGCAGAGAGAGAGAGAGCAAATTACTTTTTTCAGATGGGCACATCTGGAATGGATTACTGCGAACAAAATACATTTATATTACTAGATAGGATCCACAAATGTAACATTACTTTACAATATTTCTCTTTTAGACCAATAGGTTACCAAACAGGTAAACTTGTTTACTCATCGTATCCAAATATTCACAAAAACATTTTTTACAATGCTCACAAACTGACAGACACAGACTTGATGATTAACACCGATGATAATTTTTGATTCTTTTGGATTCACAAAAGGGAAATAGGGAAAATTTCATACATTTGCAAACATAACCTAAAATAATAGTTTATGGTAATGGTATCACAATTCACATCACACACAGACACACCACTGTACCATCACACGAACAGCGATATAAAGATATATATATTTATAAATGAAATTAAGTAAGCCATATTGGTCAACAGATCTACATAATAATTCTACACGTATGGAGTCGCTACACCAGTGTATAGACATTTTATTGTGGACGCATTTTTAAAATTGAGCGTTTCTGTTGGATTTTTCAAGAAAGAACTTTCTTGATAAGCCAACTAATATTTTCAAAAAATCAGAATGCTATGTGGAAGGTGGGATATTCAGTGGAGAAAGTCAATGGGAATCCAAAAAGCCAAGCAATGAATTAAATATAAACCTTAGAATAAAGAGATAGAAAAAAAGATGACTTCAATACAGAAAAAATGTAAGAAATATTTTTATTTTACCCTGAAACCAACTTCGAACAATCGACTCCAGCAAACAGAATTTGAAAAATTCAAATACCTTCTGCAGGTAAGTCATAAAGAGTATTTTTGTATGCATTTCAATTACGTTAAAAAATTTTACGCCTACGCGCTGAAAGGTCAGCCTCATAACATTTTTATGTTATAATCGACAGTCGAAACTTCAGATTAGCCAAACTGTCTACTATGGTCAGGGCCGGATTTGGAGGCCCTGATGCAATGAAGGAGTGGATAACCCTTAAAAATAAGTTGAATTTCCAACTTCCCGCTAAGAAGTGGGAAGTGGGCGAAAATCGATGCGTTCAATAGATAGTTTCGTTTGAAAATTTCCATTCAAGTGATTTCGTTGAATGATTTTTAAAATTTTGAGCTCGATGAAGCGAGAAGTTGTAAGGATGATCTGCAGTATCTACCGTTTTAGAATTGATTTTCCTTATTTTACTCCTCTTCAACTCATAGATACAAATTAAAAATTACACATTAAAAAAAGGTATTGCCACTGAAATGCTCGAACAAATTAAAAATTTATAATGAATGGAAACTTGCTTTCTGATATATCGATAACATTATTATTTTTGTGCAAGTACTATTAGATAATATGAACAAAGAATGTTTGGAAGGAAAAACGTGAAAGTTGCTTGAATATTTTTAATCTTCATTGTGGGGCCCCTCTCCTGTGGAGGCCCCGGGGCAGTATCCCTCCTTGTCCTCCCCTTAATCCGGCCCTGAGTTTGGCTAATCGGCAGTTTGCACTGTCGATTATAAAATGAAACTGCAATACTGACCCTCAGCGCCTATACGTATGAGTTATATTAACATTCATTTTATAGGATGTCAATAAAAAAGATAGTGTTTCGTGGTATGAAGACGGATGATTTATTCATTTCTAAAGAATTTTCAACATTGTTTCTACGTTATCTAATTACTTGTTTGTTTTACATTGTTCAACAATTCTAGGATTTCAATATCAAATTACCCAGCTCATTGGAATATATCACTTTTGGCGTCGAACCTCCATATGAAAATCAATGCAAATATTTTCAAACTATTGAATATCTCAAAAATAAACTCTGTACACGCCAGTGAATTTGAACTGAATTGTTCCTTTCTCCTCAGCGGAGTTCACGATCAAGGAAAGCAATAACGGATTTTTTATGAATTGTTAACATTATCTTGATGCGGTTAAGTTCTTGTTTCCAGTCAGCTGATTGGTCGTTGAACCCAATCAACCGCGTAGCTTCGACAATAATGTTTCTAAATCAGAGAATTGATAAAACGAAAGTCGTATTTATGTCTGACTGTGCAAAAAATTTCGACTAAGCGAATATTTCTAGTCAGGTTAATTGTTCATGTTCTCAAAATTATGTCTGGTCAGTTTGAAAGTAGAATGGTGAATTTCACTATGTCGGACTTCAATTGTCTGATATGATTCTAATATGATTTGAAATCTCTGAAACAACAAATAAAATCAAAAAGAATAGTTGAAAATATCAATTAAATTAGGCAATAAACGTGAAATGAATTTACAATAGAATAAAAATAAGCAAAAATGAAAAATTGAACAAATCAAAACAAAATTAAAAAAAAATAAAAACAAATTTGAAAGAGATTTCAAACCAAGTTACTTAACGACGTTTCGATTGTTAGTATCCACAATCGACTTTTAGTAATGACTGGGTCAGTCAAATCATATTTAAGTCATAGTAGACAATGTCCGAACTGGTAAAATATGTCTGGTCGAGTAATAGAAGCTACATAAAGACATTTCTGAAATAAAACTATTTTCTTGAAAATTATTTTGTAAGTTTCGAAAAACAAGCTTTTTCAGCCATTAAAAACTGATCTAATTGAAATGTGCTCACTACGGATTTCATCGAGTGGGTACCTAATGGTCAAATACTTTTAATAAGAAATATGGAATTTGATTGCGAAGGTCAGTACTAAATAATTTCCTAAAAAATATCAGAGGGTAAAACAACTGCAACATTTGGGACACGAAGGTTTTTGACTTCCTACTTTTCCATCATTATACAAAAAAAGTATGAATCTTCTAAAGAAAGGAAGAAAGCAATAATTTCAAAATAATCTGTTTAGAAAAATGTGTAGATCAAGCAGATAAGTATCTTTCAGACACAAATTGGAAAAAAAGCTCTCACAAAACATCTACTTTCATAGTAGATTACACGAAAGAAAAAAATCTCTCGAAACAACTACTTTTTTATGAACATTGAGTTATACAAAACACTTTTCCTATTCAGTTTGTACTCCAAAAACTTGTTATGGAATTGAATCAGATATCATTCACAGGATTGCTACATAATATAGTATATGGTAGTATATCATATACAGCTTGTCAAATGTAGTGAGAGATTTCTCAATTCCGTTTTGGTTCCGCCCACTGGATGTGCGTTCGGTAGAAGACGATGAGAGCGAGCGAAAGAGAGAGAGGTGATTGTAGGCTCCTCCTAGATTTACTATCATATTCTTATTGAAACAATTTTCATAAATCATATTGATACGAAAAAGAAAAAAACTCATCCTTTTATATTAATAGAAAGGTGATAATGTTGGAGTTGAGAAAAAGTGAAATGAACCCTTGAAAAATCGATAAGCTGGCAATGGAAACCAAGTTATTACTCTAAATTCAACGGGGATTTGTTTTTTGTTTTCGTTATTCACAACCTGCCATTTACCAAAATAGACCAAAATAGAGTAGTAGAGAATCCTTCAATTCACCATATCACACAATTTAGATGGTATGAAAGCTTGTCTCGAGATTTATTTATTATATGAATAAAATAATAATTTCCCTAAGGAAGGCAAGTGTCTTATAGCGAAACAGCGATGTCTACCAGAGAGGATGACAGTGTTCCATGTAAGTGCAATTTGTTACCATTCATTTAAAGTAGAACTCCTGTGAATTATATCTGATTTTATTCCATAACAAATGTTTGGAATACAAACTGAGTAGAGAAAAGTATCTTCTGTATAATTCAGTGTTCATGTAAAATTATTTGTTTCGAAAGAATTTTTTTTTCTTTCGTGTAATTCAATGTTTATAAAATAGTAGCTGTATCAGGAGGGCTAGGCTTTCTCCTAGTTTGTGTCTGAAAGTTGCTTCTCTGCATGATCTACACACCCATGTATAGAGTTACTTATTTTCAAATTGATTACTTCCGTCTTTTCTATGGAAGATTCCTACATTTTTTTGTGTCAAGATGGAGTAGTAGAAATCCAAAAACTTTCTTTCCCAAAAATTTTTCACTCCTAAAAAAATAACCCCTTCAATCCAAATAAGATTCCTCTTGGCTGGGATTTATTCAAATAGGTGAATGAATGTCATTACGATGTCGACGATGACATAAGTTGATCAAACTTATTCCGTGACATTAAAAATCGTTTTTTATGAATGAATTGTGTGTATTTTCTATAATGATATCCAATTTGGGATATGGGATATGGGATATGTGAATTATATCTAAATTTCATTCCATAACGAATGTTTGGAATACGAACTGAGTAGAGAAAAGTATCTTCTGTATAATTCATGTAAAAGTTACTTACTTTCAAATTGATTACTTCCTTCCTTTCTTCGGAAGATTCCCACATTGTTTCGTATCAAGATGGAGTAGTAGAAAGCCAAAAACTTTCTTTTCAAAATGAGTCTTCTTATATTCTCATTTCTATTTCAAATAAACTGTGTAATAGAATTGATGGGTTTGGTTTCATTCGGAGTTTATTTTCTTCTTTTTAGAGCTGGTGAACGGAAGCTTGCATTTGGGAATTCAAAACTTTTGTTTCTCTTTATTTTTCAATTATCATTGAACTTGTTCCTCAGTCTGTTTATTTCATAGAATGTGTCATTTTAGCATGGTCTATCCCGACGAGATTCGTTTGAGCTCCACCAAACTATACCTAACCTTTAACGACTTGAACTCTTTGAAATTGGTATGCCGCTATTTCAATTTTTCCCCCTTAATTTCCTTTATTTGATGATATCTATACTATAGAGTGCATAAAAACATTCCTCATTCCATTCATTAAAACTTTACATTTGATCTCATATTTTGAGGGTGTATATAAAAAAACGAGTCCGACATCTTGGGCGGTCCGCCATGTTGGATCTAGAACATAGATCCAAAATAAACAGAATAAAAACCACGGCAAGCGAACTCCAAATTGGCTTCAACTCACTTATTTTTAATAGTGAAAGTTTATGATTTTATAGTTTCTAGTTTAATTTGCGGTTTTTATTCCTTTCCTCACTCCACGAAAAGATATTATACAGGATGTTTATTTAACATGCGGCAAAAAATTAAGGAACTATTCCTTGGAATATCATAAGGATATTTTGTCCTTTGATGATTTTTGATAGGGCGGTTTGTTTCGAAGATACGGGGAGAACAAGAATTTCGACAAGAACCATTTTGCTAATTTTAAAATTATTAACGTAGCCGAAATAACTGTATAGCGTATTACACTGGACCTACCAAGCAATAAAAAATCTAACAAATTCGTTGGTACCGATCCACAACATTCCGATTACAGTGGAAATATTGCTGGGTGTAACGCAATCAGAAACGATCCTGGTGTTTTTAAAAGAGTTCGGTAGCCGATAAGGACAAGATTGGATTCTTGCATCCGAGCGGGTGGTAGTTATTTGTAACAGTTCTTGTAGATTAAGAAACATTACATGTAATTTTTGGTAATAAATGTTTATTGTCGAAATTCGTTCTCGCTCCGTATCTTCGAAACAAAGCGCCCTATCAAAAATCATCGAAGACAAAATATCCTTAGAATAGTCCAAGGAATAGTCCCTTGAATTTTTGCCGGATGTTCAATAAACACCCTGTACCCCCCGTATGCGTTAGTGAATGTTTCATCGTAACCTTAAATTTTACCTTTTACGATATAATCTTATATTATATTTTCAAAACTGCTACAGTTATTTTATGCACTAGAGAGCCAAGAATATTATTTTACGAGAAATGGATTTATTACATCACTTCAGATTGGCGAATCTGAGAAATTATTTGACTTTACAGTTCAAGATGGTAAATGATATTTATATTTTATTTGGATAGAACGAATCTTCTTTCAAAACGAAAAATTATATTGATGCTATCAAATAACTGAAATCAATATTTAGGTTAAAAGGTAAGACCTCGTTAGTCTTTAGCCCGGACAAGTTGTCGTTCGTATGGGGCGACAGCTGATTAACGGAAAAACAGATTTCAAACAGACAGAAACAGATTTCAAGTAGAATTGTTATGAAGGAATAGAACCTAATGAAGTAGTAAAGAAAATGGGGGTTCACATGGCAAGTTCGATCGATTGCTCTGTGTTGATGATGATATAAAAAAATAATAACAAGATACTAATCGGAACCTTCAGTCTCTTTGACATCATTGATTATTTGAAAACATGATACCTGCTTTCAGATTTAATTACATGGTAGCAAAAAACTTTATATAGAGCGTCTGCCGGATATTTGTGAATTTACATGTGGTAGAATTTGAAAGTCATTCGCCCGAAGATGTTTATGAAAAAATAAGCGGACTCGATCACAGGTTAAGGCTGAATATAACCAGTGGCGAAGTGAGGGGAATCCGACAGTTAGGTATTCAAATCCCAACTTACCTTAAATGCAATGGAATTGAATTTTTTATGAATTTTGGTGAACTCCAACAGTATTAAAATGCTGTTCTGAAAAAACTTAATTTGAAAACTTTATGTTGAACAATTTTCACAAGTCGATTCTAGGACTTGATCAGGATGTTTTTTCAATAAATGAAACAGTTGTCTATTATTTTATGACCATTTAGCTGCGTGTGTATGATTTCAAAAGAAGATGATAAAATCAATAGAATCACAAGCTGACAACGTTTTCGTTTTAATTAAAAAATATTCTGAGAATTTGGTGCCTACTATTATGAAATTTTAGTATAGTTGTATTTTAGCGGCCCGGAAAAAAAATTTAAAATTGAAATTATTTTCTGTCGGTAGTAATCATTTATAGATTGTATTAAAATTTTTGTTATACATTTGGAGTGTTTCCCTTCTTTGAAATTTTTCTGTGAATATTGAATCCATCAGAAAAATATGCATTTCTGAAAAGTAACTTGTTTCATAAATGTCAACAAAAACATTCGGCATATAATATTTTTCCTCCGTTGTAAATCTGAATAAGAGTTTAACCGTGACACAAGAACTAAGAAACTGGTTCTAGCAATACTTTCGTTTCAATGAATTCAATATTATTTGAGTAGTGGCGCCAAATGGTTGAAGTCGTTTCTTTTTACTAGACTTCGTAAATTAGTGGAGGATTATTAAAATTCAAATAAGCGGAGCATGTTCTTGATACGGTATCTTACAAGAAAATCATATTCTCCGCTTGAGTTAGCACTGATCGTTTGGAATTCAGTACCTTTCTCTCACGAAGGCCGCCATCTTGTTCATGTTGCGATTTATTATTCATTTTCAGCAAGGTCACGTACTTCGTTGGAATGTATCTAATTATACACAAATGCAGACAATTTGAAGATATTTGATCCACAGTACAGACTATCGACGCGACCTTTCAATTTGTTCAACCTTCCTCATTTTTTCAATAAACACGAATGTTTTGTTTTCATTTGAAAATACAAGTGAACTATATTTAGACTGTATTTGAAACCGCAATAGCGGTCACCTGTGTACGTGTTGAGGTTCATTTGATTTCGATAAGTTGTTGACGTCAACTTACTTATAGACTAATCATGAAACGTAGGCCCGTGCTAAGTTTATGACTAATGTGTGCAGCATAAACAAAAAAGCCCGATTTTCATATAAAAAATTAATTTCACTTTTTCAAAAATAACATTTTGGTTAGTTGCGATCCCAAACGTAATTAGTATCTAAGCCTATGAAAACCGTTCAAGAACTTTTGACAAATTGCCTTCTCACCCACATTTTTAAGTTGATGACTATGAAAATCACATATTTTCGAAAAGTCTATTATTTCGTTTTATCTAACAAAAGGGAAACTACTGCAATGAGAAGGTATTCCAGCAAAATATATTATGAAATTGTCAAATGATGGATGTAAAAAAACCACCCTAGCGAAAAAGTATTCTTTGTTTAGAATAGCATAAAAAATGCCATATACGTATATTTCACATTAGACTCAGGAGTACAAAAATCGTAAAAAACCGGTTAGAATGATTGTGGAGCACAAAGTAATTAGCGATATGGATTAGCAAACAATTAGCTTATGTCTGTCTTGATTTCATAAATCTGAAGCGAACAGAATTAATATATGTTTTTGAATGTTTTTGAAGTACATTGACTTGAAATACGAGGTCCGGCTACTAAATAACGAGACTGATCACGAAAAAGGGTTTTATTATAAACATTATTCTACATTCGAATGCAGCCCTTCAATATATTCTCGTCTCCTCACCACAAACCTTTCCATACGTTTTTTCCATTGATCGAAGCAGTGCTGGAACTTTTCTTTAGCAGCTCTGCGGTTTTTTGTTTTACCGCTTCCATCGACTCAAATCGGGCAGATTTTATCTTCGGAAACAAAAAAAAAGTCGCACGGTACCAAATCTGGCGAGTACGGCGCGTGTTTGAGCACTGGAGTGCGTTTATCAGCCAAATATCGCTTCACAGATAGCGCGTTATGGGCAGGTGCGTTGTCCTTGTGCAAAATCCTCGAGTTGTTCTTCCACATCTTGGGCACTGTTGCCGAAACTGACAAATAGTAAGTCTGGTTGACAGTCTGACCCTCTGGAACCCATTCAGTCATCACGATACCGTTAATGTCGAAAAAACGATCAACATTGCCTTGAATTGTGATTTGGACATCCTTGCTATCTCGACCCTCACTGAAGCGCTTACACCACTCAAAGATTTCCCAAGAGAAGATTCCCAGATACCCAACGCACTACTCATTTTCCCCACCCCTTTAGGGCACCCACAGTCTTGTTATTTAGATAATAGCCCGACCTCGTATGCTCGTGAAAATGAAAGTTGCGGAAGCAAATGCGAAAGTTCAGCTATTTTTCTCTACTACGTTTCAAAAGTTAATAACGCCTGCGTTGAGCAGGAATCTCCAGGTTTCTAATTATGTAGTATTCAAAACAAACGGTCTACTGAAAATTTAAAAACCTAGCAAGTCAGTTACCCTGATTATGAAATTTGTAAATGACTAATCACATAGTTCGAGATTCTCTAGACATTATAATCAGTTTCAAGTGTTGATTAAAAAAATTGAAGAAAACATTAAGGATACAAAGTTGCGGGATGGAAATATTTCAGTATAATCTGATATATCTTCGTTTCCAATTGAGAGAAAAAATTGAATATTTCAGTGTTTTTTTATTGCCACTAGTCTGTCTAACTAGGTGTCATAATGGGAAATCCACGGTCCCTCTTCATAGCAAATTTAAACTGGAACCAAAAGAGTAGTTAGATTTTTTTCACAGACTTTGATACAGTATGTAGATGATGTATTCATGATTTTTGAGCCAGAGAAATCCATCATAGAGGACTTTGAATTTTCAACAGAACCCCGAATAGTAGGTTCACATATGGAATTGAAAACAATGAGAAATTGCCGTCCTCAGCTGTCTTAGCAATAAAAAAAAAGAACATCAATACTTTTGAATATATTACTGATATCTCTCAATATTGTTTATAGGCTTGTTAAATTTTCTTTCAGTGGAGAAATATATGATATTGAGAGAAATATTAGGCTGGAAGCAATGGGTATTTGAGAGCATCTTCGTAAATCTACGAATTTTCGTGTCGAGAAGAGTTTTGCAGTTCTAGTATGTGGGAGAAGTGTTTATTTTTGATTTATTCTACTATAAAAGTTCCAGTCATACCCTTCAGCAAATAGAATATCAACAAAAACATTTACTTAGCATCATGAAAGAACAAAAATAACTCCTTGATATCGATATTTAGCAACAAATAAATTGTTAATTATTCCAGTTGAACATTTTTCGAAAAGAGTTTTTTCCTCAAAAATCATTTTTCTTATCAAGGATCGTGGCACCGGTAGCTCCGGTAACGCAGAGCTACCGACCCAAACTGATCTCCCTCTAATATCGGATCAAGAGCGAGAGCTTTTCAGTTCTTCAACTCCAAATCCTGTTATTGAATTCAGATCAGGTGGTGCAAGCAGGAAGCGACTTGTTCTCCTATACAAGTGCAGGGTATCTTATGAATCTGCCTTGGATAATTTTTTAAGCAGCAGAAGCTTGGTCTGCTTGAGTTGAGAAAACAAAATCCCTCCTGCGCTGATCTGCAAATGTTTACGCTCAAACTATGATCTACCTAAGCCAGAGTGAAAAAACCTGCAAGGCTGAATTAACATCTCGCGACTTACAGATGCCCTCATATGTTAAGATCGCTGAGGTCATTAAGGTGGTAAATTGATACGTCAAACTCAGGAGAACAACTTCCCAAGACACACATTTATGTTGCTTACCTACCTGACGAAACTTGCAGAGTGAGCGGTGATAAGGACCTCACTGAACTGACGATCTTTCTACCTTGAAGTGGATTATTCTTCACAAGGAACTGTCAAGCCTTGGTAGAAAAACATACACTGTGGCAGCCCCGCCGTCGACCCGTTCAGGTGCTCAGCGTTTGAAAGAGTCTGATCCTTTCTAGTTGACTCGAATGATCACTCATCAAAACTCATCACTACATGGCACACTATAATGTGGGAAATTACCGAACTTCGTCTTTCCATTATATCCGGTCTGTCTAATATCACGGGAATGTGGTCGAGGTCCATCACTAGGAATTTTAACACTACTCTGAGCAATTTCCTTTTATACTCTAGACTAACTACGTACCGTAGGGCGGCTTTGTTAATAACTTTTTTATTTGGTTGAGTTTGAATGGGTGTGACTGGTTTAAGCCACATATACCCTCGTGGGTTACGGTATTTACGGGCATGAATACTGATGATACCGTTCCGTGAGATGAGATTTTTCCAGTTCCTGTTCTTTGAGGAACCTTTTCTGAACTACCAATATCCCAAATAGGTTTGGAGATATTGGCAAAAAGCCTATTCTTTGGCTTGATTATTTACTTGTATATAATGCAATTTTTGCCGACAATTCTTCGAAAGTTTCAAGATGTCATTTCAAATAGAAATTTTCAGTTTCGGAGAACAGGTTTTCGGTAAAATGCCTCTTGTAAACTAGACTAAACCACACATCATAACAGTTCTCGGTGTACGTTTCTTCAATTTGACAGTCATCAAGTCCTGCTGTTTTAATGGAAATCAGCTTACCCGGCGGTGGGTAGTCTCTTTTTCACTGATTGTCAGATATTTTTGTCTTCAGGGGCAATAATAGAAAAACACATACTGACTGAATTGAAGGTGAGACCAGTTCATATGTTGTTACGACTGCATATTATTGAGAAGTTATGTCGAGTATCTCTCTATTAGATATTAATGGCAGTTACGCAACTAAGGACAACAACAACGACGTTGTCGATCAATAATGAAACACCATGTACCCGTATATAATTGCAATAATTCTTTGTTAGAAATTCAGGTCATGTTATTTCCACACGTAATAATTGAATCCAGACCTACATGGCTTTCGCTTTAGATACTGAAATAGTAAAGAGCCCATTTACGATGAACGAACGATAATGTTCAATTATATTCAAAAGGAGACTGAAATAAAAGTTTTTATTCTAATTTTTGTATATTCCGTTTCGATGTAATTTAACGTTTCATTCATTTATTTTCTAAAATGAATTCATTCGTTTTGAATATTCAAATGAAGTTGTAAAAAAACATTGTTATCTACCACCAGTGAAAAAAGTGCGTATAATGAAAAGACATATTCTATAACACAGGAAATTGAATGTATAGGGTCTTTCAACAGGTACTTCCGAACTTTGACAATTGATAACGGCCATCTTGTTGAAGTAACGTCTGTCAAATTAGTTGTCATTTATTCAGTCTGTTTTGCCAGATCGCCATGGACGGATATAACATTCAACAACACGTGCAAATAATGAAATTGTTGTATCAAAATTGCGCACTCCGCCCATTTTACGGTTGCCATAATCGTCCTATCGAGGGGACTACTCGCAATGTGGTGGATGAATTTGAGTCCACTGGTTCAGTGAACGATTGATTAACACCCGTATGTCGACCAAACGCAAGATCTGTCTAAAACATCTCCGCTATCTGTGAGAGTGTGCAGGAAAATCTGAGGCTGTCGCTCACGAGAACTCGGCTTCTCGCAGACCGCAACTTGGCGAATTTTGTGACAAAGACTTGTGTTCTCTGAATGGGCTCTGGAGCAGTCGACAACTGATTCTAACTTTCATCGAAAAATCATTTTCAGCGATTTGAGACGATACTTATCAGAGAGCATCCAATGCACCTCGAAAAAGTCACGGTTTGGTATGGATTTTGGACTGGAGGCGTCATCGGTCCATATTTCTTTGAGAACGACGTTGACCAGGCCATCATTGTCAACGGTCTATAGGTTTATGATCACCAACTTTTTTTGGCTGAATTAGATGATCTGAATGCCAACCACATGGATATCGGATATCTCACGTGGAGGTGATGTCAACTGGCCACCGAAATCGTGCGATTTGAGCCCGTTACACTTTTTCTTGTGGGTTTTTTTAAGTCGCAGGTATATGCACAAGCCACAACCACAGCTGTCCGCAGAGACAACATAACCTATGTTATCGATCAAATTTAGCTTGATTTTTACGCCTTATTTATGGAAAATTGGACGTTTCAGATGCGCTTCACATATAATGACCCCAATAGGTCTTTCAAACGAATAAAAATTTCGATTTCTCACGTACACTTTGTTTTATTCAAATTCAAAGATACGAAGCGCCTAATGAATGACCCTGTATAGTTTTGTATGATTATATCTGATCTATAATAAATCGTGTTTTAATTTCTAAGGTTGTTTCTAAATCTTTATAAAATTATTCAAAACAGTTTATTTTCAGTAGAAACCGAATTGAAAACCATTCGACACAAATATTCTGCGAGAAATTAAAATTATTGTTTCAGAGTTTTGTTTTGAATTTGGTGAGATATCAATTGAAAATTGCCAATTTTTGAGAATATGAAGTTGAGGAATTCCACCCATTTCTGTTTTCCATTAAAAAATGTTAGGTTAGGTTAGTGAGTGGTCCTATTCGACCCTCCACCGCAAACCGCAAGGGTTTATTGTGGCTCACACCTATTCACACTCGACCAAATAAACCCAGCTTCTTAACGAAGCCGATTTAGTTTGTATGCTGAGTGGTCTTTCAGGTCACATGGTAAGAGTGTGGCTCTGCCGAACTCTAAAAACCTGATTCGGTCCCCAGCGGGACAGGCTAATTCATCATTTTCTTAATAGAGGCGACACACACTGTCTTCCGACAGTCCGAGTCTCTGCATATGATGATGCAAATGACAGTGACCTGTAAGAAGGCCTGTTAGGTATCGTGTTTCGAAGCTTCGAGCTTCGAAGGGTAAATAAACACCTTGGAGTGAGCCAATTCTGGAAGATTCTGTCAGGGCTTCTTGCCATTCAGGTGTTCAATTACTGTTTGGCAAAGTCTAAAGCGATGCCAATGACAGGTTCTGGTCCGATGAAGCTGCTTGCAGCACCCTCCTTTGCAAGGAAGTCAGCAGCCTCATTGCCTTCCAGGCCAGTATGGACAGGAATCAAGACCAGACACAATCTGTTAAGTCTTCCTATTGAGGAGAGTCGTTTTTGGCAATTTGCTAACAATTCAGACGTTGCTCGGTAGGAGCCAAGAGCTTCCAACGCCGTTTGACTGTCCGATAATATTTTTATTGACTTGTGTATGAGGTTGGATTCTTCCAATCTCTCCGCACACAATTCAATAGCGTAAATTTCCGCTTGAAATACAGTCGCATAAGTTCTTAGGCAGGTTGATATCTCTGTCCTGGGTCTACGACTGAAAACACCTGCACCAGAACCTGTAGGTGTTTTTGATCCATCTGTGAACCAACAACTATCTGCTCTTAATATTATTGAGAAATGTACATTTGTACAGTGCCGGAAGATATTGAATATTTTTCAGAAAATATGACTACAAAAGGCCCCCTAGTGATTGTTTTCATAACTGTATTTGGTAATGACCCTTTATACTACAATAAAGATATTGAATTCAGTAATAGAGAAATTTCAATGTAATAGTAGTAGTTATAAAATCGATGATACATTACATAAAGAAGTACACTATAAAAACTCATTTATACAGTTTATTGTATGATTTTTACTTTAAAGGGTTTTACAAAAACCGCGACACATGTTTCGCTATACAGTAGCTTTCTCAAGCGTTAATAATTATCAACGCTCATTATAGTGTAAATCATACAATAAATTAACTTTCAATATGTATTTTCATCAAGTATTGGCCAGTTTTATTCAAGTACACTGTAAATCACACGGAAAGCTCAAATATTCACTTACCTTGAGAGTGGATCGACAACAAGAGCTATTAAAATAGCTGCCACGATAATACATCCCAAATATATCGAGGAAATTTCATAAATTTCCTGATCGTCAGGTCTTGAAAGGTTCTCGTTACTATTCAGGGTACTAACACAAAAATTGGCACCACATACATCAAAATTTGTTGTTGTAGTGTTGCTGTGACTGCCTCCTCCACCATGGGGGTTGCTCAAAACTGAAAAAAGAAATAAATACAATATTTTCTAGAGAAAACTTTCCAGTTCAATTTGTTTACGATGTAATACAGTGTGTAGAGTATCAAAATGAATGAATGTCAGGATGAATCAAAATTTGTGACAAATGTTTTCAGTTTGCTTGGCTCAAATTGATATAACTTTCCATCGACACGTGTTTCGATTACTAAGTGATCATCGTCAAGGGGAATATTAAACTAAATATACATAAATTGTTATCCTTCAACAAGCTATACAGGGTGTTAATTAGGTATGTACCATAAATTCAACAGACGATTCTTTAGGTAATTTTAAGACGAAATGTTCATATAAACATGGGTCAGCAAATCCTTCGTTCTCGAGATACAGGGTTTGAAATAAAAAAAAAAGTTATTCGTAAATATCTTAAATATCCTTTACCTAATTTTGTTGTAATTTGGCAATGGTATTTATAACAACAAGGAGCTAATTTAGCCCGAACGTGATTCAATTTTTCAAGTTTAGTGGCGTCTTGAGCGGGATTTGAACGAATATTTTTGACTTAAAAATGTACGCCACTGACTTTTGTGCAATTTTTATTATTTCTTTGGATTGAGCAATTGGAAATACAATTTTTTTGTGTCTTGCATTTTTTTCGTATCTTGCTTAGTTTTTGAGAAAAAAGACGACCTAATTGCATATTCCTGGACCTCACAAGGAATAATATCGGAAATTAAATGTTTCTTTTGGAAATTATTATTTTTACAATTTTTCATTACTGATTATGTAACAATAACAACAAATATTAAGTAAATAACACTACCATCTAGACTAACGAATTGCACTAAATTAAGTGTTGGAAATGGCCTACTTCGGCTTCAATACAACCGTCTAGCCGTCGCATCATTGAATTTCGCACTCTTCTGAAAATACCTGGCGTATTTTTTATTAAGTCACATGAATTAATTATTTAATTCCGTAAATCCTCCTCACTTTGATTAGCAGTTTTGTATACCAACGCTTGGAAGTGTCCCCAGAGAAAAATCTAAGGGATTCATTTCGGGCGAGCGAGGTGGCCATGGGTGTGGGCCTGCTCTCCCAATCCAGCAATTATGGTGATTTTCATTCAAAAATTGCCGTGCCACTACACTAAAGTGTGATGTACCATATACGGAATCTTTCCATGGAATTTCTTCTAAAAGTCCAGGTAAAACAAATTCTAAAAACTTTCGGTATTCTTCTCCATTAAGTCTAGGTGGAAGGAAGTGAGGCCCAATGAGATGGTCACCGACAATTCCAACCCAAATATTAAAAGGAAACTGTTCTTGAAAATTATTTTCCATCAAGGCGTGTGGATTGTTTCCGGCCTAAATGTGATTGTTGTGGAAGTTAATAATTGAATTGCGAGAAAAACAAGCTTCATCTATAAACAATATTCGACTTAGGAAACCTGGATTTCTTCTTATTTTACGTAACCAATTAGAAAAAGCTAGTGTTACAGGCAAATCTCTGGGCAATAGAGCTTGCACACGTTGCATGTAATAGAGATATAGCTGCTGGGTTCTTAAAATCTCTCACACTGTGACATGGGTAACATTCAGTTCTTCAGCTATTTTCCGACTACTGGTATGAGGATTTACTTCAATCTCATTTAAAACAACTTCTTCAATTTGAACTGTTCGTACCGTTGCAGGCCTTCCCATGACAACCATCGATCTTTTAAAGCTGCCTGTTTCAGAAAGTCGTGCATGGAGACGTACAAAAGTTGTTCTATTAGGCACTACATGCTGAGAAAATCTTTCATGGTAAATGCGTCTTGCAGCATTCGAGTTTTCGTGAGCCATTCCATAACAGAAATGCATATCTGCCATTTCACTGTTAGTAAATTGAACCATGTTTTACAAAAATGCTTCGAAAAATAACCACTAAACACACTTTTTATTACAATTATAAATTAAAAGCTTATAAAGTTGACAACAACTGTCAAGTTGTTTATTGAATGCTGCAATCGTTTTCCAAGGCAACCCTTGATTATTATTTATGGTATTTCCAGAAGAGTGCGAAATTCAATAATGCGGCGGCTAGACGGTTGTATTGAAGCCGAAGGAGGCCATTTCCAACACTTAATTTAGTGCAATTCGTTGGTCTATATGTTAATGTTATCTAATATTTCTTGTTATTGATACATAATTACTAATGAAAAATTGTAAAAATAATAATTTCCAAAAGAAACATTCAATTCCCCATATTATTCCTTGTGAGGTCCAGGGATATGCAATTAGGTCGATTTTTTTTTCTTAAAAACTAAGCAAGATACGAAAAAAATTCAAGGGACAAAAAAATTGTATTCCTAATTGCTTAATGCAAAGAAATAATGAAAATTGCATAAAAGTCAGTGGCGTACATTTTTAAGACAAACATATTCCTTCAAATCCCGCTCGAGACGCCACTGGACTCAATAAATTGAATCACGTTCGAGTTAAATTAGCTCCTTAATGTTGTGAATACCATTGCCGAATTACAACAAAATTAGGTAAAGGATATTTAAGATATTTACGAATAACTTTTTTTTTATTTTTATTTTAACACCCTGTATCTTGAGAACGAAGGATTTGCGGACCCATGTTTATATGAACATTTCCTCTTGAAATTACCTAAAGAATCGTTGAATGTATGGTACATACTTAATTAACACCCTGTATAGTATACTATTAGGTATTGGTCCACCATCATTATTCATAACATTATTATGTTTACTCATTGCTACACTCTTGTAGGCATCTATGTGCCTGTTATCAACTTGTCTAACTAATCTTAATCTTTGGAAATATTTTCAACGAACTAGATATGTGGTATTTGAAACAATTCATACACTATAGAGCCTTTTAGGACAAAGTACAAAGACGGGAATTCGGAAAAGTCTGGAATTAATGATATTAAATGTAGGGACTGCGATGCAAAATATTATGGATAGACAAAAAGATCTATTAAAATAAATATAAGGAACACTTAGCACACCTAAAACTTGAAAGACCTGAAAACTCAGCAGTCGCCCAGTATATTTAGTTTAATCTTTAATGATCATTTGATGATCGAAACACGTATCGAGGTGTAAAAAATGACGGTTTGGTGTTGGGATTAAACTCCAGTAATATTCAGAGCAGATAACATAAAAAAATGATTAAATACCGATCTCTGATTTCAGTGTCTTTTAGTCGAATAAATAGTTCAGTTCTCTAAATCCACATTGGGCATAATTGAACAGAATTTTTGTGATATGTTAATATTTTGAAAATATTTCCAAATCAGGTAAGGACTTCCTTACAATATAAAAAGATATATTAACCGGTATCGAAGAGAATCCACCTAAAGCGATTAGACAAAATTTATCCGAAATGTGAATATTGAGTATGTCGTTTTTTGAGGAAATATAGTTGTATCATATTTTTCGTCACCTTTGTGAACGATCATTTTCAACATTATCTAACATTAAAACCTTTTTACTGGTGATACTAACAAAATTGAGTACTGATAATATGGATCTTCAGACATTTCTCAGTTTAAGGTCAAGCCTATTAAGATTTTGAAAAACTAAGGATCGACAGGCCTTGTAGAATAGAACGGCCAGCTCGTTCTCTTCACCTGAATTAGGTAGCAAATTGACCAAATTACTCTAGACACATCTCTTGCTGTCTTCAATTCTGATGATTTTAAACTTTCAATTTCCAACGTTATTGCAACAGTGAAGTAAATTAATGAATTATTGAGTGAATGTAATACATGTAATAAGCAACCTTATTATAAAAAAAACTATATGACAGGAGGCACAATAGAAATGAGTTTCAACTAATATATTGCACATCCCGTTCTATTCAGAAAATTTGGGTAGGTCGAGATCGTTTATAAATGGACGTATTTCTAGTATTTTCTTGTGATGCACTGTTTGGAATCTTTGGTGTAGTAATGAATATTACTGGAGATTTTTCCCAAAATCTCAAACCGTTATTTTAATATTTCGACACGTGTTTCGTTCACCAAGTGATCATATTCATGTCGAGGTGTTTAAATAACGGTTTGGTGTTGGGAAAAAACTCCAGTAATATTCTTTAGTATTTTCCTTGAAAATTGGCAGTAAAGTTGTACTGCACAGTATAATCACATAATATCTAAAACACAGAATGTCAAACCTTGGAAATTCAATAAACCACAATAAAATTTTGATTTAAAGCAGTTCTTGTGCAAATAGAAAACCATTGTGTTGCGGTATACAATGAATAAACAGGCACTAATAGAACAATAATTACTTGTTGACTTTTCAAGTTATATCATTACTTAAACGGAAGTAAAAAAACTATAGAAAAATACTCTCTGTCCTTGATTATTTCTTAATCACGTATTGAAATTCTAATTGAGCGTGGCTGTCTTCATTATTGGCAATACCGAAAAGTACGGATATTCAAGGATTATCTGACCATCATTATCTGACCATAGTTATTCATTCGAATATCAGTAAGAGTTGATTTTAGATTCTAAAATCCTTTTGAAACAAATTATGTTCCATCAATAACGCATTTGAAAGGTCACTGAGTTATTCAAACTCAAAGATGTTTAATTAAGAAGAAAAAGGTAAGATGAAACAAACAGGTTTTTTTATTTCTTCTGATTCACTCGTCCCAAACATGAACATATTCAAAATTAAAAAGTGATTAATTTACATTGTACATGTTTCGGAATATTCATGGGGATAATAACAGTGTAAGTTTAATTTTTGTGGTGTTTTTGAAATGTTCATATACCATTTTTGAGTCATGTCCTTTTCGTCTCCAAGACGACTTCAGTAGTTCTCTAAGAAGACTTCAACAGAAAAAATATATTATTGCTCGACGAAAGTTTCGTAGATAAAATAAAAGTTCTGTTTGAAAGAACAAAGCTGCAATTTGGAAAGCAAAACCATTGAAAACAATAGGGCTTGAACTGATAACTATGATATGTAAAATAATTATACTGACTATAATCAGTCTTCATGGAATGAACATTTCAATTTTGAAATATGATTTACATGGATGCGGCTAGTGGGAATATATATCCATGATCAGAGACGGTATACAAAACAATCGATACATTTTATTACAAACGTTTGAAACTTATATGGTTTGAATGACAATGTCTATGATTTGGGTATTAAACGAAAAGGTTTCCCGAAAATAATTCGAAAAATATTATGACTAGTTTTTTATGTACCCCCGTATTTTGGTTTTTAAATGAAAGCATTTGCAGAAGTGAAAACTACGAAAAACATTACTAGAGGCAGATATATCGGACTATCCGTGAGGCGGACTAGGCCCATGATGTCACTTCAAATTCAACATGGCGGACTACCTAAGATGGTAGGGATTAATTGGTGGCCTTGAATAAATATTGTGGGGGCCAACCATACAACAATGACTTCTTGATTAAAATAAAAGACTGAGGAACTGAAAATTGAAGATAAATTAATAGTGTAGAAAAATGTTCAAAAACAATCTTTTCAAAGCATGCTATAAAAAGATGAAAATAAACTTTAAATCAAATCAAACCCAATAATTTATTACATTACACAATTTATATGATATGAAGAAATTTTGTCTTGAGATTCATCTTTGCAGATAATAAGGAATACAACATGTTACTTAATTTAAACGTTTATTTTAGAGCATGCATAGAAGTTTCTAAAAATATTTTCAACTATCAGTTTCAGTTTCATGCTTAATGTATGTTCACATATACAAGTTTTTACTTCTACCATATGAGAGTATTGATTATAGATTATTTATTCGTCAGTTCCATTAAAATTTTCTGTGTGAAAAACTCATTGAAAATAATGATGTTCAAAAATACGTATGAATTATTCATTAGCAAGTTTTTAGAAATTCTACAATAATATTGTATTTTGTGTTAATACTGCTCACAATGGGTACATTTTTCATTCTGGAGAATGAAATAGACTTGTTAGTTTGTAGCCATCGTATACAGGGCCGTAGTGAAAAGAAACACCAGGGGGAAAAAGGAATTCAAATTTTCCCAACCCCACCAGCAAAATTTTCCAACTTTCGAAAAAATGAAAGCCGAGGGATTAGTTACTACTTAGCTATCCAAAGATTGGCTGGATCTGAATGCTTATGCCCGTTAGGGTATGCACAAACAAAAATAAATTTTGGTAATTATAAAAATAATAATGGGAATTATTCTACTTTGGACCAAGGTCCTTGGTCTTCCACCATATTCACCATGTATAGGAATATTCAATACAAATGAAAGGAAACAACACTTAAATATTATTGTGCTTATTGTTTTCTACTATTATTTTTTCTATCTTCACGGCCTGAAATTTACCAACTTTTCCAAGTCGAAAAAACAGCGAAAAGTTGGGAATTTTGTAAAATTGTCACTTCAAAATTTGTGGACTGTTCAGGACTGTTCTCTTACTTGGGAGAAATTAAACTTTTTTGAAGTTTTCAAACAACTCAGAATTTCAAAGTATGGGATCTCCAAGTTATGCATATTGGGAAATCCCAACCGTCTCCCGGTTCTTTCCCTTTTCTTATTACCTCTCCCTTTCTTTTTTCTCATTTTTATTTTTTTTTATTTCCATTCATTTTTTTACCATTATTTTTTTCTATCTTCATTGCCCAAAATTTCCTAACTTTTTCCCAAGTCGAAAAAGCAGGGGGGGGCGCTCCCCCCCATCCCCTCCGCCCCATGGCGACGGCCTTGATCGTATACATTCCACCTTCTCTACCTCTTGACAATTTCATTTTATTATTCAGATAAAACTATTATTTTTTGGGTGACACTATTTGTGCATCTTTTATTAAAAACAATTTAGAAGACAGAAAAACTAGCATTATCATAAATATAATGACTTATTTGGATGTGAAACAATATAATTATCCTTTGAACGATTATACTAAAATATTAGCTTGGTATCGAGCAATATTGATTATAATGTATGCCGCGGAACTGTAGCACTGGTCAACAAAGATTTTTTTCATTTATCTATATCTATTGATCCCTGTATTCTTTTCACAAAACGAGACAACTTCAATTTGAATAACACTGACGGATCACTGAATTTCTTGGACAACCTAGTTGATGTAAGTGATAGCGTTGAAAACGTCTACAATAAGTTTTATGGAATTTTAAGTGCTCTCCGTTATCAAGAAATTTCAAAAATGTTCAACCGATTTTGTATACAAGTGAACTAAAAAAACTCATTGAAAAGAAAATGCACAATTTACAAATGAAAGTACAGAAGTATTGGTTACAACTATAATCATGATGAATTTTGCAGGTTCAGACGAAATATCAAGGAATCACTTAGTGACGCATTTTTGCAAAATATTGAACAAACACTAATAGATAACCCCCAAACGTTCTGGGCATTTGTTCATAACAGAAATAACGCTACGAGAATTTCAGAAAGTATTATCTTGGATGGTAAATTATTTAATTTATCAAAATTCTTACAAAATATCAGAAACATTGTTTTTGATAGTTTTTTTGAGGGCGCGTATTCGTTACCTATAACGGAAGATGATAACTTTATATTCAAAGGATTATATTTTTAGGAGTGACTAATTTTTGGGAATGAAAGTTTTTGGCTTTCTACCACTCCATCTTGATACAAACAAATGTGGGAATCAGTTTCAATTTCATTACGATGTCATAAATGACATAAGTAGATCAAACTTTTTCCGTGACATAAAAAATCGTAATTTATGAATGAATAGTTTGGTTTTTTCTCATATTATCCAGATTGGTATTAAAGAGCCCTACGGCAAGTGTTTTATGGCGAAACATCGATGTCTGTCTACCAGTGAGGATGACAATGTTCCATGTAAGTGAACTTTTTACTTTTCATTTCGTATATTGTGTAGAAATCCTGTGAATGATATCTGATTTAATTCCATAACGAATGTTCGGAATACAAACTGACTGGAGAAAGGTGTTTTTGTATAATTCAGTGTTCGTATGAAAGTATTTGTTTGGAAAGGATTTTGTCTTTCAAGTAATCCAATATTTATATGAAAGTAACTGTTTCAGATACTTTTTTTTCAGTTTATGTCTGAAAGTTACTTCTTTGCATGATTTACACATCTATGTATAGAATTACTTCTTTTAAAATTGATTGCTTCCTTCCTTTCTTCGGAAGATTCCCACATTTTTTTTTATCAAGATGGAGTAGTAGAAAGACTTTCAAGTCAAATCAAATCAAATCAGCATGGAAAAAGTCAATTGAACTAAAATATAGAGATTCACAATACAAATACATAATTTTATATATACACACATAAAAGAGTAAAGATATGAAAATATCAAACAGTAGTATGAAAAAATATGAACAGTTGAGTTTGAATACTAAACTATTCAATATGGAAGTTGAGAATACAAATACATAATAACATTAAATTGAAAATAAAACTGAAAATATGACAATTGAAAATAGTACAGTCGAAATTGTTGCAATCAAGTGATTAATATTTCCAAATCAGCCTGGAAGTATTCATTGAGAGAATAAAATGTATTGTCATGTAACAGTTTTTCAACATTTTTTTTAAGGAATGCAGGTTTGATAGCTGTTTAAGAGAGATAGGTAGTTTGTTGAATAACTTGATGATCATGAAAAACTTTGTTCTCAGCTTTGATCATAATTGCTCAATAAATATAAAAGCCGAGCCAATTATTGAAATTGAAGCTAGTGAAAAACTTAAAATCGAATTAACTGCAGGTCCTGACAAAATACCACAATTTCTGATGATGGACTGCTTAAGTGTATTGTTACATCCATTACAAATTCTTTTCAATCTTAATCTAAAGACGGAAATTTTTCCAGAAACTTGGAACATTTTTGTCTAATTCATGAGGCGCAGTATCGTAACGTTATTAGTAACTAGAGGCTAATTTCTCAACCACTTTGCGAAGCAATTGTAGGTGATTATGTATAACCGAATTTACTTGTCAACCAAACATAATATTTACAATCATTTAAATTGGGTTTTATCAATTTCAGATGCACAATCAGTAACTTGGCCGTTTTCAATTAATTTTTATGTGAAAAACTGGACCCTAGGGGCCAAATTGATGCAGTGTACATCGACTTTTGATAAAATTAGTAATGCGACTGTCATTCATAAACTTATTGGTATGGGTTTCAATGAAATCTATAGTCATCATTTCATACCATATCTTGGTCAAAGGAAGCAGAACGTCTACTGAAATGGTTTCTCTTCATATATTTATTTTCCACTAGAGGAGTCCCTCAAGGATCTAATCTTGGGCCATTATTTTCTTTAATATTCATGAATGATTTGTGCAACATATTATACTGCAATAGATATAAATCACTGTACTGGATTGAAGGAGCAGTTGAACATTTTAAATTACTGGTTTGGTGAAAACTGACTCCATTTAATTATCTCCAGATAAAAAATCGTATCATTTACCAAGAAATGCAATACAATACAATTTGTATACAGTATCGATGAAACTATCTTAGTTAGAACTAACACTATTAGGGATCTAGGTGTTCATTTTGATTAACAATTTTTTTTCAATAATAACATTGATTTTATTGTTAACTCTGCCTATCGCTCTTATAGTTTCATTGTCAGAAATTATTTGTAAGAATTTAAATAAAATGATATCGCTTAACTTTTCTACACTTCAGCTTCATAAGGTCAAAGTTAGAATTTGCATCCTTAATATGAAATCCCATTCATTATCAATATAATATATCAAATATTGAAAGATGAAAAGAAAGTTTTTGAAATACTTAAGTTTTAAAACAAATGAGGTGTATCTTCGAAGAAATTGCAATAATATCGGACCACTGCTAACATTCAATCTTGTATCTCTTGAAAGTAAAAAACAATCATGTTTTTCTACATAAGTTGTTGAACGGTAGAATTGATTCTCTGGAATTAATTTTTGCAATAGATTTTTTTGTACCAAGATCAACAACCAGAACTAATATCACTTTTTTGTGCAACAGAGCTCAAACCAATTTATTGTTGAAATCATCAGTGAATCAGATGTGCAGTAGTTACTGGAAACCATTTGCCTACCTTTCATTGTAGCATATGCAAGGCGAATAATAAATTTCGTGCACATTTCTATGTTATGACTATGATTTAAAGCCCTTTTTGTATTATGTGTGATGCAATTCCTTTAGTATCTGGTTCCTTTTGTTCTATAAATAGAAAACTGTTGGGCAATAAACGCATTGGCTTCATGTTCTGGGTAGGCAATGTTAATAATTCCTCGAGCCACGTAGGGAGCATCATGGCCATTCGCAGTTCGTCAGTAATGTAACGTTGCAAAATCATTTCAGTTTCAAGTAGATCAATTCTCCCGAGAAAAATATCTGGTCGAGGTTGGGATCGGGAGGGCGTGAGTCGAGCGCACTGCCACTGCGTCAATTCACCGCTGCTATCATTATTATTATTATTATCATTATCATAACTCTTTTGATTAGCTCATTTCAATTAGAATCAGTTGATATTTTTTTAATGCGGTTTCGTCAAATTTAAATTTATAAATAAACTTCACTAAACTTCAACAGATTATACTTTTTATGTTATGTTCTCTATTTCTACTCCATATTTTGATTTCATACCCTCAGGACCAGTTGAGTCAGTGACCGATTTCAATTATATCACTGTATGATACGAACAGTTCAAGAATATAGTATTCTGAAACCACGCTGATTTTCAATCACTCTCTCCTGACATTTTCATTTTTCCAATACAAGTCCTGAAATTCCAGTTCTATCTTCCTTCTAAGAAAAATATAGTTCCGTATTGAGTTTCATTCATTTTGAAAAAATACCACTTTCGGAAAATGTTATTATCCAATGAAAAAAGATGAATATTCTTGTTGAACTTACCAAGAGAAGAAATGAGATTGCCCCACAGCTCTGCCGTCTGCCAAGCCAGAAAGAAGAATCCAAAGAATCTCACTATGATACCGTCTACAGCTTGGTCCGTGAGTTTAGCATATACGCCTGCTACCTGTGTGAGATAAGTTGCCTTGGAAGCCCACATGGGGGCAGCGCCTACACCGAGGAGAATTCCAGCAGGTACGAGTGTGTAAAACCTGGGGAAAAACTGGGCGCCGATGTAAGGCGCGTACATCAGCAGGGAAAAGCACAAGGTCCATTTAACGGTGAGTTTTTTTATGAGGAAAGTTGGCACGAATATGCAACTAACTACTAATGCCGCGTATACTGCACTGAGGGAAACTGTGCCGAGACCGTCCTTGGCGTTTATACTACTTTGTAGGTTAGCTGTGCCTTGGAAGGCTGTGAACTGGATCATGAATGCACACGATATGGCCGAGACGTTCTTCAGTATTCTCCATTTCTCCTTGGTGGACATTTTGAATTTCCCTTGCTGGGACGCTTCTTCGTCCGTGATTTCGCGGGGTGGTTTCTTTGGGTCGCCATTGTTGCCGTCGCCTTTGAAGCCTTTGTTGTCGTAGGCACCAGTGACGGACACGGTGTATACATCAGAGTGATTGTGGCTGGCGTCGTGGTTGCCACCATCACCCCCACTGTCGCCGAGGGACGCGGTCATCTCTGGGCCGCGATCACCCTCCTCGATCTAGAACAAAAACATTTCGTTGAAAAACCATTGTACTGTATGACGTTAGTTTGGGGAATATTGAATTCACAGGCAATATTTTTGAAATCGAACCATTGGGCGATTATTTATCAGGTTTCAATGCCAATGCAAGTCCCTTCTGTGCCATTAGCAAGTTTGACTACTGAGGGGGATATAAATAATTCTTTAAAATTTCTGTGAAATAATAACAACAGAACAAACTAGAAAACAGAAAATAGACTGAAATAATGGCACTTGGGGTAGGGGTAGATACTATTTGGGCGCTCAAGTGCAATGAGAGTTTTGCTGTTGTCACCTCGATGGGGAAGGGCGAGAGAGACGTAATCGAAAGGAGAAAAGTTTGTCACTTCAGATCTGGCTCCTAGCGTTGATTTGATACTCGACTTTGACACTATTGTTCCTGATGTTGCTTCAGTAACAAAATGTTATTTTTTGACCAACCGTATTGATAAATTATCTTTTTCCTTATTTGGTTACCTTTTGAAGACATTTCAGTTCTTCAATTTCATAATTGTAGAGAAAACACAAATTTTTATCAGAGTGTATGTATTCCAAGAGTTCTGTCTCGGACATAGGCTCTGTCACAGAATACCTTTCAGAAGAGATACTCATCTGGCGGCACACAAATGAATATCTCAAGATGCTGTTATTGAAAGTATCGGAAATTTGTGAAGAAATTATGCTTGCTTACTCGTGAATAATATTTCAGGGTGGATTCATGCATCAGTGTTGAGTTACAAATTGTTCATTATTCATGCATTTGTCGTGAGTTGAAGGCATAACGAATTTTGGCCGGACTGAATTTATACAACTTTGAATGATCAAATAACTTTCAACTACTTCAGAACCACTGGAGTAGGCTCGGTACAGTTTAGAAAACTATCCCCACTACAAAAAGTGGGTAAGCCGATCACATTGAAAACTAGTTCATATAACTTTTCTTTATGTTCAAAATGCCTTTTGGTTCGTATTGAGTTTTGAGTTTTTTCCGTTTTTGTTTCATATCATAATCATTGAAACGTCGTATAACTTTTGTGTAACTAGCACTTATTTGTTTCGAAATATAAAAAAATACAGAACTACTCTTTTGTCTAAACAGTTTAAAAAATTTGAATTGAAGGGGTTATATTTTTAGGAGTGATTAATTTTTGGAAAAGAAAGTTTTTGGCTTTCTACTACTCCATCTTGATACAAAAAACAAGGATGAGGGAATCTTTCACGGAAAGGAAGGAAGTAATCAATTTTAAAATAAGTAACTCTATACATGGATGTGTAGATCATGCAAAGAAGTAACTTTCAGACACAACCTGAAAGAAAGTCCTCCTGAAACAGCTACTTTCATATAAACATTGAATTACACGAAAGAAAACATTCTTTCGAAACAAATACTTCTTTATGAACACTGAATTATACATCTTTCGTTATTATACTTATTTTAAAATTCATTACTTCCTTCCTTTCCGTGGAAGATTCCCTCATCCTTGTTTTTTGTATCAAGATGGAGTAGTAGAAAGCCAAAAACTTTCTTTTCCAAAATGTTTAAAAAATGATCTGAACATTTCTTTCATTACTGTAATCATCCGGAAAATATTTTGGAAAAACGAAAATATCGAATATCTTGAAAGTGATGAAAGTTTTCTATTCTTTGATTTCACAAAGGTCATGAAATACCTATAATAATGGTTATGTCATATAAATTGAAAGGGTATATTTTTGAAAGAGATTAATTTTAGGCAAAGAGCCTTCTATACCAAGATGGAGACGTAAAAGGCCATAAACTTTCCCAAAGATTAAGTTACCATCATTATGATCAAAGTTATTATCCAACTGTTATTTGATTTCGTTCTAAAGGAAGAAAGGACAGTTTTCATACCAGAAGTTGCGAACACAAACCTTTTGGAGCATTTCTAACCATATCTCTTCCATTTTCAATACTGTTGTAACTTGAAAAGATTACTATTCCGCTTCTATTCAGCGATTTTGTTATACATTTCACAAACATTTTTGAAAACTGAAACTTCAATTTCACAGGACTTTGCCATCATGACAAATGTTTATGTCAAACTGACAGATAGTGTGTGAGATGTATAATCTAAAATTGAAACTTATCCAGAACCTGACTCAACTTGATACCTAGATACTGAGATGAATACTACGAAATTATTTTGTGTTTGAAGCACCAAGTATAAAAAATAATCACAACTTTTTTCACCTTAATACGGGAAATTTTAGAATTGAAATTATAAGTAACGAATAAGAACCGTCTCCTTGAATATTTCAAAGCATATAATTATTGAACAATCCTCCCCAAAGTGCTAATTAGTCAGACAATATGTTCCTCATAAAAGGATCCCATTCATTATGATTAAAGTATGAACACTGGACAAGGGTACGATCATTAGGTACTGTTAATATTAGCACAAAGAACGAAAACGTCTGAAACTGCTACCAATGATGACAAAAAAAAATTGATGAAACCGCATTCTCTGAATATAAATACATATTCTCATGGGTAAAGTATCATAAATTCAAACAGAAAAATATAGTTGAAAGGTGTGGTTATGTCACGACTAGCTTTTTATAGTATCGTGCTTTGAAAAAGTCCTCTCAAGAGATACAATTTATCATTATCTCATTTCCAGGTAATTCGTTTCCACCACCAAAGACTGAAATACACGAGTATTATGCTAAGAGAAATTATATAAAAGTAGACCTGCCTATTTCATTTTATCCATTTACGCAATAAGACAGACTACTGAGTAACTGGAAGGAATCAAAACAATCACTAGCAATTAACTGTATATCATTCGAAAACAAATCGTATCTCTGTTGAAATGCAAATGCGGTGTACACTCCTCAAGAAACGATTACTGAACCACTCGAGAATTCGAAATAACAGTAAAAGACAGTCTTCACTGATGATATTGAAAACAACTACTGTTCGATAGTAGTACTGGCCATTATCCTCTTGTCCAGAAAATCGATTTTCATAAAATCAAAATTATTGAATATTACGGTGTTAGGTATAGTCTTTATCGCATCTCACAACGATACACACATGTGGGTGATTGCCAAGGACAACAGGTTTCTTGAAGAACATCAACCCTACGTGGTTCTGACCTGTAGAAATACAGAGTGGTATATTTAATATTATCCGTTCGTTTTCAATTGTGAAATATTTTTTCCTTTATTTTTTCAATCGACTCTGCCTATTTATCGTACCCCAATATTTTTCCATGAGTTTCTGACTAAGAACGAAAATATTCCGAATATTTTTTGGAGAAAAAGACATTCAAAACTCGAGATAGTTGCTTCATTTTAGTTGGAACAAACATAGCATATTTGAAGTTCTATACAGCGATAAACTTCACCTAGAATTCATTTGCAGCTGAAAGTACCAAACTGGAGTACAGAAACATCTTCAACGTTTTAGAAGCATTCAAGTTTCCCGCTATTTGTCACTGTAGTAAAACATGAAGTATTGACAACAGACTTACATTTTTAATTTTTACAAACTTAGGACTACGGACAAGCATTGAATTGGATTTGAATTTACTGATAGTTATTTAGTATCTTGAAATATGAGACATACTTATTGAACATTTGATCACCAACAATTTGATTTGTATCTGCTCGGATCTATTACTGACAGATACATTTACATAAATCTCACCAAAGATACTGTGCCGAGTCATGAACTTTTCTGTTCTCAACAAAAACAGTGCAGAGTTAGAGGTGATGATTATGACTGCTCTTGTTAAGAATATAATTTTTCATCCATAATCCTATCTTGTACCATTAATGAGACCTATGGTAGGTTGACACAGTGCTGTCTGGTATTGGATCATAGTTTTATAGTTTCAATACTTATGGGCTGTAAATATAGATGGAAACCTATTTCTTATTCGGCGGTCGGTGTCAAAGGTCGGCTTTGCAACGACCGCCTTTGAAACCTCTATCTGTTTTGGATATTCGTGGTTTCAGTTGCTTAAAAACAAGAACGATGAATATTGAGTTATATGATATTGATAAATGAAATGGAACTATAGGACAAGTCAACAAAACGCAGACACGTGTTTCTTTCTACTCAGCCTTAATCAGTATGGTACAGCCTACGGTGTTGCCTATCATGAACACTTGGCTGTACCGTACTTCCACTCAGTAACGCTGAGTGGAAGAAGAAAATAAGTTTAAATGGCTCGGAAAAAAGTTAGACGAAGGCTTTCAATTTCCTTTATTTGTCTATTATTCAACGCCTCTGCCACGTTTCTTTTAGAAAATATGTTCTTTGTGTACCGCGCTAACAGTAGTGACATAAACTTTCTTGATAGCGTCGTAACTCGATGTGAACAAAAACCACCTTGCAAGCGATCTTAAATCATAATCAGACGCATCTTGAGATAGCTGTTTTATTTATGTCTTCGGGTTGTACAGCATTCCAAGTTTAGCAACCTGAAACACGCTTCTCGTTCCAAAAATAGCCACCAGAATAAGAAAAAGTCGATCTGCAACGCAGTGCAATTATCGTTTTTTCTTTGCTGATTTCGCATGCAGGCAGGCATTTCTCCTTCTTAGTGTGTGATTTTGTTATTTATGTTTCAGCCTTCACATTTATTCAGTTTATTCAAGATTATATCGTTCTCTATTCAATCTCATGTAATTCATCCAGTTTAAAGTTCAGAATATAGTTAACAAAAGGTGTGTCTTTTTTCAACTATAATACAATATTGCGCCGTTGAATGTTGTACTTTAATTATTGATATTCTCAGTTATGTGCAATCATTCTGATATTTCCAGGACGTCACGAATCCAGGTGAATTATTCTTCTTGAGAGTTTTGATACAGTGATATAGATATCATTTTTCAGCTGTCATTTTGTTTCTTTCAGATACTAAATTCAATTTATTTTGGATAACGAAAAATTATTACTATCGGCAATGGGAAATAAGAATTGGGAACACCTCTGGTTCATTAATTCTTTTCTTTTGTTTCCTTGTTATTATGAGCAGAAGAGGTCAACGAGAGAAAGTCTTCAAAGTCATAAATTTTCAAATACCAAACGAATACGAAACAATGCCCACATCAAAAACTACTCCAAAATTCTAGAAACATTCTGGAACCATACATTTTACAGGAGGACACTCCTTTTCCAAGCGATACACCTGAATATTTTGAAGACAACGGAAGTCGAATAAGATGTCTTTCCGAAGCCCAGAAATCAAAGTTCCGCTTAATAATTTTAGAAAAAAATTAACCTTTGAATTTTAAATATTTGTTCAACAGCCTGTTTGCTGCTTTATGGATCAACTTGATAACTGATCACCACCCGCGGCCAAAGAATAATAAAGATTTCATTGGAAATGTTGGTAAGTTGATGTTTCAACCAGATGGAGCTTTGGAGTATGCCTTGATTGTGCGTCAATATCTAGAATATTTTATGCAGAACCTGACTAGAAGAAGCAGCACCGAATGACCTAAATAGTCACCAAATTTATCACAATTTTGTTTAATATTTTTTTGCATGTAATCTGTAAATTTTGAGCTATTTAGCTCCTCAGGGAGTAGGCTACCACCATAATTAATTCATTTTTTTTTATTTTGATGACTTATTTATTTTGTGGAAATTCATCTTCAATTAGATATAAGAATAAAATACTTTGTCTAATTTCCACTTACTTAATGTATTGATATTGATACGACCAAGGTAGTGCTAGAACACTTGAGAATGGTGTAAAAACCGAAACCTTGGTCGTATTAATATCAATACATTAAGTAAGTGGAAATTAGAAAAAGTATTTTATTCCTATATCTAATTGATAATGAATTCAGAATGATGGCAAATTGCTTATCGTATTCCACTCATCAAATTCATTCATTTGACACTCATACCAAAGGGAAATGATAACTTTTTTTGTGGAATATTGAACTGAAAATGCTGGTATTTCATTGAACGTGCATTGCCTAGAGAACCAAACTTGTGATATAGGTTGACTAGTTTGGTATTCTGTTTTATGATTTGTCCACACTAACATAAAACAAGTCAAGTTAAATATAAGTTGAATAATAAAATAAATTTGAACACAAAATTATTGATGGGAATGACTTATTTTGAACGCACAAGCTTAAAAAAGGTCCAACAAAAAATTCCCAAAAATGATTGAATTTGGATCTATGAAAAGACTGTCCGATTTGAGAAATCGCAGAGACTTGGATTGGATTCATGGCTAAGAATTTGATACAGAAAATAGTTATTGACAATTCTGAATTGAGATAACAATCAGAAAGTAGTTTTGATGGAGTTTGAATTACGATTTATCTTAAAAAAATGAAAGATTGGTACTAGTAATTCTCAAAAGCAGGTAGATAGAAAGATAGGTAGATAGAGAACATTTAATTATTGTTGTTCAAAATAACGAAAAAACCAAGAATCCAATATATTGTTTTGCTGACGACAGCACACTTGTATCGTCATTCCATTTGGATTCCAGGACATCGTCAGCGTATCTACATCTTCACTGGCAGCAGGAGGTTGTATATCTAAATGAAGATCTAGAAGTGATTTCTAATTGGGGTGTAAGTAATCAGGTTCAATTCAATGCTATAAAAACCCAGGCATCGGTTTTTTTTCATGAAGATAAATGTATCCAAACCGGAGATAATAACATCAGGTCAGAAAATTCTGCTTTCTGCTTCGATAAGTTTGTTGGGGGTTGAAATGGAGACCAAAATGTCTTGGCACAATCATGTCGCTGGAATTGGAAAAGCTGCTTCTCAAAAGCTTGGAATACTGTTCCGAATCAGGAAACTGTTCACACCTCAGCAAATTTTGCTACTTTATAAAGCTCAGATCAGACCTTCTTTGGTGTATTGTTCTCATGTATGGAGCTCCGCTCCTAAGCATACCTTGAAGCTGCTGATTGGAGACGCGAACAACACTTGCAACCTTGAGAATCTGGAATATCGGAGAAAAGTTAAAGATTTGTCTCTCTTCCATAGATACTTTCACGGGAATTGTTAAAGTGATTTGGCACATCCAAAAGCGGTACATATCAGAAATACGCAACGGACTGTGGCTGCTCATCGTTTTGAGGTTCAACTCAATATATCTTGAACCCCACTGTTTAAGAAATCTTCCATTCGGTGAATTGTGTTTATGTGGAATAAATTTCCTGAGGCCTGGAGAATCTCCAGCGATTCAAATCCAATGTGAATCGCTAGTTTCGCACAGGCACCGCTCTTAGAGAGCTTTAAGGATTTTCCTGAAGTACTTGTGTTTTGTCCTTAAAATAAGAAACGTGAAATTATTGAATGAAAAAAAAATATCCATAATGTGGGACGATGTGGAGCATCTTGTATTACTAACCAGGGGACTGCTTCTGAGTCAAACTGAAAACTACCCTGAGAATATTATCAGATGAGTATAAAGATGTTCAACTTCAAATACTGGGGGACTTCTATTCATAAACTTCATATTTCAGTTTGTGAATCATTTGGGTAAGGGGTTATACAAATTTTGTTCAAGAAAAACTGGTCGAAATTCGAAGAAGTAAAATATATCTATTGAATTATTATATTTTTGGTTATGGTCGAGAAAAATATTTGAAAGATTCAGGTATTTTATGAAATATTCTGAACAGTATGGACATCTGCTAAATCGAACATTTCAATAGTTTTGTCATGATTGACTATGACTTTTCGAATTACGAGTACACTGTATTCATAAGAATGTATTCTAAAACATTTCATTGAAGAGATAACGCTTCAACTTGCTTGATCCATCTTACAAATCAGCAGCCGTAGCTAACATATTCCGTTATTTATACTGTTTTTATATTTTTATATTTTTGATTGATTCATTCGATAATGTAAGCATATAAAAAGGACAGTTTTTAACTTCCCTAACCATTTAACCAAGATCAATTGGAACAAAACCTCCATGAACAAGGGTAATTACGTGATTAGTCTGTAATTCTTTCAAACGATGAATATTTCAAACGCTACGACTCATACGAGTAAGCTGATTGTTTTCATTTTATGAATTGCACATTATATAATCATTTACATGTATCTTTTTCAATTGAAAATTTCCATAGATTAACGAGAATTTACATATAATAGTTTTCATAGTAACCCCACTTCTGAACCAGCAGCGTACATCATTCTGCATCAGCTGCTACATCACCTCAATTATCAGTTAATGAATGATACTGGTTGGAAATAATGAAATCGTAAAAAGTTTTTTTTATGGGATTTTGATATTCTCATGGATAATAATTAAAGGATACTGATGTTTGCATGCGTGCGCACTCTACGATGACCTTGGTACTCGGTGGCACGGAAGCTTATAATAGTATGTTTCCGACATTTGAATTGTGGATAATAACAAATTCATATATGAGAACTGAATTTTTCAATCATCAGTGCACATCTACGGAATATTCGAAGAAAGACGATTTAATTGGGATCGTTGATGATTTTATTTATGATCTATAGGTACTAGTCTATATATATATATATATATATATATATATATATATATATATATATATATATATATATATAATCCATACTGATATTGTAAATGTGAAAGTTTGTGAGGATGGATAAATGTATGTTTGTATGTATGTATGTTTGTGGCTCTTTCACGTCTAAACGACTGTACGGATTTAGATGAAACTTTCCATAAATACAGCTCTTACATCAGAATAACATATAGGCTACAATTTACAAAGATTTTGTGTAATTTTGGATATAATATAACGATTAGTTTCAAGTAAGTCGGAAAAATTCTTACTACCTGAGAGCCACCAAGACGTGCGCTGCTTATACCGTTAGAGTTACATGAAGATAATGTACCGTAAGATTGTTTATCTTGAATGGTACTGAATAAAAGTTAACCACATAAGAGGTGGAAAGTCCACCTCTTATGTGGTAGCCACTATATGCACGATACTGAGCCATAAATACAATTCAATTGGATACTTTTTTACAATGCACATTTTAGAATATCTTATAAAAATATCTTTGAACCCGTATTTTTCCTCCTTAGCAGTGGAAATTCCCTTTCTTGATGCCTATTTACGCTATACAAAGAACCTACCTGCATATTTCAATGAATATGTACCCACTTATACAATACTAGCTGCGGGAACTGTGGGAACCTACCCAGGTCATGATCCATCTATGTATCAACTTACATTTGAATCCGTTCATATGTTTAGGCGTTAAAAAGTAAAAAAACGTAAATACATTACATTTCTCCATCCTCACAAACGTTACGCATTTATAATAATATTAGCATAGGATTAATATTAGAGTAGGCTAAGTAAAATTACCAATGTATTTTATTCTAATCCTTTCAGTTTTTTTGCTGATGCTATTCAGTACACCTGAAACTACTGAACCTAGAATATTGAAACATGCAGGTAGGTTCTTTGTATAGTGAAAATGAGCTCAAGAAAGGGAATCAGGAATTTTCATCCGCAAGGGGAGAAATAGGGGTTTAAAGATTGTATTGAATTTCGTCAGCTTCGAAGTTTTCGGTTGATGAAAATATATTGTTACTATTTGTTTAAAATGATCTGTCACGAAACTTAATGTGACATTACCTGCAAATCACTGCATAAAATTATGAGGGTTGCCTTTTACGTTTTTACAAACGACCGTTAGTTTCTTAAATTTGTGATCATCTGTGGAAACATTGGGTTATTCATTCTTGGCCAAGAGACTGTTTCTAATTTTGTTTCGGAATAAATATAGTTTCATAGTACGAAGTGATGGCTCGATCTCATTATAAAGCTTGAAGACATTGTAAGTAAAGCTTCTTCGGAACAAAGAAGTTTTGTAAGGTGAACGCGAGATATGACCAGTATGACGTAAATCAAGGTTATGAATATCTGTCCTAGGTTTCATTTTATTGTAAAGATATGGGGGACACTGTTTATTGATTACTGCATGAGTTGAAATGAGAAAATGAAGTTTTCGACGATCTTGCATTTTTAACCATTTTGCGGATCTTGTGAGATATTGGATCATATTTGCGAATACCGTAGATCAATCTAAGACGTAATTTCTGAATTTTTTCTATACAATTAATATCGTTATGATCTAGGCATGGTCCATACAGAACGTCACAAAAGTTAAAGTGACTCAGGACAAGTGTATCATTTAACTTTTTTTTTCAAGTGATTGTGAAAGAACATGTCTATGAGGGTAAAGCATTTTCAATGAACAATAAGCCTTTTGAAGACAAGAATTAATATGTTTTCTAAATCGACGTTCTGTATCTAAGTGTAAACCTGAATTTCTTGCATCACTTGTAAATAGTAACTCTTCATTTTGAATTTGAATTTCGCATAATGGTTTCAATGTGATATTTGTTTTTTCCAAATATCATTACTTTAGACTTGAGTGCGTTGATTTTCAACTTATGCGCATGTGATACTTCTACTAATTGGTTTATATCTTCAGATATAACTTTTTGAGCCTCAAACCAGTGTTCTGTAGCAAATGAGTGATACAGCTGTGTATCATCAGCATAAAAGTGGACATAAACGTGGACAAGTTGTAATGCTCGAAATGAAATTACTTGTGTATATACTAAATAATACGGGGGTTTGAAAATATAGAAATCACCCGTGAAAGTTATCGTGGAAGGATATTTTACGATTTCAAGACATATTCAACTCGAATAAAATGTACAGAATCGCTCAATATTTTTCAATATCTACTGTTTTATATATATATATATATATATATATATATATATATATATATATATATATATATATATATATATATATATATATATATATATATATAACCCTCTGCAATTTCTTTTTAGTGGTCGACATTTCGGGTGATGACCCAGTCATCACCCGAAGACGATTGTAGATACCAACAATCGAAACGTCGTGAATTAACGCGACTTGGAATCTCTACACCTTTTATTTTTTTATTATTTTCTTTTTTCATTCCTTTAATTTTTATTTATTCAATTATTATATTTTCACTTGTAGGTTATTTAGGTTTATTGTTGCTTAATATAATTGTTATTTTCAACTATTCTTTTTTAATTATTCTTTTTTACTTGTTTCAGGGATTTCACATCATTTTATATAGTAGACAATGGAAGTCCGGACTAGTGAAATTCATCACGAAACATTGTCAATCACCTTCAAACAAATGATGTTGTAATGTTCAGCGGAAGGTAGGTACATGTGTTATTGCTAGTAAAAAATCAAATATGTACTGATGAGACGTTGGAAACGAATGTTCGACCCGAAAATAAACTTTCAGAATAGTAGATTTCCAAATAATTATTTTTTTTCTACATTACGTTATGTAGTATTGGTACCAAGTTATTCTTCAAATTCATGTCCATGATCACATCTTTGTGAAGAGTTTATTCTGAAGTAAATTGCGTTTTTTGTCTCTTCAGAAGATTCTAACATATTCTGTGAGGAGACGAAGAACTGGAAAGCCAAAAAAGTTTCGTTACAAAAATAGAAAATATTGAATTGATTACTCATTACATGTATTTTCCTGATTTATTGCTTGAGAACATTTTCATTCTCCTGGAAGAATAAAAAAAGAGTGCACCAGTGATTTCATTCACCTCAAAAAGCTTTCTAAAACAAGTGTTTGGGATGATACAGAGATGTATCAGTGTTACATGGGAATGTTATGAAAAACAATAAGACAAACTGATTTAATCCTTGTTTTATATGAAAACTTGAAAGCTGAACTTGTTAATAGCAATTCTTAATTGAACAGAAATAGGTTGTGAGTAATTTGTAAATTAATTTTTTGATTGATTCGACCGTTATTTGATGAAGATCCATAAACTACAACCCAAGATTTGATCTTCACAAACTTTATTTTAAAAAATATATTCAAAAAGCTATTGTGATAGCGCAACATGTGATATATTTTTGAAAATAAAGTTGTACAGATCAAATCCGATATATCATCAGCAACTCAATTATAATGGTTAATTATTTTCAGAAAAAGCCTTCAGTGCCTATTTACTGATAGTCTACTGAAGCATTTTCACCATGAAAGTTTCCCAAAACCGCGACACGTGTCAAGCAGAAATGATCATTCTATTGAATAGTGGAACCCGTTTCGCGGTTTTGTAAACCTCCAATGAAGAAAATTTACAGTAAATCATGATATGGATTTTTCTGCCAGTTCCATTCAAGCCCCCCAGTTTATAATTGAGCAGCAAAATAAACAGGTTCCGTTATATACAGGGTGTCTTTTATAGAAATATAGAACTTTGAAATAAAATAAAACAAAGATGTATTTTTAAATTTGACACGAAATTTACTTTATTCCAAAGATGATCTTCTGGCATTATGATTCAAATTTGACTTTGGCATATGAACGCCATGGCTAGCTCGGAAGTAGTCTTATCTGGAGGTGCAATTTTCGATGACTTCTTCCAACAATTGTGTGCGTATATCGGCAATAACCCGGTGACTGTTATCCTCCAAGTGGTTAATCGTTTCGGCGTAGACTAGCGACTTCACATATCCCCACAAAAAATAGTCTGGCGGCGTTAAATCGTACGATCTTCGAGGCCAATTCACGGGTCCGAAACGTGAAATTGTGTGGTTACCTTCAATTAATGAATTGTGGTGATATGTTGCACCGTCTTGTTGAAACCACAGCCCCTGCACATCATGATTGTTCAGTTGATGAACGAAAAAGTCAGTAATCATGGCTCTATAGCGGTCACCATTGACTGTAACGTTCCTAGCAGCATCGGACGGACCAATAATTCCACCAGCCCATAAAGCACACCAACAGTCAGTTTTTCTGGATGTAACAGTGTCTCAACATACATTTGATGAATATCACAGCTACAAATACGACAGTTTTGTTTATTGACGAATTTATTCAAACAAAACTGAGCTTCATCGCTGAACAAATTCGCTTATGAAAATCGGGATCAACAGCAATCTTGTTTTGGGTCTATTCACCGAATCTATTCCTTGCTAGGTTATCGTGAGCCTTCACTTCTTGCTCAAGTTGGATTTTGTGAGCACGCAAACAAATATCTACCCGAAAAATATTTCATAAAGTGGATGGACACGTATCCAATTCCTGTTTACGGTGGCTGATAGACTGATATGGGTCTTCCTCAGCGCTAAAGCAGCAATGACTTGTTTTCCACGCATTGTATGACGTTTCTGTGGACGCGTATTATCATTCAGAGTAAACGTGGTGCGAAAACATTCCATAGTTGATCGAAATAATTGCTCTGATGGACGATTATGTTGACCTCAAAATGGATGTAGTACGCGATACGTACAGAACAGCCTGTTGAAAAAGTGCTGCCAACTTAAAGTTCTATACCTCTATAAAAAACACCCTTTATATGATAGAATCGGCCGATACTTGATGAAAATCAATAACGTATTCAAGAAACACTTTGTTGTGAAATTTCCACTATCGTTATGATCGAAAAATTAGTATACTTTTTTGAATGATTAAAAAAGGTCTATCAACAATTTAGATTGTTGTGAATTTTGTTACTATAACATAGATTAATTTTGAGTATAATTGGGCTAACCTGTTTCGGAAGTGATTTCCGTAGTGCATGGGAAATTGAAGTTTGAAACACGGTGTTTTCATTACCACCATATTTGTCACCATAATATTATCAGATTCCCTTTGAGATTACGAACAGATTGTGTATGCAAATACTAGTAGTGTTATTCTTGTATTAGTTCTGGTCTGAATGAATGTTTTGCCGTTAGGCTACTTTCTATGAAAATCACTGCAGTCCAGTTTGATGAATGGATATTATACCACAGTTCCGTTTTACATAATATGCAAATCCGGCTCTGGCCGATAACTGGAAAAACATCAGTAAGTTGGAAACCGGAGACACGGTATTGATTTCTCGTGTCAGGTTGAAGTAACGTGCCTTGAAATTATCGGTGACAACAAATTCACAAAACTACTGTTTCCATTTATCGAGTATTGTTTGTGGTGTCTGAGAACTTCAAAGGTTACTTGGTTGGTTAACCAGAAAACAATAAAAATCAGAATTCGAATTCATTTCTCTTATATGTATCATCAGTTTTATCCTATTGTATTGAAGTAATCGTGTAACCATTGCGATGAAACTTTTACCTTCATTTTTACTTGTAACAAGTTTCTACATACGAGTGTTTATTGTTCATGGAATATTTGGAAAATCAAATAACCATCTTGAAAATTTTAATGATCAATTTTTTTTTCTAGAAGGACTAATTCTGATATGGAAATCCTACCCGAAACTTCACCCCCCTGCGGTCAGCAACTACCCCTCCATTTTTTTCAAAGGCATGGGGGGGTCGAGTGATACATCATTTGAAAGGTCTTTTCTCCCTCTATTACTTCCTTGATTTTTTTCGAAATCGGTTCATTTGTTATTGAGATATTGAATGTTGAACGTTTCATTTATGAAAAAACAGAAAATTCGCTGTCGCATATTTTATTGAGAAAATCAACGAAAGTAATATCAATGGCAACACAATCAACGGATGAAGTGTTCAAAAAAATGACCTCCATCTAGTTCCATACAATAATACAGTCTACTTTCGAAAGCGTTCCTTACATTATTGAAGATGTCCGGAGTCAGAAATCGGCATTCCCGAACAATTTTCTGTCGCAGGTCTTCCAGATTTGTAGAATTTACTTAATCAGTAGCAAACGTTTTGCTACTGATTGTTGTTGGTTTTTTCTGCACTGGTAGTTTTTGTTGAATCTAGTTGTTTCAGAACAAAAAGTAGATAGTTGGCCCCTGTCACTTCTTCACGAATTATTATTCAGTCATTCTTGTTCACTGTATTCCAACATGGTTTATTTTACTGAAGAATAGAAATTGTTGCAACCTATTATCGAAATAATGAATGTGCTGAAGCTACTGTAAGAATTTATAATACGAATCATCCAGACCACAACGTAAGCCATCAATACATCGATAAGTTAATGGATACATTTCGAACTTCAGGTTCTATTCACAACAGAAAACATGAAGTATCCAGCCCCGTCAGAATTGACGTAGCTGAAGTTGCAGTTTTAGGACATCAACAAATGGATAATCGACAATCTATCAGACAGGTAGCTAGAGTATCTGGTGTATCTGGTGTTTTTCGGATTTTGAAAAGAAAAATTCCATCCTTTCTAAATAAGGCTAGTTCAGGAATTGAACGAAGATGATCCTGATCGTCGACTTCAGTTTTGTGAGGATTTCAGTGAAAAATTGACCAATAAACCAAATCTATTATGCAATACATCACGAAAGTTCATTCATGTTGAATGGTAAAGTGAATAGACATAATTGTCGTTACTGTAGCGATGTGAATCCTCATTTGGTGATGAAAACACATTCACGAACTCCACAAAAATTTAATGTCTCGGCTGGCATTCTTGGTAATCATATTATTGGACCATTCTTCATTGAAGGTAATCTCAATGGAGACACGTACCCAAATACATTACAAGACTGTGTAGATCCTATGATTACACAAATTTCAGAAAATGATGACAATTTAGTAGATAATGGAATAACAGGATGGTGCACCCCACATTTTGATGTTCGGGTGAGATAGTTTTTGGACGAAAGTTTTCCAATGCGTTGGATCGGTAGTCCAGTGGAGTGGCCAGCTAGATCACCTGATCTCACACCGATGGACTCCTTTCTGCGGGGAAATCTGAAGTGTACTCTACTATGCCTACAAATCTAGAAGACCTGCGACATATCATTGTTCGGAAATGCCAATTGCTGACTCCGGACATCTTGAATAATGTACGGAACGCTTTCGAGAGTAGACTGTATTATTCTATGGCACTAGGTGGCGGTCATTTTGTTTCTACTGACATTATTTGTTGATTTTCTCATTACAATGAACGACAACAAATTCTCTGTTTTTTCTTAAATGAAAAATTCAACATTTAATATCTCAATAACGAATGAACCATTTTCGAAAACAATCACAGACAGAAGTAGTAGAGGGAAAAAGTCCTTTCAAATAATGTATCAACCGACCTCCCATGCCATTGAAAAATTGGGGGGGGGGGGGGGTTCGTTGCTGACCGCAGGAGGATGAAGTTTCGGGTATGTGTTCCATATTACGCACACCGACTTTTATCCTATATTAATAAAAATAATTTAATATCAGAAAACCAACATGGATTTCTAAATTAGAAATCAACAACCACAGCACTATATTCCTACTATCACAAACTAGTGTGATCTCAGCAGGGCATTTGACTGTGTAAATCACAGAATTCTTTTGGATAAACTCTATCACTGTGTTGTGAGGTGTACACACCTCTGGATTGGATACGGTAATATCTTTGTGAAAGATGGCAGTATGTCCCAATTAAAAAGGAGTCATCTGGGTACTAGAAAAACGACTTGGGTGTCCCACAAGGGTCAGTACTTGGTCCTCTTCTATTCATAATTTACATCAAGGACACAGATAAGCTCCATGTGCCAGCATCCTTCACTATGTACGCAGATGACACCTCACTTATAATTTACAATACCCGAGAAAGTTCTATAACGGAAAACTGTGAGGAAACTTTATCCGCAGTTAATAATTGGTTCTCGGCAAATCGTCCTTTTCTGAATATTGATAAAACAAAATGCCTATGATCTCCACTAATGTCACAAGAACGAAATTTCTGGGATTAAATGTTGATAACCATCTCTTGTTTCTTAGCTCCACACAGTTGCCTTTCAATTTAGGAATATAAAAGGAATTCTGAATCCTGATCAGTTGTTGCAGCTCTATTATGCACAGGTAGAAAGTAGACTACGATATGGCTTGACCTTCTGAGCAACATCAACTTCATCGTCTTGTGTTTTTTATAGCACAAAGACGTATTATATGTCCGTGAACACGTCCGTTTCTGACTTACAGGAGGGTTCAAGTTTTCGTTGGAACCCCTGTATATTGTAAGTAGGTATAATGGCAGAAGATTCCAAATATCGGATACTCTGAAAACTGAGTAGATTAGTCGAATGGCAGACTAATGGTGCCTGTTACGAAGGTTACCTAACAACACACACTTCAAACATGTTAAACTAAACAATAAATAACCTATAGTTGATCACTTTCCATTTAGTTATCGGAATACCAAATCGATATGTAAATTTTACATGATATTAGTAGAAGACATCAAGTTTCATTCCACGCTTCAATAGCACAGTGAAAATTTTGATAAATCCGTTATTAACTACATGACAGTATGAACATTTCAAAATAGATTATTTATAATAATATTTATAATTAAAATAACCAAAAAACATATCACACCTGTCTGCGGTTTTTGCAAAACTATTCCTCCAAACATTATTTACAAAAATTATCAAATTAGAATGTTGAATCATGAAGAGGGATATGATATGGGTTGTGTTCTATACATTTTTTTGAATGGATTTGAAAATTGTTCTTTGAATATCCATGAAAACTTTATCGAAATCACCCAAATTCACCCCCAAATTCAATAACATATTAAAAAAACTCAATTATTGTTTAGAAACAGGCAACTAATGTGAAAAGTATGACTAGATTTTTTTTATTTGACTTTCAAAAATTTTTTAAAAAAAAATTTATCAATAAAATATCTGAGTTTCATAAATTTTGAACGATTACAAATTGCAGTTTGCAATTCAATCGATTACTCCTATTTGAATATTTCTGTTCCGAAAGGTATATTTTCTGCAGTTCTCAATTTGAATAGTCTCATTTCAAATAGTCATTAACTTATAGTTTCTTCACCATGATGTCTAGAGATTTTTTATTTTGAGGTATATTTTGAAATGAAATGAATATCAACTTGAAAAAAATCATATGAATTGGAAATTCATTCAAACAATTTTATAATTAGTCAATTCATATTCAATTTTCTCTGTATTTCCATTATATGAGTAAAAAATACATGGATTTACAAAGTTTTGAAAGAGTTTGAGAGGTTTGTTGGAAAAATAGGTGGCGAAAACTAACAAATATTTTCAAGAAGCATTTTCTTGCAAATTGTAGAATTTTGAGAAAAGTTTTACAAATGTTTTGTAGTGCTGTGTTTGATTTTATTGAATGAAAGAAATTTTGTAAATATTTTTACATTGCCATATTTATAAACGACATGTGGAATCTATAATGACTTTACTGTATTTGTGATTTGTTTGAGATATCAATTGATGATGATTCTGAATGTCTGAAAAACGTATTCGGATTTCTGGGAAATCTTAGCTTGATTCATTTTTTTAAATTCTACTTTCCACAAAATAATCTTGACAAAGCACAGACTCAACAATATTACTAGCATTATATTATTGAATTCAAAAAACACCAAATTCAAAATATCTCTTCTTTTTTACTTCACAGATAACTGAAATATTTCCAAACTATTTCTCAAAGCTATAGAGATAAAACTGAAGCCTAACTTCAGAAATATTTTCCATCCTACTTTTCAGAATGCTCAAAATAATAATAATAATAGCGTTTATTGCCCAACAGTTTCCCATTTACAGAGCAAAACTAACATACTTGAAGGATTAATACTATTTGATATAAGATCAATACTATAAGATATAAAAAAAACATAAATGACTTATAGGTACGCACGAGACTTATTTTTAATTTCATAAATACTGCAACAAAAAATATCGATGTTAGTAGAGAGCTTGTTCGCATTACGACACATCAGATTGATTGGTGATTTCAACATCAAGCTAGTTTGTGCCCTTTTGCATAAAAAAGTATTGATGTGCCTAGAAGATATTCTTGGGAACAAAGATATCAATTTCTGATAATAGTACAGGACAATCCAATTTGCCATTCAATAGCTTATATAGAAATAAAACAGATGCCTGATTTCTTCTTTTTCTAAGGCTACACAGTCAAATCTGCATAGCAGATCAGGGTAATCACAGTTGCTTGGAGGATAAGTTCCGGTCATTCTAAAAATAAGAAATTTAAAAAAATACTTTTGGACTCTATCAATTGCTGATGTGTATTGATGGTATATGGGATTCCATATACTGGCCTCACCAGACGGACGAATACAGAGAGGTCAAGGTTAGCATGTTATGAAAATTTTTGCAGTTCCTTATTATAAAACCGTATGCGCGGTAAGCTGAATTTATAATATGATTAATATGGTAGTTGAAAGTTAGTTGATGATCAACAAAATAGATTCCTAGATCCTTAATATTCTCAGCTCTTTCCAATATAATGTTGTCGATGTGGTAAGGAAATTCTAGTGTATTAAGTTTTCTACTGAATGTAATAATTTTACATTTAGATATATTCAAATGGAGGCGATTCTTGAGACACCAATTTTGTAAAAGATCAATCTCCTTTTGCTAAACTGTTTTTAGATGTATACAGTTTCAAATCATCTGCAAACATTAATTTATTGCAAATTATTGAGTTGCACAGATCATTAATAAATAGTAAAAACAATAAGGGACCAATATTGGATCCTTGCGGGACTCATTTGGTTGCTAAATACACATCTGAAGAAAAGCCGTGATAATATACGTATTGATTACGTCTGCTAAGGTATGATGCAAAAAAATTTACAAATTAGTAACTTATGGCTGACCCTATCGAATGCTTTAGAGAAGTCCGTGTACACCACATCTACTTGCCCTTAATGAATCATTGCAAGTTCACTAATAGGTATGAAAATAAATACTGAAAATCTGAGGCTTGAAGCCTATGGCATTCATATTATTGCATTATAATATTTGCGAATAGTAATATGGTTCGATTGAACGTTTTAAAAATATTAATTTCAATCAACATTAATAACGAAATAAAAAATTGAAACTGGTTTATTTTGAGGAGAGATTAATTATCGGAAAGGGAAATTTTGGGTTTCTACTCCCTCTATTTTTATTCAAAAAATATGGGAATCTTCCAAAGAGTGAAAGAAATCAATAAATTCCAAAATGAACCATTTACAAATATGTGTAGATCATACAAAGAAGCAACTTTCAGACACAAACTGGAAGATGGGGTTAAAACATTTCTTTCCGAAATAGAAAATAAAATGATCAACTGCATTTTTTCAAACCTGGATATATATTAGACAAAATTATAATAAGCGGGCATTAGTTTCAAGAAGAATAACTCTAAAGAAATTTTGGGAATCATGATTAATAATGTCTTTTTTGCTTCTCGATATATTTCACTTCATGGAGGACTATCAGAATTATTGAGCTAACTGTTTGTTTTTTCCAATTATAGAAAATATCATCAAGTGATGATAGTCTGAATAGAGTAGAACGGAAAAGGATCTTACGATCTATAGATTATTTCCCCAATTAACAGCCAACTAACTCAATAGTAATTTAGTACTTTCAAAGTCACTTTACTTGCTACTTACGAATAGTCCAAGACAATTTCTGCTATAACTTCAGATTCTGCTGTAACGGTTACTCGATCTTTATTTATTCTGAAAAGTCTGAACAGATTGCGGAGATGCGTTTTTCAATTGTAAAAAGTCAGTAACTACTTCCTTTTTTATTATAAAATAGAAGAATATTGAAGATATCGTACTTTTTGTTTTGATATCATCGTTTGTCCGTTTTTAACAGAAATCATATTTTTTCAATCAGACATTTATTTCTAGTACAAATACCCAATCTACATTTTTACTGAGGTAAAATATAACTACTTATGAAAAATTTGTTGTCGAGTTGAATTTGATCAGAAAAAAGATTAGTACGTTGTCTTCCACAATTTTGAGGTTTTCATGATCTATATGTTTTCATCTATATCGATTGCCCAAGACAGTAGTTGTGAATGGCCGCAAGCTTATTGTAACGCTACGATAATTGTCTCCGATGGAGATAGAATATGTGAAGTATTCAGAGATGAACACTATTAATAAATTGATGGATGTAGTCGTTACTACACGGTAGGAAATCATAATGAAGAAAAGAGTTCAATGTATAAGTTTGAAAATGTTCTTATAGGACGAAACTGCAGTAACGTTAGTTACAAATAAAAGTGCTGAAAAACATAGAAAGTTTTCAATTATTTTTTCTTCATGAAGGCTATTGTTTGAGTATAGTTGAATATGCAAATAACATAAATATGCATTGAATATAGTTCATCATCATTATAACTAGTGTCAATCTGAAATTTTGTATCGGTTGCATTTACAAAATATTAATCTCCTTTTTGTGAAACTGTTAGTTGAATCAAAAAGCATGGTATCCCTTTTCCACTGCTTCATTTTATCATAGCTTTGACAGTTTGTGGGATATTATAATGTCAATATATGACATTTAATTTTTTGATGACTTCCACAGCTTTTTGAAAAGTAGAGGTGGGACCTCTGACGTACAATGAATCCAAAACAAGCACTTCTCCCGAAAAACTAACTTGGTTGGTGAAATGTGCGTCGAGGAGAGAGTTGCAGTTCTGCTTTTTGGATGATGTTCTTGTTTTGGGCTCACACATCTACCTTAAACTTTATAAAACGCAATGGGACCCGCACCGACTGAATATTATGATGAAGAGTAATGGTTTTGAATAAAAAAAAGAATAAAGAAGACCAATGAAAATTTGAGCAGCGACAATTTTATCAGTAGATTGGCGTGTGCATCGCCAGTATTTCTGGACTACGCCTTCACGTTTGATAAAATAACAGTTTGTCATCATCACTCCAGATTCTTATCACAAGAACTCTACTCCAAACGACAAATAATTTACCATAGGATTGACCATGACCCAGTAGAAGCTTCTGACCGACATCCTCCGTTGTTTCGGAGCCAGGGAAGCCGGGAGGGCTAGCGAAAACCTTCTGTTTGCTTGGGGGTCCATTTCGTATTCCGTCTGTAAAAAATTTCACACAAATATCATTAATCACAGACCGTCACTTTTGCACGTTAACTCGGTCAAATTGGCCATTTGGATCGCGATTGGAATGCACCGCACGAAGTTCCTTCACTATTGGAGTTTTGAGCGCACTGACTTTTTACTTACTTGCGTAATGTGTAGAGGAATGATTTCATGCTAAGTTTAACAGCCTTGAGAAGGTATAACCTGCATATTACGATTATATCGACAATTGTTGTTTAAAATAACAGGAAACACATTAAACGAGGTGGTAAACTGAGGAAAAACCATTTTTACGTTCGACTGAGATGAAATATTTTCTACAGAAGAATTCTGAAGTAACTTTCGATGGTTAAGAAAATTTGTATCACAGCATAAAAACAATGTGATGCATAGCATGATAACAATGACGTCAGTTCTTACAATTCATCTTTTGTATTTTTATATCGCATTGGATATATGTCGAGATCAGCATGAGGGATATCTTCGTGTTTTTTCTGTAATTCATTAAATTGTTCCTACAAAAGCATTAATACCATTTTTTCTGATTGATTCGGCCGTTTGATCTCCACAAACTTCTTCAAATAACTATTGAAGAAGCTACTGTGTTAGCGAAACATGTCATATATTTTTGAAAATGAAATTTGTGGAGATCAAATCGTAAGGTGTAGTTTATGAAAAAAGTATTAATACCATTTAGGAATGAAAAATCCATTACAGTGATTGGGCAAACTGGGGCCTCAATCCACCCGTAAAATCATCATCATTATCTATCATTAACAGCTTACTATTGCAGAAATGAAATGATACTATTTTCAGTGCTTCAGTGAAGCTTGAAAAATTGGTAATTGCGAGCAAAACAAAGTCAGTTACGTCATGAGCTGGTCATTTGCCTTAAAGAAAAAGACCCAAGAACACCAAATAGATAATTATGCGAATATACTCCAGGCCACCACCATTATAATGAATTGTTCTTCCGAAGTTGATAACAATGGTGCAATAATATTATTACGAACATTAATATTCATAATGCATAAGTAGAAACTAATAATTTAGGACTCAAATCAGTCTATATTGTATAATCACTTGATGGTCTAGTGATTTGAGAACGATTATTCGCGAATGGTTCCTGCAAATATCAGTATAAAATTTGAACAAAATGAAACGACGGAATCTATTCAAATCAAATACGTTTGTATTGAATGTTTTATACTCAAGGACGGATCCTGCTTTGGCGCCAGGGGGGTTATATAGTCGTGGTCAAGTCAGAAGAACCTATAATTTGATAATGATAGATACAACTAAAAAGTAGGTATTTTGATAATAAATGTAAGTACTGTACTTAAAGATATAAGCCTACATTTGAATAACAAAATCAGGTGTAAAGTGTGACGTGACATAAAGGTGGCGGTTGCGCGGTAAAATTCAAATTTTCGATGCGTTCGTTCCCGAATAATGCGTTTGCCATCAAACAAAGTATTATATTAAATTAATTAAATATTGAAAGTAATTGAATAAAAGCATTATGTTTAACAATTATAATTAGTGGTCCACCTATGTCCTGGACCCAGCCCAAGGGGGGATCATGACCCACATTACACCCCCTTGGATCCGCCCTTGTTTGTACTAGGCAACTCCTGATAAGTTTGTATGAAGTGAGTTACTGTAAAATACACCAAATTCTTCTTTGACCATGCTCTCAACACTTTTTCGAATTTTCCAAGAAACCAACTCTTCCAAGAGAATTTATACAACAATAAACTGCGGCCTGGTGTTACCGTGGGTGGTTTGCTCGACACACTCAATCGATCGCTGTATGAACCAGTGGTTCAAGCTGCGAGGACAGACAATCGATTTTCACTATATATCGTCCAACCCGTGTTAGGAATCACACGTAAAAAAGGTGGGACCTCGTTAGTCCTCAGCTCACACAAATTTCGACTTTGTACAATAGTCGATCGTAGGAGAGCGACAGCTGGTTAACCGAAAACAAGATTTCAACAGATTTTTTAACAGATCATCATCAGGGATACTACAATACGGTGAAAGAAATGTTTAGATCCATAAAGAGAGATCAGTCAAAACAACTTATAGTGTATGTCAGGTTAAACAGCAGGTATAACATCAGGACGTTAACGAAAAACAATATTTCACATACTAAAATGATAGTCAATTTAAAAAAAACCTGTTGTTTCTTGATGGGGAAAATCGCCGACCATGGAGAAATATCAAAATTGCAGTTGACAGTTGATTCATTCGTATATGTGCAGTACCAGCCGATGACAATGCTTAAGTGAACCTGAGCAAAACTATTCTCCCAAGGTTGAAAGAATAATTTTGAAAGAATAGCAAAAAAAATCAATCTTAAATTCATCAAGGTTTTTATGTCACCTTCAAATTTGAAATGGTAATCAACAAGCAAATGTCAGCAATGACAGTTGTGAACACGACTAGTATTACAAGACGCTCAACAACTTAATATGTGTAGCTTTCACAACAAGAAGATAAACAGATTTTTTCTACACCCGTACTCTAACAATACACTTATATGACCATAATCCGTTTCATAATTATATCCATTATGATACAGATTTTTCATAACGATACAGATTATCAACCAATAGAAACCCATAATTTTTCAATCAAGAATCCTGTTCCTTTGTTTGTCCTAGATTCTAACCTAAGTAACTAATTGCTTTATTTGTCAAAATCAGTTTTCATATTACCTACCTATATTATCAAAAAGTCTGAAAACAGCGATATAGAAGGAATACCATCGACTCCAATATTTTTAAAAGATCAGATTAATTACAGTTGTTATATTCAATATAAATATAATTAGAATCTTTATAGTTTTCATATATCCATGATAATACCATTAAGTTTGTGTTTTTTTGAAAAAATATGAGTTAATTACTGTAAATGTGTTCAATACAAATATAATATTTATAGTTTTTCATTATTTATCGGGTTTAGAAAAAATAGCGTATGCAACTATCATGTAATGGTTATTAATACACTCGCATGTACCATACAAAACTCGCCTTCGGCTCGTTTTGTATCCCGGTTAATGCTCGTGTCTTAATAACCATCATTACATGATCGTTGCATAATATACTAATATCATCTTTTAAATGAATATACGACATTCATATCATTTTTATCGACTTGATCTGTATTATGAACGTAGTATCCCTCCTCTCCTTTCTAGAATATGCACCAATATTACAACTAACATTTGAAGTTAGTTATATCTCTATGAGATTTTTCGGAAGCCACAATTCCCAAAACGTCATTAATTTTGTGTTGAAACTTTTTAACCGTAATACGACACCCTTTCGTCTTATGAAAGTGGTAAATAATTAATTCCTCTGATATTGGAATACTCATACCCGGGAATATCAGTTACTGATGCTTTTGTAGGTCGCTTCTTTCTTGGGGTGGAAAATTTTACTTCTCCGTTATTTGCAGAAATCAATTGCTACCCTTCATTAATCACTCTTTCAATGGTTCTTATTGAAATACCTAATACAAAATAAAGATTTGTGTTGAAATAGTTATTTTTAAATTTATTTAATGTTACCTGTAACGAGAGATGTTTCATTTTTCACATTTGATAACGTATCCGACTCACATTTAACACTTTGAAAATAATTGAACACTTTAAAAATTATTTCACGTGACTGGTTTTTTTCAGAAATACCACAAATTATTCAGATAATGCCAAACGCCAACAGCACTAGAGGACAAGTAACGATACGCCTCTGTACAGAGCATTTGTATGTCTTGTAAGAACTGTAGTGGGGGTTATATTGAAAATTAGTTTGTGCGCATGGGGGCGGGCTCGCCATCACGTTTGGCGCTTGCTGTACACATCTTTGTAAATAGTTTATTTTGAAATTATTCGATTTCGTCCCTTATTTATAAGGTTGTCACTTTTTTTATGAAGATGGAGAAGAAGAAAGCCAAAACCTTTCATAATAACAAAAAATTTGCTGATTAAAATTTCAATTTGAAAATTATAAACAATGAAAATCCTTTTCCAATTGAGACTCCGCGCATTTATAGAATATATTAATGTAGTTCAGGGGGTGTAGTGTAAATGCCAAAGTGACTGAATTAATTTTTTATTTAGGAATGATTATATAATTTTGGCCTTCAACAGAAATTTCTGCTGAGCAATGGTAGATTTCCAGAAAAATTTATCTAGTGGTAGAATTTTCAATAATTCCACTTCACTTTACAATAATATCGAAATACAAAAAAAATATCATTCATCTTTGAGGCTAGGGTACTGTGAAATTTTGATATTGCTCTCATTCTGCCTATTTTTAGGCAGAATGAGAGAATGCCTGTTTTGTTTTGATTACGGTTTGAATTTAGGAACACTTCTTCATTTGCGGTGATGGAAATTCTGAGTGAAAACTATATCGGATATGTTTGAGGTCGACGACAGGAAATTACAAATAAACAATAAAAAAAACTTTCATGATAATGATCGACTGATTTTTCACAGCTGAGACCACTAAGAATCGTTCTGCGAAATAATAAACCACAGGATTCTTCGCCGGAATGTTATCTTCTGAATATTAATGTTATTTGAATTGTACTCAATAAAACAAATGCATTCAACTATACAGGGTGAATCTCCAGGAATTACATCCATCGATTGTGAAAAAACTATATTCAGAAGGAATCTGAAAGTTGATAGGGACAACCTGGCTAAAATATTTTCAAAATGGTGACACTTTCGGTTATACCGAAAATAACTATCAACTACTTTATCTTAAATGAATCACCCTATATATTATTACATTTTTGGGTTTTACATCAGAATCAAAATACTTTTTGTGTTCAATGTTCTATATCTAAGTCTAACCGTTTTTGACATATTTAAGTTTTTATGTCAAAAATGATGTTTACAGACCCTACAATAATTACAAATTTTTTCCTATATGAAAACCTTTATCATTATGTTTTGATCGGGTTTCTTGTAGAGGAGAATCAAATTTATACCATACATGGTACATTTTACAATACAGTGAATAACGTCTTTTTAATCATGTTTATAAATAAAATGTACCATACATGGATCCATTTTTCTCAAAAAGCTCTTATTTTTGTAGGAAAATATCAAATCATGCATTGATCCATTTCAACAAATTTCAAGCTACTACGTGACGAGATTTGATCACAATTATTTTCTTCATTTCATTTACAAACGCCGTGATTTTTGTCGCAACGCGACTAACGACTAAAACCACGTGCATAAAAGAGGCCTAATAATTGAGAGAGGATATTATGTTTAATCGTGGAAGTTTTATAAAGACCTAAATATAATAATTCCAAGATTTATGTTTGGGCCAGAAAAATATTAGACAGAGGAACACATGAACATGTCAGGTGTGTTATATTTCATTGAATCGAATGGCGAATATTTTTGGTTGAACTACACTTACGACTGATTTTTAATCCTTAGCATTCAGTAAATCTTTCAGGCAACCGAAATTCCTGGCGACCTGAAGTAAGTAACGTATAAAAATAAGATCTAGATTGTAATGATTTTAAAAAAATTATCTTCCTCTCACAGTAGTATTTAGCTACAAGGTAGAATATTAAGGATTTCCAGATGGAAATAAATGAGCACTCTTTGTTTTGCATAATTGCATAGGATATTTATGAATAAATCACAACAGGAAAACGTAGATGAGGAAAACTAAGTTACCTATTTGAATATCCAACTATGAATGACACTCGTATCGATAAACGAATCTGTAACCTTTCATGCTTGCATAGTTCATATCAAATAGTGTTGCGATCTGATATAGCAGATAATTAGTGACCGGAACTATAAAAATCAAGGCATGTGTTATAATTACTTTTCCCACATGCCTACGTAAACACATGGTTATTCCGAATCAGGTAATATTTACTAGACAGGTCAATAATGCAAAAACAACTTGGAAAGTTAACGGCTCAGACAAGGATGCTCAAATCTAACATGACGTTTTATATTAGTTGCCAGCGACATTACTAATATTATCATATACATGGGGTGATCAAAAAGCAGGTGTGATGTGAAAGCAATACTACGTTTCACAAAATTTCTTCGATAAACTTCTAAATGATCAGATTTCTGTAAAGTCTCATAATTTCATAATTTTTTCTCATTTTCCTGAACATATTTCGAATTCTGACAATAAAATGGCATAACGTCTTCTGTTGATGAATGATTTAATCCCGATAACGCGAGTTTCTTCTGTTCAGCAAATTGCAACCGGCTTTTTCTTATTAACACAGGTTTCGAATAATTTTTGATTTCTCCTGTGTATCAACTGAACATGTTATTCATTATTGATCTTGACGTTCCAATTGTTTCTTGATTTATTTTCGGCGATGTGAGGCTCGCCATATTCATGAGATTATGATTGCTACATATAGAGCTTTTATCTAATCAGAATTTAAATAGTGGTTCGACACTCACTTGATATCATCTATTGAGCAAAAAACTCTATACATACACCAGGACTATGACAAAGAAAAAGAGGAAGAATGAAAAAAGAATTTTTGTTGGATTCATTCTGTTCCAGAGATTATAGTTATTCATTTCGAAAAGAACCTGACATTCTTACTTTGAAGACACTGTTCATGGAACCGACAGAAAAATCAAGCCCCTTAATCAAAGAGATAAACATAATGCTGCAAATTATATTTTGAATTATTTAAGAACTTTACTTCGTCGTTCGCCCCGAAAAATGATCAGGTTGCGTAATAACATATCGTAAGGCTTGTGAACTGTAAAATATTAGGTTAGGTTAGGTCCAAAGTGAGTGGGTCTATTCGACCCTCCACCGCAACCCGCAAGGGTTCATTGTGGCTGACATCTATTCACACTCGACCAAATAAACCCAGCTTCTTAAAATATATAACCGACTTCATTTTGAAATCTGACAAAACTAGCATTTTTAATAAGTTCAATCCTTCTGACATATGTAAAATAAAAAGTAGTGTCAAGAACATCAAGTTCGATAAGTAATTGAAATTAATTCAAATATAATGTTGGAGAGGAGACTTGAGCCATAGTCATGTCATTTTCATGGAATTATCACGTATTTCATGATTGTTCTCCATCTATCACGTTTATGGTAAAACTTAACCACAAAATACATGTTTATTATTGACGCGAATCGGCTTCTATTTGTCTAAAAAAATTGATGGGAGAATGAGTAACGAATATGAATGAATAGAACGGCATTAATTGATACGCGATGATCTTTGGATAGTACCTACTATAGTAAAATTGTTCTGATTTTGTTGAAAAGAGAATATAGATAAGACTGTGCCTCCCGTGTTTTTTTCATATTTGGCATATATGCGTTTGTTAGGCATGTGTTATAATTACTTTTCCCACATGCCTACGTAAACACATGGTTATTCCGAATCAGTTATATTAGTTGCCAGCGACCTTATTAATATTATTATATACATGGGGTGATCAAAGAGCAGGTGTGATGTGAAAACAATACTACATTCCACAAAATTTCTTCGATAAACTTCTAAATGATCAGATTTCTGTAAAGTCTCATAATTTTTTCTCATTTTCCAGAACCTGTTTCGAATTCTGACTATAAAATGGTATAATGACTTCTGTTGATGAATGATTTAATCCCGATAACGCGAGTTTCTTCTGTTCAGCAAATTGCAACCGGCTTTTTCTTATTAACACATGTTTCGAATAATTTTTGATTTCTCCTGTGTATCAACTGAACATGTTATTCATTATTGATCTTGACGTTTCAATGATTTCTTGATTTATTTTCGGCGATGTGAGGCTCGCCATATCCACGAGATTATGATTGTTACATATAGAGAAACATCTTTATGTTTTAGACGTGCTGTCTCATAATCTGACGATTATCTAGAGGGATTTGCTTAATCTGACAAAAACAATATTTTTTTAATTTTTTTTTTAGTTAATTGAGCTTAATTAATTGAAAAGCTCAGGAAATACCATGCAAATAAATAAGTGTATGTTTTTTAAGTAGAATACTTGTATTTATAAGAAAATTATTTTTAAAAAATGCGCAAAAAAGTTTAATTTTTTATAATAAATTTATTAATTAATGAAGAAAAGAGAAATGAAACTTTCTATGTTTTTTACCATTTTTATTTATAACTAACGTTACTGCAGTTTCGTCCTATAAGGACATAAGGACGCTAAAAATGTCCTGGTGAATGCGATTTCAAGAAGTAATACTTTGTAACCGCTTTATTTCTATTTCATTAAGATGGTGTATACTGTATTTCAGGTATTATCAAAAAGTACAGGAAATTGAAACTTTCTATATTTTCCACCACTTTTATTTGTAACTAACGTTACTGCAGTTTCGTCCTAAAAGAACATTTTCAAACTTATACATTAAAGAGTTTAATGTATGAGTTTGAAAAGTTTCTTATAGGACGAAACTGCAGTAACGTTAGTTACAAATAAAAGTGGTAAAAAACATAGAAAGTTTCGATTATCTTTTCTTCATTATGATTTCCTACCACGTAGTAATGGATACATCCATCGGTTTATTAAAAAGTACATTTTCAGAAAATTCAATGTACATTGGCTTTTTAGGATACAAAGTTCGGTATTCAAAACTTGACAAAAAAAATCATCTGTAGTTTTATTACGTCGTTTTGTCCGTTTAAAAGTGACGGTTTTTTTAGCTCCATTATACTGTTGTATACACTGTTTGATTGAGAATTGTGTCCATTGATGCTGTTATTTTTTTCTAAATTTTAATTTTTTTTTCTCTTTTCAACTTATTACTATAATGTCACGTTTCTGTTCTGTTCTGTCTGTTCTTCTTTACTTCTGAGAAACCAAAACGAGCCTCATTTGGATCGGATCATCACGTGTGATGAAAAGTGTATATTGTCTACGACAACAGAAGACCATCAGGTTTTTGGTTGGACACCGATGAGTCACCCAGGCATATTTCAAAGGCAAAAACCCACCAAAAAAAAGACCACAATTACTGTATGGTATGGCGTTGATGTTATGTCTCACCCTCCATACTGCCTAGACCTCTCGCCAACAGACTACCATCTTTTCAAGCACTTCGATAACTTTCCCACCGGTAGAACCTCTATCAATCAGGACCAGGCATAAAAGGCCTTCGTCGACTTCATTGAATCCCGAGCACATAATCTTGTGCTGGCATATAAAAACGGACAGAACTTTTGAAACATCCTAATTGACGAATAATATTCCGAAATGGAAACTTTTCCATTTCTTTGTTTTTATTTTTTGGCAGATTGTAAAACTAATATCGCGTTACTCCGGTACCATACGTAGCAGCTGACGTCATCGACTATATATTTCATTATAATGGTAAATCACTCAAACCTCTTGAATGTTTCGAATATTTAATGAAGAACTAGGAACCAATTATTCTGTACGATAAATATATCGATTACTTTTAGAGGCTCATTAGGATACCAGATAAGTAGGTATTTGAAAACATTTTTCGAACGACCGGTTCAAGAAATGATTATTGTGATACATTAGAAACTAGAACAAATGAAGATTTTGCCAGCTCACATTTACAATTCTTAACGCTTCTGGTATTTAGGAAAGTAGATAACTGCGACTTTAGTACTTTTATTTTGATGATTATACGTCAGGTATTTCCTCACCGGCCTTGATGAGTGCATTTTTGTTCAACGTAAACGTAGCTTCTTCCAAAATCACCGGGAGAAAAAATGCTATAAATGACCTACTCAAAGATATACCATGACTTGCAGATTCTCATCTGCAGGAAAGGGAAATACTATTTCTTCATGTTATGCCTTGCTCATCTGGTTTTTCCTTTGTCTCACTTTTGTGTATGTTTTGCTATATATTTTACCTTATTCAAGCTAAATAGATTATTAATATTTACTTTGAAATTTATAGCCTTCGTTTTTTTTCCCTAGTTTTACAAAGATTCATGAATTACTCACTTATCAATGTATACTAGGTAATTATTTTTATATTTCTATGTAATACATGTTATCCCCTAGATTAAGTAGTAAACCAGCCTCGGCTGAACTTCGCTTTTTTATTGATTTTTGTATCTACTTCTTCTTTATAAACAAAGTATGTCAATGAATAAAGTCCATTTATTATTTATGTTATTATACCGGTCTCTGTGAGCAGAAGTTCGAAAACGTTTTCTTTAAAGGTCAATATACAAAAATTACTCGAGATTCCTGGCACTGAGAGAAATGGGAATGCACCAAACATTGAAGAAACATCAACCTGTATTTTTCCAAAAATTAGAGGACATCGTTGACACCGCACAAGAAGAATGGCGAAGGCCCTTTGTGGTATTACTGAAATAAAAGTCATAGAACAAGATCTAATGAACAGTTTTGCAGTAAAATGTCAGTCAATCAACGATCCTGTCGAAGAAGCACTTCAAATCAAACAGAGAAAGCTAATCGAAGACGAGAACCTGAAAGCCAGAAGGTGATTACCGAAGTGATCATAGAATTACTAGAATTCTGAGTTTGGAACTGCTATTTCGCGATGAATGCACTGCCAACAAGATCTCCACTTTTGACTATCATATATATTCAGTGGTTGACTATTGAAGCCCACAAGAAGAACGAGTTTGGTTGAGATGTGATGATGACATCTTCATAGAAGAAGAAGAATATATTTATTGAAATAGGTAACCCTAGTATGGAACAGAGGAAACAAGTAATGGTGTGCCTTCCTGCAGCACGTCAACAGCATGACACTTCTCATAACAGTCACCATGGAGAAAAAAATCCAAAACAAATCATACGTGATTGCGTATAGGACCGACAACAAGTGAGAAGTATCTGGCACGATACTGGCAGGTACTGCCTGAATTACGAATCCAACCACACTACATATATCCTGACAAGACAGAAAGCGAAGTTTCGATAAAGAATCGGACTGCATCAAGAAGGCTCTTCTATAGAATTGATATTTCAAAATACTGGTGGGGAAAAACAAGGGAGGGAAGCTATTACAAACAATTTAACCTCAGAAGACTCTCGGAGAGGAAAAGATGGGATGAATCTAAATAGTTCATTAGAGACCCCTTCGGGTTCAGGTTCACCATCTGGAGCAGCTTCAAACAAACCAAATCACCAAATGCGGACAACGACTTCAAGAGCGTTTACCAGCTGCCATGTGAATGCGGCAAATTCTACATTGGTAAATTATCTTTTGAACCTAAAATTTGGAAGTACGAAACTCTAACAGTCGCTAAGAAATACACTCATACGAATAATTCGAATACTTCAAATAGATCATCTCAAAACACTAGAGAAGCCTTTTCACAATCTTCATGAGATACAAGGATTATAAAATATCTGTGAATTGAAATAAAATGTTACAGTTCAGTTTCTACACTGAAAGATGAAAGAAATAAAAATGTGTAAATTTTAAAATATGAGGTAGAGAAAACAAATTTTGTGTTGATTCTTGATTATTCTCTTTCCGACCTTATGAAAGCGATATATGAACTTTCAGCATCGCCTACCAGTGGGAATTACAGTGTTCCGTGTTAAATTTTCACCTTTCATTTTGTATATTGTGTAGGAATCCTGTGAATGATATCTGATTCAATCTCATAACGAATGTTTGGAGTACAAACTGAGTGGTGAAAAGTGTTCTTTGTTTAATTCAGTGTTCGTATGAAAGTATTTGTTTCTGAAAGTAGCTGTTTCAGAAGGGCTTTCATCTTCAAATTTATGTCTGAAAGTTACTTTTTTTGCAGGATCCACACATCTATGTTACTTTTTTGAAATTGATTGTTTCCTTCCTTTCTTTGGAAGATTTCTACATTTCTTTGTATCAAGGTGGAGAAGTAGAAAGCCAAAAACTTTCTTTCCCAAAAATTAATCACTTCTGAAAATATTATCCTTTCAATTTAATGAAATGTTGATGGTAATCGAAATGAAATTTTTGTATTCACAAGAATCCACATCGAATGATTTATTGGATAATTAATCTGATTTCTTACCCTGTAATAAGTTCGTTGCAACTGCTCGATAATTTGAGTTTCACTACAATTTGGCTAATTTTCATGGATAAACTGAACTTCTCAAAGTTACTAAAATTACAATTTGATGCTTATCATTCATATGAAGGCAAGTCATATTTATTTTGATATAAATCAACAAATTATGGAAATCCTGTAACAGCCTGGTTGGCGCCAAAACCTCTAGTTATATTCAGTACGATTTTTGCAATGCTGAGTTTCTATTCAGCAACTAATTAAATATTAGAAACTTGTCAACGATCCGCTCCCATAATAAACAATTATAATTACCAAGCACGTTTGCTGCCACAGGTACGTGGATTCGCAAACATTTAATTCGTGAAAAGAAACAAGCTAACATCTTGTTCTTCGGTATGTGTTGTAATTTTGTGAACGACACGATACGAGTTCTTTATTAATCACTCCACAATCATGAGGAGAGGTTGTTCAACTTGATTAACAATTAGTTAGAACTAACGAACGTTGCAAAACCGTTGATTTATATATATATATATATATATATATATATATATATATATATATATATATATATATATATTTATATATATATATATATATATATATATATATATATATATATATATATATATATATATATATATATATATGTTTGAAAATATGTTTAAAAAACATACCCAATAACCACCAGATATGTTCGTAGCTTTATTTATTTGAAAAATGTTTCATTATTTTTTTATCCAAATCAATGAATATGAAAGCTGCCTCATCACTCTTCTATTCCATTGATAACGTTGAATTTTACACTACAAATAATAGATGCATTTCTGTTGTATCTGTCTGATGACATTCTTTCAATTCTGCTACATATTTTCAACTGAATAATATGGAAAAAGCATTTTCCCGAAACGTTACTGTTAATATATAATGTAACTGTAAGTAAAATACGAAGATAAAGAAGGACATGTATTTGTCGCTAGGTATATTGTTTATCTTATTTTAATGACGTATTTTCTGATCTGGAACATCTGGTTCGCGACCAGAGTTGATGAGAGTGTAGTTGATGATACGTATATCTCACTCATCAGATTTTTCGTTGTCTGTAACTTATCATTATGCGATTCCATGAAAGCACGAACGCCTGTATGATTGATTTCATGTTTGTACTCGTCTGCATTATCGAATATTTGTTCGATATCCAAGAATGCAGCGTCCTTTCTCTTGTGAGCATATTTAACTTTTTCCATGACTCAACATTAATACGTTAACGTTGGCATACCTAAGATTTCATATGCTTCTGAAGAAGGTTCTGATGAATTCATACCAGTTTTCAGACTTTGATAATGTAATGAATTCAAAATGATTACATCTGAGGTACAGATAAAAACTCAACTTGTAGAGTAAAGTGAGAAACCTGCATTTCTGAAAGTATGTTCATATCTCTGAGCCACAATAAATCCTTGCGAGTTGCGGTGGAGGGTCAAATAGACCCACTCACTTTTGACCCAACCTAACCTAACCATCATATCTCTGTCCATAGTATTCCATGGCAACAGCTATCGTATATCATACAAATCTTCAGTTCTGCTTCGATGATTCACAACGAAATTTATTCAGGACATTATTGATGAACAGGTTGGCAGTCTTCAAATAGCCTTTGGGTACTGACTGGAAAACCTCCTCAATTCTAAAATCCAAGAGCATATTCAGGATTTTGTTTCAAGAACAAAAAACGACGATAATGAACAGTCGATGATTTTCAAGCATTTCAATGAAAGTGGGTTATAAAATTGAAAAACTCTTCAGAAAATAACGCCATAAAAATCAAGATGTCAGATCGAATCACGTTATTTAAAAAAAACATGTGACTTTTTTGAATTTTGGAAGGGTAGCTTCAACTTGCCAACATACTGCTCATTGAAATTCAACTGGGTACATTTGATAAACAACATACGATGAAAAAAACATTTTTTCATTTTTCGATATGATAGGTCTCCTGGATATTTAAAATCAACGTATAGTCTAAAGAAACAATGCTGGCAAGTCGGAATCATATGCCTCAACATGAAAACTACTCTTTTTAAAATAAATTTTCTGGAAATCTTCCACTCTAATCTTTGGAGAATCGAAATTTCACATTTCATTGTAAGTTTATCACTTTCTTATACAATATTGTGTAGAATTTATGATTCAATTCTATAACGAATATTTGGAGTACAAACTGAATTGCAAAAAGTGTAAGAAGTAGAAAGCCGAAAGCTTTCTTTCCTAAAAAATGTGTAGCCAGATCTTTTGGAAACTTCTTTGAATTTGAACGTTTGATGAATACAATGTGAATTTTATGGACTTCATTAAAGTAATTAGCATTATTTATTATTAAAGAAGACCGAGAAACGGTTTTCAACTAATAAGTATTCAACGATTCGCACGTTGATGGGTTAGACCTCGTTAATCCTTAGCTAGTTTCGACTTCTGAGGGCGGTTGTTCGCGGGGAAGGGACAGCTGGTTAACGAAAAAATATATTTTGAATTTTTATATGGCTCTTTTGGATAGGTAGGCAGATAACATATTGTATGGATATGAACATAAAAGAACCTTCACAATATTTGATTTTTCAGTGTTCCTTTCTCAGTTCATCACATCCCTTTCTCAGTGTGTCAGGACCTCTATTTGGATAAATGTTCAATGTTCCTCTAGAGAAATCAAGAAACAATTTTTTAATCGAACCAAAGAGACTGTGAGTCTGTGAATGAATGCAGCAGCAATCTTAGTGAAAATATGAATACAATTCATCATACTCTTTTCCACAAGAATATGCTCCAATTCTGTAAATACAGTATATCTCAATTAAAATAATTGTATACTAGATGTACCCTGTCTGTTTGAAAAAACATATGTATTCACTCACCAATTTCTATTTTGTCACCTTCAAATCAGTCCCACTCAGATATAATACACTTGTATCCAATATCTGAAACAGTTCTGATATGGACTTATTGGTATGTACCTGAGATCTTTCAGCGATTTCGTTTTTATCGAAAACCGCCATCCTTTCATAGGTCTTGCCAATCTTGGGAACAGATAAAAATCGCAGGGGTGCAAATCTAGTGAATACGGTGGCTGGGACATGATTACGATGTTGCACTGATGCACTTTGCCACAGTAATTGAAGAAATTATTGATCAAAACCTTGACATTTGATGAACTTGGCGTGCTTTTTTTGGTCTTGGCTCTCCTGGGCTTTTCCATTGGGACGATTGGACTTTGGTTTTGGTGTCATAACCATATACCCATGACTCGTAACCAGTTATGACCCTTTTGAGCAAATATAGCAATTCTGGATCGCCGTTGATGCTAATTTTGTAATTCATTTTTTTCCATAGCAGAAAATCGCCGAATACGCAAAACTTTTTAACTTTTATGTCTTTCACCAACAAACTAAACATGCTGTATAGCCAAAATTGTGATCATATATTCGAGACGAAACTACCAACATAAAAAAATCTCTAATCGCATAGCCCGTGAAATTTCAGTTCTCAACACATTTTTTCCAAAAAAATGTTCAGAAAATAGAGTGAGTATTCGTTAGATCAACGTGAACTTGAATATTCAGTGCTACCTTTTAATTACTAACAGATATGCTAGTGGTTGCCCAAAGATAAAGACAATTTTAATTCATTTTATTGAAGGAGAACTCACCTCTGAATGTGATATTGAAAATGTCAAAATTTTTGCACAACTTTGCCTTATAAGGGGATGAAAGAAAGTGGAACATTAAAGTTGCACAAAAAATATTACGACCAACAAAATTTGTTGCCACTCTGTAAGAGCTCCGTTAGCCAACTGGATAAGGAAAATCCGGAGCGTCAAAGCAACCTTTTCTGACAATTTATTTTTGTCTTAGCTTCCGAAAACAAAATTGTTGACTCAAACAATGATAGCAGACAAAAATAGGATCGGGATTACGTACAGGCACTGGTCAACGTTACGTACGTTGAAAACATGCTCGCATGAAATAATTTTTGACAGATTCAGTGGGTGAAAATAACACGGTAGTGCATCGTGACGTATGATAAATATTAGCTGTTCAGTTCACAATGGATTGCAGCTAAATATAGTAGAGGATCCCAAGCCAATCAATCTTCACCAATCTGATGACCAGGTGAAAATTATATTTTAACGGTTAAAATATGTTTGTGAACGTGTACACCAATAAGGTGCAGTAAAACAATGTTGGTGGCTATGATTATTCAAAATTATGCAAAATGATATTTTTTTCAAATTTGGCTGTCTTCATTATCAAACGATTACCACTTGATGAATATATATTGAAATATAGGTAATTTGATTGCGAGTAGAGTAATATAAAGTTGCTCGTGAAAATCTGTTCATAAATAACGGTAGCAAATATGTGTGAAAGAAAAGTGTTGGTCGTACTATTTCATGTGATGAAGGACGCAACAAAACAAGCGCGCTATCTTACCTACGTGTCGCATACAAAAAGCTTTCGATAAGGTCTTGCACATCGGCCTGATCAGGAAGCTTATTAAAATACACCTACCGCCCCACCATCAGGATGATAGCCTTCTACCTCTCCAACAGACAAATCCGTGTCAAAGTCAACACTCATTCTCTGGTCACCTAACACCCAAATCCGGGTCCCCCAGGGATCCGTAGTAGTCCCCGTCCTCCTAGTCCACGTACACGACGCCCCTACGTCCCAGAGAATCCTACAATACACAGACGACACAATACTGTTCTCCTTCACTCCACCATACCACACCAGACAATTACAAAGACAAACACGAGGCATGATAAACCACTTTGCACTGTGGTGCAAGTGGCGCATCAAAATCAACCCGACAAAAACCCAGACTCCCAGACAATCCTCTTCAGACATCCAAATACCTCAAACCGACCGACTCAACTTAACGCTAACAACTTGAACCTCGGACTTCTAGGAAAACACCTCCCGCTCCAAGACTCGGTGACCTACCTGGGGGTTACCTTCACAAGAACCCTTAACTAGGAAGCTGACCTTAGAGATACCCTAGATAGAGTCAAGAAAAGAGCAAACCTCCTGAACGCCTAGAGAGTTGCGATAGCAAAACCCTATTATACACCTACAAGACGTAGATAAGACCGATCATGGACTATAAAGCCATGATCTACTGACTAACACACCGCTTACTAGAGACAAATACATCACCAGAACAATCAATAGCAGCAACACCACCGCAATTGAGACGCTGGCCACCCCCAAGACGCCCCGCGGGGGCCCAAGAAGGATCCCGAGAAAGAAGCTCACATTTTACCCAGCCAGGCTCCTAGGAGCCATGTATGATATCCCGGAGCGGTTTCAGGACATCTTTGATGAGTTCCCGCTGGCGATCAGGTAAAGGAAAGCCGACTGCCAGAGAAGACCAGAATACATAGTTTTATCTATCCCCCAAGACCCACCAGAACCTGAAACAACTAACGAACCACCAGCAACCGTACCCGGACAACTCCACTAAGGATAATCCATATACAGAACAGCAAAGCCCAAGGAATGAGAGAAGACCCACTAATCCGACCAACATAGGACAAAAGCATTGTTCCCACCAAAACCAAACATAAACACCCAGCAGCAAGAACTTATTAATCACTTAACTAGATTAAGCTACACATAAAGACAATCATAATTTTTATTTGGAAATTAACACAGCTGCTGAAGAGGCACTTGCCTACATCAGAGCACCACATAAAACACATGTAATACTAACTTACCTACATTAATAGAAAATAAACGTATTCGATCAATCGAGAATGTCTTGGTTTTGTTTGTTGTGAATGAGATTTTTCAAGAATAAATTTTGTATTCATTCATTCAATTCGTTGAGAGTGAATGATTTGAATGCAGTATGCCTATGGCACTAATAATATGGTAACAAACGTTAAACATTTCATGCACATAAGAATAACACTAAACAATTCAAATCAATATCTTAGTCGTCGTGAAATAAAAATTATCGCGTGTGAAAAAAATCCAAGAGGTCTCACAAATCGATGCGACACGAGTTATGGAACGACCCTCCCACGGTTTACTATTCTCATGGAAACATGATCTGCTGACAGCGCTTTTCCAAGAAATCCTTATCTGGACTTGCAGAGCGATATACTATTTGAACTTATATTTTATTCACTCTGTTTGTAACTCCTGCCAGAGAGAATCGTCTCTGACTCTATTTTGTGAAATAAATACTTTTTAAAAAGACCATTTTCCGTTCCGAGTATTCAAATCTCGTGTAATTGTAGAAAGATGTTGCAATTGCGTTGGTTTTGTTGAACGTAATGAATCACTTTGAAGGTTGCAATCACATTTTTGTTTTGTGTTATCCTATTCTGAACAACATTTGAAAACTGAAATCGATAGTTGTGAATATACTTTTCTGAGTAACTTTCATCAACGTTCGTTATGATCAGTTATAAGCTGATGTGAAACTACGACAGAAAACGTAGGCATATATGTTCTGCTACTCAGTTCGGCCCGCTAGTTTATTAATGAATTTAATAAGAAGTGATACAGGGGAATTATCTAACAGTTCACAGAAATGAAACAGTCAACCACATGCCCGACAATCATTGCAGCGTGATGATTATTGTTGAAATAAATACCTAGAGGTGTTGAAATAGCCGCAAAATGGTTATCATCTGACCGCACATTAATTGAAGCTGTTAAATACAAGCCTTGTTTTAATAAAAGATACATACTGCTGTCTGATTACTGAGAAATAACTTTTTTATAGAAACAACTATTTTACAAGGAACAACAACGACAAAAAAAACGGATAAGTGTGGTAGATACTGGTGAACGTGTAAAAGAATTATGAAACAAATAAAATCAATGCATATAATAATTTTATTTGCAACATTATCTTTTTTGTTGAAGCTCCAACGATTCATTTTGTTATTACATGAAATCCCCTATTAATAAAACATTTTTTCACCTTTTAAATGTTGATTAAGCTGAGTATTCGATCTGCAAATATACATTCAAAAGTGTTGAAAATGCTGCTTCAAAAATACATTCTTTTAACTTTGGGTGCCACTTTTGTCTTTTTCCATAAAGTTTTTCAAACCGTTTTCATGAAAACTGTGTATGTATATTAACTTGCCTCATGTGAATATGTTCATAATTTTTACATGAAATCCCCTGTTAATTAAAGATTTTTTCACCTTTTAAATGTTGATTAAGCTGAGTATTCGATCTGCAAATATACATTCAAAAGTGTTGAAAATGCTGCTTCAAACATACATTCTTTTAACTTTGGGTGCCACTTTTGTCTTTTTCCATAAAGTTTTTCAAACCATTTTCATGAAAACCGTGTATGTATATTAACTTGTCTCATGTGAATATGTTCATAATTTTTCCAAAAACAAAAAACAAATTATTCAAGAAGGAAATTATTCATGGTGATCATTGAGTTTTTCTATTCAGCGGCTATTTATTAGGTAGAAATCGACATTTTGTATACAATGTACATTCAACAGGTAGAATGGACGTAAACCAGTTTTGAATAACTAATTCATCTACTCAAGTGCGAGGATATATTCATATGAAACTAACTCCTGAATACATTTGAAAAACTACCCAATCTGAAAATATAGAACGGAAATATATAGTATAGTTATTCACAAAACTAGAGACAAATTAAGTATTCAAAATATAGCAATTTATAGCAAATATTACAGAATAATCTAATTTGATATTTCGTTTGGCAAATTCATTCAAAATTCAAGAAACTACCGATTTTTAACAATCTTTTCAATGGGCTTGTTTCATGATTTTTGGTTTATAGTTCACTTGACAGAAATTTCAAATTGAAAAACAATGCACTTTGTTTCATCTATCTAAGTACCGTGGTTTTCCCGTAATTAATTATTAAAAATCGAATGTGGTAGAGCGATGACGTCACGCTCCTACTCCCGCTTCTTGTTCGATTGACTAATAGGAACAATAGAAATAATCAACATTGTCAAATCGTAAAATTTACGAAGCCTATAATTATTAATTTAATTATGGAAGTGTATATGAACCCGTTAACGTTTCAATTGATGAAAAATTCTCCACATGGAATAAAATGTACACGAAAAATCATGTTTGCAAATAAGTTCTATATCTAAAATCGGACCACAAAGTCGATAGATCACAAAATATTTACCTGAACTATGATTTTATGCATTATTTAATAATATACAGTTATGAAAATCAAAAAATATAGCAAACTGGATTGAAGAATCATTTCAAATATTCAATTTATTCTACAATCCTCAATCTGTACAACTGCAATTTATTATAAAAAGAAAACGATTCCTACATACATACTTCTTTCTAATAAAGCTTCTAAATTCAAGCGTTATAGCCTCGCTTGGGTAATCTGTTGAATCTTCCAAAACCTGAAAGGAAGGTTGGATGAGGTCAAGTATAGACAGAATTGATTGTACTCGAACTGATCCAACAAAAGCTTCTGAGGTAATAATACCATTAATCATATGATAAAATTCAATTAATTTTGTTTCATACTTTCAGTAACAGGATTAACTCCAGATAATACTTTCTGTGGAGAATACTTGAAGTTGAAATGAAAAACTCTGTCACATTCAATATTTTCATTGCCCTTTCATTTATAGTCACTTTTTAAATGATTTCTATAAAGTCTTGGAAGAGTAGAAGGATTGTAGTTCTTTCTTTTCAATACTTTCACCCATTTTTTTTCTCATCATTTTTTCCTTTGGGAACCTAAACTCATTACATGAAATAACTCACTTTTATAAACCAATGCTCTTTCTGTTTTCTTGTGCCTTTTCGCACAATTAAAATCAGCACAAAAATGCACCATATTAATATTGAAATATATCTCTAAAACACTTTCAAAACATACACAAACTAAACTCGATGAAAAAACGAATTGTTTCTACGCGAGCTGTCAGCTAAGAAAAAGTTGAAACTCAATGTTGCAAAAACAAGCAGAATGGATCCGATATGACATACATTTTCAATGCCGAATAAACCAATAAATTGCGATATGGGTACTCCATTTCCCTGAGAAAATGAACGATCAATTAAATTTTCTGTAATTATTCATTCATTTTTTTTAAGAATGAAGCCCGTAAACAAATAAATATACAATAATAAGATTGCTCGAATAACTTAAATGAAATGAATAAAAACACTTTTGTCTAAATACCACTGGAATTTTTTTTTCATTTTTTCATGTTGGTACATCCCGAAAATATGCTCACTATTTTAGCTGTTTAACATGTTCAGTTTGTAGGCGAGAGACATAAAAGTTAGAAGTGTTTTGCATTAAATTTTGTGTAAACATTGGATATGAGTGCTCAAAAATCCTTGAAATGTTGACAGTGTCATACGGTGATTTTACTCTTAGTTAGAAAAGTGTTTACAAGTGGTACAAGAAGGCCAAGAAGATGTGACTGATGACACTTGCCCTGAACGCTGGAGCGTTCAGGGCAAGTGTCATCAGTCACATTGTGCTGGAGCACAATCATAACCGATGAAAATGTTGAGAACTGGTCATAACTGGTGACGAAATGTCAAGGTTTTGCTCACTGTTTTCTTTGATTACCGGTGCGAAGTGCATCTGAAGTTCTTGCCACATGGTCGTACGGTCAATAAGCAGTATTATCTTGAAGTTATGCGCCGCTTGCGAGGAAAAATACGAAAAAACGTCCGATATCGGTGAAAAACAATTCATGGCTTTTGCATTATAACAATACACCCTACACCTGCTCACTCGTCATTGCTTATCCATTATATTTTGGTCAAAAACTACACCGGAATCATGCCTGAGCCACCGTATCTACCAGATCTGGCCCCATGTAATTTTTTTGTACCCAGGATTGGAGATACCCAGGAAAGGACGGAGTTTGAGTAGATGAAAACCGAATACTAAAAATTGCTTCGACGATAGGAAAAACCGCTGGTACAAGGTTATTATATCTGAGGGGGACTACTTCAAAGGGGACAAAATATAAATTGATGGATGAATAAATATTTTTTGAGAAAAATGAAAATTCACTTTTGAACAGACACGAGGACATAAGAAAATGAAAAAGTTATTTTTCTCAGTTGTCACTTGATATAATATTCTGATTATATTTTAGGTACTTAATTTTGCAAATGGTACAAATGTTTTTGCAAGATCTACTGTTGTGATATATATGTTCTTTATACAGTGTATTTCTTTAATGTCCCCCCCTTTTATTTTGTGAACGGGTCAACTAAAAAAATTGAAATTTGGGATAATGAAATTAATGCATAAATACTTTATTTTGAAGTGAAATTGACAGATGAAACGTTCAAGATACTGACTGGGCGCCATCTGGGTTTTATGACACACCTTTTTGAATCCTGACAAATTCTCTACCATAGAATATAATGTCAATATCTTCAACTACTGAAAAATGGCGGAACTTTTAATAATTGCCTGAATACATTGACATTTAACGACATAATATGAGGTAATGAGCTTGAGGTCAGTTCAGAAGATGCTCGAAATGGTTGCCATTTTCCTGACATATGAACAGCCTATCCGATATTTCACGCCGAACATTTTCGAACACAGTAACGTCAATATCTCTACAAATATTTATTATTCTCTGCCGTATTTCCAATATTGAAGCAGGTTCAGTTTAGTACATCTTTTGCTTCGAATAGTCCCATAAAAAAAGTCCAAATGTGGCGAGCGGAGTGGCCATTCTTTAGGACCTCGACGGCCAATACAACGACCGGGAAAAAGTAGTATCCAAATAGTTTGTTACTTGTCTGGAGTAATGTGGTGGTGCTCCATCTTGTTGGAATACATTAATATGCATAAATACATGGAATACATAAATTACTAAATGTTCCGTGTTAGGAATCACACGTTAAAAGGTAAGATCTCGTTAGTCCTTAGCTCGCACAAGTTTCTCAACTTCTGAGAGTTGTCGTTCGTATGGGGCGGCAGCTGATTAACGGAAAAACAGATTTTAAACAGATTTCCGCCATTTTGTAGTAGGTGAAGATATTGCCTTCATATTCTAGGGTTGTGAAGTATTCGTCAGGAGCTTCGAAATGATGTATCACAAGACCCCCCTTTCCATTTAATTTATTTTTTTCCCAGATAGTGCTCAGTCGCTATTTTGAAAGTTTCATTTGTCAATTTCACTTCAAAATGAAGTACTCATGCATTGGTTTTATTATCCCAAATTTCATTTCTTTGAGTTGAGGGGGTGGAAATTAAAGAAATGCGCTGTATGTATTCGATATGCTATAAATTATCTATTTATGTGAATTTATAGTCAACAACATTGTATCTAAATTTCATGTATATGTCTCTGCTCCTCAATTTTAAAAATTCACAAACACGAATCAATGGAAATTGTTCATTCTTTCACATCCAATTCTGAAGGCATACAATCATGGCATGTCCAGGGGTATCGAATGATGAAAATAAAAATTACGAATCACTAAAAAACATGAACTCTTGAGAAGGTAAATTGTCCAGACAATTCAACGGGTCTCTCTCTCTCTCTCTGAGTTATTCACAGAAAAAACTGACGGATTTTATTTAGATTTATTTCAGAATACACGTTTTTTGCAGCTTGTTATGTAGATATTTGCCTGTGGGGATAAGTATTTGCTTTATTAATCAAACGAGATAATTAATGAGTTTCTTTGTTGAAGATAAATAAAAATTTGAATTTCACAAAAACATTAACCAACAAAATACTCAGAATGTTGTTTCAAGAAGAACAAAATTGATTCCACGAAATATTGTGAGATACACCTTCTTATTTTGTTCGCTGTCCACTACTTATTTCTAAACTGTATAAAAACTATTGAAGTGAACGATAGTAAGTGAGCACACCTCTCAACCTCAATAATCCATATGAGAAAAACATTCTGAAGGGAGATGTTCTTGGCAAAACTAGACTGAAATAAAACTTCTTTCAATTTACCATTCATATAGTCCAAACAAAATTTTGTACCAATGCCATTTGAAATATTTCTTTTATAGAACCATAATTAGAAAAAAATCTCAACGTGGTGCCTCCAAAGATATTCAAAATTGAATTATGTGAAAACATTGATTCTAGATCAGGAAAACCTGGGGGAAAGTTGCATATTTTGGTTCAACAACTTTTTGTCTAAAACTGGCTATTTTTGAACTAGACAAGGAGCGGTTGAAAATCATGATTATATATAAGAGATTATTCTAATTGCATTTTTGTAAAATGAAGAAAACTTGAATTTCATGAATAAAACCAGTACTATGTTTCTGTATCGCTGCTGTTCTAATGTTTTGACAGAATCAGAATCAACGAACTTAGGCGTGCGCAGCGTTATAGAACAGTGGTTTCAAAAAATTGTTCTACAGCGCCATCTAGTGGCGAGTTACATAAAAACCAATAGCCTAAAAACCTTCTCTATGAAAAATTACTTATGCATGTCAAGTTTCATCACGATCGGTTGAGCGATGTAGAAGTTTATCACCAACCAACCAACCAATCAACCAACCAACCAACCAACCAACTAACCAACCAACTAACCAACCAACCAACCAACCAACCAACCAACCAACAAACATCCATTTTTATATATTAGAATGTGTGATTGAAAACAACGCGATAGATGATGACTGTTCAGTACTCTGAATTTTTTTAGGACTGAAGTGATAATAGTTGTTTTTGGAGTTTTAAACGTTAATTCATTCATTTTTTTTCATTCTTCACAGTTATTATCTATTTTTTACTATGAAAACTTCATCGATCTTCTTTGTTAGGTGCTAGATAATTCATTCATTTTTTTTCCATTCTTCACAGTTATTATCTATTTTTTACTATGAAAACTTCCTCGATCTTCTTTGTTAGGTGCTAGATAAGAATAAGTTTTTTTTGAGGACAAAACACAAGCAGTATAGGAAAAACCTTAAGGAGCTCTAAGAGCACTCTGGGTGGAATCAAATGTGCCAAGTCACTTGAACACCTCTCGTGAAAGTATCTATAAAACCTTTCTTCGATGGTTTAGACTATGAAGGCTGCAAGTGATATTTGTGTCCCCAATCAGGCGGATGGCTCTTTACTGGATGTAATCCAACAGCTTCATACATATGAACAATACTCCATACATACATATGAACAATACTCAAAAGAAGGTCTGATCTTAGCTTTAAAACGCATCAAAAGTTGTTGGGGATTGTACAGTTTTGTGTTTCGGAACAGTATTCCAAGCTTTTGAGTTGCAGACTTTGCAACTACAGCGACATTATTGTACCAAGACATATTGGTGTCTATTTCAACCCCCAACAAACTTATCGAAACAGAAAGCGGAATTGTCTGTCCTGACATTATGATATCCGGTTCGGAGACATTTATCTATCTCGAGAAAACCGATACCTGGAGATCCTCATGAAGATATGTAAAAGATGTGCATTCGCAACTGATGTCCTGGAATCCTGGTTTTAACCAATGAGTCTCTGATATGAGTATGAATCCCTGGGGAACACCAGCGCTGATGGTAAAATAATTCGAGATGAATCCATCGACGGCCACTTGCAGGAAACTTTTTTTCAGGAAGTTAGAGAGCCTTACACAAAAATGATCCGACAAGCCATAGCATCCAAGTTTGGCCAGAAAAATCTCATGCCACAAACGGTCAAAAGCTTTAGAAGTATTAAACGCAACAGTTCTTGACCCTCCATGCTTCTCGATTGCGTTATTCCAAATATGGCTGAATTGAATAGTCAGTGTTATTCTGTTCGTGTGAAAAAACTGGAAAAACTACATTCTTCAAACCCAGAAATGTTACTATTGCCTTACAAATTTAAAATTGTTGAAATATCTTTTTAGTATCGCTTTGTATGTATATGCCTTGATCAAGTTGAAGACTAAGCAGCCTATAATATTTGGTAAAGTTGCTGACCTCCAACGAAAGGAGTTTCTGTGATATTTTAGTAAATGGATGTTACGGTGTTGTAGACAATGCAACATATGAATAATCAATATATACGAGGTATGTTCAAAAAGTAAGGTGAATGTTCAAAGTTCCCTACATACGTTCGATTAGCGATTTTATATATTTTTCATGTTGGTTCACTCGTTTCGAACATATGTTTCCAGTTTCAGCTCTTTGGAATGTTCAGTTTGTTTTTTGCGTATTCGGCGATTTTCTGCCATCGAAGAAAAGGATATAAGAAGTTGAATAAAATTTTATTCAAAAAAACGGAATTTCGTGCTCGAAAACACTTGAAATGTTGACAGCGGCATATGATGATTGTACTCTGAGTCAAAAAAATGTCTTACAAGTTGTACAAGCTTTTCACTGAAGGGTCGAGAAGATGTGAATGATGACGCTGAAGCAAGTGTATCACATCTGAGGGGATAACTTTGGATTGTCAAAATAGAAATAGAAATTGAAATAGATGAATAATCTACGAGAAAAATTAAAATTCATTTTATTTTTTTTAACAGAATGCGTAACTCTTCATTACGATAAGCTGGTTCAAAAGTGACGAGATGATTATTATTCAAACCAATGAATAAGCAAACCTGGCTTCTCAGAATGAGCCGCTAGATAATCCGATATGACACCCTTAGACTTTTTGTAAGACTCTTGAAATCCATAGTATATTACACACAACGTCAATCCAATACAGAACGAATAGAATGAGACCTGCTTGCAATGGAATCACCTCAGGATATTTAATATTTACCGCCCTAATTTACCGCCCAAGGGAAGTAAAATAGAGAAGCAATTTCGTGAGCTTGGTCATGTGGGGCAGATAAAAAAGCAGCTGCCAATGCAATGAGTGATAAACGATGAACTCAAATTAGATGTGATGCTTGAGTTTGAGGAAAATCCACAAGCATCGAGTAGACAGGCATCCACTACATTCAATGTTAGCCATACATCGATAGTAAACATATTGAAAGAAAATAAAATGCATCCCTATGAAATTATACCTACTCAGAAGCTCATGGAAGACGATTTTGATAGAAGAACTTATTTTTGTGAGCAAATGATGGATATGTTGGATAGCAATATCATTTAATTAGAAGACGTTATGTTTTCAGATGAGTGTACTTTTTCTCTTAACGGTCATGCTAATCGGCAAAATTGTCGCTACTGGTCAACGGAAAATCCTCAAAAGGTTAATGTTTGGGCAGGGATTGTAGGTAACCATATCATTGGTTCCTTTTTCATTGAGTGCAACTTGAATGGCGATAATTATACGATATGGTTTCAGCAGGATGGAGCACCACCACGTTACCAAGTTAATGTTTGGCAATACCTCGATACAACATTTCCCAATCGGTGGATAGGGAGGCGAGGATCGATTGAATGGCCAGCGCGATCACCTGATCATTCATCATTAGATTTCTTTTTATGGGGATATGTGAAGAGCAATGTGTATAAACTATAACTTCAGATTTGAATGACTTTAAAGAACGAATAACGCTTGCGATTAGGTCGGTCACGCCTGATATATTAAATAATATTAGAAGACAGTTTTATTTGAGATAAGGATGTTGGCAAGACGTTCGCGGTGAACATTTTGAACATCTACTTCCTTATTTCATCAGTTCGGACTTCCATTGTCTAATATAATATAAATTGATTTGAAATTCCTGAAAAAATATTATATAGATTAACCGAAAATTTCATTTGAACAAAAAAAACTGAAATTACATAAAAATAACATAAAACCAAACAGCAACCAAAAAATGAAAATTTAAATATTTATAAAAGCTGAAAATTAAAAATTATTATTGACAAAAAATGAAAAATATACAAAAAAATAAAAGTAAAAATTAAAAGGTTTCAAACCAAGTTATGTCACGACGTTTCGATTGTGAGTATTCCAATCGTCTTCGGGTGATAACTGATAATTTTTTTGTAATTTCAGTTTTTTTGTTCAAATAAAATTGTTATTTTCGGTTAATCTTTTTAATATTTTTTCAGGAATTTCAAATCAATTTATATTATATTAGACAATGGAACTGATGAAATACACCACGAAACATTGTCAACCATCTTCAATCTACTTCCTTAATATCCATAGTTGTTTTTCGTATTCTACATTTGATTACGTTTTGCATTACATTTTAGTTTTTTAGTGTATTTTATCGAATTTCGGTAACCATATGTTTTTAATTTATTTTATCTCAATTGTTGCAATACACTTGAAAGCGATAACATTTTTAAATAGAGAATGAAGAGACCTTTCAAAGGATATATCAGAAACTTATACTTTCCATTTAAAATATTGAGAGTTGTACCTGTTATTCGAAAGGTGGTGAAGGTAGGGTTGGCATTGTTGCGTTGAAAAATGTCAAATTATGATTCACATTTGACGTGTAACCGTATAAATAACCGAAATAATGAATTTATTTCATTTCGCTTTCACACACTGTATATGAGCAGACATAAGAGTTAGTGGGTTAGCCTAGCCATTTGTCTGAACTTGACACATCTGAGCAATACTTTCTAATGTTAGTTCAAGTATTCTCTTCATTTTTTTTTCGGCAAGGATAATTTTCAATCATAGCACTGATCTTTTCGGAGAAAAAATTGGATACGTGTTGGAGGTATAGTTTGAAAAATGTAACTCGATATCTTTTTGTTTTTGTACAAAAACAAATATTATTTTTCAATTATTATATTATTTTATTTGTTGTTGTTTGAATGAAAAAATCCTGTCACGGAACAAAATAAATTCAACAATGTTGATAAGGTAAATTAACTAGAAATTTATTATGTTATCCGTTCCTTTGTAAAAATTACTTATGTATGTGTTTCACTTATTAACGAACGATGGTAATATAAATCTACCTTATCCAATCTCAACAATCACGTTGCGAACAGTATAATATTGTTAAAAAGTGAAAATGCATTTTTTTTTGGATGAGAACAATGATAGTGGATCAATCCATAAATTATTAATGGCTTTTGAAGAATGAACATCGATGACCCACTTGTATTTGGTGGGTCAAGGCTGATGAAATTGAAGTTAGCCATACAGTCGAATGTGTATATCGTTTTGTATTATCAATTAGAACTAAGCGTGGATGTATCTGAATGATCATAAACTGAGTATTTTATACGTTGAAAATATGAAACACACTTGGTAAATTGAACACTGATTTTTTTTTCTATAGTGAATACAATGCTGAATTCATTAATAATGGATTTGACTAATTGACAATCCTTCTTGATTTTTTTACACACGATTATTCGCAATTAATGTTTTTCACACACGGATACAGATCTGAAACAAAGCAGGCTCATTTAACAAGTTATGAAGTTGGAGAATATTCAGGTATATGACGTCAATCTAAATATTTATGAATTGAAATATGTCAAGGAGCGGCTGGGTAGTCTTGTCTTGCTTCCGTGTCTGAAATTACAGACAGTATTTCGACACTTCAACTCCTATTCGAAGCTGTTGAATATTGCTGGAAGGTTCATTGGCTTTTCAAAGGAGGACGGATATATTCTTTATATAATTCCGAAAGTTTATTTTATCGGACACAGCACTCGGTAAAAAGCAAACCATAGTTATATGTTTCGGGTTACTTGGACCTCATCAGTATGGTGTAGCCAAGTGCAAGATAGCAGAAAGAAGCACAAAGCACGGAATCATTAACATAATCCAGCCGTTAATTTGTGAATGTTGGTTAATATATCTTTTGTTTATAAGAGAGCTACTAAAATTATCACGGAGAGCACTCAGAAAAAAACGAACTAATAACATGTGTTCCGAGATATTTGGCCCACATCAGTGTGATGTAGCTGAGTGCAAGGATGGGCAACCCTTGACAACACTTGTTAGGAATCACACGTTAAAAGGTAAGACCTCGTTAGTCCTTAGCTCGCACAAGTTTCCAACTTCTGAGAGTTGTTGTTCGTATGGGGGTGACAGCTGATTAACGGAAAACATATTTTTTTAAACAGAAAGAAGCACAAAGCACGGTTACATTAACGGAAGACAAGAGTCTAACTGTGGTTTATGAAAAATATATCTCCTGTTTACAAGAAAGCCACTGAAATCATCACGGAGAGCGCTCAGAAAAACGCAAACTATCAGCATAGGTTTCGAGATATTTAGCATCCAACATGATGATGTACCTATATAATTGCAACGGATTGCACCCACTGTCCGATAAAATTATCTCTTGGATACATATAAAGACATTTGATATCTCCAAAAAATGTGTAAAAATCCATAACTTTTAGATCGTGGGTCTAGATGCATATTTGCAGTGGAAACAGTACAATGGACCATCCTTGTGTCGCTGATTTATCTTTGCTATTGAGTTGAGTTGAGTTCGAGTCGATAGATGGCGTTTTCCTAAGAGGAGTCTTCAACGCTGTATATTTTGATTCTGTTTCAGACAGTCCTCCATATTTTACGTGAATGCTTTGAACGTTTCAATGAAAATTGTCTGAAGTTTGACGGATACAGAACGAGCGATGTGTGTTGGGATTGTTATCCGATGATAAAAATAGTGACGAATATTATTATTGAATTTTGTGAAAAAATTTTTTGAATCGAACCGTACGATAAGATAGGAGTGAGGTGGCATTTAGTTATAACACAAAAAATAGTGGGTGGAAGATGCTTCAAGTTCCATTCATAACTATCAACCTCACTGAGTTATTTATTGAAGTATGCTAGCAGATTCATTATGGATTTGAATATATTTTGGACATGAATCTTCTCAGGATCAATACAGTTCCTGAAAAATGTACCTACATTCGGAATAAAATTAGACAAATTGAGAAACTGCGAAAGCGTTTATTTGAAAGTTATTATTTTTGACAAAATACAACAGATTTTGCAGGATACGATATATTCGCCTTTCATCAAGGCTAATACAAAGAACAAAATTATTCTCAGAACTTTTCTTCTCGATATCATTTCTCAATTGTTGTGACATATAATATATTTGTTTATTTTATCATATTGTCGTAATTACAACTACTTCACAAGTTTTATTTTCTGTTTGGCCGGTTTATTAACATCAATTAAACACATTTTTACAACTTTTTTGTTGTCGACTAGACAGGATTGCGAATCATTTCCTATTATGCATACGATAAATAGTACTAATAATCGACGTGTGGATTTTTTCTTTTCGCTAACACTTTCTTCGTCTGGATAAACAGAAAGATTCATGAGAGTAATCTTTGATGTATATTTGAGCGAATGGAAGTTTGAGTATGTTAAATTTCAATGACCCTAAGTGAGAAAAAAATAAGGTGAAATGAAGAGAAAGCAAAATATTTTCGTGTAGTTCCATGTAATACAACTCATGGTGTACATTTCTGAAAAAAAAAATTTTGATAACATTGAATATTTGAAATTAGTGTTCATCAGACGAATGCAATGAAACAAAAAATATAAACGTTTTGAAGGATTTGCATATTTAACCCACAGTTTTTAGATATCATGAATATTATCTGATTTAACCAACTTAAAAAACTAATATATTGAAGTTATCTGCAGTAATTTTATATTTTGTTTTAGTTGTTGATTCTTTGTTAGACAATAAACAATTTCGTTTAACTGAAATCATAAAAATGGTTTCATCATTTGAATGTGTGATAATAATATCGACAAATAATTTCCAGAATTGATACACTTGCTATAATGACAATGGCAATGAATAACTTTTTTGTTCATTCCTCTCTTATTTTTTGGGTGCGGTGGTTGTTTTTTGGTTCAAGAAAAATAACTTAAGAATAATGTTTTTATCATGATCTACCTTCAGGTAAGGAAGAATAAAATGTTTTATTAGAGATGATATCATCTCCGTTTCTGTTTTTACTACTTCTAATCGAAATTTCCTCACAAGAATTAAGATAACGCATTGATGAACTGTAATTCATGAAACCCTAGGGTACATAATATTTTAGATTTTTCTTTGCCATTGTATGAGATTCAGAATAGCAAACAATGAATGGTTCACGGTATGAGTATAACTCAGATTCATAAATGTTTATTACACTTTTGATGAGACGACAACGTGGCAATTTCATAAGCGGTCTTCCTCAATTTCGCAGCTCTTTTGTAAATTGTGAAAAAATGCAAAAAGGGGAATATTTCAAATGTATCATGTCATCAAGCAAATCCATCAATCAATTAATCAGGTTGAGGGTTCTAAAACACATTGATTTTAATTATTTTTCGAAAGACTTTTTTGTGGAGGACTCAAAAATTTATACCTTCCACAATCTGAAAAATAATCAAAGCTAAATCAATTAACAATCTGCTGACAGTGGGAGATTATATACCCAGAAAAACAGTAGAAAATGTTAATTCAATTATTTGAATGAACTCGACGTCACATTAGGCAAAGCACAATTACTAACACTTACAAAATAACATAACTCATTTAATTCTGAAAGGAACAATTTCAGATAAATTTTTGTGGAAAAACACAAATTTATGGAGACCCTATTAATTTGAAATTGTTTATAGTATGCCTAGAACCATTTTTTACCAATTTGTATCCATACTTCAACATGCATAAAACATGTTTATAGAAGTTTTCTGAAATGGACGTATTCCAAAAGAATTAGAATGATTTTATCTACTATTGATATTGAAGATGCGCAGGAAAATCGCCAGCAATTTTAAATGAATTAAATCAAAATGACCATCTGAAATATGAGCATATTTCACAACTAACTGCTGAAATTACTTGATCTGTTTGTTTGAAGCTGGTTGACAATGTTTCGTGGTGTATTTCATCAGTTTGGACTTCCATTTCGGGTTACCACCCGAAGACGATTGTGGATACTAACAATCGAAACGTCGTGACGTAACTTGGTTTGGAATATTTTAATTTTTATTTTTCATTTTTTGTTAATAATATTTTTTAATTTTCAGCTTTAATTAATATTTCAAGTTTTTACTTTTTAATTTTTTTGGTTGTTTCTTGTATGTTATTTCTTTGTAATTTCAGTTTTTTGTTTAATAATATTGTTATTTACAGTTAATCTTTTTGATATTTTTCATGGATTTCAGAGCAATTTATATTATAGTAGACAATGGAAGTTCGAACTGATGAAATTACTTGATCTGGTTACGTTGTTGCAAAATATAACAGAAATGAAATAGATCGAAGTAATTTGAATGAAGTAAATGCATCTTTATTGCAGAACTGACCATTTCAATTGTGGTACCTGTCGGAAATGTTGAAACGGCAAATGAGATTGTTTGGAAAAAAATGTTTTGTTCTCTATTTGTCCATTATTGAACAAGATAGAACTCCACCATACCACTTCTCTCCAGTAAGAAAATATACACTAATTACCACTTTTCAATCATCTTTATGGGGGCAATTCTAAGTTGATTATCTAAAAAACATGGATTCAAAGTTTATTATAAATGCAGTAGATGAAAATGAGTGATTCTTGTAGAATGATCCAACATAGAGTTTCCAATGGAGACTTTATTATCGTTTGATACCTATTGATAACATTTTGAGCGCAATAAAATAAATAACTTATTAGTCACTTAAATATTATATTATTAATTACTTCATTTGATGAATATTTTTATATTGTTTTCGAAAACTAAGTAATAGAATGACCAAGTGAGTTGTACATATGACTTGACCTTGCACCATCTGTAAAATAGGGTAACTATTAACCTAATTTTCGACTTAGAGTTCATTTACACCTTCTCAGAAACTGTGATAAATTTACACTCCTAATGGTTTTTCTAATCGATCCAACATCATAATTTTTCAGAAAAGAACAAAATTTTTGGACAAGTCAGTTTATGAATTTCAATAACATCATGAAATGTACAATTACTATTGAAAATTGTTTTCACACGATGATATCGATGTATACCTGTGATCGATTACCATCGGTGGTACTAAGCTACAATTAGGAAATTATAATATAACGAAATGGATCTATTAGTTAAGTGAACTGGTATCTGATGGATGCTTTGATTTTTTTGTAATATATCTATAATATACTGTAAGAAAATTTGTATAATGTAATGGCAATGGTCGATGGATATACCATGGGCAAAACCAATCAATCACGAATTGAAATCAGTATATGTGACAAAAACTGGGACCCGTATATCGTGTTTACTATTCCTGAAAAAATTACCGAAACGCGATGACAAAAACAACAACAAGGCTAAGAAAGGACGGTGACTTTTCAATTAATTAAGAGAGTGATTAAGAGACATGCTAGCAGTTGTTTAATGAGTTTTTGTGCGTTGTTCTTTTTAGTTAGGCCTACAATTATCTGCTGAATTACGGATGTCGAACTTTCGGAATAAAAGGAATTTCATTTGAGGTCATTTCTATTTATATCGAAAAAGTTTCAGAAAAATAGTCAACAATTTTTACAGATGGCATAATGTCTGTCTCTGTACCTTCTTCACTCTGACTATGGAGTGGAGAAGGTAGTAAATAGATAAAATTATTTCTCACTAAAATATAAGTATTTGATTATTTTCAATACTGAACCACTTAGAAGATATTGATTTTTCTATCGAGTCACACAAACATATTGTGGAATTAGCTTATATTTGATCACGTGCGTACTTTTTCTTCTACTGCTATTCAAGCACAGGGATTGTGACCTTTTATGGATCGCAAACACGAAATAAAATTGATATTGAAGTAAGCTTCTGTTATGAGAAGTCTTTCAGTGAAAAAGAAATTGAGTAGAACCGAAAAATATTCCTTTAGAATCGTTGTTTCGACATTGTCTTTTTCATTCACCAGTTTCTATTTTCTACTGAAATGAATCAAAATGGGGATTTTTGATATTTTAAGGGTATTTCGGAGAATACTCAAAATCAGTCCAAAACATTTTCAACTTTACATTCACACCACATTCATAATGGAAATTAATTTTCAATTATTCGTTCAAAAACTTTCAGTTCTGTCTTATAGGCTTTCCAATGTGTTTTCCAGGGTATTCACCGGACACATTCCATTTCTCAACATAGTTACTTATAGGTGTAGAATCTATTGTTGAGTCTATCACATTCCTACGTCTCGTCTTAATGACGGTAAGTTCATTGCCTACGTTCGAAGTGTTTCAATTATTTGCCATAACAAACTGAAGTAAATGCTCACCTCTTTCATTGGTTTCAGTACTCTCCAAAGTCAGGTAGTCCGCATTGGCATCACAGCCAATTATGAACTTTGATCTAAAGCGCTTTGATCTTCCTGTGAGCTCTCACTGGCTCGTCCAAATTTCTCGTTGGTGGTGGTTCCTGACTATCGTAATGAAGGTATGCTGATTCAATGACGATTTCTCAAGGTCTGCCCTTACCATTCATCTTCAGTTCAACCGCCGTTAAGTCCCTGGTTGAAAGTTACCCAATGACAGTATATTCAATACTGTTCCCAAAGGATCTCTGCTAGTTCCACGATATCTTCCCTATAGATCCAGGGTTCTTGTATATCAATTAAATTTTTCCACAACCTTTGTGAGGACTGCCAAAACTGCTTTTACTACTCTCATTGCGAGTCAGATGAGTCCTCTTTTCGTATGTAGTTGTGGTTCATTGAGTTTCCGCAAGTATGGTAAAAATGTTGTTCACATACTTGGAGTCTCCTGCATGGATATAAGACTGAATATTCTGATAGGACTTCTGGTATCGCAGATGTTCTTGGTGATATCTGATGAGGAATAGGCTTCATCCAGCGCTGGATGAAGCCCTTTTTTCAGTTGCCTCTTACTACAGACAAGATTTACCACAGTGCCGCGGATTGAAGTACCTTTCTTTATCTGACTTTTGTTCTCCAGCCCGTCCAGTTTGGGAGGTCCTACCAGTAGCTAAGCTACCGCCGGTATGACTCTCAGGATCATTAAAGTACGCAAGCTTCACCTCTGGGACAAAGTAAGAGGGATACATCCGATTGCATTCTATGATGGAAGTTAGTCTTCACTATTATAAAATCGATTATGAAGCCGTTAACGTGACAATGACCTGAAACCTTAATAGAGTGGATCAGAAAAAGGACCTGGGCATATATTCTCAGTACCAATACAAGAAGCTGTACAGACAGGGAGCGAGGTAATTTAGAAACTAAGTAGATATTCAAACACTTTTAGGCAAAATGCAACATCGAATATGCGGAATTACAGTTTGCTAACATCCTATACCCAAAAATATAGCGAGATGTATGCACCAAGCAGGAAAATGATCAGTAGAATGAAGAAAAATGGAGAAAAAGAAGATAGTGATAATCGTCATAGATAATCTATGGAATATAATGTTCATATTGGAATCCCACTTTCAAGAATTCTGCATAGTTATGCCATCCAAGAGCTAAAGATCACCATCTAATGACTATCTCAAGGTGAAGTACAAACATTTTACGCATTAGAAGATGTCAATTACTCTGATTCGCAGGTACTTATATTATAGTCTTTGGTATGTAAATTATTGAATCCTAAATAACATCTCCATTCCATGTAACAGTGAGTGTGATTTGAAATTTCAGGTTGTTACTTAGGGAAGCCTTATACTACAATCTGGTAATTTACATTCACTAAAGCTTTCTAAGAGGCGCGAGAAGTGTTTTCAATAGATTCACTTTATTTTTTTCAAGGACAACACACAAGCACTACAGGAAGATCCTTAAGTCGCTCTCAGAGCGGTACCTGTGCGAGAGTAGCAATTCACATTGGATTTGAATCGCTGGAGATTAAAGCCATTTGGAAAAACGTTTTCGGAAAGTTTATTCCACATAAATGCAGTTTTCCAAATGAAAGAGTTCCAAAACAGTGAAGTTCGAGGTGTACTGAGTTGAACCTCAAAACGATGAGCAGCCACAGTCCGTCGCGTATTTTTGATTTTTGGTGGAATCAAATGTGCCAAGTCACTTGAACACTTTCCGTGAAAGTATCTATAGAAGGGAGACAAATCTCCAACCTTTTTTCGATGTTCCGGACTATCAAGGTTGCAAGTGATGTTCGCGTCTCTAATAAGGCGGATGGTTCTTTTCTTGATCGAATCTAGCAGCTTCAGGGTATGCCTAGGGAAGGAGCTTTGTACATGAGAATAATACTCCAAAGAAGATCTGATCTGAGCTTTATAAAGCATAAAAAGTTGCTGAGGTGCCACAGGTTCCAATTCCACACAACATGAACCTATCTATCAGAATATTTTTATCTGGTCAGTCACTAGGTTTTCCAAAGTATTGTGAAGATGACTGTACATGAGTGCATTGAAAGTTTTGGTTTCATATATTACAATAGAGAAGCCTGAATCAAATATGTTATCCAAAACTTGTGGTATTGTTCTCACTCTTTGATTAGTTCTTGACTAGTGTTGATGGCTGATTAATTTTTGTTTTCATTGGAAACTGTTCGTACCATCGATGAATATGATTATTTACGATGATGCTCTATATCGTTTCGAACTTTGATTAATTCTGGGGCAATGTACTCGTATTTACATTCTAATAAAAACATTACATAGTAAACATCAATTACCAGACATATTTCTACTCGCATATCACAACGTGGAATGTATCGAGATTATAAAAACTCTTTTCAGTTTCGAAGTTCAGAATAGACTTGTTAGAGGTGAGTTGTAATTTGAACACGCAAAATATCGACATGTCACTAAACTATTATATAATCTCAAATAATTAGAAATTGCTTCACGTCCCATTTTCGTGGTGAACAATTAAACAAATTTGTTTGCAATTTCGACATGAATATATTGTTATCAATATTAATTGGTTAGCCTTTCCAAACCGGTTGATAGTAAAACATAACTGGACACAAAATTGGACGAGTGGTTGATATAACTACTTTGAAGCGAAACGCAGGGTTTATCTGGTAATGCAAGTAACAGACAAATGTTTACAAGCGTGAAAATAAAAGATATGTCATAGTGAAACAAAGTTGTGAAATGCAAATAGATATAATTTTTTTTTTCATAAAGAATATGAAATTTTGGGCAGAAATCAATTATAAACATTTAACTAGATAATACGTAACATTAAAATGAACAGTTCAAGAATAACTTTACAAAACGCTCAAAGGTGCGAAATCGTTTCCTCCCTTTCATAAAAGAGGATGTATGCATCTTTACTCACAAGCGATTTTGGTGAAATTGGTGACACTTGTGAATCATTGTATTCGTGCCACGTGCCATTATAAGGATGTCTGCAGAATACTGTATAATGTCCGCTGTAGGTAGACCCACTGTGATTTGAAAGTGCATATAGATTATAGCGACAAGGAGTCACATTATCTGCTGGTATGGGGAGTGACAATCTTAGAGTTATATGTAGTCAAATAAATCAGCCATGACTTTTGTGCTTTTTCGCTGTCGCTCAATTTTTCGTTGGTCTCCGTTAAGGTCGGTTTAGGTTAACGAAGGAACTCCTGATTATGATTACATGCAGCTGTTGCTTGATGAAAATTATTAACAGTATCAGTAAGGTAGTTGAATCATATCTATGATAATAATTAACCAAATTTTCTTTGAAAGACACCGCTGAAGGGTAATACAGGCAAACTGGACAATTCAATCCAAAAATTCAGTGCGGAATATTAACCTCTGAAACATTTTTTGTCTTGAAAACGAAAATATATTACCTTCAGGATCGTTAAAAGTTTTAAAGAAGCTAAGTATTTAATTTTTATATTTTCACTCATTCATTTTATTTGTAGGTAAAATTTGTGAATACGAGAAGTCACCTACTGATTGGTGTGAAGAGGTGTGCAGTCAAAATGGTGTACAGTGAAGACGTGTGTAGTCATTCAATGATCAGACAAGATCAGATAGACTTATTAATATATTGTTTTATAAAAATAACAAATGATATCAATAATCAGATTCTACATAATGTTTTAAACGTTGCTGTTGCTCTCTTGAAAAATTCTAAATTTTGACTCAAGCCCTAATGACTGCACATCAAAGTGAAGAGGTGTGCAGTCTAAAGGGCTCGAGTCAAAGTGAGTCCAAAATACAGAATCAAGAAATAAATGTATGCTTCAGATAGAATTACTACTACATTGTTTTATAAAAATAACAATTACAACTAATACTAATAATTAGATTTTGAATAATGTTTCGAACTTTGCTGTTGCTCTCCTGAAAAATTGAAATTTTTGACTTGAGCCCGTATCATGAAAGATATTATGTATCAAATTTTAGGACTGAACATTTCAGTTTGCCTTTTATTGTACTTTGAGAGATTCTCTAATGAATTAGCTTTGTTATTTCCTAGTTAAATACCACAATAACAGTAAAAAACAATACTTTTCACACTATGAACTTTACTAAAAACGCTTTACCCTCCATCGTAACTTCTATAATTGAACCGGTATTTCAAAGTAGTCTAAAATGTATTTTAAACAACAGAATCTGATTGGTCAATAAAGATCCATTCCAAGTAAGTGGGTAGATTTTCAGGAAAAGAAGTAACAACACAGTAATAATTAGAAAAATCAAGTGGTTGATAACGGAATTTCATGAAAAAAATTCACTAAGAGCAAGTGATTGAACTTTTTGTTGGTCATTAAATAAAAGTTTGATAGTTTCGGTTCATTAAGTTCTAGGGATTTTAGCACGTTTATTTTTGTCTTTTATTTTTTGTATGTAATATGTTATAATTCACGTCGAAATCGTTAATATCAAAAAATAGGTTAGGCCTATCTTTTGGCAGCCAAAAACCCAATATTTACTGAACAAAAAATTGCGAATTGTTTGAAAGGATGGTAACTCTTGAGATTGATTTGTTGTTATTTCATAGATCCATATTTTCTAAAGAGTGGACCTGGATAGGAAGAAAGGGTATAATTGAGTGGCATCCTCAGTCACTCGACTTGAGTCCTCTAGATTTGTTCGTGAGGACTCATGAAAAACGAAGAATATTTCATTCCATCTGTCTCATTGGGAAACCTGTGCGAACGAAATATTAACGTATGAACCGACTTTAGAAAACGAGGTTATAATAGATTGGCGGTTGACAGTTCCGCCTAAAAGGTTGTAGGTTCAGAAATGATTTTCGGGTCTATCTTACACGCAAACTTGACGTGTTTATGGATTTTTGAAAGAAGTTTTGTTATGCCATGCGATACGTTTCTGATGGACTAACCTGCATAAATTGTAATTGTAATAATAATAATTTTCAAACATACTCAGTAAACAGGTGGAATTCTAAACACTATTCGTAGGATTTCACAATTTAGATTCTACTAATTACATTTGTGATTCATCTCAGTCTTCATGTGTACATAATTTACTACGAAATTAATATACCTGTCTGCCTGATTAGATATAGGGACGTAGAAACAATTTTCTCTTCACTGAAATGAAATTTTTCCACCGCATGTTTTCGTACATGCTGAATCATAAAAATGTTCTGTTTTTCAAGTTGACAGCATGTCAATTTCACTGAATTTCTAGGATTGCAATTCCTTTATCGAAATTATAATAGCCTTGCGCGTATACGGCGTATATTTTTTGAACGTTTATAATCATATAGCATTTTAATGGCATTTTTCAAGAAATACATTTTCTGATAATTTCATAATTTAGTGTGCAATAACGATGGCTGAAAATAATATAAAATACGTAATTGTAGCACTAAATATGGCGTCGGTTTGAATGTTCATGTTTGTTATGATCATCAAACGCACAATAGATGAGTGCAATAAAACATAATTGCACAAGTGCAGTAAAACCAGTTTTTTCTCTCTAAATCAATATTCACAAAAGAATCTGTTCATTGGTGGAATTCACTAACTTAATTTATGTAGTTGTTTATTCAAATAGAGGAAAACGAATTGCTCTATTCAAATAGAGGAAAACGAATTGCTCGAATATAGTTTCAGTAAATAGGAAGGATTCTAGGGAATGTAACCTCTATTGCGTTTTTTTTTATTGTAGACATATAAGGATGACAGTTGCGAAAAACCCCTTGAGATTAAAATCTCTGAAACATAAATATAACAATAATCTCGTAGTTTCTCAAGCAAGGTTATTTTTCTTGGCTGCAGATAAATATTAATTGTACTCTGTTTATTATTTTCGAGTATTTTGTTTAACATCATAAATTTTGAAAATCCGTTTATCAGTGAAATAACTGCTGATTTATTTGCAGCTGGAACGACTTATATTATTATTCCATATTTTTGTCTGAGATTTGGTGTTCCACATAACATACGCTTCAGTTTAAAACAATTGCTAATTGAATGAAATGGATCATAACATACGTCAGCGACATTGGTATCAACTCATGAATGGTAAATTCTCTAAATCTATCTAGGAGAATTCTGAATATTATGACTGCATCATAATGAAGTTCATCAATTGTTTTTGCATTTTTGGACCTAGTTAGAATTCATTTTCGTTATCAATTCAAAAAAGAAAATGAATGACATCAGATTGGTTGAACAAAAGATCGATGAAATTGCGAAAAAACTATGTTTTGTGATATTTCCAAATTAAACGGCGAAACGTACATTTTCGAATTAATTATAATGACTCTCCAAAATGTTACCCTGAATCAAACTAAGTCAAAACAGTAAATAGACAGAAACATTCAATGTTTCGAAATTAGTTATATAACTCATGTGGAAACACACTACAGAAAATAACTACCGATTTGGTTTCTCAAATCCTGAGATGCCGGAGAAATCCAAATGAAATGAATGACAGAGTTAATTTAGACCCCAGAAGATAATTTTGTTCGGTGCTTGTATCATATTTGTTAATGACATTGAAGTTGTTTGTTCCATCATTTTCATCTACACCATTTCTGTTATGTTGATATATTTTTAATGTTTCTCATCAGTGATCCACTACTTTCTCAGTTGCGAAAACTCAAAAATAAACATTGTGAAACGAGATGAAGATGAAGATGAAATTGACAGTCGAAAAAAATAAGATAATATTATATTATTCAGATATTTGATATTTATTTTTTTTTCCGTTTACAGATCTTCAGAAGAAATATTTTCTTTTATATTCTCATGCTTTGGTTTGAAATTAAAAAGGAATCAAAATGAATGTCCCAGATATACAATGTGTTCAACATCAGGAGAGCCGCTATGGAAAAAAAATCCGTGAGAGAAACTGGTTAAATTAGAAAAAGTTCCGATTATGTATATGATCCAATAGTTGAGTTGTCACAAAAAAATTATAGCTTGTGATTCTTTTTTTCTGGTCCATATAAAAAAATAGAATTAGTGATGATTTCTCAGAAAAGAAATATAGGCTTGAAAACGCCATCTCATAAAAATTGAAAGGTGGCGATGAGAAAGTATTTTTTGCTTTTAATATCGAGCAACAACAGAAAAAATGTTTGGCGAATTTCAATTCTATTCGAATATCTATCAGTCACATTTTCCTGCATTTTGAATCATTACTTTTTTTCCTAATTCAACTAACTCAGTTTCCGATTTTTCTAAGCTGGAAACATTTTTTCCATGTTGGGAATTTTTCCCATTGGTTCTCATCAATGAAAATCTGCAATTTAAAATACTATTTGGAATGACAATTTGCCTCCCACTCCACAGCCGATTTTCTGGAGAAGGTACCAGCAACTATTTCCACAGTAGAATCCAAAATGCTGGAAATTACTTTTCGACAACTTCTAGTCAGGGGAATTTTGAAACAGCTCAATATCAACAAGGCGTCTGGTCCTGATGAAGTGCCGGTCATCGCACTTGCGAAGTGCGCAAATGAACTCGCACTAGTATTTTGCAGACATTTTAACCTGTCTTAGAGGTTTTTTCTTATTGTTGAAAGATTGCTCGCGTTCAGCCTATTCCCAAAAAGAGCAAGAAAAATCTGCCAAATAACTATAGATCAGTGGCTTTGTTATCAGTGATATTAAAAATCATAGAGAAAACCGTAAGGAACCATATCCTTAAATATTTGGATGGCTTCAACATCTTAAGCGATCATCAATATGGCTTTCGAAAACAAAGATCAATAGGTGACCCCCTATCGTATGTCGTATGGAATAACGCAAAAGAGAAACATGGAGAGTCAAGAGCTCTTGCGCTTGATATTTCAAAGGCCTTTGACCATGTGTGGCATGAGGGTTTGCTGGCCAAACTTGGCTGATATCATTTTTGTGTATGAGTCTGCAGCTTTCTGAAAGAACGTTCCATGCAGGTGGCCGCCGATGGATATCTCTCGAATACTTTTGGCATCAGCGCTGGTGTTCCCCCAACCCTCTTTTTATTGTATATCAACGACTTATTGGAGAAAAACAAGAATCCAATATATTGCTTTGCTGATAACAGCACACTTGTCGGGATGGACACTTTCGTTTCTGCTTCGATAAGTTTATTGGGGTTCAAAAAGGAGCTCAGATCAGACCTTTATTAGAGTATTGTTATCATGTATGAAGCTCCGCCCCTTAGCATACCCTGAACATCACTTGCAACCTCGATAGTCTGGAACATAGAAGAAAGGTTGGAGATTTGTATCTTTTCTATAAATACTTTCACGGCAAATGTTCAAGTGACTTGGCACATTTGAGTCCATATCACAGCACACTTGGGTACATATCATTAATACGCTACGGACTGTGGTTGCTCATCGTTTTGAGGTTCAACTCAGTATACCTCGAACTTCACTGTCTGAGAACTCTTTCATTTGGAGAACTACGTTAATGTGAAATAAACTTCCTGAAAACGTTTTAACAAATCCAATGTGAATCGCTACCTTCACACCGATCTTAGAGAGACTCAAGGATTTCCCTGTTGTACTTGTGTTTTGTCCTTAAAAAAACAAAGCGTTACAGACGTGGGAATAATATTTTTAATATTAACCATTCGTATTACTCCAACAGAAATCGAAAATCCGACCAAAAACTCAAAGTATATTGTTTACAAAGTTATCATGTCACTGGACTGAGATGAATAAACTAGGAGAATTAGATAAATAAAAAATAATGAAACTGCCTAAGAGAGATACATCGTTATCAACCTTGAAGATTTCTGTTTGCTAACAAAGAAATCACAAGTTATACATACGTTCAAGGTCGAATTCTCCGATTTATTATTACAATAAAAAGATATGGAATGACAATGTGCTTAGTATGCATTTACTGTAGCGAAGAATATTCGATTAACGATTTATTCGATTAGTCAATCGAAAAAGTATTAGTTATTGAATGGTTATTAGATAAGTATTGACTTATGAAATGAGGCTGTGCAATTTTCCAACAACGTTTTGGTTGCGAAATATTGTTGTATAAAAACACCAAGTTATAATACTTCCACTGAACTTCGCATTGAAAAGAACTGATACCCCCCGCATATAACTATTGATGATGCTTTTTGAGGAAGTTATATTTTTGTTATGTTCGGATAACATTTCGATCGCAAAAATGAAAGACGGATCATTCAATACCACTATCAATAACTATTTTCAATTATGAATTAATAACACAGATGCTAAGGTTGTTTTCCCTTGTAAAACCTCACCAACAATAATTTCACAAACCCGATCTTGTGTTTTTCTAAATTGTGTTTCAGCCTAGCATGGATTTGTAACGAGTTGAAACAGAGCTGTATTGATGCTGAATCATTTTGTGCTCTAATTTATCAATTTATTAAAGTTGGTTCATATAATAATTTGAGAAATGGAATACTTTATTGTAATTATTTCTTTGAATTCATGTATATTATGTATCTACTTAACTGGTGGCCAATTATTATTCAACATGTGTACGGTAATTTGGTGAATTCAGCAGAGTAGATATAATCATAAAGTGATTATTTAGGATCCACGTGGTCGAGTTGAGGTTTATGTTAGCTAAAACAGTGGACGTCCAAATGAAGTAGTAACACCAGAGAACGTAAAAAAAACAAAATAGTTTTGAATGATCGCAGTTGCGTGAGTAGCTGACATTGTAAAGATACCAAAAGAACGTGCTGGCTTTATATTGCTTGTGCATATGACTATGACAGAGCTCTGTTCAAAGTGTGTGCCGCGAGAGGTCACTATTGATCAAAAACAAGAACGTCCTGATGATTCTGAGCAGTGTTTGACCATGTGACAATAGATAGAACATGGATCCATCACTTCACTCCGTAGTCAAATCGATCGTCATCTGAGTGGAGAGCAACTGGTGAACCTCGTCCAAAGCGCACGAAAGCATAACAATCGGCTGAAAATACATGCATGCAGATGCATGAGTATCAGCTGGTAATACACTTATTTGTTGAAAATAAAAATTTTATTATCTTGTTGAAGATTTGGGGGTAATTTTTAGGTATAATTTACTGCTGAGAGAATCCAGGCAATAGAGTTGTTTAAGCAGATAAACGTGGCAGGTAGATATGCCAGGATTCACAATTTTGCTAACAGCGTTTATCAATTTATTGGGTAGTAACGAAGTAGATACCGATATGAGCTAATCACATTTGGATTATGCTTGACCAAGTTAGTTCAAACTAAAACATCTTAACATCTACAACTTCTCATCGCTTCAAGGTTCAAGGAAACATAACACAAACTCTTTTAAATTTGGAGAACGCCGTCTTTGTAAAATAAATTTTCCGAGAGTATAACTTCAGAAACGCTTCTCCCTATTCTTGAAAAATACCCAATGCTTTCCAAATACAAGCTCAACTGAAAGTTATTTCAATCAGAAACAGGGAATATGAAGAGAAATGATGATAATAAGAAAATACCTTAATGATAATGATGACCATTTCATTTTGAATTTAATGTTTAGGAAAATTCCATGACCTTTTATAATCCCTCTATTAACGAAGCAAGCATATTATGTATTCAACTTCAATAGCACCTCTAGGGAAAGCACGAATCGTGTTTCAATACAAATTAAATCAATAATAATAGTTCTTTTTCCCAAGAGCAACGGTCTGAGCACATTCTTGAGGAACAAATCATTTTAGTAATCAAACCTGAATGGCATCCTTTCCACCTTCCTCAACGTACGAACCGACGTACAGTGTTATATAAAATCACAACTCAACTGCGGTTTAACCTACTTTCACGTTGGCAGCTTCTAAAATTTGGAAAGTTATTTAAATGTATAGCATTGTGCAGCTCATGATGAGGAGATTTGTAGGCGTAAACAAATCGAACATTTATGTCAACTCGTTTGACTGGTGAAAATCAAAACAGCAGTCTGGCATTCGGAATCCGCTGGACATCGACAAGATGTTTAGATCATCGGTGTGTATAAACATGCTGATGAGTGTTGTGAGTACTGTATTGATATTTCAGGTAGAAAAGAATAATAGTTTCAAGCTATTTTCCTATTCATTTTGAAACTTCATATTTTTCCATTGTTCTCACTGAACATAATTATGAAGATAGAGGATCAATTCAAAATCTTTTTCAGCTATTTAAAGAACATCATTTTTGATGCTGCATGAATCAAAATTTTTTATATATTGGTAAGGTAATTTCATTTTACCAAAACCGTAATGAAATTGTATGAGTAAATTATATACATGTGAGGTTTTCCTCATTCTCTTCTTCAAATTAATAATGAATGATATTATATTTATCAATGAAAAAAATTATTTTCCAACTAACAGTTCCGAAATAGAACAAACCCGACTCAAACACTTCTCCGAATTGGTGTGGGGAATCTAGGAAAATATGTGGGGACTGTGTCAAAAAATATGGTGGTTGAACTAGTCGAGCTATAAAAACTCATTTCAAAGAACACCATTTATAGACCAGAAAAGTCCGGTGTCGCCATATATGCTTTGGGGAATGAAAATACGTTGTTGAGACTGGTATATGACGGTAGACTTTTCTAAGCTTTCAAAAGTGACATGGGTCCCATTCCATGAAACCATTGTTTACTTTATATGAACCCCTCACTTGAAATGATCGATTACTAAGGATATTGATAAGGTTATGATATTGATCAACGACTTAATAATTGAACTTATATCAGCACACCACGGGAATGCCGTTCATGAACAACTTTGCCATAATCTCTCTAGGTCTTTATGCTCACAATGATTGGCCGATGACCGTCATCGGCGAATCATCAAGATGAATAAACCTCTGAAGAAGCCAGCCACTCGGGCTGGCGAAACGTTTAAAAAAACTGTTTAAAATCTGTTTTTCCGTTAACCAGCTGTCGCACTCCTACGAACGATAACCCACAGAAGGCGAAACTTATGCGAGCCAAGGATTAACAAGGTTCTACCTTTTAACGTGTGATTACTAACACGGGTTGGACGATAGTAAGTGAAAATCGATCGTTCAGACTGAGGCTTGAACCACCGACCAACACGGCAGTCATTTCGAGTGAGTGAACAAAGCACTCACGTCGAATCGCCTGGCTGGATGCAGTTCCAAACTACGACGGGTTTCAAACCCGAATGAAGATAGTAAAACTGAAAATCTCGGCCGCCAAAGGCTTAATCAGTTCATTTCAAATTATGTCTGTGGAAATTAAACCAATTGAAAAGCCGATGGAGAAAATATATTCAAAACAATATGCGAAAAGGAAAAGTCGCAAGAAAATATTTCAATCTTCAGATTAGATTGAAATCAGATACAAGCAGCTGAAACGTCATTTGAAATATTCCTTTATGATTTCTACATTTTTATAATACTAATATTGATTTCCAGTTGGCAACATATTTTTCATTTATATAACTCACGTAATTTTCAATGTTGCTTCCCATTTTGTTTATTCAATATTAAAATCTTGATCCCACGATAATTTATTAATTTGTTTTTTCATGAGTTTGCTTTTGAATTCAAATCTGTATTGTTCATATTTTTCCACATTCATTCTTAATGATATGAAAGTATAAAATACATATTGCAATAATGGTTGATGTTTCTCTAGCGATTTCTCTGATATTTGATATGTACATGTTTGAAATGTGAATGCTGTCTGGTTTGTATTTAGCTGCGATATTATTCTGTAGATATATATAAAATATTCAACCAGCTTGAGTTTGCTTCAGCCGACAATAGCAGAACGATACTTTCATAACAGCAATAATTGAAAGTTAAGTACTTGTAATTAAAACTCAGTTTGTGGGAACGCTCCCAACAATGAATTATATTAATGAAAAACATAACAACCAAGTCGAGAACACGTTGAGTCAGTTGATTGAATATTGTAGTGTTCATCAGAAACCAATAGGAAGAGACGATGCAATAAAAAATGAAAAGCTCAAACTAACTAGAGAATAAATCAGTTAATCACGTTACTATCATGCGGAATATAGTGTTCCGGCCAAAAAAATTGTTGTGGATAATTTTAATGAATTCTATCTTTTTTCTTCTTTCATCCACTTCCAATTGTAATTCACTGGAACATTGAAATGTTTGACTGATAACATTTCTGTTCCCTTATCAATAATGCTTTTTTTCTGCCAGTATTGACTCAGTTATCAATATTTGGCTGCTTGGAAGACGTCTGACTTGCCAATTCTTTCCAAATATCTGCAGACTTCTGGACTTACTGCACTATTTTAACATCTTTTCGTAACACCCGTCCCAACAGTCTCATTTGCTGGATGGATTTGTAAATCCTCTGTTGGCTTTTCGTGATATTATCCTGGACTTCATCTCTTAGGATGCAGCTGCCACTTTATTGCATTGCTTAGAGCTGAGATCATCGTTATACAGTATCATTTCTTTCAGATGTGTTGCGAATGGATAGCCATGTAATTAGCTTTTGTTAAATGGTTCGTATCAAAAAAACTACTCAGTATCTTTTCTGTGAGAGAAAGGTTATTCTGAATACGGTCTGATTGAATATTTAAGAATCGTCCCACAATACAATTGATTCGAATTAAATTTTGCAGTAGCAGTTGAATGAAATAATTGGGGAAATCAGAAGATATCGGGAATATCTACAGCTACAGCTACAAATGATTGCGCAGGGTCGAAGAAAGAAGTGTAGTGAAAAAATTGGACATCTTCTTTGAAAGACATGTTCTTGTAGGAAAGTCAATGTTTTTTGTTATTCTTTGAACAGAAGAGAACTCACAATAAAATTCACGTTGTAGGAAAAACTGCTTATTCAACTTAATTTCGATGATGTGATGATCAAAAAATCGATAAATACTCTGATACGAGAGTTCATTGAAAAAAAATCTCATACTAAAAGATATTTCCACACTTATCTGTATCTGAAATGTTACAACTTGCGAGTATGTTCCCGTTTTGTCTAGAAATTATGACGAACTGGTTATAAATATGATATGAACACTTCCAGAAGGATTAGATATGAACAATTATGCAGCAGACAATGTGGCCCCTTGTCGTTATAATCAGCACTTTTGAGGTGTTTTTTTTCTGTGATTTAAAAAAAAAACTAAATTGTTATCTCCGTTATACCGATATTCATAAAATTATTTCTGATGACACCATTGAAAATAATTGGATGATTTGAATTTTTCGTTTCAATTTACTGTCGAACGTATAATTGAGAAATAACATAGCACCCCAAGAATGGACTTTGTATTCGTTTCTATCAATATCATCAGAGAAGCACACAGTATTGAAATACGAATTTTTGACTTTTGGTCATAGGGGCGGTTCTAGTATTACATAAGCATATTTATTACAATGATATACCCCCCAACCCCTCTATCAGCAAGAGTAAGCAAAACTCTTTCCCCCCCACTCCCATGCTTACGTAAACATTGTTATATGAATTTTTCTTCTGATGTATTCTGTTTTCATTGATTCATGAGCAGTAGTTATAATCCTAGAAATAAGAAATTAGATTTCGAATAGAGGCTTTTACCGCACAAATTATTCATACAAATATACAAATATTATAATCTTAAGTAATATTATGAACAAAACAAACTTCTTTAAAATTTTTGATATACATATAAATTCCAATTAACACTCTTCAATCCATGACACCCAAATCCATGATTCTAAGTTTTCAATGACATTGGATGTTTGCTGCTCATAGTTGTGTGTCTGCTCACTCTCATCCAATTTTGAAATGTCTTAAGTCGTTCTCATCGAGCCATTCAACATCGCGGTCCTCTAAATTTTGTAAAATGCACATCAGTAATTTCCCTACTCGGTTCTAAGCGAGTATCTGAACGTAAACAGTATTTGTGGTAATCCCCAAAAATGCGTTTCGTTTTCAAACATAGCCAACGTGTGGCTTACCATATGTATAAAAAAGTAAATAACTATTGACGACGGAATCACCATCTAGACCCCCTGCTGGGGAGCACACTATCAAGTCATCAGTAAGTCAATTATATTTTTATATTTTATAAATGAAATTTGCATTAAGCTCGCGTATATTTGGTTTGTCTCAAGGGTCAGTATGAAAAATAATGCACTAGAACACTTGTTTGAAGACTGACAAAATTGTATTTCAAAATTAACTGATAGTGAGTAGCGCTCGAATGTTTTTCTTATTTGTTATTAACAGGAACATCAAAAAATGTGTAAATTGATTTTCTAATGATAGTGGAATTTATATTGAAACATTTATGATTATATTTATAATTCAAGATAATCAGTAATATATTGCAATAATTAGCTAGGATTCTTGAGTTCACTACTATATTGAATTCATATTAAATATTTTATTACAAATTTTTATACATATTTCAGGTCCCAACAATCACAGGAGTCACAAAATATTATTATAGATGTTTCACATCTACCAGGCGTCCCGTGACGGCTCACAATTATTTTCATTGGGTTGGCAATACTGGGTCAGATTCTGTCATGCCTTTTTGTAGAGTTATACTATTTTTCTGGAAAGTGCCGTTGAAATGCTCGTTTTTGAGTGTATTTCACTTTTGAGTTATTGAAAATTGATTTTTTTGGAAATAGAATGAAATTGAGTTCGTGTTATTTTGTTGTTGATATGTAAAGATTCATTGGAAAAATGGTACTAAAATAACTGTCAACTGTGTCTACAACAAAAAATGAGAAATTATGAACAGGAACATCATGAATGAAAGATTCGGTTGGAAGCAGCTCAAAGTAATTGATCCCAAGGAGTTATCAACAAAGACCAATTGTTAAAAATATTCAGTTGTGAAAAATATTCAATTTAGTTTAAACCGTCAATTCAATACAATCTTTGAACCCCCATTTTTCCTCTTTTGGGGTGTACGTTCCTGATTCCCTTTCTTGATGCTTATATGCGCTATACAAAGAACCTACCCGCATATTTCGTGATTTTAGGTTTAGTAACTTCAACTGTACGTTAATATAAGAGCAGGCATCAGATAGTAATTTATATTTTCACTTCGAAAACACAGAAACTGAAAAAGTATACCAACTGCACTAAGTAATGAATAGCTTCGAGAATCGAATTATGCTACCTAACACAAACGTCAACGACGTCTGCCTTCACGCGTCTCGGGTCGCGTTCTCGGCGATGGCGCTTCATTGCTTAGACCGCCCCTCTACCCCGTGCATCGTTCAACGTCATCTTATAGTAGACGCGACGCGTTGCGTCAACTTAGTCTTATCGTGATAATTTTTAAACGATTCGTCAGAACTACTTAGTAAGACAAAGTTTATCTATATTAAATACTCATATCGACAATTGTACCAATTTCATAAGAATCTGATAGATATTCTAAATTGTGCATTGTAAAAAAAGTATGCAATTCAATTGTATTTATGGCCCTTTATTTATTGTATTTATGGACTATTTAAGATACACAATCTGACGGTTAATTATCTGCATTTAACTCCAATGGTATAGACAGCACACGCCAATATATCTCTAAGAGACCAAGTATTTTTCCGACTTACTTAATACTTATTGTTATATTATAACCAAAATTACACAAAACCCTTGTTAATTGTATCCTTTATGTTATTCTGATGTATAAGCTGTATTTATGTGAAATTTCTTCTAAATCCGTTCAGTCGTTTAGGCGTGAAAGAGCTACAAACATACTTACATCCATTCTCACAAACTTTCACATTTATATTAGTATAGATAGATACATGATGAATGGAAGTATTTTATTACCATTTGAACAAACATGAAGAAACTTGCATGCAAATACAAAGCGATTTATTGAAAATAGATTGATTCAAGAATGAGCTTTTACATGTTCACCGTGTTCAAAACTTCAAATAGAATTGGTTACTAATTTTGAAACTTCATGACTGATAGTAGTACAGCAGGCATATACAAGTTATCAACGGTGTATGTTAAAACGTAAAATTTGTTTTCAACAACATCAGTTCAGATTTGTTGGGGATAATGAATTGCGAATGACTAAGACACATTTATCACAACTGCTTATCAACTTCTAGAAGTCACGTCGGTTTTACCATGCTAAACACGCGAGAAACACGAATGAGAAATAATTTTCTTACACATGGTACAGGTACGCAGAAATTCATTTTTGAAACCTCCATGTATTTTATAGTATTTGGAAACTTCCTGGGTTGAATATCTTAATAACTATGTCTAGATTGAAAAAAAATATTGTAAAGATCCTTGTACAACAAAAAATTCGAATCAAAGGACAAAATTGAAAATACTAGTAAGTTCCACAAAATCTATCTGTGCGATTGGGACGCTAACGATGGAATACTACAAACGAATGTTGGGTCATTGTCAAAAACTTTCAGATATTTAAAGGAAATGTTTATATTTTCACGAAACTGTTGTCGGAATACCGAAATGATAATGTTTATGACTGAAATTTAAATAATTCACCAGAACCATAATGAAAAAACCAATGCAAACTTTTCAGTAGCTTATGCAATTCGGAAATATTGCAGAATTTTATACAAATCAACATTTGCTGTGAAAATTACATACTCTAATTTTAGGCAACTCAACTGTTTTTCATTAGCATAAAGCATCCTGATGATGACGAACACTTTGGAATTTTGTATTGTGAATAAATTGAACGAGTCTCATCAAAAGGAATAGAGAATTTTTTAATATTTATCTCGAAGAGTTCGTTTTTAATTTGAATAAATACATTTAGATGGTTCAAACTTCAAATTTACATTTTCTTACACCCGATCATCTTCTATCATTGAAATCTTCAACTGACGAATTTCAGGAAAGACCCTGATTTTGATTTAATATGAGACACTTTATTATAATTTCGAATGATATAATTGGGTTTTCATATCAATAATGACCCTCATAAATCGCAACTTTTTCGATGCGGTATTACCTTTTATAGAGGATCCGATGGATATCACATACTTGCTTATGAATATACAAAGTCAAACCGAAATATGAAATTATTGGATACCAGCCGACGAATTTCAACTAATGATCAATAAGTTGCTTTTTCGAAGATATGACCATTAAGTAACTATAGGTGACGTACTAATAGTAATCCATAGTTTTCTACCATATATCGAAAAAAAAATGAATGGTCTAATATATTTCATATGAAATACGTTTGTCAAACACATTCTTCTTGAATAACATAATCTTGCTATAAATATTTTTAACACGCTTATATTAGCTTCACCTGTATGTATGTATGTATGTTTGTTTGTAACTCTTCTTTCCCATTTGATCTGTATTCGACAGAATTATCGACATTATTCCTTGATCTATTCGCGGGCAGTTGGCGCTGTACGTAACCCCCTTGATATATTTCGAACTCACTTTACATGTATATGCCTTATTTGTAACCCTCCTTTGCGCGTCTCCTGTCTTCCTTGGGCTTGGTAGCTGATTTTCAAGCTCCTTCTCCGGAATTGAAAAATATCAATGGTCATTTTTCTAAACAATATACGGCTCATTGATTCCAAAGTTTAGATGAAATAAATATAATTCAAAAAGACTAAAAAACATGCTTTTATAGCCTACGAAACTAAAAAATTATAAATAAATATAGTTTTAAAAAAACTAAAAAAAACACGCTTTTGAAGGACATCGAACTGAAAAGTTGAAAATATTTTTTTTAAATAAGCTTTGGCGCGTGGGCGCTTTGTGCCATATTTTTTGTATATCAGGCGCCTGTCGCTTTTCTCACAATTATACAAGTATTTTTCGTTCGTTATTGTTCTAAGCGATGTTTTTTAAAAGCTTGTATAGTTTTTTAAAACCATATTTATTAATTTTTATACCTTATCTTTTATTTCAGGTTTTCTTGCTAATATGTATCTTTAGTCATATGGATTTCTCAGATACCTGACACTAGTAAAATATGCCTCACATTTTCAAATTCTAGATCACTTTCATTCCGTTTGATTCACAAAAAATGTGAAAAAGAAGTTGTTGAGGCGGTGTCTATTCATTTGACCTCATCTGGTCAATTCAAATATAATTCCTATTATCTGTGAAATAATAATGTAAAGTCCAATGCTCACATTGATGATAGTGAGAGACAATTATGATGGGCTACTGCTGATGTTTTCAAGACAAAATTATGTTGAAATTTATTATACTTGTTATCATATCTGATAATTGTAATGACAATCCAATGATAATTCCTTGAATAAATTGTCTCTTTGACAGAGATAGTGACATTTGTATTTATATTGCCTGGATGCCTTTATATTCACAATAGAGTGGGAGCTGAGAAAAATGTATAAAAAGTCAGAATTCATGAATGTTTTTGATGAGGCATATTACAAAATTACAAATTAGCAATTTTTGTTATCATTGACAGGTAAACTTCAATGTTTCACTAAATAAATGTGAATCATATACAAAACAACTGTTTGTTTATAAAATAATTGTTATTGCTGCCTTTAACTGTAGTGTTGTTTTAAAGTTTTTTAAATAATAATAATTTTTTAAATAGTGATAACTGCTTCAGAGTACCATATAATATCTTCGATATTATTTACTTATAATCAGTTGGATATATCCCCATGTGAATAACTTGATGATACTTATAATACTTTCCTAATGGATACACTTCAGTGGGTATACCCAAAGATAGACATTGTTCAGAAAAATGTATATGGTCATTGCTATCATTATTTCCGGGACTTTGCGGTGACTTAATGATCACACTATCACTTGGTATGCACTTAATATACCTTAGAATTGATTGAAACAGACAATACAACTAAACTCATTAACTACAGCATATAACATTTGGCAAGAATATTCATCAGAAAGTTATAACTCGATGTTTTCTAAAGACCTGAGTATGGAATCTGCTGTTGAAATATATATTCCAGAAGATACAACCAAAGATTGTTAAATTTGGAGCTGAATTACCTAATATAAGATACCAAATACCTTTCTATGGTACATAGTTCAGAGTGACGGTTCAGATAATATGATTCACGAACAATACTCATACTCAACTGAACACTAACAGGTGTTGTGGCAAAAACTGAATGCTGAATATATTGACATGGAAAACTTCGAGCAATCGGAAGAAAAAATAAAAAATTTTGGAATGTTGAAGATTTTTGAAAACTTTTGGAAGTTCCCAAATTCCAATTCGTGATTTGAAAATACTATTTTTCAGGAATTCAAAATACTAGAAACCACTAACAGAAGCAGACATTTTATTCTAAATATTCGTATTTGAAATTCAGAATCGAATCTATTTTGAAAATATCTGCTAACGAAATACCACAAAGTAAAACTTTACATCCTGTATAGAAAGTGAAGCAAGTTGATTTTTCATTCAATTCAGTTGAATCACTCCTGAATAACTATTAACGAAGTGTATATCGTGAATGTGAAGCTAATATAATTCAAATCAGTGATACGGACAATTATTGTAAATCAATTACAGTCTTTTGTTTCTCCAAGGACGCTTACCACTGCTTCATTAAAATATTTCAAGGAATATAACAAAAAATTATATATTTCTCCTAATTGTACAAAATTGGCACCTGGAAAGCGGAAGTTGAATTCTGAATACATTTCGTTACAGAATAAATGAAAAACATCTTCGTAGTTCATAGTGAATAACCCAGTAGGTTTACCGGTAACGTGATCTCAAAAAGATCACCTAAACAAATAATAAATGAGCAGAATTATATCAACTGAAATTGTCATTTTATTTTGACAAATTGAAATATCTGCATATTTGCAAATCATGTTATAAATGTTACTATCGACAAATAACAACCTTTACAATTGCTGAAAATGCTCAATTGGATTTTCAATTGCATCAAAATCACTGGCTAATTCGCAATTAAGTGGCGTATTCCAGGATAACCTAAATGAGTTTTCTCTAATTTATTTTTATTCTTCAACAGAAAAAAAACTTTGTTAACATTTCAGCTAACTTTTTCGGAAGTACTAATTCATAAAAACCCAAAATACAAGAAATCACTAACAGAAGCAGACAGTATAACAACCTAGAACGTTATTATTTTCTTTCAAGAAAAAAATATTCGGAATTCAAAATCGAAAAAAAAACTGAAAATATTACCATTATATCTCACAGATGAACTTTCACTCTGTACTATTTCTGAGACATTAGCCGGTTGGGTTAGAGTTAAGGTGAGTGGTTCATTTTATTCTTTCAAGCTACGGTTATGTGGAACAATGCTTCCAGCCCTATGGCTTGATGATATATTTCTCTCGTGTATTGTCCAATCAGTCGTAGAAATCGCACTTTGAAAGGTAAGACCTCGCTAATCCTTGGCTCGGACAAATTTTTACTTTCAAAGAATGTCATTCGTAAGAGGGTGACAGATGACTGACGGAAAAACAGATTTCAAGAGATTTTTTTCCATATAAAACATACGCAGGTTGATTCCAATTCAGATAAATCACATCTGAATCAGTAAAAATGAAGTATGCAATGCAAATATAAATATCATCAGTGCCACAGAAAATTAGTGAAAATTCAATTACTATTCTTTGTTTCAGCAAGCAAGTTAACAACTACTAGATATATTGACTAAATAATTTATGAAAATATGATAAAAACTTACATGAAACTGTTAAAAATATCCCAGTTCTTCGGTTAGGTGAGAACTCCAAGTGTCTATCGTCGCCTTCCTGGAGAAATACTCTTTGTAAATTTCGTATAAAAGTTCCTGGGAAAGAGGTACGAAACACTGAAGTTAACACCTATTTTCACCGAATTCGCCAATGCTGCACCCAGGATTGACGACCGCGAAAACGAATACGAAAAAAATCAGCGAAAAGTATCGGTACCGTTGGAACTGTTGGTACTATTACCCCGCTCCAATATGCACTTCAACGTCCAAGAGCTACGTTGGTACTGACAAGAGAAGTAGCAGAGTGGTGGACGTACTGCAGAAAACTTTTCCTCCGACCAGCTTTTACAGAGGAGATTCACGTGCTTTTGTTTCGGCACAGACAATTGTCTTCTCACCAATTCGCCAGCTTTGATACGTCAGTCAGTTTTAAGTTCTGCGGAGATAACATCTCGAGATTTATGGGTCTTTTGTTTGATTTTGGATTTTTCCTCACTTTTAGTGATTTGTTTGTCACTAGATTAGAGCAATCAGGCAATGTGTGTATGGGTGAATTATTCTCGAATATGATTACAGGGAGATTGAGATATTCTGACAGTTTGTTCTATTATGAAGAGAAAAATTGTAATGCATCTGATAACATATTTTTTCTGAATTTGTATCATTGGATAAAATAGAATTCAATGAAATTCAGTTTTCACCATAATGTTTATTTCTTTTCCGTGTCTATCAATGACCAATGGAAGATTTTTCAGAATAGGGTTATTTTACAGGAATGATAAAAGGAATTCAACAGTTTGAATTATCATTTTGTGAAATATATCATGAGAACAAGATTAGAATGATTTACATAACAAAGATTTGTTTTATGGGAAGTACAGTTTTTGGCTTTCTACTACTCCATCTTGATATAAAAAATGTGGGAATCAAACTGGAATAGTAGAAAACCAAAAAATTTCTTTCCCAAAAATAAATCACCCCTAAAAATATAACCTTTTCAATTTAAAAAAGAATTGTTATATTTAAGGTTTTGGTATTCAGTAATTTTAAATAATGTTCTGTGTTGAAGAATAAAATTTGTTTCAGAAAAAACGAAATTTATTTTCAAGTAAATGAAAAGAATGGAACAGTCGAATTTTTTTCCGATGAAAAAACTCACACCACAAAAACATTAACAAACTGAAACAAGTATTTATTAGAATGCAATATTAGCAACATTTTAAATATCTCAATGTTATTTCTATTTATTTTCATCAATTCTTCGAGATATACGCATTACCAATGACATTTTTTTCGTCATTTTTAACGACTTTCATTGAAAATGTAGTATACTGATGGTAAAAAAAGTTCATCAACGATTCATGTAACGATAAAGTTTCAGTCGAAAAACAATCTACATAATTGCTAAAAAACTCGATTGAATTTATACTGAAATGAATAACTTGCCAATTCACGCAATTTAATTTCAGCAAAATTAGTTTTTCTAAAATTATTTCTGTGCCTCAACAAGTACCTACATTAAATTTATCAACCTTTTACAATAGGTTACTTTTTTATATTAGTTCATAAAAATCTAAAACGAAAGAATCATTCAAACAAAAGCAAACAGAGTATTCCAGAACACCAAGCAATTTCTCTTCAGCAAAATTTTCAGAAAATATTTGAAAAAAAATTGAAGAAAATTTTTCTGTTGAACGGTTTTATTGAAAAAAACAAGATATTAATGATATAGATAATGTACTAAAAGCTAAAAAATAAGTAGGAAGGGCCTAGGTAGCAGTCATCACACCACTCTTCTCAGCAATCTACGGTATTGATCATATAAAAAAGGTGAAATCGTTGGGCGTAGCATTCACATAGTAACCCATTATTTTATTATTTTTTTATAAAACCGTTCAACATACATTCTTTTTACTTATTTTGTTTTCAAGTTTTTAGTTTCTAATTTTTCTTCACCCTAATGCCACACAGCTCTGACACATTTTAACCTTTTACCTTATCTGTGGTGTATCGTTAACGACGTATCATTTTTAGCCACCCTGACGTCACACAGTCCTCGACACGATACAAAATCTTGAGTTGTATCTTGTATCCCGATTCTGAGTTGACAAACTTCTTTGAATAGAGTATATTGGATTTGCATCTTTTTCAAAGTGTATTACTATTCTACCACTCAAGACCTGTCATTTGATACCCATATTGAGGTAGTTGTGAAAGAATATAAAGTCCGCCATTTTTTAGTTGCGGCCATTTTTTTCAAAGTGTACTACCACTCTACTAGTGAAGCCTGGTCATTTGATATCCATATTGAAGTAGTTGTGAAAAAATATGTAATCCGCCATTTTGTAGCTGCGGCCATCTTGGATTTTCAATAAAATAGAATTTATTGAATCGAATTGGCATCAAAACTAAATATGTGTACCAAATATCAGATCAATCTGTCAACAGGAAGGGGGTCAAACTTCAAGTACTCGATTTGACGCAACAGGGCAAGCTAAATAAAACCGTTCAGTTAATAATGTTACAATTTCAAAAAACATATGTATTTAGTGAATAATTTTATAATGATTTTTTTTCCTGATTCAGAACAATAACACTGTTTGTAACCTTTGGGGTAGTAATGAATATTACTGAAGCTTTATTCCAATACCAAGCCGTTATTTTAACACTTCGACACGTGTTTCGATCACCAAGTGCTCATCTTCAAGAGAAAGATTGAACTGCCTCTTGAAGATGATCACTTGGTGATCGAAACACGTGTCGACGTGTTAAAATAACGGTTTGGTGTTGGGGTAAAACTCCAGCAATATATATTCAGAATGGTGATATCATGAATATATCAATTTTTCATTTCAAATTAGTACCAATTCAGATATTTTTCAGTAGGCAAGAATCCAATGTTTGAGAATTCAAAAAATGAACTGGTTTGACTGAATTCCAGAAAATACAATTCGATCCCGAAAAGGGTTTGGATGAAATATATATTATGCTCAAACTATTCAGCTATGTGAGAAAATTTGAGATTTCAAATGTATTCTTGATTGTCTGGATTTTTTAAATTTCGTCGACAAAAAAAATCTTTTTGGGAACCGATATGGAGTAGCAGTATATGAAATGTTTTCATGTTGAGAAAATGATTATCTAGTTTTTCATCACCGTTTTTCATTTGAGTGTTAATCTACTTTTCGCCAAATAGAGGGATTGACATCCTCAGAACTATACAGACAGGTTTCCTTTCTCCAGGATTATACTAATATGTTTGCGGTTGGATGCTAATTACCCGGTTAATAACATGGAGTGTTATGATAATGATAAATTAATGATGCATTTTCATGTCTGAATGGAGCAGGTAGCCTGGCATAAAGTTTAGACTTATTGAGTTGTAGACTCAAATAGGAAAAAAATATTCACGTTCAGCTATGAATTTTTGAGGCATAAAAGTGGTGGCCACTATATTCGTGCCATTTGTGACAAAGAAATTGAATTTCGAGTTTATACCAGAAAAGTTACCCATACATACTTCAGTACATACAATTTATCGGAAAGTAGGGTTGATTGCAGAACAGTATAATCTTCAGCTTCGTTGCACTGATAAATTGGTTAGAAGCGACATCGGCATGGGTGGCAGCTCTTTAGTGTCAATGCAATAGCATTTCCTGTCAATGAGTGCAGAGTGAAATATTGAAAACTATTTCTGATCTGTCCTCAATTATTTCAGTGGAAAATCGTAGAACATTCTTGGTTACCCGCTCATGGATATTTTTTGTAAATTAGAAAATGAGGCTGAAGAAATTTCCCGATTCGTCTCTGTCATGAAAAATTTCAATTTGTTGAAGTTGCTTGGCTCGAAATTGACCGTCATTAATCAATAAAGTCCTTGATGTGGTTTTCCTATTGCCTTGACTGTATTTTGGAATTTGATAAATTTCTTGCTACGTACTATTGGTATGATTTAGTCCAAATTGCACTATTAGAAAATTTCGTTATTTGTGGTCTGCACAATAAGAAATTATCCTCGCCTGACGGTGCATCGAAATTCAACAGATGAAAAATAATTTATTTAAAATAAGTTATCTACTTTTACTTACTTTCAGCTTTGTCTACCAAAAGATTACAAATTATAATAATTTGCGTATATTCTAATTATTTTATTATTTCGAGCAGAAACGTCGAGAAGAACTTGTTTTCCTCGCTACATAAGTAAATTTTGAAATCTATTTGAGTTACTGTGAGGAATACTCCTTTCCATATGTAGGAACAGGGGTATTCAGAACTCAAGGATTCATTTTATCATTTAATTAATTCAATTCACACCCTAATTCATTATTAAATAACGTTATATCGAGGATATTAAATACTTTATTCTTGACCTGATCCAGGGATTCTCAAAAATGAAAAAGCATAATAAAAAAGCATGGCCACGCTTGTGGCCCATGTGAGCTTGTGAGCTAGCTTCACTTGGTGCAGAAAATTCCATAACGAATATAATGATAATAATGATTATAACACTGATAATTCGTTTCCAGTCCAAAGGAAAATTGATCATATCTGATGGCTCATATCTGATGGCTCCCAACCATATAGGAATTGACGTAAATAAGAAAGCTGACACTGCAGGAAGAGTTGCAACTGAAAATGATGTCGATGTGAATACACCTGTGAGTCCAAATGATTGAAAACATTCACAAAAAACCTAATACTCAACTCATGACAAAATGAAAGGACAAACAACGATTCAAAATCGAAAGATATTAAACCCGATATTGGAACTGTGAGGCTTCCACAAGGGCTAACTAGAAGAAAACGAGTCATAATAACACGACTTAGAAAAGGTCATACGAACTTAAAATCCTGTTATATAGTGAGAACACAAAGACAACCACGATGTGAAAATTGCCGGTCAAACATCTTCTCTTAGAATGCCACCAATATGAGGCTGTTCGACAACGATATGATTTACCGGATAATATCAGATCTTGTTTCAGTACCAAATATTTCATAAATGTTCTGAACTTTCTGAAACAAACAGACCTCCTCAATAAAATATGAATAGTAGACGATACCAGAATAATAAAAAATAATAATAAAGGTCTTCCATTATTTTTCTTCTGGAATCTACGAGTGTATACGATAAGGCTCGTCTGAAAGCAGAAATGATCAAGGAATCGGGTGCTTGGCTGAATGCTTTACCTGTTGCATTTCTTGGAACACTATTAGACGATGAATCTTTCAGAATAGCAGTAGTACTTATTTGTGTGCCTCATACTTGTGTTTGACGAGAAAGGTACACATGATTTGAGTTGCACGAGAAGTGCAGACCGTAAATCTCGACATCACCAAGTGAACGACATATTTAAATGAGCTATGTTGTCAGCGGATGTTCCTGCAATTCTGGAACTCTTAGATACCAGTCGAGATGATGGTAAACGACCAGATGGTATGTCTCTCTGGAAATACAGTAAACCTGTGGTATGGGACTTCACTTGCGTTGACACGATCGTCGCTTCCCACCTAGCCGGAAGTTCGAAGTCTGCTGGAACAGCAGCATTGTCTGGTGAAAAATTGAAACGAAAAAAAATACCAAAATCTTGGTAACAACTATCTGTTCCAAGGGGTTGAAAACTTTTGGTGTTTATGGCCCGGAGTCTCTGTTATTTGTTCATGAACTCGGAAGGAGAATAGGACAAGCAACGAAAGATCACCGTTCTACCTCTTTTTTGATAGAAAGAATTAGTATTGCCATTCAACGTGGTAATGCTGCTTCGGACTTTGGAACTATTCCTCCTTCACATAATTTTGATGAGATCATGCATTGCCCTTCAATATCTTCGAAACCATCCGAGATATGTGGATATTCATTAGTCTCCTATCAAGGTTAATTCGCAAGTGATTGATCCACCTTCTTCTTTTTCAGTGCGGTCAATGGACTTATTGAGTCATTCTTGCCCCCCAAATAAGAGTTCTCGTGGTTCTGGTCCCCTTTCATTGGAAGAGCTTCATGGAGCAAGAGCCGAATCGATTCGTATACGAAACCCTTCATCACTTGAAAGGATTGATCGCAGCTTGAGAAATGGTTCTTATGCTGATTATGTGAAACATGTTCTTCCTTACGAATCAGTAGTGAGTTGTCCTGAAAATCTAGAGAAGAAAATTGGATTGGATATTTTAGAAAACACTTGCTACATGAGTAGCATTTTACAGGTGTTGTTCATGACGAAGAATTTCAAGAACGAGGTTGTAATGATGAACGAGAACAAGAATGATCTTCCAAGATGACTCAACCTCTGACGTAAGCACCATACTCTTAGGAAGGTTTGAAATCGATGAACACTTCAATCTAGCAGACCACTATTATAATATTCATGCAGTCATTGTTCACTGTGGTCCTGGTGTTGAATTTGATCATTATTACGCCTTAGTCAAAGACGAAACGGACTGGTTGATGTTTGACGATAGTCGTGTCACGCGTGTTCTGGCGATGTACTGAATTTATTGGAGCCTCTGGAGACACCGTACATTTTGTTTTATGAGAGAGGACATTGGCAGATCAAGATCTTCAGATGATTTGGTGCTGCAGGTTTTTCTGGGTTTTCCTGCAGCTGAAAAAGCAAATGCTCCACTGGAATCAATGAAGTCGCCCTGGTGCACCAATTAATTTTTATTGTTGTTTCATAATTTCAAAACTTGTATTTCAAAGAATACATAAGTTTTCAGTTAATTCATGCAGGTGAACTGAAAAAGTAAATGGGGAGATTCAGTATAGCTGTAGACACCGGAAGGTGCAGACTGCCATCTGTTCTTCCACCTAACCCAAAACAGACTACTAAATGACAAATCAGAACAAACACAAAAAATATTCATTACTTTAAAATACACTTACGTTACAAGGAATATAAACATTGCTATCAATGAATTAATAAATCTCAGTTCAAACTGAAGATGGAGATTAATCAAGGATAAATAAATATTTTTTCAAACATAGTAAATGCTGAATTAATAATTCTCAGATCAAACTGGAGATGAAGAGTGGGAAAAGTGAACAGAATTTCACTCGAGAAATCTGATGATACGCGTCCGGAAAGTCGATAACGAGAGTTCTTTCAACTCTGGTGGTATTTTATTCATACATTTGGTAATGTGGAAGGAAAATGAACGTCTGTAAAATTCTGTATGAAACTTTGGGGAAGTAAGCAAACTTATTCGTCGAATATTGATATCATGTACATCAGAGTGGAATGTTATCTTATTGTACAAATAGGGGGTTTTGGTACTTTAAAACTGTAAAAAAAGCAGGCAGAATGAAGGAACCTTCGGTCACTCATATCAAACCAGTTCTTTGTTTTCAATATGTATGATATTCTATCGTATTTTTTGTTACCATAGATTAACCTCAAGCAACTATTTTGGAGCTTTTGAATTCGTTTGATATCAATGGAGTTTATACAAGGAGCGTAAAGAACATACATAGTAAATTTTAAATCATTTTATCGAATAACTGTCTATTTTGAAAAATCAGTTTGAGATTACAGTATACTTTTTGTAGACTTGTGCTGACATGATAAATAAATTTCATATCTTCGTCAATCCACAAACCCAGATTTTTAACTTTATTAGAAAGTGTTAAAGGACCCCCTCCAATCTGAATGCTATTAAAGTAGGTTGCAATATATTTTTTTCTTGCATTCTTTCTACCAAAACCGATTGCAACACTTTCATTTGAATTCAGTTTTAGGCAATGCTCAATAGAAAATTTTTCAAGATTATATAGATCAAAATTCAAAGCACAAATAGCCTGGGAGCGTTCTGCAGGTTTGAATGACAATATCATTATGTATCATCAGAATAATAGTGCTGCGAGCATAATTGGAAGGACTTGGGAAAATTGCAAATATATGAACTGAAGGGAAGGGGCCCCAATACTGACCCTTGTGGTACTTCTTTATTAATTTTCAAAAATTTAGAAACTTTCCCACCATATAGTACTGCCCGAGTTCTATCAAAACAGATACTTTTCCTTTATCAGTAGCATCAAGTATGTCATCAGTAATTTTTAGAAGAGCCGAAGTGCAGCTATGACCTGACCTAAAACCAGATTGGTTATTTTCAATTTTCATTTATTCATTTATGTAATTTACAAGATGTGTAACGTGTGGTAGTAAAAATGGAGTGCAAAGATGTAACGAAGAAAAGAGAAATGAAACTCTATGTTTTTTATCACTTCAATTTGTAACTATTGTTACTCTTATACGTCCTATACGGATATTTTCAAACCTATTGTATAAGTTTGTATATTGTATAAGTTTGTATAAGTTTGAAAATGTCCGTACAGGACGAAACGGCGGTAACGTTAGTTACAAATAAAAGTGGTAAAAAACATAGAAAGTTTCAATTCTCTTTTCTTCATTTTAATTACCTACCACGTGTTAACGGCTACATCCATCAATTTATTCAAAGATGTAACGTTAAAATATTAATGCCATCCGTACCTGTTACTCTGCTTTTCAATTTCTTTATTATAATAAATATTTCTGTCTCACTGACTTGTTCAAAATCCAAAGGGGAGAATATTGAATTTAATAATGTCCTCTTCAGGTTCTAGATTACGAATATTTTTAATGAAATGATCAATTGTTCCGATAAATACGTATTATTTTTTCTCATTAAATTTTTGAGAGTGATACAAATTTCATTTGTCTGGAAGGTACCGGTTTATTTGACACATAAGTCTTTTTATCTTTTTTTACAGCTAGTTACCATATTCCTCATTTGCTTGTAATGATTGAAAGCAGTTAATTTTTCTGATTTTTTGAACAACACCTTTGTCTTATGTCTATCCTTCATCATGAGTTCAGTATCTGTGAGTCAAGAAGCATATGATTTGGTGATTCTGTAAGTAAGGAATGGTGTTTGTATATCTGAGAATGTGGTGATACTATCGACTCAAAAGTCAACTCGACAAAAAATCAACTTTGCTGACTATATCATTTAGTTCATAGATGATTCTCTATGGAATAGCTTTCAGATGTCAATGAAATTAAGTATAGTTCAATTGTTTGAAGTCTCTAGTAGTGACAAAACGTAATGTCGAAATTCTAGTATTTAATTTTATTGTAGCAAAAACAAGTTCATGATAACTCACCTCTGGTACATCTTTCACCCCTATACCGCTACAATATCTTCTTTAATTTAATAATGTGGCTGACTTATCTGTTATGCGGTTACGTTCATCTATCATTTGTTTCAGCCCCAGAAATTCAAGATATCACTTGTAACCTCTGAGCTTTTGCTATCACAATCAAGCTGATCGATATTAAAATAACCTAGACAAAAAACTTCGTGAACAGTTGTAATGACTGTTGAGACTTCAGTTTCAAATTTATTAAACAAATCCAAATAATTTTTTTGTGGAGGTCTGAATATGACTCCAGTACCTAAAATATTCAACTTTAGTTTGACTTTGATCTATATTTGCTCAAAGTCATTCGATGTTTGAATTATTGATGTTTCCAATCCCTCTCTAACGTAAATACCAACTTCCCCACTCCTGGCCTCTCCATAAGCACGGAAAAATCGAAACCCTTCCATATTTACATTATCATTGGTAATAGACCTTTTCAGCCAAGTTTCACTAACACCAAAAATATCGATGCCAGATATAACATCAGATTCCTCAAATTATTGATGTGTACCAGAAAAGATCTTACATTCAAATGAGCATATTTCATTTTTTTATTGAACATAACAAGTAAAATAATGTAATATTGATGAAGAAAAGAGAATTGAAACTTTCTATGTTTTTAAACACTTTTATTTGTAACTGACGTTTCTGCAGTTTCGTCCTATAAGGACATTTTCAAAATTATACATTAAACTAACAATGGTTGATTACATTAGCCCCTTATATAATAGCACTCCTTTAGGTAATAATAGAGGTACTTGGCTTGATTGAGTACAATGCGGATATGCTAATTTGAAAACTGGTGAGTAAACTAAATCGATTTGATCATTTAACGGGTTGCAACCCGTAATGTTAATGCTTGTGAATTTCCAAGGATTCAAAATAATTGAGTTTGCAACCCTTCCTTGCATAGTGCAAAATTTCCGTATCGTTTAGATTCGGGAATTTGTGGTTGCATGCCAAGGAATGGTTTGAAAACGTCGAATCATTTTTTCTTAGACTGAAAGACTTTTCATGTTCAGCATATCGTTTTTTAAAAATTCGACTACACTGTCTCACATAAACACTATTATATTTCCTCAGTTCTGACTGTGTAATATAATATAAATTGATTCGATAAACCTGAAAAAAATCAAAAAGATTAACCGAAAATAACAATTTTATTAAACAAAAAACTGAAATTACAAAGAAATAACATACAACAACCAAACAAATAAAAATTGAAATATTAATAAAAGCTGAAAAATTGAAAAAATTAAAACTATTATCAACAAAAAATGAAAAAATAAAAATTAAAAGATTTCAAACCAAGTTATGTCACAACGTTTCGATTGTTAGTATCCACAATCGTCTTCGGGTAATAACTGGACTTATTCCTTCGAGATCTGACTATTTATAGGTCATTCGAGTGCTTTCACCTATCCCCTCTTCCCTCTTTCCGCTTCATTGGTTTTGGCGGGAGATGACCGTTTGGCAGGAGTTGGTCGTTTTTCGCTTGATTAGAGGTTTCCATATGTTACGTATTTCTATATTAGCTTGACTAAATACGTTGTTGGACAACATATACGCGGCTTTTTTGAATTTTCTCCTAAACCAGTGTTCCTCTTTTTGGATGATTTCAGCTTGACCCCACTTGATGTTGTGTTGATGAGTCCATCAACACAACACAACATCAACATTCCGGATTTACTGGTTTCTCCTCGCTGTGTGTGTTTCTTGTGCACGGCAATGCGAACTTTCAATGGTCTCTTAGTTTCACCGATGTATGATTCTCCGCACTCGCAGGGTACCCGGTAAATGCAATTCTTGGAATTGCAGTCTGCGTTTGGTGGCCTGGTTTTCGTGAGGCTGCTACGGATAGTGCAGATCTGAAGTAGGTCCTGATGTTATACTTGGACCCTATCCGTCTTATCCTTTCCGATAATCCTCTGATGTAGGGAAGTACAAGTACTGGTTGTGGCGGCTTCTCTTCCTTGTGGAGTTCTTGCTGTCTTGTAGCTAAGGCCTGTTCTATCATCACTTTGGAGTAACCATTCCGTTGAAAGTCATTTTTGATGATTCCTAGTTCTTTTTCGAGACCTTCCTTTATATTACAGAGTTCAAAAGCACGGTCCAGTAGAGTCTTGATGATTCCACTCTTAGTCGAATGATGTTGGTTGGATTTCTGGTTCAGATACTATCCTGTGTGAGTGGGTTTTTGATATACAGATGTTTTCCTTTTAGTGTCGGTCCTCTTCACAAATACGTCTAAGAAAGGCAATTCGTTGTGGATTTCCTTCTCTATTGTAAAAGTGATGGAAGGCCTTACGTTGTTGATGTGTCATTGTCAACCATCTTCAAACAAACACTATTATACTCCGGACACTTAAGCTTATAAACTTCAGATTTCTCCAACTTGTCCACCTTATCTTTGACATTGAAAAGGAAATCAGATAACCTGGCATGTGGTCTGCCATAGACATTACCTCTCCAAGTCCAGCATTTTTTCACACTTATTCTTTCTTGCACTTCATTAAGTAAATCACGAATTGCCTGCAGAAGCATTTCGCTCATTGTAATACCAGTGTCTTTTAATCCCTTCTTCGACATGTAAACGTCTCTCTTTCATTTATTTACAAACACAACTACAGCAGCTCTATCAGTTTGTATCTGCTTGAGGGTGAAGGATAAGTAGTTCCAATGAATTTGACACACCTCATCCTTCACAACGAATTCAATATCTCCGGGAATATAAGGTAACACCATTGTCTTGGTAATATCGTAGAAGCATTCTAAAGGACCGCGATATGTCGCTGAGACCACATACGCACGTATGCTGTACATGCCAATAGCAAAAGATTCTCAGGCTCTTCGAAGTATCTGGTGTCAGGGATCTCTATACACATCATACGACTACGGTAAACTAACGTATTAAAAACACATCCTGACAGCGCGAAATATCATCATTATTATTATTATCAGTGGATAAGACATCTCAATAAGTATTTTTTTATTTTTACTTCATGACTAATTCCGAAAGAAATAACCTGTGATATATTAATTTAGATTGTTTTGACTGCCTGAAAAATCTCGAAATATGTGAATGATAAATCCATAAGCCTTATTTCATTATCATTATTTTAAGAAAAAATATGAATTCACATAAGGATTAATATGTATTCGATGTAGATTATAATATGTGAAATAATCGACGGATATTTGATGATATTAAGCAAGGATTTTATCAAGAATTCATGAATGCAAATATTGCCTTTGTGAATAAATATTCAAAAACTCTCTTTGCCATTTCTTAACGTCATATTGAATGATACCTTACTGATAATTTTAATACTAGTCATACTCAAAAACAAAGTGGGTAAACAACTCTCATTTTTGAAATAGAAATAATTCAGATTGGGGAAACGAAAACTTTCGTCAAAAATATTTATTCATATAGAATATATATGGTGGGACATAGACAAGTATTGCATGGCAGATCACCTAAAAAATTGTGCAAAAAAAATAAAAAAAGTCAATTTTGTTTATGAGGAAGACATATTTTTTTTATGGATATCTCATTGGTCGAGTGAAACCTCATTGAAAAAAGGGCTTTAGAGTTCCCATACATTACTGATCTGCTTTCGAAAATAGGTCTCCCCGTTCAGAACACACAGATATTGAAATATCGAAACAAAAGTTGAATCGATTAAAACTCGAGGTGAATTCCTTCAAAACAATTTTCAGATTTTGCCGTTCATTTAGTGAGTTCATCTGTGAGTAAGTGCACACGTGCATTACCGGAGTCCCGACCGAAACTAAAGTTTTAGTGGTTTTTTATTAATGATAAATTTCTAATTTCGCATCAAAACGACAGTGAAAGTATCGCGAGTAACTTTGTGAAGATGAAAATCAGTTTTTAGACCTGAGTTAGTGATAATAAAAAGAGAAATGAAAATTTCTATGCTTTTTACCACTTTTATTTGTAACTATAACGTTACTGCAGTTTCGTCCTATACGGACATTGAATTTCACTAGTTCGGACTTCCATTGTCTATTATATAAAATGATTTGAAATCTCTGAAACAACTAAAAAAATTGAAAACGAATAGCTGAAAATAACAATTATATTGACCAAAATAAACCTGAAATGAAATAATAGTGAAATAAAATTCAAGTAAAAATAGAACAATTGAATAAATAAAAATAAAGAAATGAAAAAAGAAAATAAAAATAAAAAAGTGGAGAGATTCCAAGTCACGTTAGTTTACGACGTTTAGATTGTTAGTATCTACAATCGTCTTCGGGTGATGACTGGACTGATTCCTCCGAGAGATGACTATTTATAGGTCGTTCGAGTACTTTCACTTATCCCCGCTTTCCATTTTTCGCTTCACTGGTTCCGTGGGAGATGACCGTTTTGGCGGGAGTTGGACATTTTTCGCTTGGTGATGGGTTTCCATATGTTGCGTATTTCTACGCTGGCTTGGCTGAATACGTTGTTGGACAACATGTATGCGGCTGCCTTGAATTTTCTCCTAAACCAATGTTCCTCTCTGTGCAAGATCTCAGCTTGGGACCACTCGATGTTGTGTTGATGGGTCCAAACATGGTCTGCTATTCCTGATTTGCTGGTTTCCCCTCGCTGTGTGTGTTTCTTGTGCTCGGCAATGCGAACATTCAATGGCCTCTTAGTTTCACCAACATAGGATTTTCCGCACTCACAGGGTATCCGGTAAATGCAATTCTTGGAATCGCAGTCCGCGTTTGGTGGCCCGGTTTTCGTGAGGCTGCTACGAATAGTGTTACCGGATCTGAAGCAGGTTCTGATGTTGTACTTGGAATCAATTCTTCTTATCCTCTCTGATAATCCTCTGATGAAGGGAAGTGCAAGCACTGGTTGAGACGGCTTCTCTTCCTTGCGAGGCTCCTGCTGTCTTCTAGCCAAAGTCTTTTCTACCATCGCTTTGGAGTAGCCATTCCATTGAAGATCATTTTTGATGATGTCTAGTTCCTTCTCGAGATCTCGAAACCTTCCTTCGTATTACAAAGCCCAAGAGCACAGTCTAATAGAGTCTTGATGATTCCTCTTTCAGTCGATTGATGGTGGTTGGATTCGTGGTTCAGATACTGTCCCGTATGAGTGGGTTTTTGGTATACAGATGTTTCCCACTTAGTGTCGGTCCTCTTCACCAAAACGTCTAAGAATGGCAATTCGTTGTGGATATACGGACATTCTCAAACTTATACAATAAACAGTGGTAAAAAAACATAGAAATTTTCATTTCTCTTTTCATTATGATATTCTACCACATAGAAACGGCTACATCCATCAATTTAGAGTTAGTGATAATTTAATATGATATTAAATCGATTCAGTTGGGACCAAACAATAGGGCCTGAAATTAGCCACATCTGGGAAGACAAGTAGATAAATTACACCCTACCAGAGGCGTACGAACAGTATTTTGTAATAATAAGTTGTATATTATATCGAAAGTTGAAATTACAAAGCATCTAACCAGTATGCGGTCGGAAGTAACTGTTGAAGTGAATTCGTGGATCTCCGTAAATATGTCTTATAAGTGTTTCAAAACCAAATCAATGAGTTACTATATAAGCAGAACATGTTCAGGTATTTATCATAAGAGTTGCTTGACAAAAATTAAAGAAAAAGTTCGCTTTTTGAAAGATAATATAATCAACTGCTGCAAAGACGATTCTGATTCAAATATGGATTCGGATATTAGCGTTTTAGAAAAAACTATCAGTGACTTGAATGAGGATAATATCACCAAAGAAAAATAACTTGAAATATTGAATGACGAGCATCCATTATTTATTCAAGAGGCACTGAAAATTGAACAAGATATGAACCTTATGATAGACCAACAAAAGCTAATTATATGCGAATTAAGAGAAAAAATTAGTGAACTGCAGAAGAACCTTGACAAAACCTATACAGGGTGTCCCATATAAAACTCCGCGGGAAAATATCTGGAAAATAGGAGAGAATATCTATATTTCGTGAAGGCAGATGATTTTGCTATCGAAGGTTCCTCTTATTTGCGAAGAGATCCAGCAATAGGCGTCATCCATTAGGGCGTCGCGACACCGACGCCAATTTTCTTAAATGGTAACCTAGATTTTCCGATTCGTTTTTGGATTCTGCATTGAATTCTGAATTCAGCCATATAGCGCACTTAAGTTTTCCTTGAATACTGATGAAAAAAGGCAATTTTATTGCATATTATAAAGAGGGGCATGAATAAGTGAAAATGAATGCAATAATACGAGTTTAATAAAATGAATCAATCAGTTATGATTTCATTGTCTATTCAATTTTATCTAGTTGCGTATTTCTGTACAAATTAAAATAAATGTTTTAAATTACCAAAAAATATGTTACTTTGACAATAACTCGACTTACATGATGATAACGAAATCAATTAGTGATAACAAGAATCATTTTAGTAAGTGGTGTCCGAACTGTCTCCTTTCACGTTGAATACACATATTGCATCATTTTAGTAATTCCCTTGTGCGAGCTAAGGACTAACAAGGTCTTACCTTTTAACGTGTGATTCCTAACACGGATGCAGAATCATCCCAGCTTCAATCAGATAAATTCTCTCGAGAAAAATATCTAGTCGAGGCAGGAATAGAACCCACGGTATTCCGATCGTGAGTCGGGCGCACTACCACCGCGGCCAATTCCACATGGAATATCTGGCCATGGTATTGAACCCTTATTTCCAATCCATTTCTCATTAAAAGTATCATCCAAATATTGGGTAACTATTCTATTATTATGTGGAGGTGTCCCATCTTGTTGAAACCAAATATTCGGACGAGTTTGTATTGGTAAATTCTCCAAGAGATTCGGCAACACATGTTGTAGAAAAACTAGGACTTCTCCCATTGAGAATTCCTTCGAAAAAATGAGGTCCTATCAAATAACCATCAATGATTCCGCACCAAACATTAACCCCCACACAGACTCAAATTCCGTTTCTTGCACCCAATGAGGGTTCACGTCAGACCAATAGTGACAATTATGTTTGCTTATTATATCGTTGTTATGGAAACGGCTTTCATCACTCCATAATATTTTTTTCAGAAACTGATCGTCATCATGAATACGGGTGGACAACCATTCAATGAAGTTCAATCTTCTATCAACATCTCCTGAATATGGGAATATATTTTATTTATTAAAAATAAAACATGAAGCAGCGAATGTTTTGTCTGACGGTAATTTTCTGTCAGGATACCGATACGCGTATATTCACACTGCTTCTTTTGAATTCCTTCTTGCTTCAGCATAAATACATATTGTATCCAACTTCTCTGCATTTGAAAATTGAACCATTTTTCAATTTTACGAAAAATCAACACACACTTTCGTCTAATCTGACAGGTCTTCTGACAGATCGATAAATACATTATTGCATTAATTTTGACTTATTCATGGCCCTCTTTATAATACGCAATAAAATTGCCTTTTTTCATCAGTGTACAAGGAAAACTACAAGTCTGCTATATGGCTGAATTCAGAATTTAATGCAGAATTCAAAAACCAATTGAAAATAGTCGGTTACCATTTAAAAAAATTGGCGTCAGATGACGCCTAGTGCTGGATCTCTACGTAAGTAAGACGACCCTTTGACACCAAAATTATCTGCTTTCACGAAATATGGATATTCTTTTTCATGTTTTAGATATTTAACCGCGGAGTTTTATATGGGACACCCTGCATAGAGACAAAAAACTGCTATACACAAACAAATAAAGCAACCACACTTGAACAATAAGACAACTGATTCACTAAGAGAATATCGCAGTGGCGTAGACAAGAAGTTATATAAACATACTTTCACACAAACTGATCATGAGTTCAATTATAACATACAGTCTGTGTTGAATAAACACCCAAAGGAAACCTTAATGGAGAGAAAAAAGTGAAAAATTGTTCTTGTCTCAGGTCATAACGGAAGAAACCACGAAAAACCACTTCTCCATCCATTCCATTGTAAAACCTAACTGCAGCTCTATTCATAGTCTGTCCGCTGAATTGCGATGAAGTGTTCAAAAACTATTTTATTTCATTTTGAATTTGTGAATTTCGGGGTGGGTGCTCAAATCCAGAAAAGGTGGAAGTGATTGGAATGTTTTCTTTTTTCATTTGGCTCAATTCCAAATGACAAGAAGCTGGGTAAAATTCCAGTACTTAATGAAATCATGGAGAAGGCAATAACTACCACTGTGACGGGGTTGAGTCATAAAAGAACGAATATCAACTCTATCATATAAGATTCGTGCCAGAAATAAATGAAGGCAAATCTGATCATTGCTCAAAATTTTGCAAAGTCTTGAGTAATTGGGTAGATAACTGAATAGATGATTTGAAATGAATTGAACACAGTTGGTATGTAGGTCAATTTTGTTAATAACATTGAGTAGACCAACTAGTTATAATACGTTGATTTAGCAGGGGTATACTAACAATATATGTCTAAATGTTCTTCTTTCATATTGTCACATCAGTTTTTACATAAAAAATGATCACATTTTTATCTGCAAAGTGTGCTTTTGAAGATACAGGGGTTGGATTGTTTCTAAGGACAAAACACCAGCACTACAGGAGAATCCTTGAAGCACTTCCACAGCGGTATTTGTGCGAAAGTAGCGATTCACATTGGATTTGAATCGCTGGAGATTAAATCCAATTGGAAAAAAGTTCTCAGGATGTTTATTCCACATGTTTCCATGCAGTTTTCCATATGAAAAATTTTTCAAACAGTGAAGCTCGAGGTGTACTGAGTTGAACCACAAAACGATGAGCAGACACAGTTCGTCGTGTATTTCTGTATGTACCGCTCTTAGTGGAATCAAATGTGCCAAGTCACTTGAACACTTTCCGTGAAAGTATCTATAGAAGAGAGACAAATCTCCAACCCTTCTTCGATGTTCCAGGCTATCAAGATTGCAAGTGATGTTCGCGTCTCCAATCAGGCAAATGGTTCTTTTCTGTATGGAATCCAGCAAATTCAGGGTATGTTTGAGGGCCGAGTTTCATACATGAGAATAATACTCCAAAAAAGGTCTGATCAGAGCTTTATAAAGCATCAAAAGTTGCTGAGATGTGTACAGTTTTCTGGTTCGGAACAGTGTTCCAAGCATTCGAGAAGCAGCCTTCGCAATTCCAGCGACATGATTGTGTCAAGACAAATTGGTCTCTATTTTAACCCCCAACAAACTTATCGAAGCAGAAAGCGGAATTGTCTGACCTGACATTATTTTATACGGTTCGGAGACATTTATCTTCTAGGAAAAAACCGATGCCTGGGTTTTTGTGGCATTGAATTGAACCTGCTTACTTTCACCCCGATTCAAAATCACTTACATCCTCATTAAGATATGCAACCTCCGTAGCCGATGTCCTGGAATCCAAATGGAATGACGTGACAAGTGTGCTGTCGTCAGCAAAACAATATATTGGATTCTTGGTTTTTTCAGATAAGTTGGTGATATGCAATATAAAGAGGGTTGGAGACAATATGGATCCCTGGAGAACATCAGCGTTATTGTAGAAAATATTTGAGAGATATATATCGACGGCCATTTGCAGGAACGTTCTTTCAGGAAGCTGAAGAGCCATACACAGAAATGATTCGACAAGCCATAGCATCGAAGTTTGGTCAGCAAACCCTCATGCCACACACAGTCGAAGGACTTACAAATATCAAGCGCAACAGCTCCTGATTCTCCATGTTTTTTGATTGCGTTATTTTAAATATGGGTGACATAAGATAAAAGGTCGCCTGTTGATCTTTGTTTCCGAAAGCCATATTGATGATCACTCAAGATGTTGGAACCTTCCAATTATTCGCACTCTAGATTATTCTAGTCTTGAAACAATATGTTATGTAATAGAACATCCCCGATCATTTGGAAATGATATGTTGTATAACAGCTAGAATTCGTACCTCCAAAAATAGTCCAAAATATTGGAGAGTATTCGGTAACATCCTTCAATATTTCAAAACATTCTGGAGGTTCCGGAATAGTCTAAACCGTTCTAAATCATTATGAATTTATTCTGAATCAATATGTGTGATTGATGACTTGTTTAATTTGTGAAATTCATGATCACCCCTCGATGTACGCAGGTTTCCACTCTTGAATTTATAAGTTTAAGAACCCCTATAATCTTCAGTGCTGAATTTTATAGTTGGCTCCCTTGTTCATTCAACTTTATCTCCTTCTAGCTTACCTAAAAAATCCCGATATAACCGAGTTTTCAGATTTCACATGTTAGTTTTATACTCCTCCAGAACTGAAATTCTCATCTCATGAATGAGATGAAGGTTCATCAAATTATCACATTATCCAATTACTTGAACCTAAACTGAACCATGAAGGGGCATTCCACCAAGGACGGACTGTCACAAAATCCCACCATTGAAAACTAGACGAGAATTCCACAAATATAGGAATTTCTAATTGCGCTAAGACCGGAAGCTCGCTTTTCAATTTCGACTAATCTATATAATATTTTATGGTGGTTTTCCATTACAATGAAGTTTGAGGAACAACGAATGGCAAATTAGATGTTTCAAGTCAAAAACCAGGGCTCAAACACAACGGATTCATGATTCAACACCACACAGCGCTGTTTCGACTCGCTGCAGGTCTTGTCAGTGGTGCTAGACTCAACTACAACTGCATTGATGGACTCAACTGTTCTTGAAGGACAAGCTTGAGTGAATAAGAGCGATGATATATCACCTGCTCAAGACGCCATCTATGGGAACGACAAAAAACATCAGAGCCCAAACACATGGCATTTTGTATGAGCTCTGATTTTGGATTTATTGCCTTGCTTGCAGCAGAAACTGCAGTGAAAGACAGAGGATGAATATCGTCGGCGGTCGATCTCGAAGCTTGGCTTTGCAACTGATCGCTTTGGAAAACCTTGTTCATCTACGATATCCGTAGATATAGCTCTCTGTCGATCCCAGAATGTGGTGTGAAGGAAATCATTGTGAAGAGAGCTCATTACAAAATGAAACGGATATATTATCTCCGATGAATTACCAAATATGCTAATTGATGACAGGTATCACCATAATAATGTTATTACATCTGGAATACGTTACCTACATCATGGGTAATGCTCATCGGGCTAAAAATCATGTGTTTCTCAGCAGACGCAATGCATTTGTTCAGCTAATATCGCTGCCTTAGTGCGATATTACAAGCTTCCCGTTGGGAAGGGTAGCTTGTAATATCCTCCAAAGCATTGGACGTTGTTCACAGTTAGTGCCTGAGGGAGCAGATGTCTGTCAACCCGAGCAAAACTGTGATAATCCCCTTCACCAGAAGGAGAAAATTGGACGATCTAACGCCACTTTCCCTCAATGATGAGGTCATTCCATTTGGAACGGAGGTGAAATATCTTGGCATTGTCGTTGATAAAAAACTCAAGTGGAACGCTCACTTAGAAAAAGTTTTACCCAAAGCCAAACTGTACTTGTCGAAGGATTCGTGGTATAACCTGGGATTTAGGTCCCAAACAAATCCATTGCATTCATGTGATGATTGTCAGACCAATGATCACTTATGGTGCAATTGCCTGGTGGCCAAAGTCTCTACAGAAAACGGCCCAGGCGAAGCTCTCTGGCTTACAGAGACAGGCTTGTCTGGCTATCTGTGATACCATCAGTACCGCACCGTCAGCGTCCATGGATATTCTTCTAGATCTACCTCCTTTCCACATTTTTCTGAAGAGAGACGCTAGATGGACTGCATATAGACTTGTGCACATTGCCAATTGCACAAATCAATTTAATGCAGAGTGCAACAGACTGTTGGTTGATACTGAAGTCACAGCAGTCTGGAAATGACCTCTGACGTTTTGCCTCTGTCAACTACGAACTGCCTTATAAAGTACTGTTTCCGAGTAGAGAGGACTGAATCCCCTGGAAGAAGGAAATATTAGGAGCAGATAGTTGTTGGTTCACAGATTGGTCAAAAATACCTTCCAGTTCTGGTGCAGTAGATAGTCACAGACCCAGGACAGATATATCTACATGCCTAGGAACCTATGCGACTGTATTCCGAGCGGAAATTCATGCTATTGAATTGTGTGCGGAGAGATTGGAAAAATCCAACCTCATACACAAGTCAATAAAAATATTCTCGGACAGTCAAGCGGCGTTGGAAGCTTCTGGCTCCTACCGAGCAACGTCTAAATTGGTAGCAAATTGTCAAAAACGACTAAAGATTCGAAAGTAGAAAGGGCTACATTTCAGCACGAAATCTTATTATCATTATTATCATTAGAGGATGAGACGTCTCAAAAAGTCATTTCTAATCTTTACCTGATGACTTAGTTCGAGAAAAGTGTTTCTAATTCTGAAAGAAATAATTTGCGATATATCATTTTAGCTTGTTTTGACTGCCTAAAAAATCTCGAAATATATGAATGATAAACCTGTAAGCATTATTTCAATATCATTATTTTGAGGAAAAATATGAATTCACATTCATTGGATTAATATGTATTCGATGTGGATCATAAAATGTTGAATAATCGACGGATATTTGATGATATTAAACAAGGATTTCATCAAGAATTCATGAATGCAAATATTGCCTTTGTGAATAAATATTCAACAACTCTCGTTGTCATTTCTCAACGTCATATAAAATGATGACTTACTGATAATTTTAATACTAGTCATTGTCAAAAACATAATGGGCAAACAACTCTCATTTTTGAAATTGAAATAATTCAGATTGGTAAAAACTATTTATCCTAATAGAGGGTGGGACATAGAAAAGTATTGCATGGCTGATCATCAAAAAATGTAAAAAAATAAATAATAAGTTCTATCAAAGAAGATTCGCGCAGTGCCAGAAATAAATGGAGGTGCCTTTGATCATTGTTCAAAATTTGTGTAAATAATTGAATAGATGATTTGAAATTAATTGAACACTGTTGGTATATTTGAAAATTTGTTGACAAGCTTACTGAGTAGGCCAACTAATTGTAATATGTTGGTGTAATATGGTGGCTCAGCACGGGTAGCCCAACAATGAATGCCTACATTTCTTTCTGTCATATTATTTCACGTTTTTATTGAAAGCGTACTTTTGATGATTTTAGAGATTGATGTTTCGCACTCTAGATTATTCTAGAACAGTTCAGATTACTAGAGGATGTTCAAGAGCATTACACAACATTCCAGGAAATCCTGAAACAATCTCTTATGTGGTGGAACATTGTGGTGATGTAATGATATCCTAGAATCCTAGAAATTCTATGTCTCCTTACTGGAAGCACAAATATGCGGTGGGCTTCAGTTGTTGAATCCGTTCGTTTGTGCTGTCTTCCCGTTTTCGGCAAGCAAGTGATTTCCATATTTGTACTTGACTACACAACGATGATTAAGCCAATAGCCAGAAACACGTCTTAGTAGTTTGCAAGATACTCCCCTAGATGCAAGGGTTGTTGCTGGAGAATGAGATTCCGAAAGAGGGAATGACTGAAGTGTACGTGGACGCCGGTATGATTGAGAGCGACGGAAGAACGGTCATAGGCTGGGCATACGAAAGTAAACGAGAGTGGATGGGTTCTAGGGATTGAAAGGATTCCCGTACAGAGCAGTGTGAATGAAGCGGAACTGGAGTATGAATCTGGAATCTGGAGTATGAATGATAATGTCAGAGTAGTGAGTAACTCCTCTGTAGTAGTAGAAGTGATGAAGACAGTACGAGGGAAGAATAAAAGGGTAGCTATGATTCAGCGAATGATTGAGGAAATGAGGAAAGGAATATAAGGAGAGCACGGACCGAAGTCGTCTGGCGGAAAGGACACCATAATAGGAATTCTGGAAATAAAAAAGCGCACCTTGAGGCCAATAAAGGGATGAATGAAGACAATATATCATGGGAAGTCAGGCGAATGAGTAGTAAGAGAGAGGGATGGAAGAGGATAAAGAAATGTATCATAGAAGAACGGCAGAGAGAGTGGAAGAATGGTATGACTGTGCGACTGCTCTACATATTCTGTAGAGCAGTCGTGTATGAATCATTGAACCTGTAGAGGCAGGCAGTCCAACTATTCACGGGGCACGATAATTTTCCGGGATACCTGGCCAGGTTCAACCTGGGTCCGGAGGTACCCTGCCCATGTGGATGGGGGGAGCCTGAAACGGCAGAACATGTGATTGAGAGATGCTGGGTGGCGGGAATGGAAAGAACGGCTGGAACGTGAAAAGAAAGTAATGAAACTGGGAGACACGAATGGAAAGAGGCATGAATGGATACGTGTTGCTAACGAATGGGCAGAGAGCGTGGTGAGGGATGAACGGGATGGATGAGAGGCAAGCTGTTGCTCGCCTTCCCAATATTCCCAATCTGGACAGAACATGTCCAAGGCACATTGTGCGTTGTGTACCTCAATTGTATAGGCTATCTGGCAGACATTGTAATTAACAAGATGAATCCAATAATTGATGAATAATGAAAAACTAATAATTCATGTTTTTTTTTTTTGACTAACTGTAGAAGGATCTGAATTTTCGTTATTATTTTTGTGGTAGTTTTCTCTTCCGTTTAGGAAATGTAATATTTAACATATAGTTGTAGTAATTAGAAAAATTTAACGTCATTTTGTATATGCAGCAATTGTAATTCGAGTTGAATTAAATAATGTTGGGTCTTCTGCTCCCGCTGGTTCGTCCCACTTATTTATATTCATATCCTGGATCAGGAAGTTACGCAGGTAGCTGTAGCTGCCTCCGTGGTAATGTATAGGATATTCTAGAAATTCTAGGTCCCCTAACTGAAGTAACAAATGTAAGGTAGGCTCTTGTTGTTGATTCCGTTCGTTTGTGCTGACCTCTTTTCGGCAACATCTTTGCACTTGGTTACACTGAGCTAATGAGGCCATATTTTTTCAGTGCTTCTTCGATGTATTTATCTTTTTTTGACTATACTTGATTTTTTCTTTATCATCTTATTTCAAAAAAGAAGAAAGTTATTGAAAATCCAAACGACTTCACGTTCGAAGGTTGTAACATAGATAATTGAATGTGTAACCATTTTTGGCAATGACAATCCTTTCATTTAATCATAACTGATATTACTTTAATCCTATTTCTTATCATATGTTTGGAGACGTTGTAAATGTTTCATGACAATGTAATCGAAGCCTAAATCATGTTTACCCAGGGAAACAATCTGAAAATGCAGGAATTTGAATGATTGTATATGGCTCAATTGGAAGACATGGACAGAACAGATATAATTTTGTTCGAAATTGGGAAATCGATCATTTTCTCAAAGACAGACTTCAAAAAGTGAATATGGAGGTTTTTGTCAATGTGTTCACCGAACCAGGTGAGAAAAATTATGGTGTTAGTTTAATGGGTAAGGTGATATAAATTTTAGATAGATATTGTTATGGAAAAAAGAGTCTTTTCAGGTTATATGTTTTTGTACCGAATGATTATTCACCCAATGAGAGCGAAATAGGCGTCAAGGGACAGCATTGCTAAAAATGTTGTGTTTTTGAAATATTGATGTGATTCATGATCAATTTGAAAATCTCGCCGGATCAGATTTCGACTCCTGTCACAATTTTGCTTTCTTTTTGTCAAAATCAGTTTTACCATTAACTAACTGTTGCCTCACAACGAACGAGAATTTTCAAAAATTGAAAATGATACTATATCCTGGGCACAGTAAGCAGTGACCACTTCCTTTCAATTCTATAAAGTGAAATAGTCCCAGAACATCTGTTATCCGAAAAACAGGTTCATATTCTTACCTGAATGGCATGCTCCTGAAGATATAAGGGCTGAAAGATTCGCAGTTTGAAAGTTTCTAGAACACTAAAACATATTCAAGAGGCTTCTGAACCATTTTGGGAATGATCCGGAATGTTTGGGAAAATCCCAGATTAGTGTGAAACATTCCAGAATACTTTCGAATGCTGCGAAATGATCTGGAATGAATGAACAAATTCGCAGAGCATATGGATGTTTGAAATTAATTTACAGTATCAGTCAATATTAATAAAGAAAAATCAAATCGATGCTTTGAGAAAGCTTAGCTTAGTCCAGTTTTAATTTTGCAGATAGTCTGTATGATCCAAATCTCACGATTTTGTATAAAAAAAGATACCAAAAATACACAATTCTTGTTTGAGATTGATTTTCGGTATTGGTGAATATGAAGGCATCACCCATACTTTGAAAGTTATAAACTGGTTAAATGTGGATGACCGGATGTTGCTCCACTCTATAAGCTTATATCATAGTACAATAAAAGCAAATTCCGAACTAATGTACATACATTGAACTTGAGTTTTGAAGGGCTTTTAACACCCCCACTGCATAAAACAAAACAATATAAAAGATCTTACAGTTATCAGATGTCGAACATTCACAATGAAATTTCGAACAGTTTGAAAGAGAGGATAGTAGATAAGTTTAAATATAATCTTAAAATGATTTTATTGATAAAACAGAACACCCTTCGATAACTATGTTAAGAAGTTTCTTTATTTTGTTACTTACTTATCCGTTATATGGTGCTTTATGAGGTTGAGTGAAAGAGCAGCTTAATTGTATAATCGAACAATATTTCTATACAAATTTTAAAAGCTGAACTCCGCCTATTACGCCAATATTTACTTACTTGAGTAGGAAAAAATTATTTATTATGTAAAATGGAAAATAAAGTCGCTATTATTATCATTATTATCAAACATTGTGTATCATTCAAAGTTTGTTGTGCATGGGTGGGGCTAACTATTGGTTGGGGTCGTCGATGTCTAATAATATGAAATTTATCCTTTCATTAACAGTCGTACACAGTCTCATAGTTGTGCCTTCGAATAAAATTCAACAAAACAAAAATATTTTCACAAATATCAATTCCAATTTCGAAACAGTACTTCTCTTAATGTCGTCATTGTGAATGTGAAATATGGAATCTTCGAAAGTCCTCAGATACATCTATTCTTCGAATTTTTGTTTTTTGTAATATTACTTGTTTGTTTGAATGAAATATACAAAATTCATATGAGAAATTCATTTTTGCATGACTTAGAAAAAAGTCGTATAAGAATTAGTTGAGTTAATAATAAATTACTTCTGAATTATAACTATTTTATACCATAACACATTACCTACTTGTTTGCTTAATTTCAAATAAATGAATCTACCTGTAAAGGTTAGGTATAAATTCATTAACTATATGAATAAAGTAAATTTCGGAAAATACTGTAATTATATTTAACTTTTCTTACCTGAACACAGATTTAATAATGGCGAATTATTCAGTTTAGTTTGATAGTTCATAAGATATTGGGAATTTTTTACTTTGTTCATTTCCATACTCTCCAACAGGTTAAGTTTCAAAGCTTTCTTCTGGACCCGAAGTGCGATGGAACTTCATTGCGTAGACCGCCCCTCTACCCTCACGCATAGTCTCTCGTCGTCTCACAGTAGACGCGACGAGTAATGGCTTACTGCGTTGCGTCAAGTTAATATTATCGTGATAACTTTTAAAAGATTTGTACAAATTACTAAGTGTAAAAGATGGAGTTTATCTCAATACTCAAAAAGACAATGGGGAGTGTTCCTCCTGACGAAAATCAAGTAGTTTTCATGAAAGAGCTCTAAAACAAGGCATTTTGAACTTATCATTTCAACCTTTTTCTTTAAAAAATTATTTGAATACTAAAAAAAGAGGAATGAAATAATGCATTCAACATTTAAAGGGATTCGTTCCTATTTCATCATTTGGCAACATAGGTTATAGCTAATAAAGGACAATGAATCTGTTACCTGTATGAGAAAAACAAAGATGACATATTTCAGAGGCGTGCTGTTCTGTTCACTTATGTTCGGAGTATCGAGACATTCTGTGACATTTTGTGCACCTAACCTATCTTCCTCTATATAAATAAATAACAAAACAACTGTTGTTTATGTGGCTTGTGGAGGTGGTACTGAACTATAATCTATAGTTTGCCTCAATTGTTGATTTATTAAGATAATTTTCCTTTTTTAAAGTAGAATATCTAGGTACGTATAAATTATTTCAACTCGATATAGGCGCTATTGCCAATATGTGAATTAGAAACAAATCCCTTTGAAAACCAAAACCCAACATTTGAAACATCAATTTGAATATTTTTCGAAGTGAATTTGAAAAACTCATGAATTGAACTCAACTTTATTTTGTCCAAACTTGCATTTGGTGTAATAACCCAAATTGAGGAACATTCCCCATTATATCAAGTTTTATAAGACTTCAAAAATATGATATTCTAAAATGTGCATTGTATTTATGGCCGAGTATTTTGCATATAGTGGTTACCACATAAAAGGTAGATATATACTATCGCGGACTTTTATTCAGAACTTTTCAAGATAAACTATCTAACGGCACATTATCTTCATGCAAGTCCAACGGTATAGGCTGCGCACGTCAAGATAGCTCTTTGTGAATTGTAGCCTATATGTTATTCTGATGTATAGGCTGTATTTATGTGAAGTTTCATCAAAATCCGTTCAGTCGTTTAGACGTGAAAGAGCCACAAACATATATACGTACATACATTTATCCATCCTTACATTTATAATATTAGTGTAGATATATATATATAAATCAATACAGATGTTTCACACCTGCTAGGCTCGTTGAGCAATGGTACTATAAAATTTCTGAATGATGATTTATATGTCTAAAATATTCGTCCTTTTCACATTTCGTTTAGGCCAGTCAGTCTATCAGAAAACAACTACTTCCCCGACTAATATCATGAAGGGCGTTAGGTGTCAGTGTAGGATTCTTGACAGAAGTAGTTACTGCATATGCTTCTGACGATACAACTGCTGGAATCAATTTTCAACTATTAGAACGGGCACACTTGCATACCGGTTTCAAGCTATTTGGCCTCTCGTCAGTGCGTGCTACATCAACACAAAGTTGATGATTTCGTATAATTGGACATCAAATCTTTTCAGAGGATCACTCCTCGAACAAAGCTGAAGCGAACGACAAGCAACATATCTGCCATCGCCCTCTCTGTCTGTAGACAAGGTTATAACCAACATTGAACCGGTAGAAACCTACTTGTTGATTTTATTTTCAGAGAACGCCACATTCGAATCTTTATTGATTGGACCATCAACAATAATTTTGTGATCATTTCTCACCTATTCATAAAATCCAAAACAAATGATGACTCATTCACCTACACGTTTACACCGTTATACTCCACCAAACTATCGATACGCGTTTCCAAGTTAATCCTTCTAATATCCGCCTAAGTTGATAAAAGACGAGTAATACCATTCGGTATGTTGGCGAAACTAATTTTCTTCATTGGTATACTGTTTTAATAGTTTTCTTATCGGATTCATGGTTTTGAATTTGAACACGTTTATGATCGAAGAATTTTATTGAAATTGTATATTTTTATTAGAAAACAAATTGTTTTGTGTTAGAACTTGACATCACTGATCAGTTGGGAATCGAATATCTATCATTTGACTTGTTTGCTGCTGAGTGTTTTGTTGATTAATGACGACGGACATTTTCAAACTAATAAAATGAACTCAATCGTTAGAAAACGTCCTCATAAGACGAATCTGTAGTAACGTTAGTTACAAATACAAGTGGTTGGCGTCCCGACGGAGTTATCACTTCCGTGATAACTCAAAGTAATCTAAGTTGAACTATTTAATATTGAAATTGTTTACCTTGAGAAAAGCTTAGGCTGTTGCTTAAATTTTGTGTTTATTATTATGATAGTGTAAAGAAAGGTTATTTATTAATAAAATATTTTATTGATTATTTTGTGTATGTACATATATTATAGCTACCATAAGACAATTGTTACTTTTGTAAAGCCAATTCTCACTTTTGTAGGATTAAATAATGATGCTAATAATGTACATACACAAAATGAGGATCATTATTTTTAAGCCAAGATTCACATAATAAAAGAATATCACGTGCTTGCTGGTGAAATTTTTACAATAATCATAAACACGTTCCGTGTTTTTGTTCTGTAAGTAAATTTAAAGATTTAATACTGTGTTGAATATACAGGGTGTTTTATAACTGCGGTAAGAAACTTCAGAGGATGATGTGTCGAAGCTGCTTCGTTTCTGATAAATAGGACGTTTAATTAAAAAAACAGGAATTTATGAAATATCATAAATATCCTTACACCGATTTGGTTGAAATTTGCTATAGTTGTTTTGAAGTAGGTTATAAGGCGCTCATTTAGCCTGAACTAGATTGAAATTATTAGGTCCAGTGGAATCTCAGTAGGCACCTCAATCAAGAATATTGTAAAAAAATACATCATTGACTTGGTTAAAAATAAAATATTCTCTTCGTTTGTGTTTCCTTCATATCTAGCTTCGTTTACGAGAAAAGAAATTGTAGCCACTTTGCATACCAGGTACATCTCCTTTGTAGACCAGCTGACACTGGTAGTGCTGTCAGTTCAGTGAAAGTCAGACTTTGTCAATTAGTAGTGATTCTATCATGAATAATTTTACTAATGCTGAAATGGCTGACATGCACTTCATTTACGGACCAACAAATGGAAATGCTGAAGAAGCATGGAGAATTTACCAGGACAGATAGGTATCTTAACAGAGTAATTCCATGTGCTGCTAAAACATTTAGAACGCTACTGGTGAAAGACAAGAAATTGTAGCAACCCTAAACTATACTGAAGCTATACTTGAGATGCAATTGAAGAAGATCTTCCAAATAGTACCAGGAAGAGTGCACTGCAGCTGAAAGTCGGTTCAAAAACCGTATAGACAGTTTTTAAAAGAACCCTTTTATACCCATATCACATATAGCGGGTCCAAGCTCTACTGCCTCGAAATTTTCACCCAAGATTAATGTTTTGCAGGTGATTGATTCATACGATGGCACACAATAATAATTTACAGACGGAGCAAATTTTTTACGAGATGCTATTATGAACTATCACAATGACCATTTTTGGGCCGACGAAAATCCCAACGTTATTAGAGAAAGTCATTTTCAACAACAATTTTTGCTGAACGTTTGCGTAGAAATATTGGGGACTACCTAATTGGCCCCTTTTTTCACCAGCACGATTACAGGTGATTCATAAACTCACTTTTTGGAGATCATTCACCCATTTTGTTAGAAGACGTGACGGTACTTGTAGGATGCATTATGTTGTTTATGCACGACGGGGCTTCAGCTCATTTTAGTTTTCTTGCTCGTCAGTATCTTGTAGCACCTACGCTAATCGCTGTATTTGACGTGCAGAACTTTAAAATTGGCCAGCTCGCAGTCCTGATATGAAGCCTCTAGATTTATATTTATTGTGTCATCTGAAAATTCTTGTTTACAAAACTCCTGTACTGGATGTGAGTCACTTGAGGAATTGAATGATTGACAATTGCGATGTCATGGGGAATAGATAGATAGTTTATTCAACCATGTTATGTGAAAATAATTACATTTGTAGCAAATCGAAACAATATTGTTTGAGCTATACAAACATATGAACAACCAACAAACATTTCAAATAGATTAAAAGTATCACCACTGGTGATAGTTGTGTTTTTTGTAAATGAGAGATACAAACATGATGTAGATAATATGGTAATGTTCGAAGACCAGCGTCTTTGCTACAATGGGCCATTTAAATTTTCTCCTTGCTCCCCAGATCTAATGCCACTGGACTTCTTCATCTGGGGATATATCAAAGAAAATGTTTATGCGGATCCTGTGAGTGATAAAGAAAACATGAAACGAAGGGTTCTGAGAGCTTTCAATAATTTGATTCCTGACTCCATACAGAAAGCTACAAATAGTGGTATGCAAAAAAGAATATATTTTTGTTTAGAACAAAACGGCAATGTCTTTGAACATCTGTTGAAATGAACCACAATATTTTTTGAATTTGAAGAAATTGAGTTGAATTCTGAAATTGAAGTAAAATTCAACTTTAAAAAATATAAACAAAATAAAATTACTGTATTCGATATTTTATTTGAATCCATTTATTTTCATGTTGAGTTACCTTTCACCACGACAGAGTTAATATTAGTTCATTTGTTTTCCAAGCTTTGTTGGTTTTGTATTGCTTCGAATTATTTACATTTCAAATATTTCCCAAAATCGGATATATCTTGCCAGGGGTATACTTTAGGTCTAGGACATTCTTCATGAATTTAATATCTTAACATTGATGATTACTAACTTCTACAAAATTACATTGATGACCTGTAAAAATGTTACTTATTAAGTATCGTCCAGTAGAGAGAAGAATCCAGAAAAGTTCATATATCATATTAATGCTTGTTTACTTCACCGAACAGATCACTTAATAGATTTAGGAGTAACTTTTTAAGGTAAAATTGAATTATTGAATTCGATAGTCACATTGATTACATTAGTCATCAATTTAGAAAATCCTCTGGTTTCATAAATATAATAATCACAGGAGGGCTCTTTCTTCCAGTTTACATCTGAAAATTACTTCTTTGCATGATCTACACGTCCATGTTTTATAGAGTTACTTATTTTAAAATTGATTACTTCCTTTCTTTGGAAGATTCCCACATTTTTTGTATCAAGATGGAGTAGTAGAAAGCCAAATACTTTCTTTGCCAAAAAATAATCACAGATTTTGATAAGATTGAGTATGTCAAATATCTGTTTAATGTATTTGTACGAAGGCATATTTGGAATATGCCTCGATAATTCGAAATCCATCCACTGAATCCAAGGTATATGTTATGGACTTCTTTGATTGACGACTTGTTTATTTTGTGGAAATTCATGTTTACTGAGGATACACTACAGAAACACACTTTTGTCTATTTTCCACGATATTTCTTCATTTTTGACTAGTTACGGCTATTACACCATCCTCAGTGATATGTTATGGAAACTGGACAAAATGAAATTTTCTATTCTATAAGAGAAAAATTGGATATGATAAAACCGGAACACAGAAGAGAACAGCGTAATATAAATTGAATTTTCTAGTGCATCGTCTTTTGACTTTTTCTCTCACACATGAGATGTTCACAAGAGCAAAACGTACAATACAGGAAAAAGCAGCCACTAACGGTTTCTCGAGAGATATTGTGGATAATATAATAAGGAAGGAAAAGGTTAGGTTAAGAATGAACGAAATCTCAACTTTTAAAATCGACAATAACCAAGATAAATATATCTGAGTTCCATACCACCAATACACGATAAATTTTTTTTAGAAAAATTCCTGGTTTCTTAAATTTATTTGCGATGATGGATTTTAGCATACAAAAACACGTGATTTGAGTATATTTCTGTTTGTTACTATTTAATGAATATATGAATGAATGGCTGAATAAATAAATGAATGAACGAACAAATTATTGGTGTGGTTCTTTCGTTATTGAGTTACTGTCGATAAAAGTTTGAAATTTTGTGGCAATATTTTCAAATTTGTCTGGGAACTTCGGGTACGTTGAATATGGATGTTATTGTTGTTGACTCGCTGCAAACTGTTTCGCATATACATACTTGTATTCCTATAAAACTAATTTGATGACAGTTTCAAATCCTGAATATAGTTGTAATCTCTTTTAGCTCTTTCATATAAAACACGCTGCGTGATGACTACGAGGTTTATCGATATTTGGGATGACATAAACCTAATAATATTTATGTATAAGACATTTGTTTTCATTTCATTTTGATGTATACAAGAGTCCGATAAATTATGTAATGTATGCTTACAGGTATAGTGATTACAAAAAAGTTCAATTACGACTAACACTAACCGTATGTAGACAATATTGAAATGTAGTCCTCTGGAATGTTGAGGATTCTGCTCTAGATAATATAATTCGTTTATGTATGATATCGATTCACTTGTAAAGTGAAACAAGTAGACAGAAAAACGGATCAAGAAACGTTGGTCCAGATAATAATATTTCACATATATATCGAAGGTGATATCAATGGAGTGAATAAAAAACAACGATATTTGTGATTACCGGACATAATACCAATTGATGTCCATGTAAGTTAGGTACTAATTGAATCATCAATGAACACGCTCACCTCAGACTATGAACCACATCATCTTTCAACGGTGCAGCAAGCAAGGTAAACATAACCTACATTCGTAATATATTTTGGCAATGATATTCGCAGTAATTTGATAATTACAGAATACATCGAACTTGAAACTTACCGAGATAGATAACTTTCATAATATGCATATTTCTGAGTAATCCAATCGGCACATACACAAACTATTCACATGGATAAACAGGAAAGGTTATCGAAATAAATAATGGTAAGACTCCTCACATCAAATAAAAACCACTCGCGCTGAAAAAACGGACAAAGTGAAATTGAAAGATAACACTTGTAGGTAGAGTGGTGCAAAGGTATCTAGAGAGAAGTCCAAAGGGTATTGTTATGTTTTCACTCACTTTCTCATTACTTTATGTATTAAACAAGTTTCGTTTTTCGACTGATGATTTCATACTCGTACATTTATGTATTCACTAAGTGTGAATTTTAGGTCTGTTGTCGACTTTAAAATAGTTTTGAATGTTTTTTATATACAGGGTTGGAACCGAAAACAAATCAAGTGGAAGTCAATAATGTTTTCTTCGGAAGTTTGCACATTTTAGGCATAATGATGAAATAGTAAGCATTTTTTCTCCCAAATCAAGTCACTTTTGGAAGATTTATAAAGAAGCAGTCTACAGGACGTTTCTTGCTATATTCTAAACCGTAACAGATACGAAGACGATTAAATGGGAAACAAGGTAATTGTCATCGGGAACAATACAATGGTCGAAGAAAACCAAACCAAAAAATGCTGTTTTTCGTTTTTTGGTAAATTTTCGTTTTGTGGACACCCGGCGATTTTGAAAAAATTTTTGACTGTACTTACGTATTTTGATGCATAGATTACGAATCCGAAAGAAAAAAGCGCCGCTCCCCCTTATTTAAAAAGTTACGGCCGTTCAAAGTTCAGAAAAGGGCAACTTTTCAGCCTTCTTTTTCACCAAATAAACTATTTAAAAACACAAGCATTTATTCACTAGGTCACCTTTACACCTTATTCCTCCTTCTTTGACACTTTTCACTTCAATAATCAACATTTTTCTTGTAAAAAACTTAATTTAAAAACGAATGCTTCTCCTGGTGACACTTATATTTGTAGGTTAGATACTAGTGACATTTCAGAAAAAAGCGGTTGGTATTTGTCGTCACCTACTATTTTGAATTCGCAGATTTGAATTTTTAGTTTGACGTGAGAGAAAAAACAAAATGAATTTGAATAAGATTTGAATAAGAAAAATGTTGATTATTGAAGTGCAAAGTGTTAAAGAAGGAGGAATAAGGTGTAAAGGTGACCTAGTGAATAAATGCTTGTGTTTTTTAAATAGTTTATTTTGTGAAAAAGAAGGCTGAAAAGTTGCCCTTTTCTGAACTTTGAAGGGCCGTAACTTTGTAAATAAGAGAGAGCGCCGCTTTTTTCTTTCGGATTCGTAATCTACGCATCAAAATACGTAAGTACAGTCAAAAAGTTTTTCAAAATCGCCGGGTGTCCACAAAACGAAAATCTACCGTACTATGACGATGTAATAATTAATATTCGATAAAACGTTTCGTGTCAACATGGTCACCATCAACTTTTTTTTTATTATGGACCTGTCGTTTTTATTACAGATATTGATAAAGCGATAAATTCACGATCCAGCGGTATATCACATTTGATATTTTATAGCGTTTCAGTTGAGATAACCACCATCATCAGTGACAAAAATTTTAAATTACGGTCCTGTCGTTACTTCTTTTATAAATTTATTCTATTATGAACGTTTGGGGAAAATAAAACCGATACGGAAAATCAAAGCTACATTGCAATCTACATTATATGCTCGAATTGACAACCTCTCCGTTGAATGCACATAAGCTGTCGGTCCAGACAATTTCTGTGGCAATTTAATAGCATAATAGTTGTAATACGAATACATGCATCTCTTATTTTTTGTTTGAGATGGTCGATATCTGTACTTGGTGTTAAAAATCTTTATTTTTCATGTATCCGCAGACAAAAATACTAAAGGAGTAAGATCTGGGGATCGAGCTGTTCAGTTAAATGGTCTATTGTTCACAATCCATTTTCTTGGGAATATTGCATCTAAATTTTCCCTTACTATTGCTGTATTATGGGGAGCAGCGCGGTCCTGTTGAAATTATTATATTTCATGGCGGATATTCAGTGACAATTCACCTAAGTAGCCTTTCTTGGAATTTGGTTTCCCTATGAGTAGTTGTTTACAGCTGATTCTCGGCCTCCCCCCACCACTATGACGTATTAATTGCTTTTTTTATTGGTTGTTGTTTGGTGAAGTTTTTTTGTTGTGCAGTGAAGTCAAGGCGTTGTGACCTTGAAGTGTCTGGTGCATGGATCGTTCAGATTTTTTTTTCATATGAGATTTTGTGTGTTTATGTGTGTGTAGGAGAATGCACGGTACAGGGTTTCATCATGTGCTTGTTTGTCTATGTACAAACATACGTCTGCATACTTCGAAGATCCTCCAAGTAATAAATGCTCCATCGGTGTTAGGGCACCAAGTTAGTAGTGGAGTGACGTCACAGCAATAACCGTTCAACGGCTAGAGAGCGACATGTTCACTCCACGACGTGTGGCAGAGTAATGCGTATTCATCGGTCTGCCCTCACCTCTCCCGAAGCGATGAAGGTTCGCTCTAGCTCCGCTATCGATGGTGACACAACGGCAGCCGAGGACCGTTTGCCTAGCGTCTACCCTCTCCGAGACCGCAACGACCACTGCTTGCTCGTATATCGACATCTGTTATCGCATTCAGTTGGGAGGTAATCTTGGCGCATGTAGTTGAGAAGTGGGGTTGGCTATGACGTCTTGACGGGTCCTATCAGAGTGTATTTAAGAAGCGTACGAGTGTTGGCTATGTCAGTTTACATCAAGTGAGTTAGTGAGAACTATTATATAAAATGTATTCCTGTGACTGTGGTAAATCTTTCACTCGTAGTGATAATCTTCGTCGGCATCAGCTCCAGAGTTGCCAAGGAGGGCCTGCAGTGAAACGGGTGAGAGTGGATAATGCAACACCTATGTATACGTGCAATTGTTGTAATGTGACAATTCCTATGAGCCAAGTGAATTCTCACCGAAGAACCATGAGTCATAAAAATAATGCATGTGTTCAATTGTCTGACGGTGTTCAAATTATAACGAATGCATTCAATTGCCGCATTGCTACATACAGGGTGGAGAGTTCGATTGTAACCAGTGACTACATGTCATTTTTCAATAAGATTAGGCAGAAGGTCATTGAATTACTGGAATCAGCCATCAGGATCCATAAAAGCATCAAGGTGAATATGGAAGTTTTTGGGAATTATATTCTTCAGACTGATGATTCGAGGGACACGAAGTCATTTAATTCCCAAAATAAAATAGTGGACCAATCTTCAGATTTGAATGCTGTTTTTGATGGATTCCGTGATGTAATTGTGGCTCAAACGACTGAGTTCCAGGATCGTGACTCAGGTATTTATTTTTTAAAAATTTTAATAAGATTGAATAGTAATATTTTTTTTTTTATAATTCAGGTTGGACTTGTGAAAAAATATTGTTTCTCGAGGTCAACATTAATAAATACAGTCCACTGGAAGGACGTTCATATGTGAAGCTGCCTCAATGTATTCAATGGAAGAAAGCTGTTGTGAATGTTCGTAATGAAGATCAATATTGTTTTGCTTGGGCTATAACATCAGCATTATATCCTGCAGATAGTCGAGTGTCCGAACTTACGTCATATCCACATTTTTCCACTGTTTTAGATGTCACAGGTATGGATTTTCCGGTTAAAGTTAATAATAAGAGTATCGAAATATTCGAAGATAGGAATGATATTTCAATTAATGTTTACGGTTTAGAGAGTACATTTGAGAAGGGTAAAATGAAGTATGAAGTGATTGGTCCATTGCGATACTCACAGAGAAGACTCCGGAGACATGTCAATTTGTTGTTTATAACTGATGACTCCGGTAATGGTCACTATTGTTGGATCAAAGATCTTTCAAGATTAGTTTCTAATCAACTATCAGCTCATAGACAGAAAAAATATTTTTGTGACGGATGTTTGATATATTTTTCTGATGAGAGATTGCTTTTACGTCATAATATGTATGATTGTAATCACATTAGTACCACAACACCAACTACTAATTTAAAGATCAATAAATATGGTAGAATGGTTGCGGAAAATAAACTAATGTTTGAAAACATTAGTTTATGCAAATTAGGCAAATGAGGGTGCCATTTGTAGTGTATGCTGATTTTGAATCAGTGCTTAAACCGATTCATGTGAATGAGCCAAATCCTGGAAGTTCATACACGATTAAACATTCAAACATGCCCCATATTCATTTGCTTATTTGATAAAGTGTTCATATAATGATGATTTGACAAAATTTGTTACATATAGGGGTGTAGATGCAGCTCAGAAATTTGTGAGTAGCATTGAAGATGATTTGAAAGAGATACATGAAAATCATCTCAGAAACCCTAAACCAATGGATACACAAACTGTCGAAGAAGAAGAACAGTTTGTTGCAGCCAGAACTTGTGGTATATGTAATAAAGCATTTACTGATGGTGACGTCAAAGTAAGAGATCATTGTCATGTCACAGGAAAGAAAAGATCACATGCCGCTCACTCGAAATGTAATTTAAATTTCAAAATACCAAACTTCATACCTATCATTTTTCATAATTTAAGTGGTTATGATTGTCATTTATTCATAAAAGAATTGTATAGGAATAAAGAGAAAGTTGATGTTATCCCGCAAACTAAAGAGAAATATATATCTTTCACGAAGCATCTCTTTACACACAGCTATACCGATAAAGATGGTGTGGTTAGGAAGAATTATCTCAAAATGATATTTATCGATAGTTATAAATTTATGACTAATTCGTTGGAGAAGTTGGGTGCAAACTTGACCTCCGATCAATGTTTGGAGATGCACAAACATTTCCCACAAATTGAGAAATTCAATTTGATGAGACAGAAAGGTGTATTTCCATATAGTTTTGTTGATGACATTGACAAATTGAATTATCCATTACTTCCGACAAAAAATCAGTTTTATGACACACTCAATTGTGAACATATATCGGAAACTGATTATGATAGGGCTAGAAATGTTTGGAATTTATTCGAGTGTCAGAATTTGGGGGAATACTCTGATTTGTATTTGAAGTCGGATGTATTGCTACTATGTGATATTTTTGAAAATTTCCGCACCACAAGTTTAGAGATATATAACTTAGATCCGGCACAATATTACACTGCACCTGGATTATCATGGGATGCCATGTTGAAGTTCACTAATGTTGAATTGGAATTACTAACTGACATTGATATGATTCACTTTTTTCAAAAAGGTATACGAGGTGGAATTAGTCAATGTAGCGAGAGGAAACATATAGCAAATAATAGATTTTTACCCAATTATAATCCCAATGAACCTTCCACATTCATTACATATTTAGATGCAACAAATCTATACGGTCACAGTATGTCACAACCTCTACCAACAAGTGAATTTACATGGTTGACACCAAATGAAATTCTTAATCTTGATGTGATGGATGTGAGTACTGATAGTCCGTATGGGTATGTATTTGAAGTGGACATTCATTATCCACAAGAGTTGCATGATAAACATTCTGACCTTCCATTTTTAGTCGAAAAAATAATACCACCTCGTACACAATCGAAAATTCCCAAATTAATTCCAAATTTGAATGATAAAAGAAAATATATTGTTCATTATAGGAATCTACAGCAAGCTGTCAAAAATGGATTGATTGTAATGAATACACATAGAGTATTGAAATTCAAACAATCATGCTGGATGAAACCCTATATAGATCTTAATACTGAAATGCGTAATAGGTCTAACAACAAATCTGTTAAAGATTTCTATAAACTAATGAATAATGCGGTGTATGGAAAGACAATGGAGAATGTAGATAATCGAATTGATGTTAGACTCGTTACACATTGGGAAAATATAAAGAAAAATATAGGTGCCAGCACTCTCATAGCCAAACCAAATTTCAAAAATTGTTCAATTTTCACTGATAATTTCGTTGCCATTCAATTGGGTAGAGTGAAGGTTCATTACGATAAACCATTATATTTGGGATTTTCCATATTAGAATTATCTAAAACAGTCATGTATGACTTTTTCTATGGATGCATCAAACAACACTTTGATGAAAATGTCTTTTTACTTTACACAGATACCGACTCGCTCATTCTTAAAGTAAACACAGAAAATTTTTATGAATTCATAAAAACTAACATAAGTAGATTTGATACATCCAATTACAGTATAGTTAACCAATTCAATATTCCAGTAACAAGTTCAGTCTTGGGTAACTTCAAAGATGAATTTCCAAATGATCCAATCATGAGTTTTTATGGTACAGGTGCTAAAGCATATTATGTGAAATCTGTTGATGGTGAATTTAAGAAAGCCAAAGGGGTTAAACGATCTGTAATAAAGAATGAATTGACATGCGAAGATTATCAAAAAATCGTGGAACAAGGTGGTATGATATTCAGAAAGATGAATTCATTTAGAAGCGTGTTACATGATATGTATACTGAATTAAAAAATAAAGTTGCATTATCATATCACGACGATAAACGATTTATCATTCCGAATACTACCCACACTCTTCCTTGGGGTCATAATGATATTGAATTTTATGAAAACGATCCAAATGAGAACATTCGTTGGATAAGTAATATTATTCAACAATCACAATCTCAGGAGACTCCATTGGATCAATTGATTAATTTATTATCTGCCGAGATCAATGATTGAAATATCATTCAATATCTTCAAAACCGGAAAATTCAATATTGATATTTATGTAGCCATTTATAATTAATAATATATGATAGAAGTAATGTGATATTAATGTATTATGTATGTATGTATATGTATTACTGTAATGAATATAAAATGATTAAAATTTTATTTGTATTATTTCTATTTCCCTAATCAATTACTGCAATATATAGTATAATGTAAATGACAGAAATATCAGTTTGAAGAGAATCATCGTAGAGTGCACAATGTCTAAAACAATCGATAAGTTTGGTAGAAAAAGAAAATGGGGTGGTAATGTCATTCGAGGTCCTCCTGGGAATGGTTTTAAATTAACAAAAGATGGTCATTATGACATGCAAAGGAAAATATTGAAAAATACAAGTGAACCAATTGACAAGAGTGATTGTGTAACGGTATCATATCTTGAGGGGGAAATTAATGGAGCAAAGGAAGTTATACTTCTAGCCCTACAAGCTGCAATACAATCCACAATAGGCAATATTGCTCGGGACGCCCGGCAAGCATTTGACGATAAAATTGCAGAGGCTCGGATAACTTTCACTCGTAAATTTGACAAACTTACAAGTGATGTATACATAAAAATGTCTGACATAACAGCGTCTACAAATAAAAAATTTGATGCTATGTCAAACATAACAGGGACTACAATGAAAAAGTATGATGTACTGGAACAGAGAGTTGAAGTATTGGAGAAAAACCATAAAGAAGTTTTGGAGAGAAACTATAAAGTCAGGCCATCATCATCAGGTGGACTGGGATATCCAGGACTGAACATTAATCCAAATCATAGAATAATACAACCAAAACCAAAACCAACTGATGATGTATTAATGGAACCAACATGGTGAATGTATTCCCTCGTTAGGTTAGGTTAATAGTTACGTTAGGTTAGCTGCATACTTACGTTAGGTTAGGTGTTAGGTTAGTATTCCCTCGTTAGGTTAGGTTAGGTTAATAGTTACTGTAGGTTAGGTTAGGTTAGGTTAGGTTAGGTTAGGTTAGGTTAGGTTAGGTTAGGTGTTCGGTTGCATAGCGGTAGGTTAGCGTACTAGGTTAGGTTACGTTAATACATACGATAGGTTAGGTGTTCGGTTGCATAGCGGTAGGTTAGCGTACTAGGTTAGGTTACGTTAATACGTTAATACGTTAGGTTAGGTGTTCGGTTGCATATTATGTTACGAACGCGCGCGCGAAGAGGGCGTAGATGTCTCTCCAGATGTCCCGCCTACCTGGGGCCGGAGGCCCCACCCACCTGGGCGGAGCCCAGGCAGTGGGCGTGGTCCGTTAGGGCCACGCCCCCCCCCCGTCGCCACCAACTTTTCGGATACCCCGCCCCTTTCCGAAGCCCCGCCCCCTTTCCGAAGCCCCGCCCCTCCCCTCCCCGAAGCCCCGCCCCCCGACTCCCAACATTTGCGCATGTACACCCCTACCCTCATCGCGCATGTGCGCTCCCACCATTTTCCCACCGCTCACGCATCGAAGTCGATACCCTCCGGAGAGCACTCCACAACATTCAGTTCGAGAAGTCATCTCATCGAGAGCAGTCCACTCCACAACAAGGCAGTACGTTCCAACGACCAACTTGATATTTGAGTAAGTAAATTAGGAATGTTATTTTTAATATCAACTAACTTTGTATTATTTCTTCTTTTTCAGAATGGCAACCAATACACAGGAGGTGAATAATGCTGTGGCGTCTATTCTGCCGGTGTCCGCTGACCAGGAGGAGGCAGCATCTTCGAGAGCGGTGACGGTTGACCAGCCAACCACTTCGCGTTCGCGAGTTAGGTGCAGATCTTCTAGCCCTGACTTATTCGAGGAGGAGGAGGAAGTCAGGGCTGTGAAGAAGGTTTGCCAACGACCTGCAGCAAAGGTTGGTCCTATTTCAAAGTACCGAGCTACTTGCAATAGGACTAATACTTATGCAGGTAGTTTTTCGACCTCTCGTAAGAGGGCCTCCACACCAGCAGCAGCACCAGCAGCAGTGGAAATTCCGAGGAGTCCTTCTCCGGAGTTGGTGATATTGTCGCCGTTGGTGACGCGACTACCACCGCTGCCAGCGACACCGGCGGATCCTGAGGTGTTGGTGCCACAGCCTATCGGAGAGGTTAGTGAAAAGATGAGTGTTTTTCTGCAGAGATGCAAGAAAGCAGAACGAGCTGCCCGATCTAGCGAGGCCGCGTTGGTTACCATGAAGCGACAAATGGCTGAAATGGATAACCGACGGAGGGAAATCCAAAAGGAAATGGCCGAAATAGATCGGAATTATGCATCTCTGCAGGAAAGGTGTAAAGCAGAGACCTCTTCGATGAAGCTGTACAAAAAAATAGTGACAGTTATGGACACTCTTTTTGTAGATGAAGTGTAAATATAAGATTAGTTTTAGGTTAGTTAGGAGTATTTAATTATGGTAGTTTTAAGTTTATATTTGTTAAGTTTATATTGAATAAAGGAAAAGGAAGTGAAATAAAGGGTGTACACTGTTTTTTGGTTTGGTACACATTGAACAATGCGATGGTTGGAGCATTTTTCTTCACTTCCTCTTATTATTATTATTATTTTTTTTATTTCAATTCCAAGTTCTTCTAGACAAATACCTCACATCAATTTTTGTGTTCTCTAATCACTTGTAAATAATTTCATGTGAAGAAAATTTAAAAAATAAAAAATAGACATGTTTCATAGTGAAATCGACAAGTATATTTCATTTGTATTTTATCCATTCAAGTATCTCTTTCATTGAATATGTCTTATGTCACTTTGCAATTTACCCCTACTCATTGAATATGTCTTATGTCACACTACAATTTACCCCTACTCAATGTTCCACTCCTCTCCCACTCCCTCTCGAAAGTATAAAAGTAGAAATCATCTGATGAAACATTCAGTTGATCAGCTAGCATCGAGATGGAACCCGATTCAACCTCCGAACCCTATAGCTGCCCGGATCAGGGGTACAACTTCAATTACTGGGATAACAGCCAGGTACAGGTAGTCTCTTCCACCACGGAACCCCACAGTCCGCCAAACGAATACCGGGATCACGACATCAGGATGCAAGTTCAACATGTCACTGGCAGTGACGAAGGACACTTGGATGACTCGGAATATCCAGATCCTGACGGATGGTGGGACCCTGCTTATGATGACATTGTCCCAATGAGTAGCGACGACGACGATGATGACGACGACGACTCTGGTGATGATGCTGATGACGAGCTTGACGTTAGACGTCCTCCACCATCCCCTATCCTCATCGAGGATAGTCCTCCGCCATCCCCAATCCTAATCGATGATGATGTCCTCAATTCCGATGATGATATATAATCATCTACTCGTCCATCATTTCCTTTCCTTTCCTTCCACGGAGTACACACTTTTTGGTTGGTGTACACGAGGCACTGCGAGGCTGGGGCAGTGTCTTCCTCCCTTCCTCTCCCTCTTATTAGTTTTTTTTTCCATAATAATCACTAGAATTTCTCCTAATAATCGCTCAGAGTTTCATTCTTGATGTTTTCGAATCTCAAACACTGTTCTACATTTCACCCCCTCCATTTCATTTCTTCCAATATAAATATAGCAACAATCCCAGTTCTATATCATTCTTCCACAATGTCGAGTACAGGACCCATCCAAGTACATGAAATAGATTCAACGTCTGATCATTTGAGTACAACCTTCGCTCAATTTCTGCAGCGAATCTATGATCTTCCTGATGATTTCGCAGAACGAGTGGAACAAGGTATTCAGGACGACATAGATGCTGTTGACGATAATAATGCGGATGATGTGATTAGTATATCATCTGATTCAGCTGATTATGACGACGACGACATCATGAGTATATCATCTGATTCAGATGACTACTATGAGGATGATATCATTAGTATATCATCTGATTCAGATGACGATACCATAATTATTGTTTCTGATGATGAGGAGCGTTAGTCCATATCATTGCATGGATTAATAAAAAAATAACAGCCCTTTTCAGGGCTACAATTAAAGACTGAAACAATAAAAAAATAGCTCTTTTCAGAGCTACCATTATACTTTCAAACAGAAACAGATTCATACCATTGTTAACATTATGTTAACATTATAATCTCAAACGAAATATATGTATGTGAAAGTATTTATCATTATATGCATATGAATGATTGACAAATGCCAACTTCAACTTTCATTTAAAGTAGTACTCATCATATGCATAGATATTCAATGACTATCAAATTCCAAATTTCGACTTTTCAGTCAAAGTAGTAATTTATTTGTCATATAATGTATAGATATTCAAAGACTAACAAATAGTAATTTATTTGTCATATAATGTATAGATATTCAAAGACTAACAAATTTCCAACTTAGACTTTTATTAGTCAAAGTATTCATTTGTCACATAATCTATGAATACTAATACAACTAACAACTGTTTGTGTGAATAATGTAGCCCTGAAAAGGGCTGTTGTTTTTTTTTGACCAGTAGGTCCACGGTTATTGTGCCACAGGTTGGACATTATTACATATAATACATGTAGATACTCGGGTGAAGTTTGTTAGTGGCCTCTCGCAAGCTTCACACCAATTCTGTCCCATTTCCATAATTGAGACAGTGTTGTGGGTGTTGACATGGGCATACCACCCTCCATTATTGTTTCTATGCGAATAAAACCGAAAGCAGCACCAACATAGTTTTTTGTTCTCTCCATCTATTGTGCTGATCAATACGTATGCATCCAATGCACAATACAAATCCAAGGGATCTTCCAGTGTCTCACTGACATTGAGTGTTCGCATACCGATCCTTATAGCACCATCACCTTCAGTTGTGTCAGCTTCTATCCCTTCATCATCTCCTTCTTCATCCATGACCCTCTCAAACTCCATCACGTCATCATCTTCGTCGCTTTGGTTGGCCTCGTTTTCAACTTCGTCTATCTCATCTTCATCGACTCCAACATCTTCTGCTTCAACTATTACTTCCTCTAGCGGAACATTGACATCCTCATCATCTGATTCGTCTATCCAATTGTTTTCATCAACGGCAGCTATTCTATTTAATGCAGCATTTATTTTTGCAGAATTCATCTTGTTGTTGTTTGCTCACAGTTGTAGAGAGTGAATGAATGAACTCTAGGTTTGCAAGTCAACTTATATAGGAGGTGATGCGACTCCCACTTGACTCGTTTAGAGTGGAATAGTAGGAGAAGTTATCCCACTATACTTCCACATGATGTTGATTTGTATAAATAGAGATCGTAGGTATAGGAGAGAGCATTCAGAGTTTCTGTAAGTCATCTCTTAATATTTCTAATCGAATTAGTAAAATGCCGTTTCCAAAAGAGTGGAATGAAAAACCAAAAGTGGGTGTCTACCCAATGATGATTGCAGGGGCTATTGTGTGCTACTTTTGTCAAATAAGTAGACCTAAGGATTCAATCAATCCATGTACTGGTATGTGTAGTGATTGCGTGTTGCGGATTCAACTATCGCCTCCTTCTCATCCACCGAAGCGAACAAAATCGGATTATCGTCAACAACAGTTACAGTGTCTGAAGTGTTCCGAACCTATAATATTTAACAATATAGGTATCTGTAGAAATATTTGTGGTACCTGTGCTGCCGTTCCAACTCCACTGCAACGTTGTTTGCGTTGTGATACATATTCCATGAATTGTTGGAATCATGTATGCAATGCATGTAGAAGTACTTGGGATCTGTGTGAGAAGGTTGGTCAACTCTACCCCAATAGGAGAATCCATTTTTTTCAATGTTGGTGTTTGACGCACGAGCAACAACTATTGAGGAATAGAGTCAAAGAACGTTCCACATCCACAGAGACATATTAACATTTTTCATTTTTTATTATCGTTATTGTCCTCTATTATTAATATATATATATATTTTGAATTTATTTGTATTATTTTCTAACATTTAAAAATACATGCATGCAACACAAAGTTTTCCTCTTAAATGACAAAGATTGTTACATGCGTGAATAGTTTAGTGAGAGAGCGCATGTGCCAGTTGATGCTATTGCTATCACATATCATTCCTCAGACCTTAATAATCATGAGCTCTATGCCGCTATTGATTGCTGAAGATGGTTCACCACTTGTTGATATCGATCAGACTGATTTTGAAAATATTCCAGTATTACATTTATCGAGTCAAGATTCGATAAATGATTTTGATATTAACGACTTCGTTAACTTTGCAGATGTGCCAGAACCAAATGAGCAAATTATTATTGAAAATCCGATCGTTTCGCAATTATCATCACTCAAACACTCTTCATCTACCCTTCCTCTTGGTGTTGATAAGAAATCTAGAACAATCAAGAGGAAGGTTACTAAGGCATCTTCATCGATTGTCACTGACTTTAAAGAAAAGAAAGAATCCAAAAGTGTTGTGCGACAGAAAAAACCCGCAACGAAAAGTGACAGATCGAAGAGGAAGCCAAAAGGTACTCCTAAAGAAATGAAGAGTGATTTGAAAGCTGAACCGCTATCTTCTTTCAGTCCCCTCCATCGGTTTGGGGAAATGAAAAGGAAAGCAAAATGCCGTCTTGTAAAGGCACAGATGACTATTGCTGAACTTGAAAAGAGTGAGCGAGCTATTAATGCTAATAATGAAACTCTTGAAGCATTAGATGCCAAGATTGCATTAGCGAAGGTTGAATTGGCTAGAATGTCTAAAGATGCTGATGAACTCCGTTCAAAAATTGGTAAAGATAAGCAATTCCATCAACGTTCGAGAATGCAAGCTCAGGCTGAGCTTGAGGAGTCGACTAAGCTTTATGAGACAGCATTATCAGTGAGAGATAATTGGCAAAAAGAGTTGGATACTGCATTTCAAAGTGACGGCGATTAGTTTTGGGAATGATAATGTGTTTTCAATATCGTGAGTTGAAAAATATAAGCGGGAATGGAGTATACAATTAATTTGGTTTGGTATACACAGAACATTGCGAATGGCTGGGGCAATGTTTACCGCTGCAATATTTTTCAGTTCACATACTTATAATTGAAATGAAAACAATAATGAACTTTAATATTACTTTATTCATAAAAGTCACTATTATATACATTTAAACCATATTTGATTCATCAATCCAAGAATTTTGTTCGCTAGGAAGGCCTAACCACTTTACATATACATTATTTTTTCTTCTCTTCAACACCTTCTCAATCAGATATACGTCAGGATTCTCGGTTCGCAATAACTCTTCTTCGTAAAAACATCCTCTAATCGGCTGTTCATTCATATCTTCAAGATTATAAGTCGTTGGGATGGTTTTATTAATTTTAACAATCTTGAATAGCTCCGTGGTAAAATTCGCAGTGTAAGACTTTTCAAAAATATGTTTGTATTTACTTATACGTACAATATCATTTAATTGGAATTTGGGTTTACTTTGTCTTCCTCCATTTCCATTGATACCCTTGAATTTTAATTTTGTTGTTGAATCAACATTGATGGGTGCCATACCTATTGTACGATGAACTTTATTATTATATCTACTAGTTATAATTGGAAGAATATCAAGCCATTTGTGGTGACCTCTCATCGAAAATTCCTTGTAGAGCCATGCCTTTATTGTACGAATCACTCTTTCTGCTATAGCTGCCTTCTTTGTGCTAAATTTTGAATAATGATTGATATTATATTCTCGCATGAGAGATGAGAAGCTTTTATTGAAAAATTCTTTCCCTTGATCGCTTTGTATGTGTTTGGGGGAGTATTTGGCTTCTTTCAGTACATGTTTCATTGCATTAGTTACTGTACTACCTGTTTTATCTTTAACTGCTACAGTCCACAGATATTTGGAGTAACAATCTATCACTACAAGTATATATCGGTATCCTTCATTACTTTTTGCATAAGGTTGCAGTTCAGCTAAATCTATTTGCCATAGATCTGCAAAACCTTTGATGGTGGTTATTCTTCTACGAAAATTACGTCTTGCAGGTTTATGTAATTCATTAACAACTTGTCGTTTGACATCACTTATTTCATTAGTCATTCTATTTCAATATGATTAAAGAGAAAAGGTGATAATGTTACTGCATTGAATGATGATGTGACAGTGATCATTACATGTGAATATGTTAATATATTATACCTTCTTCACGTAATTCTTCAATTATTGAAATTATTTCATTATCATGTCCGGTATGTCCGGCTGACTTTGAAGCTACCAATAGTCGTAGGCGAGCAACTAACTCTTTCGGTGAATTCCAGTACACATAATTCACAGGTTTAGAATTATATATTTTCTCCATTTTCACTCGTTTGAGTGCTCCACCAATTTTACTTCTACTTCTTATTGGATATTGTCGTGAGTCTAATAGAGGTTTGATAACTTCACGAAATTTTTTAGAATTTGTATTTTTAAAACCATTCTTCAGATGATATTGTTTATATGGAGCATTCGTTATTTTCAATATTTTGGAATATACTTGACGAGTTTCTTCATTATCAACATCTTGTGGATTCTTCAAAAAAATCATATCATACAATTCTGGACTACCTGCGCATTCATATTTTTTCACTTTATTAGCATCCCAAAATGAAATGTTTCCATCTTTGAAATTTACCACTAGACTTCCCATTTTCAGCTTTTGTGTAATTGGATCCATACGTACGCCAAATGTTCCATCATATGCTGGATTTCTAGATTTTATATTATTCAAATGTTTCATCAAAACATCTTCACCACTTTCATTCATAACAGGTGAGATGTCAGGATCCGAGGAATCGATGTGGGACGATGATGGTGTTTCGAATAGAGTTGTTCTCATATCGTCTTGAAGTGTGCTCGTGTCACTATTCACAGATGATACACTACCAAAAGATTGTTTTCTTCCTATTGGAGTACTCATGGGATAATTTGAAGTAGATTGAACAGTTCCATGATTTGGTGATAACACTGGTGATTTAGAAATAGCGTTTGATGATAAAACATTCAATGGTTTCATTATGGGCTCATACAATCTTTCAAGTGTCGTACGATTTTCAATATTATCATTCTTGATAGAGTTGAATTTCTGCCTGACAGCTTCTGTTGTCTCTACTAGTTGACGTTTCAAATTTATTTCATTGTTTTTATTTTCAGGATCTTTTTTTGTATTCATAATGCCCTTTTTTGAATTAAAGCTTAATTCGTTGGTGAAGTGACCACTACAATATTCAGTGATCGAATAAGTTCCAAAAACAAGATCATGGGTATATAAAACTATCGAATCCTTTGCGATATCTACCTTCATCTATTTTTCTATCCTTATCAATGACTAGAAATCCATATTGGTCCTCCCAGCATTTAACACACATCAATTGGAATTGTTTGAATGTTACATCGGGTGAAACATGATCTGAATAAATGTGATGTAAATTCGTCTCATCTTGTTTGAACATTATAATGAAATTGGTATTGTCACGCACTAACTGTTTGGGTACCCGTGAATATGTCTGTGCTAGATAAAAACAATCAACATCCTTATGACGTCCCATACAGAAATATGATCTAATAATATCTTGCTTTTCACATATCACATCATCGAAAATGAAAACAGAATTAGGCTTAGCGTCGGAGGGTTCCACTATTTCTGCATTATTGCTGAATGTATAAAAACCTAATCCTTTTATAGGTTCCAAAACACTTCGCAAGTACTGATATTTAGGTTGATTGAGTGATTTCGAATAGAGATACACATTTCTAAATCTCAGTCCTTGTGGATGTGTTAATAGTGATATCATTGCATTCGTCTTTCCACAATTTGAAGGTCCTATAATGAGTCCTCGAACTGATGATGGAAGTAGTGGACCATGTCTGAATACCCTTTGTCCATTCAATCCACAACCAAATTTCTCATCTAGATTATCTACAGCAAACTTTTCTTTCTGTTTTACAATGCGCATCGTGCCGTGGTTGGAGACTATATAAATGTTATTAGCTTATTCATTTCAATGTGTACCATCAAACGATACGGACGTATTGAAAGTGATCGTAAAATTAAAAGAGGTTGTGGTTTTGTTAATGATTTAATAAACAAACTTCCTTTCGAATTACATCTACCGGAGGTTATCAATACTGTGGACCGGGTACAAAATTGAAACAACGTTTAGCTCGTAACGACCCTGGAATCAATAAATTAGATATTGAATGCAAAAAACACGATATTCAATATTCTAAGCATCCATCCGATCTTGCAGCAAGACATTTAGCCGACAAAGAACTTGAATACAGCGCTTGGGATAGGGTTAAATCGAAGGACCCGAGTATTGGGGAAAGAGCAGCTGCATTACTTGTCACCAACATTATGAAAGCGAAAAGACATATGGGCATGGGTTGTAGTACCAATAAGAAAAAATGTAAGAGGAAACAAACGAAGAAAAATAAAATTAAAAAAGTTGCATTTGGTGCTGGGATAGTCCATAAAGTGCGAAATGTATTGAAGAAAGCTGGTGGGAATCAATTTGTGACGAATAATAGCAAAAAAGCTATCACTGTGGCATTGCAGGCGGCACGTAAATACCTTAAAGCTGCCGGTGGAAAGAAGAAAATCCGCACACCACGCATAATTCCTGTTCCCAAGATCGGTGGACTTTTACCATTGATACCAATTTTTGCTGGACTATCCGCACTAGGAAGTTTGGCGGGAGCCGCTGCTGGTATTACCAAGGCCGTGAATTCGGCAAAAGCCAGCAGAGCGGCTTTAATGGAAGCCAATCGTCACAATAAAACCATGGAGGCTGTAGCATTAGGCAAACGCGGAAGTGGAATATATCTCAAACCATACCGTAAAGGTTTAGGACTATATTTAAAACCATACAAAGCCACAAACAAAACAAAAAACTAATTGAACCCCTACCTCAGAGGCCTCTTACTGATCTCGATCTCAGTTATTATGCACAAAAAATGAAAATTCCACATTTTCGTGGTGTTTTTATGCGTGATAGATTACCATCTTCAGGTCCAAAACAAAACGAGACAGCTATTGTTAATTTAGATGGAATAAGTGGACCAGGAACACATTGGGTGGCATATAAAAAATGTGGGAAAGAAGTCACATATTTCGATAGTTTTGGAGATCTACCCCCACCATTGGAATTGACTCGATTCTTTCGAAAATGTTCGAATGTAAAAATCAAATATAACTATGATCGACAACAGAAATTTAATACAGTTCTCTGTGGTCACTTGTGCTTGCAGTTTCTCTCTAAATAATTTTCCAAATAAAAATGGATTCAACACCAAAACTGGATCGGGAGGCTATCAAGGGAATGGGGTTTTCACTTAGAATGTTTTCAAAATATGGTACCTTGAAAAAAATGGATAAAGTGATGCTTGCAAATATGCCTAAGGAAGTGATACTTGCATGTGTTGCACATGAGATTGCATATGTTTGGGAAAAGTTGCCTAAGCATCTGCAAGATGACATCGATATAATGAAACATAGATATTGTTATGAGCACCACCACCACGATCAAAATTCAGAATCGGATGTTAATGACGGTCCTATACCTCGGAAATCTATGTGTTGTATTTGTAATATAGAGGATGTGAATATTGGTATCAATAAAAATGATACTTATTACAATACAACACCTTCCAAAAAGTGTAAATTGTCTCAAATGTGCTGTTGCTGTGTACAATAATGAATTGAAATGTGTTTCAAAATATTCATCAGTCATGTCACGAAAGTTCGAGCTACAAGCTGTCGGGACAAGTGTCTTGAGTGCGGATTTTTTTCCACCAATTGAATTGGATAGGAACAGTCGTTATGGATTAGGACTTTTGGGATTCTATGGGTGCAATACAATCAATAATATAACTGAAGCTAATAACTTAGTTAGTTTTAGAATCAGTAATGACAACTCATCGATACCCCAAAAGTTGACAATTGAAATTCCATGTGGTGCTTATGAAATAGAAGAGATCAATGCCGTCATACAGAAACATATCATGTTCAGATTGTTTCATGATAAAAAACCAAATGATGTCGTTGCAGATGATATTTTCTATCTACACGCCAATAATAATACATTCAAATGTGAAATGCGATCCAAATATGAAATTGATCTGACACATCCAAATTCAATAGCAGAAATGATGGGGTTCGCTCATGAAATATTTCCACCAAATCAGATACATGAATCATCATTACCAATAAACATTACAACTGTGAGACTTATCCGCTTAGATTGCAATATAATATCTGGTTCATATATAAATGGTGAAGAATCCCACATTCTTTTCTCATTCGATATTGATGTTGAACCTGGCTACAATCTCACTAAAGAACCACACAGTATTATATATATGCCTGTCAGTCCAGAAGGTCGTCAATTGATTCACAACATTACAGTGCGTATTTTGGATGAAAAAAATAACCTTATCGATTTTGGAAGTGAAGAAGAGATTTTCATTATTTTGGAATTGAAGAAAATCGAATAACTGTTGTTATGGGTTTCATTTATAATAGACAAAATCGCATTGAACAATCCCAAACGAGTTGCACTATCAAAAAGAAAGGTGTGCATAAAAAGAAGCTCATTCCACAAGTGTATGCTAAACAGTTAGCACATAACGCTCTGTCTGTGAGTGATCTTAAATTTTTGAAATCGATTGGATTGAAAGTGAGAAAATAACAATGGTGCTCGAAACAAACAATGAAAAGTTGAATATATTCAATGAACCAGTGCTCGATCATTCTCTCATAAGTTTACATGAGCACACATATAAGCCCTATGTATCACCGCTATTCAGGAATTCGGATGAAATCAGAATTGCAATCAATAATCAAGATGTTATACTAGATATTGCCGAGAGCTTCATTTACATAGAAGGTAAATTCACCCCAAAGATGTAGCGAAAACATGCTATCTCTCGAATAATGCAATTGCATTTCTCTTTGACGAAATTCGTTATGAAATGGGTGGTGAACAAGTGGCTGTTGTTAGAAAACCTGGGATAACATCTACAATGAAAACCATGATATCATTTGGACAATCTCATGCTAACACATTATTGACATCTGGTTGGGGACTTTCACAATTGAAGCAAGATATCTTGGATACAAACAGTCATGTTTTTAGTGGAAAACTACCACTGAAATATTTGATGGGTTTTGCTGAAGATTACAACAAAAGTATCTTGAATGCCAAACAGGAATTGATTTTGATTATCGCTCGATCATTCAAAAACTCATATATAGGTGAGGTTGATGCTGATTTGGAAATAAATAAAATCGAATGGAAAATAAGGCATATTGTACCAGATGATAAACACAAGCTCAAACTTTTGAGTAGAATAAACAAAAGCGGTCTGAATGCCAAAATCAAGTTGGCGTATCGTATGTGGGACCTCTATGAACTACCATCATTACGTGGGACTTCTTCAGACATATGGGCCATCAAAACAACTAACGCATTGGAAACTCCTCGTTTTGTCATCATCGCATTCCAAAGTACTACCACATCTGAAGATAGAACACAAGATATTACAAAATTCACAACTGCTGATATCAATTGTATTCGAGTATACTTGAATTCTGAAGTTTATCCATATGAGCGTTGGAATTTGAATTTCGATAAAAAACTTGATGCTCCTGCTTATTATGCTTTTGAGAGTTTCCAGCGAAGTTATTATGATAAAGATATGAGTGAACCTCTGATGGACATTGGACAATTTAGAGAGAATCCACTATTCGTCATCGATTGTTCCCATCAACCGAATGCAACAAAATCATCAACTATTGATATAAAGATTGAGTTTGAGACGAGGAAGACCAAGTTTCCAGACAACACTAAAGTATATGCATTAATTTTGCATGATACAGTTTTAACATACAATGCATTGGATGGTTCAGTTCATAGCAGATATTGACACTTTTTTTTCACTCTATCATGTACTGTTTTATGATCTTTTTTTTTTCTTTATTTGTAACTGACTTATATCATGTATTGTATTTTATATCATATTTATTGTTTTGTAATCATTTTCTATTGTATTTTATCAGATTTAAATAAATAAAACATGAAAATAATACAAAGTTTTTTATTTGACATTATTTATGATTTACAGGAACATACAGACTATCTAAAATAACTTCTTCCTCATAATCATCATTTTCGCGACCATCTTCAATTTCCTCTCGATTTTCATCATTCAATTCAAAGTGATGAATAATCCATTCTGGCAAGTATGGTTGGAGGCTATACAGGAATCTTCTTAGGTTCAGTTCAATCATAACCTCACAAAGTTGCCACAATTCCAATTCATTATCCAAAAATTTGTTGCAAACTTCTGCACCACTCCAATAGTTCTCAGCATCACGAAGGCATAATTCGATTTGTTTTTCATCATAGCATACACTCATATCATAAACGCTTGCATGTTCGGCTCCATCACCCAACACCTTCAATTTAGACGACAAATGTTGAACCGATGATTTGAGATCTACAATATCGACCCAATCTTGACTTGCGTACTGCATCCACATCTTTAAATGGTGGAACTGAAATCGAATAAAAAAAACAATAAGCAACCTCCAATTTTTCAGTGATATAATACTCACATTCCCATTTTACTTGTAGTTACAAAGTGAGTGTATTCAACTAAGTTAGTAATGTTTATATTTCCATATAATTATCATCTAATATATGAATATTAATAAAACAATAAGAAATTCATTATAATTACTATTATTATTCAATCATATTGAATTTGACTAGAGTTATCGTTTTCACACCAAAAAAACTTTGTAAGCTATGACCTAAAGAAATTCACTATAAATTATTACTATTATTCAATCATATTGAATTTGACTAGAGATCGCGTTTTCATGCCAGCAAAACTTTGTTGGCTCTGTCCTAAATACATCATCGTATATTTACCACCTGATGAGTTGATACAAGATATATCGTCATCACTGAATTGCAACGAAATACGTTTTGGTAGCCATGTTTTAAATAATTTATCATTGCTCACATCTTGCAAAGTTAATAAAATTGATTTACCAAATCGTGTAGAATAAGTTGACATATTTTTAATTATGTACACTTCATCAATTGGCAATGATGATAAGGCCTTTTGCTCTAGTATTTCAACCTCCTGTACAATCAAATTATTAATTTTATTCAAGTCTACTTTTGAAACGGACATGATGAAAATATATATGAAAATATAAACAATTTCCAACAGACAAATACACTCACCGTCTTCCTTCTATTACGAACTGAATAACACTCTACCAATTGCTAACTGCTGCAGATATATTCGTCTACTGATTTCATGGTGTTCCAGGCATTTCTTTTATATTAAACAGTGTGAGTTACCCCCACCATGAAACAGTGAAAGATTCACATTGCTAGTTGCTATCCACTAGAGATGCCTGACGTCACAGCCAAGCCCATCTCCCAACTTGATGCGATAACAGTTGCCGGTACGAGCAAGCAATGGTCGTTGCGGTCTCGGAGAGGGTAGACGCTAGGCAAACGGTCCTCGGCTGCCGTTGTGTCACCATCGATAGCGGGGCTAGAGCGAACCTTCATCGCTTCGGGAGAGGTGAGGGCAGACCGATGAATACGCATTACTCTGCCACACGTCGTGGAGTGAACATGTCGCTCTCTAGCCGTTGAACGGTTATTGCTGTGACGTCACTCCACTACTAACTTGGTGCCCTAACACCGATGGAGCATTTATTACTTGGAGGATCTTCGAAGTATGCAGACGTATGTTTGTACATAGACAAACAAGCACATGATGAAACCCTGTACCGTGCATTCTCCTACACACACACACACACATAAACACACAAAATCTCATATGAAAAAAAAATCTGAACGATCCATGCACCAGACACTTCAAGGTCACAACGCCTTGACTTCACTGCACAACAAAAAAACTTCACCAAACAACAACCAATAAAAAAAGCAATTAATACGTCATAGTGGTGGGGGGAGGCCGAGAATCAGCTGTAAACAACTACTCCTATGTGAATGTTCATTTGTATTATTCCACCTATAATGGATATTTCTGTTAAACCAACCATTCTTGGTGAATTTTGATTCGTCCGTCCATATTATTCTTTCACAAATATTTCCAACTTCTCTATTTCTACGTTTTAAACACTTCGCAAATCGTACTCTTCTTCCGTTATCCCTTTCATTGAGGTGATGAACTTTGCGTATCTTGTAGCATTTATATTTGTTCTTTTTCAAAATAGTTCTGGATTTTACAGAACTCCCCATTTCGTGGACAATTCTTCGTAAAGAACAATCTCGATTAGCATAATTTTTGTTACTGGCCAAACCTAAATTTAAAAAAAGATGTTTTCACTATGTACATTTTCAAGTGGTAAAATTTGCTTACCCATAACATTTGTTTGATTCCTCACACTTCCAGTAAGCACACATTTTATTGTTTTCTTTCTGTTGAATGTACCACAGTCTCTCAATTTTTTTTAATCGTGTAAACATTTGGATATCCGGAATACGACGATTCGGGTATAGCTCAACATAGCTCCTTGCCAAAAGAAGATTTCTTGTTGATTTTGCATAAATAAATAGCATATCACTCCTTTCACCATTTGAACACATCTTTGATATGTTCATAAACGTCTGACAGTCAAAAGATATCAACAACGCATTCATTTTTCCTGCCATAGAAACCAAGCAGAGCCTATGCGTTTAAGATGGTAAATGAATTGTGATGCTATTTGATCACACCAAATTATACAACTATGGAATTTCGATCACAAAATTATATTTTCGTTACTTCCAGAATTGAGAATTATAGAAATATTACGAATTATAATCGATTAGGGAGAAATAGGTCTTGAAAGGATTACGGCAATACAAAAATTTACAAAACGAAAAAGTAGGAATTTTCATTGTGAGGGTACCTACTTGTCGAATCTATTGGGTTGTCTGATTTCTGAATATTTTGATGAAATCGAAACAATTTACAAAAGAAGTAACGACAGGACCGTAATTTAAAATTTTTGTCACTGATGATGGTGGTTATCTCAACTGAAACGCTATAAAATATCAAATGTGATATACCCTTGGATTGTGAATTTATCGATTTATCAATATCTGTAATAAAAACATAATAAAAAAAAGTTGATGGTGGCCATGTTGACACGAAACGTTTTATTGAATATTAATTATTACATCGTCATAGTACACTTCGAATATAATAACATTTTCAATTTCTATTTTTATATCCTCCGAAATAACAATTTCATTCTAAAAAAACGAAAAACAGCATTTTTGGTTTTCCCCGTATAACTCGAGAAGGGCGAGAGTCCTCGTAAATTTTCTTCGACCATTGTATTGTTCCCGATGACAGTTACCTTCTTTTCCATTTAATCGTTTTCGTATCTGTTACGGTTTAGAATATAGCAATGTTACCACATGATAAAAGAAACGACCTGTATAAAGCTCAAGTACTCTTTTAACACAATTTCGAATCTTTTTGAGTAATTTATTACCGTCTTCAGGAAAGCTACAATATTGATAAATGTAATAAGAAATTATGGAGAATTTTGATAAAAAATTACTGTACAGGGCAGGTTATAGAAGGTTCATGATGAAGAAAACATTGCAGTATTTTAATACGACATTGAACATTTACATATAACAAGAAAACTTTGATTTCTACATACATGTCGTCATTACTGTGAAATCTTTCGAAAAAACTTTGTATTACACCACGTGTGTACATATTTTCTTAAAAAACTCAAAACGAAAATAATGTTTCTAGTAACAGCTACCCTCAATTTAGAATAATGCAAGATAATGGGATTGAGTAAGGTGAAAAAATTGAACTGTTGGCATACCAATTAGTGTTTTAGGTTGAAGTAGAATATAGGGAAACGCAAGACTGCCACATATTTTTATTTGTTTCATAAGAATTATGACTTCAAAACTTGAGATTTCCAATAATAAAAATATGAAGTCCTTCTGCGCTTCCGTAGAGATGATGTCATTTGCTAGTGAAACGTTTTTCTATAAGAATACAGGATGTTGTTCAACTTGTCGAAAAACAATTTTAAATGCGGATCTGTATTTTTGCAATCTTTTTGATCATTCGAATGGAAGCAATCCTTACCTATCAAGTACACATCTAAAATGAGTTAATGTCACTATCCTCCAATATTTCCAGTCCTGTAGAAAATTCATACGGCAGAAGGTCAATTATTCCTGAAGTGAAACCAGGGAATATTGGACTGTAGGTTTGTCACAGAAATAATTCCAATTCAACAAAAGTGTTTGCTTGTTCTTCAAAGTAGAAGTATGAACTCTCCTGAGAAAACTAGTGTATAGTTAATACACGTGTTTTAGTTTTGAAAAATGTTCAGTGAAGATCTTACTTGAATTCTTTATGGACTTTCATCAGCTAATTTCATCACATATTTCTTGAATATATTATAAGGTTAACACTCTAAATCTCCTGCTGGCTGAAATTTCCATTGATAATTTGAAATAAAAAATATACAGTGAACCACTGGTTGGACATTTCCTGTATTGGTGTGGACATGTCGATGACATTCTACATGTTTCACATGGATAAATAGACAACTGAATGAGCTCGTGAACTCACATTCAATAAATTACATGGATAAAATATTAACAAAAGTTTATAAAAAAAACGAATAACAAAAATGTTTCTCTACCTGATGAGAACCTGTCTGAATAGTACCAAACAAATCGCAATCAACTATAGTTATGATTGCAATTTAGTTTGTCCGTAACATTATACAAGAAATTAACCCGATGATTGACTCATTTCAAACAACTTGGCATTGGGATTTCTAAAGTATTATAAAATGAAGAAGTAAACCCATTTTTATGAAATTAATAATAACTTGAGCGTGCATGTGAATGAAACAGGAAGTAAAGTTGAAAATAAGGTGTATCTACAGAAACTGTTGAAAATGACCACCCGAAAGTTCGAAACTTGCCAGTAAATAATCTACTGGATTTAGATCTAGTTATCTTTGGCTTGGTAGTTGAGCGCCTCGTTCAATCCATTTTGCGGAAAATGTTGTTCAAGTACTCACTACTGAAGTACATGATAATTCCATGGGGACCAGGAATGTTTTAGGATATTTCTGAACATTCCAGAATCTTTCCGAACATTTCAGAATGTCTCAGAATTTTCTGATATGCTGTGGAATGGTCTAGAATACTGTAGAATGTTCTTGATTATCCTAGAAATTTCTAAATAGTGGAAATTCTAGTTCTAATACAGTACTCTCTCGCTCCATAATCCGATAACTACTGTAATCCGCCGTTTTTTCGCAAGTTGATCCAATCTATAGACTCTCTGTAATCCGCCGTTATTGAACGAGTTTGGTTCGGTAATCCGCCGCCGCAATCACCTCCCTCTCTTTTTTTTCTGGAATGTTCTATACATCGCCGTTTAGTCTTAAACAACTATGTACTCGTTAGTCCGCCACTAGGAACAAAAACGAACGGTCGCGCGTCTTTCTTTCTTGTTGTTAATTAGCAAAAAATGGCTTCTTCACCACAATCGCGATCTACTAAACGGAAACACGAAACTTTAACTTTAATGGAAAAGATGGAAATCTTAAAGAAAGTGGATAGTGGTGTGCCTTTTACAGACATAGCAAATCAGTTTCATATTGGGCGGTCAACAGTTTACGATATTCGGAAGAACAGAAATAAGATCGAAAACTATGTCACTAACGCCGAGTCTGGAATAGGAAAACGTCAAACGATGAGAACTGGTGAATATCCACAGTTGGAAGAAACACTTTTTTCGTGGTTTTTACAAGAGCGTTAACGTCACACACCGATAACTGCTGAAGTGTTGCGACAGAAAGCACTCCAGTTCTATGAGAAAATTTATAAGAAAAATGATTTCAAAGCTAGTGAAGGATGGCTTACAGAATTTAAAGCAAAATTTGGAATCAGGTTGCTGTCCATAACTGGAGAGAAATTGTCCAGCAATGAGGCTGCTATATCACCATTTCTTGAAGTTTTTATGAAAAAAATTGAAGAGCTTAATTTGACGGCGGATCAAGTTTACAATGCCGATGAAACTGGCTTATTTTGGCGACTTTTACCACATAAAACGTATGTTCACAGAAGTGAAACGTCTGCTCCAGGCAGAAAAGTATCCAAGGAGCGGATAACCGTTATGCCGTGTTCAAATGCAAGTGGCAGTCATAAGTTAAAACTCTTAGTTATTGGAAAATCTAAAAACCCTAGGCCATTCAAGAACATAAATCTCCCGGTTGTTTATATGAGTCAAAATAAAGCCTGGGTAACCAAAGATTTGTTTTACGACTGGTTTCATCATGTTTTCGTGCCTGAGGTGAAAAAATTTTTAAAGTCGCTAAATCTACCACAGTAAGTTCTTCTTGTGCTTGATAATGCTCCTGGACACGGCCCAAATGACGAATTATCATCTAGTGACGGCTGTATAAAAACACTTTTCCTTCCTGCTAATTGTACGCCTCTGCTCCAACCAATGGATTCAAATATGATACAAATGATGAAAAACAATTACAAAAAGAAGATTTTACTTAACGCCATAAGTCGAGAGGCAAACATTTCTGAAACTCTGAAAATGTTGAATATCAAAGATGCCTGAACAGAAACAAAGATGAACAGAAATGTCCACCCCAATCTACCGCTCAGGATGAGGCTGGACATAGCAGATCACCTCCAATAGTACTTCCTGCGGGGGGCGCCAAGAGCTCCGCTTCTAATAAAGGCAAGGAACCGGCCGCCCCTGCAGAAAAGTTCCCTCACTTGTGCACCTCCACGGAGGGAACCCCAAGAAGGTTGAAGAAGCCGCGCAACGACAGTAATATCGCTGCACCTTCCAAAACCTTCTCCTAGTGACCTGTTCACCTTCCTGGAAAGGACAGGATGGACGATGACCTAGGAGGACAACTCCTCGAGAGGATGTACAAATGGTCACATGTGGCCTAATTGCTGTGACTCTACACTCACCCTCCCTACTCTATAGATACCAGATACATAAAGAACATAAATTAGCAAGAAACGATTTTCTTTTATTTTGAAAATGGAGTCCGAATAATTACCTACCAGAAAGATAACTTTCACCTGATTTACACTCTCCATTTGCAATAAGTCTATCGACATTACCGCCTTCTCTTCATAACGAACATAATTTTGTTTCAATATACCTATAATTGTCGCGTTTAAAATAAATTGTTGGTCACACATGTTTTCTAATTCGGTCACACCAATTGTTTGTGACGTTTCTTTGTTTTAATTAGAGATATGGTCTGCAGAATTTTTTCAAGGATTGTTTACTCATTTCCCGAAGTTGAACTGGATTTTGTATTTGTCTCTGAGCTTCAATAATCCCAATTGAAATTTCGATCATATCCGGTTTCTTTTTTATGAAAACATAGTAGTGATAGTAAAAGTTATATATACATTCTACTTCTCAAATATGTTGGTGTTGAATTAGTAATTCACAAGTTGAAAATCGTGATAATTCTGGTAACATATATGTTGGGTTTTACCTGAAATATCTAGGTTTAATCCGGTCTCGAAAAACGAAATATTGAAATTCAATGTCAGTCAAAAAAGTTTTTTTATTCTTCTTGTTTTAGTTGAAACAACTGAACATCAAACTAAATATTACTATATACAGGGTAAAAAATAGAGTAAACAAATAATAGTGAATATGAATACTGAACATTCTCTCCCGCAGTAATTGATTCAAATGAAAATTACTTCAAATCTGATTATTCTCGGGAGACTCCGTTTGAATACATCAAGTATACAAAGTGTAGATACAGCTGGCTTGAATGTTGTTCCACAAGCTGTAACAACATCAACCACTCTGATTTTGCCATCCTTCCCAGGGTGAACATTAGTAATTCTTCCTTTCAGCCAAATATTTCGCAGACTAATGGGTTCATAAAATAGGACAATATCCACTATTTTGACATTTCTTCGGTAGTTTCTTGTTTCGTCAATTCGTGTTTCGCCACCTAAGGAAATTTTACCTGTTATGACCCATTTTATTCTTGTTTCGTCAACTGCAAAATATACCTGCTTACGGTGTTCTTGTTTCGTCACCTCATCTTTGCACCTGCGCTAGTGATTAAGAGGTTTCTGTTATGCATTTTTTATTTTTATTTCAAAAATAATTAAATACGGTTTAAACAATTCGATTCCAAATAAAGTCTGGAAATTGGAAAAGTTTGCCTTCTCCAAACAAAAAATCAAATCTTTCCTCTTCATAATATTGGTGTAGATTATTGATTAATATAATAGTATTGTAAATGAGCATTAAAAAGAATTTAGGTTTACGGACTTTTACGGCCCTAGTAGTCCCAGTTGACGAATGCGGAATAAATTATTACCTGCGAAAAGGTCAAGAGGATACAGGTGACGAAACAAAAAATTTTGGGGCAGGTGACGAATCACGAATTGACGAAACAAGAACAAATCATTTCTTCTCTGCTGGTGCCATTTATCTCGTTTTGCTAGAGATGGTAGATATTCTTTAGCCCACCTTTGCCAGAATAAATCTGTGAGCTTTTGTGCTGCCTTCCATTTGTTCAATAAACACAAATCCCTTTCATCGGTTTCAGCACAAGGTAATGCTGAACAATAAGTCCCAATCAAGAAATGATTTGGAGTTGAAGCCTCCATATCATCTGGATCATTGGGTACATGGGTAAGTGGTCTCGAGTTCAAAATATTTTCCACTTCTGCAAATACTGTCCTTGAAACATATTCCTGGAGATATCGTGTTGAAAGAACTTCCGACACATTTTTCATGATGAATTTTATCAAACTCTCCCATGATCCACCCATGAAAGGAGCTAATGGCGGGTTGAAAAACCACTTCATATTTTTCAGCGTACAAAATTCCTCAATTTTATTTTGGTCGAACGATTCCAAACCTTTTTGGAGTTCTCTGTCACTTCCTTTTAAATTCCCTCCATTGTCACTATAAATCTCTTGCGGAAAACCTCGCCTACTACCAAATTTTCGAAAAACATAAATGAAACCATCTGTGCTCAGGTCGTGTGCAATCTCTAAGTGAATTGTTCTTGTCACCATACAAGTGAATATCACCCCATATCGCTTCTCGCGACTTCTCTTGACCGATACTAAAAGAGGTCCAAAATAATCAACTGCGGTTTTTATAAAAGGTCTCACTGTCCGTCTATTCTACATGTTGAAAGCTGTTCCATAATCGGAGGTTTCGGCAAGGATTTCCGGTTCTTACACTTTTGGCAGTTTGCCCAGCAACTGCAGATAGCTTGTCACATTCGTAGTATCCAAAACTTTTGTCTCATGCTAATGTTCTAATGTTCTAATGTTTTGTCTAATGTCCTGTTCATGTTGATTGAACTTCTCGTGATAATAAAATATGAGCAATTTCGTAATTTTGTGTTTCGGGTCTGAAATTATCGGTCTTTTCACATATTCATCTATAAGTTTGGAATTAACTAATCTTCCACCCAATCTGATCACGCCTTCTTCATCAAGGAAACAATTCAATGTATACATGCGACTTGTATTGTTCACAATACCATGAGTTCTCAAAGATTTCATTTCTTCATTAAATGTTTCCTTTTAATATCTGCTAAGTAGATTTTTCTCAGCTTGATTTATTTCTGATACTTCTAATTCACCTGAAGTTTGCGCTCTTGTTTAACAATTTTGTATGAATCTATATATCCAAGCGGTTGATCTCAATAATTCTTGCCACTCAAATAATTTGTTTGGATCAGTCGTTACTACCTTTCCTTTTTCGTTCATATCTACATGAACCAGTTCATTATTTTCTTCCATGTCTACCTTCTGTCCATTATTATTTGTACTGAATTTTTCTTCAACAAGCCAAAATTCTGAAGTCATGTCCAAAAATTCTGGTCCCTTAGTGGGGACCTATTCTCCGCATTGTAGAATCAATGATCTCTTGAGCTCTAATGTCTTCTCTGGATGAAGATTGTCTTGAAGTAGGAAATGATTCCATTTTCCCTTGTTTTTCAACCAGGTCATGAGGAATGTCTAATTCATTTTATTTGCAAATCCACAAAACAAACGAATTTTTTCATATCATCGTTACTATGATGTAGATTTCCATGAACTACCCAACCTAACAATGTTTTCGTGAGATCGGGTCCATGCCAAGGCCCCGAAATTATTTTCTTGCTTACGAATACAAATGCAATAGATTGTATTTTGTTGTCAATATTAGGATATTTCAAAGAAATCTGATCAATATCGACAGTTTGTTTTGGCAATGAAAGATTTTCGATTGTTCGAACATGCCTCAAATAAAAATTCGAATTAGAATTACCTACACGTTTTTGACGATATTTTGAAAGTAACAAATCTTGAGTCATCCTGCTCTACTGTCTGATTATTTGTCCATTGGATACATAAAGACTTTTGAGGACCATCAAGATCCAAATCATCAGCGATATTTTCATCAATTAAAGTTATGGTACTAGCTTGGCTAAGAGAGCATACGTATCAATTTCTTTTATGCCATTTGAAATAGAGACTGGTAAAATTTTCAGTAACACTCGTCTATTTGATGAAATATGACAATTGGTTTCAATATCAGTGATTTGGGAAGTAGAATTTGTTTTTCTATTGTCTTCATTTTCATGTAGAAGCTCATGATGTACTCTCTTACATCTATCACCTGTACATATATTTTTTCTTCTACAATTTTTCAAACCATGAAAAGGTGTCAGATAAGAAAAACAAATCCTATTCTTTGTCGCAAATGACCATCTTTCATCAACGGAAAATGACTTGAAAACATGACATGAAAATAAACTATGAAATTGATCTTTACAGCAAATGCATTTTTTGCTAACAAATTTTGTGGCTAAAGTGATATCTTTATTTCTGTAATTTTGTTTATTCTTTTAATGCATCCCAAGATTCATATTCCATTTGTGACAACTTGAAGGCTAATGGTAAGTCAAGAATATCTTGTTCTTTCTTCAATAATTTCTGCTCCAGTTCTTCCTTCTTGATTTCTGCCTGAATCATCAATTCTTTTTTGACTTTTTCTGAACGTGTGCTACTAGTATTAGACTTAATCGATTTCCTTTTTTGAATGGAACCCTGCCGTGGTTTAATCCGGTTTCGAAGAACCAATTAATGTTGTGTTTTACCTGAAATATCTAGGTTTAATCCGGTCTCGAATAACGAAATATTGAAATTCAATGTCAGTCAAAAAAGTTTTTTTTATTCTTCTTGTTTTAGTTACAACAACTGAACATCAAACTAAATATTACTATATACAGGGTAAAACATAGAGTAAACAAATTATAGTGAATATAAATACTGAACAATATACTTATATGAAGCACATGTGAAGGCTCATTGGATTTGTAATGAATCCAAAGCAAGAACATTGAGAGAAAGTTACAAACGTGCACACAAACAATTGCAATATTCAAAAATGATCTTGAAGGGAGAAAATATAGCTCCTGAGCTTCAATTCTTTTTTCTATAGTTTTCATTTGAAATTGAAAATAGTTGCAGTGTCTTTGCCTTGGAACCATTTTTTGTTTGAAGATGGAAAATTAGAAAGCCCAAATGCTTTTTCTCAAAAACTAATTTCTCTTTAAAAATGTTTCTTTTTTAATTACAGGCAAAGATTTTGTGAGTATTTCTACCTTTGAGATACATTGTTTTTGAAAAACTCAAGAAAATATGCTATTCGCTCGTCGAAAAAATTATTAGATACCGTAAGTACGATCACAGCCTTCCAATCAACGCAATAACATTTTTTCATCACGCCTATCGCATCGGTGTGTGAGGTTGCTTGAATTCATTTTTTCACGCACTAGTTTCACCTTTGCTATAACTCCTAAGACATAATTTCAAATTGTATGACGTGAGGGGTAATTATAATGTGCATGAAATGCTGAAGATTCTGACAAAACATTAATGGATTATACACATGAACGTCTGACCAATGGTGAACATCGTGTGAAAATCTGTTCGGTAGTAGAGTTCATCATAATTCGATGGACAGACAGACAAACAAGTGTGGTGGAGGGACTTTTATGATATGTAGTATTAATTTGCTTCACTGAATTGATCAACTTTGAAATTATGTTACAGTGGGAATATCCATTATCAAAATTTCAAGTAAATTCCCTGTATTCAGAAATACCTTAACAGAGCTAATCACTTTTGAATGTGTTCTTGGAATTGCCAATGTTCTAGTTGATACATTTTCATCGACTATTGTGATTACTATTTGAAAAATGTATCCTCATTTCATCCTCATAAATTGAATACAAAACTTTCTGATGATGCATATTTAGAAATTGGTATCCTTCAATTCACTTTCACCATTATGAAGGATTCTAAATGAAATTTTATTGAACACAGGAGATGAATTTCATTTACTGAGGTAACAAAAAGGTTTCTAAGTTTTCATGGAAGTATACTTGTTTGTGGATCGTCATTGAAACAAAGTTGTTATCAATCAATCGTTATTTTTCAATAAAGTATTTTCAATAATTGAATAGAACTGGCCAATACTTGATGAAAATTCATATTTAAAAACTAATCAATACAGTTTATTGAATCATTTTCACTATGAAAGGGTTTTACGAAAACCGCGACACGTGTATTGATTAGTTTTTTTTAATTTCAATTTCATCACCATTCAGTTCTCAATCCGAAACCCATTTTCATTTTGTGAACATAAGCAATCGACTCAAAACACTAGATATCAACCTCACTTCAAACAGCTGTATGAAACTTTTCAAAATCGTTGACTTGAAGCAGTAAATGCTTATAAATTGTTGAATCGTTTAAACATAGAAGAATTAATTACTACAATATCTGATTATCTGGACAAAACTTTTGGAAAATTATTATCTCATTACTGACGCCAAAAAAGGCGTCTTGTGCATTTATTGATAAATTCGTATATGATAAGTGATTCAGCATGATAATGGATTCTCAAATGAATTATCAGTCATGTGAAAAAGTTTACCGAACGTATTTTTTAGAAAAGATACCGTAGTAACAGGTGGTTATGTGTTAGTGTACCATTCTCAGTGTTTTTGTATAACGATTCTCCAGAATTTGTTGAACATTTCATTTTGATAGTTTTTTTAAACCTTTGATATTTATTGAAATTAGTTTTCAATTTTATTCTGTAGGACCACAGGCTCATTTTGATTTTTTTCAGTTGTAGAAATATTCAGTCCAAAAAATATCTTTTCGTATTGAACCATCTAACTTGAAAAGGCAACTTCAGTAGCTGTATTTATACAGGGCGTTTCAATGAAAACTTGACCCCCCTGTGTGTCAGAAACGGACGTGTTAATTTTTTTCAAGGGGGACTAATTCTAATATGAAAATCATACCCAAAACTTCACCCACCTACGGTCATCAACTACCCCCTATCTTTTTCGAAGGCATGGGGGGTCAAGTGGTACATCATTTGAAAGGTCTTTTGTTCCTCTATTTTTCGAAATTGGTTCATTCGTTATTGAGAAATTAAATGTTGAACGTTTTATTTAAGAAAAATTAGAAAATTCGCTGTCGCTCATTTTATTGAGGGTATCAACAAAAGTAATATCAATGGCAACACAATCAATGAATAAAGTGTTCAAAATGATCTACATCTAGTTCCATACAATAATACAGTCTACTTTCGAAAGCGTTCCTTACATTATAGAAGATGTCCGGAGTCAGAAATCGGCATTCTTGAACAATTCTCTGTCGCAGGTTTTCTAGATTCATAGAATTCATTTAATCAGTAGCAAACTTTTTGAAATGGACGACACTGTCAGTTTTTTCTGCACTGGTAGTTTTTGTTGAACCTAGTTGTTTCAGAACAAAAAGTAGATAGTTGGCCCCTGTCACTTCTTGACGAATTATTATTCAGTCATCCTTGTTCACTGTGTTCCAACATGGTTTATTTTACTGAATAAAGAATAGAAATTGTTGCAACCTATTATCGAAATAATGAATGTGCTAAAGCTGCTGCAATAATTCATAATACGAATCATCCAGACCACAATGTGAGCCATCAATACGTTAAACAGTTAATGGATAAGTTTCGAACTTCAGGCTCTGTTGACAACAGAAAACATTAAGTATCCCGTCCTGTCAGAAATGACTGAGTTGAACTTGCAGTTTTAGGACATGTACAAATGGTAATCGACAATCTATCAGACAAGTAGCTAGAGTGTCTGGTGTCTCAGCTACTAGTGTTTTTCGAATTTTGGAAACTTAGAAATTACATCTTTCGAAAATAAGGCTAATTCAAGAAATAAACGAAGATGATCCTGATCGTCGGCTTCATTTTTGTGAGTTGTTCAGCAGGAAATTGATCAATACAGGTTTCTCAGACGAAAGTTTTTTCATGTTGAATGGTGAAGTGAATAGACATAATTGTCGTTACTGGAGCGATGTGAATCCTCAATTGGTGATGGAAACACATTTACAAACTTCACAAAAATAAACTATCTGGGCCGGCATTCTTGGTGATCATATTGTTGCACCATTCTTCATTGAAGGTAATTTCAATGGAGACATATACTTAAATCTATTACCAGAATGTGTAGACTATGATAGCACAAATTTTAGAAAATGATGACAATTTAGTAGAAAATAAAATAAGATTCCAGCAGGATAGTGCACCCACATTTTGATGTTCTAGTGAGACTTTTTTTTGAACAAACGTTTTCCAATGCGTTGGATCGGCAGATGGGGTCCAGTGGAGTGGCCAGCTAGATCCCCTGATCTCACACCGATGGACTTCTTTCTGTGGGGACACCTGCAGTTGAAAGTGTACTCTACTAAGTCTACAAATCTAGAAGACCTGCAACAGAGATTTGTTCGGGAATGCCGATTGCTGACTCCGGACATCTTGAATAATGTACGGAAAGCTTTCGAGAGTAGACTGTATTATTATAGGAACTAGGTGGAGGTCATTTTGAACAATTTATTCGTTGATTTTGTTTCCACTGTTATTATTTGTTGTTGATTTCCTCATTAAAATGAACGACAGCAAATAAAGCGTTCAACATTTGATTTCTCGATAACGAATGGACCAATTTAGAAAAAATTACAGTGGTAATAGAGGGACAAAATAACTTTTTTATGATGTATCACTCGACCCCCCAGGCAATTGAAAAAAATAGGGGGTAGTTGCTGACCGCAGGGGGTGAAGCTTCGTGTATGATTTTCATATCAGAATAAGTCCTCCTAGAAATAAAAATTGACGTGTTATTTGAAAATGTCCATTACATGTCCGTTTCTGACTGGAGAGGTCGTTGGAACGCCCTGTATGAAGCAAGTGCTAACCCAATTATTAGTATATAACAATTTCTTCTGCAAAATGTGTGATTGAGCTATATCTACCCCACTATTTAGGAACTATTCGGGAAATCACTTCATTCGTAGCTTAACAAATATTAAGTTAGCTGAGACTTATTTGCAAATGGTATTCGTAAGAATTTGCAAGTAAATTTCACACTTTCTATTCGTATTAAATACGAATAGTCTTTTGCAAATACGGTGTGTGTTCAATAAAAATATGGCGAATTTTCAATTTTTCCCAAAAACGATTCATTTATTCATCAATTTCTATTTCATCTCCTTTAAAGTAGTTCCCCTCAGATATAATAATATACTAGTGCCAGCTTTTCTCCAATCCTCAAAGCAGTTTTTGGTATGTCCTTGGACTTTTTCAGCCATTCGGCTGAATTCAGTTACCGCAAAATGCCATATTTTCATAGGTATTTTCAATTTCGGCAACAGGAAAAATTCGTAGCGGGCCAAATCTGGCGAATACGGTGGCTGTGGCATGAATATGTTATCAATTTTGGCTAAAAACTCACGAACACGTAACGACGAGTGAGCATGTGCATTATCGTGATGCAAAAGTCATGAATAGTTTTTCCACAATACCGGACGTTTTTCTCGTATTGCTTCTCGCAAGCGGCGCATTACTTCAAGATGATAATAATAATAATAAGAGGTATCAGCAGTGAAAAACTCTCTCCGAGGCAAGTATCAGTAGAAACTTCGACAGATCTGGTCATCGGACCTGTCGGGGAAGAACAAAGTTGCTGCAACAAATATGCTTGCCGTTCCAATCTTACTCTACTCGTTTGGAGTGGAGAAGTGGACGCGGGAGAAGCTGTATCAACTCGACGTGAAGACCCAAAAAATGACGCATCTCTATAGGAGTTTGCATCCCAAATCGTCCGTTCCACGGTTGTACTTAACCTCGACAACAGGGAGGCCGTGGACTTTTGAATTTGGAGTGTCTACATGACAGAATGGTACTGGATACAGCCTGTAAAGTCGTCAGGAGTTCGGATCCCCTTCTCTGCATGGTCCGTGACCCTGAGAGAGCAGGAGTTGGAGCATTTCTCTTTAGGGCAGTTGCCCGAGCAGCTGGTGAACTCGGTATAGTTTTCGACACTGAACGAGGTGACCACAACTCTGTCACCGAGTTGGAACCCGTTCAGCAAAAAGCTCAGATAAAAGCCGCAGAGATCACCTTATTTCTGCGGAAACAGAAGGATGACCCAATGCATGGGGTCTTCTTCAATAACATTGGAGACCTTGGCTTATCAAAGCACCTGATGTTCGCTTTTCTCGAATTTATTGGAACTATTCGTTCCCCACCCTCAGACTCATACAAGCTAATAAGCCTGATGTTGTCGTTTTCGACCACCAGAGCAAAACGATATTTGTCGTGGAGTTTTCAGCTTCTGGCGAGACAAATATCGTCAGAAAAGAGGAGGAAAAACGGATAAAATATCGAGATTTTCTCTTCGAACTCCGCAGACTCTATCCAGATCACTCTGTCAAGATAGTTGTTCTGATTATTGGAGTCTTTGGTGGAATGATGCCCTTTCTACTCTCGAATCTTAAAATCATACTGGCTTGCCGCACTAAGGCAGAAATCTCAGCCGCACAGATGCAGAAGGCTGTCATTCTTGGCTCACTGCGCTGACTCAGGGCACATGATTCTCGGACCCAATGATCACTTACCCCACGGTGTGGGGAGTGGTCATTGGTTGATAATGATGGCGCGTTCTCCCGAATGTATCGAGGCTTTGGGGGATAGGGCCTGACCAGCGCACACTACAGAGAAAAAAATATTTATTTTCCCACAAGACATGAAATGTATAGGAATGATGCTCCTTATTGACCGAATGGTCATGTGGCAAGAACTTCTAATGCACTAAGTCACGGTAATCGAAGAAAACAGTGAGCAAAACCATGACATTTGATCATACTTGACGTGCTTTTTTTGGTCTTGGCTCTTCTGGACTGTTCCATTGGGTTCAACTGTCATAACCATATACCCATGATTTGATACCAGCTATGACCCTTCAGGGCAAATCTGTATTGCCGTTTCTTGCAATGATATTTTGGTCAAAATTCATCAATTTCGGAACGAACTTCGCTGCCACATATTTCGTACCAAAAATTTTCGGAAAACTTGCATGGCATGAGTTAACTGATATGCCGACATCTTCAGCAACTTCCCTTATGGTAACTTGACGTTTCTCTATAACAATTTTCTTCACTTTCTCAATTGACGTGCTGGGGAGTCCAGGACGAGCGACGACATTCGCATCTTTCCAGCCTTCTGTGAAAATCTTATAGCACATTTTTCTGACTCAGAGTATAATCACTGTAATATATTTGAACAATCAATTCAATTTTTTATATGAATTCTGATGCCAATTCTTTGATCCATTTGGTTTCGACAGCAGAAAATCGCCCACTTCTAACTTTCTGCCACACACCAACAAACTAAACAGCTAAAACTATGAACATATGTTGGAAAGGAATGTGCCAACATAAAAAATGAAAGAAATCGCTAATCCACGTACACTTTTACTAGATGCCTCACTGGTCTGAAAATGTAACTAAGTGCTTGGGAATACATATTCCTCAGCTCTGATAATCAACGGTATAAAAATTTTTCTCCAACCGCTTGAGGTAGCACTTAACATTTTCCATTTTCCTATTCCAGAGTCAAAAAAGGATAAATGAAGTGAAAAACATATATGAATGATCACTGTATTAGGAAAGCTAACTGGAGTGAGACTTTAAGTGAAAAATTTGAAGTAAACAGAACTTTAGGTGAATTCTATAACGTTTAGAATGAAATAGTTGAAGTTTGTGTATCTTAGTCCACATTATATGAGGGTAAAAAACGGTTTCCAATATGGTTTACAAAAGAGATCAAAGATCACTTGAAAGAGAAGGATATGTATAGAAGATTACGATTTACTTCTGATTTATATAATGACAGATATAAAAATTTGAGAAAAACAGTTCGGAATCTGATGAGATTGGAAGAAAAAAATATTTCAGAAACCTTGAACAAAATTCAACAGGAAATATTGCATATTTTTGTAATCACGTAAATAATAAGAGAAATACCTCTTTCAGTAATGGTAAATTCTCATATAAAGGAATTAACGTAAAATCAAAATTTTTCACTTCAGTGTTTTCCATTACCAAGGCTAAATATAATTTGAATTTTGAATTAAGTAACAATAAAAGTAAAGACAGTTTTTCATTGTATGCAATTACCGATTCGGATTTTTTCTACGCCGTAAAAAAACTGAAGCCTAAAAACTCAGCGGTAGTGGATGGCATACCACAATACATCATCAAAGCTTGTAGTGACTGGTTGAAACAACCACTAGGGCATATTTTCAATTTATTTCATCTACTAATGTGTTTCCTTCTGCATGGAAAACATCGATAGTATCTCCAATTTTCAAATCTGGCAATAAAACGTCTATTGAAAATTATAGGCCAAAATCTATCAGCTAAAATATTTGAACAAATTGTATACAACAGATTATATCAGTTTGTTGAAAATTTTATCAGGGCAGAGCAAAACGGTTTTGTAAGAAATAAATCTATAGAGTCAAATTTGTTAACTTTCACTCACAAAGCAGAAGAGGTACTTTAAAACAAATCTCAACTGGATACTATCTATATAGACTTTCAAAAAGCTTTCGATAAAGTAGATCATGACATTTTATTGTGGAAGTTGAGTCATTATGGGATAACTGAAAATACCCTCAAATTGTTCAAAAATTATTTGGAAAACAGAGATTCACTTGTAATACTGGCTGAATACGTTGTTGGACAACATGTATGCGGCTTCCTTGAATTTTTTCCTAAAGCAATGTTACTCTCTGTGTATGATCTCATCTTGGGACCACTCGATGTTGTGTTGATGGGTCCAAACATGGTCTGCTATTCCTGATTTGCTGGTTTCCCCTCGCTGTGTGTGTTTCTTGTGCTCGGCAATGCGGCACATCGGTGATTCTTTTCTTTTTATTCTTATCTTGTCTATCGTTAATGATAGACCATGTTTCCTTCATTTCATTATTTGATAAATTGATTCTATTTTTATAGTAGTTTTCTTTTGTTAATTTTATTTGATTTCTGTATTTACTACGGTATTTAAAAAAATATTCATGTATAGCAGGATTGTTTGTGAATTTTTTTATGTAATGCAAGGAACGCATGTTTTTTGAAGATACTTTAATTCCAGCTGTTACCAAAGGCTTTTTTCGTTTCATTTTGGAAAAGATACATTGAATACTTCCATAAGTTGACAGTAAAAAGCAAGGAAATGGAAAGCGGGGATAAGTGAAAGTACTCGAACGACCCATAAATAGTCATCTCTCGGAGGAATCAGTCCAGTCATCACCCGAAGACGATTGTAGATACTAACAATCAAAACGTCGTGAACTAACGTGGCTCGGACTCTCTTAACTTTTTATTTTCATTTTTATTTCTTTATATTTTTTGTTCGATCGCTCTATTTTTAGTTGTATTTTATTTCACCATTCTTTCATTTCAGGTTATTTTTGCTTAATATAATTGTTATTTTCAGCTATTCATTTTTAATTCTCCTTCATTTCAGTTGCTTCAGGGATTTCAAATCATTTTATACATTAGACAATGGAAGTCCGAACTAGTGAAATTCAACATGAAACTTTGTCAATCATCAAATACGATGTTTTATATACAGAATTTCTGCTCTATATGTGTTCCACTTGCAGGTATGTTACGTCTCGCAAATGAACTGAATGCTATGCTCGATATAGATTGGACAGATTCTCTAGCAAATTTAAGGAAAAAATATATTATATACCTATCTAGTGGCAATGTCTTTGTAGGATCATCACACTCATTTTGTTATGTGATTTTTTTTAGTATAAAATATTGTATGTAATGAGGTCATCGTTGTGATTAGACCTATGTGGTCTGTTAGGGTGAATAAATGAATAAAAATAAATAAACAAAATCACTAATTCATATGAAGAAGTGTTAGACAATATCAATCAAAAAGCTCATGTTCCAAGATTCTTATTGATGATCAGAATCATTTTCAATATAAACTTGTCTGGTTGTGAAGCCATTTCGAAGCTTTCACCATCCCCACTTCTGTAAAATTTTTGTTTTCGTTATTGTTTCAACTTTCCCTTCATCGGAATTCATTCACTGACTCATATTTTCACTTTCATTTATTGATGCAAAACATTCTTTCATTTGGATGTAACACAATATGAAATATTTATAGTTTTTTCATTTACTTATCTGAAATGATATGAAATGAAAATGTACCTTTCTATTGATATATCCTGCACAAAAATAATTGAAATACGTGCATAGCATGAGAAAATCAATTTTTAACGTATTATTATTAGTACAAACAACAAATAAACAGATCATATTTTCGGTCAACACCAAAGAGCACTTTGTTTGCGTGCAGCTGCCGTAAAATAAACCACCATCAAGGTCAAACTCTATGGGAATCTAAATTGAAATGAAGTTCATTGTAATTATTTGTAACGTCAGTACTCAAAACATGATAGTTTGTATTGAACTGTGTAGAACTGTTTTTATATTGTACGGATTCGTCAAGTTTTTTTTTCAAAACCAACGGCCAACTATTGATATCGATTGGATAAGTTGAACATACTTTAGGAAGGTTCAATAGACCACACAGAGAACCAACTCTGACATTTATGGGACACCATTCGTGATCGTAGATTCTGAAGATTTCACTGAAATATAATATTGGACTATAAAATTGAAATGTACCTTGTGGATATCGAAATACGAACTTAATATGAATTAGAATTTGGATGAATTTTTGAACTTACTCTGAAATATCTGTAAACCTGAACCAGAAATGAATTGGTCCTACCATGAATCTGGTTTGGGCATCTCTGATGAGTATATTAGTTTCTAGTGAATTAAAATGGTAGTATGAAGAAAAGAGAATTGAAACTTTCTATGTTTTTTACCACTTTTATTTGTAAGTAACGTTACTGGGTTTTGAGTTACTTTTGTCACATGGAGATTCCACCTCGAATGTCGATCTATGATATATAAATAGCCCAATGTATTTAGTCTATTCGAATTCTTTCATTTTAGAAGGAAAAGTTCGGAAGTTCACTTTTCCAGCTAGTAAATGGCAAATACGTGGTATAATATATTATGGTGATTGAATTTGCACTGAACCAGTCATAGTGATATTCATTTTCTATTACGGTTTTGAGATCTGGCCAACACGACGCTTCATAAAAGATGCAGAGCTAATAGTTGAATCAGATAGATTGAAAATAATATTGGCCCAAAAAGCGTTCCTTGTGGAACCCCATATTGAATGTTTTGAAACTGGCTCCGTTGTTTATCATTCATTTCCACAAATTATGTTCAATTTTTCATCTGAAACCATAACTCTACAAGACATCCAACACTGAGTCTATCCTCATAAAACGAGTTTCTCATTATCCAAAAAATGAACAATGATTTATCACATTTTCAAATGTTTGACAATACTTCGTGATGCTCTTGTTCAAGTGAAACATACAATTTCAACATCAACCGAAGTAACGAGTGGTGAGCGTTTTACTAATTGAAGAAAAACTCCAAACTCTGCAAAACTATCACTATTCACTACCTTCAATTAGAAATATTATGCAATATGTTTCGATACCCGACTAAATACCTACAATCCTATTCAATTATGATCATGACACAGTTATTAATTTATAATGCTCATACTTCTCTTTAAACCAATGAAAAATCCCTTCTGAACCTACTTTTCTGGTTTATCAAATAATTCCAGTGACAATTAGAAGGTTATCAGGAATTAAAAAATGTGTTTGAATAATGATCAAAAGTACAAGACACAATGAATTATGCATAATACGAAAGAAGATTTCAGGAGAAGATAATTAGATTATAATTTATTTGAGAAAGAGGCCTCAAATGATTGCCTTATATCCATACGATTATTATTTCATTCGAACAAAGTATAAGAAAGTAGAACTTGCGATCAATAATAAGAAAGAAATGCTAGCAATTTTTACGAAAAATATTCACAACTTTGTTTACCCATCTTTATAGTTTTTTGTAAATATTTCGTAATAATTGCGTCGACACGAATGTTAAATCAATGCTATCTCAAGTTCATCTTCATTAAATATGTCGGTTAACTGTGCAAATCGCTGGAAATGAGAGTCATTTTGATACTACCGTCAACAGGCGCCTGAAGAGAAATTTTTGAGGTTATAGACTAGTCAATGAAAAGATAGGATTTCAGAAACGATTACTTATATTTCTTGAAAAACAATGCGATGATAACATGATGTTTTATAATGATGTTTCCAGTGAATATTTTCGACACGATAAAAACGGCGTTTTATTTCAGGCATGATATCACCGAACAACCATGTGTAGTTGTCATTACGATGGCTATCAAATTGCTCAATGGGTGATTGAACCATTCTGACTAATAACCAGAAGACGACAATTGATACTAATAAATGAAATGTTTTTTTTTCGAATTTCTTGTTATATTTTATGATATTGATTTGATTATTTTATTTCACTCAGCAGTTTACATCAACAACCACGTTCCACAAAATCTCTGCGTAATATAAACTATTGAAGAGTCTAGTTAGTCAGTAACTTGTATTCATAAATTTTGCCTTCGAATCGAATAATCTATTGAAAAAAATGAAATTTCTGTACTTTGCTTTCTTCAGATGATCAAAATTTCGAATGAAAATCCTCTAAAAGAAGCACAAAATTCTGAATCTGCTGAAGTGATCATGAAATAAATTGGAGTAAAACAAAAATTGTCACCAAGAAACCCTATTAAATAATGAGAAAATGTTGACGACACCATTATAATATGGAACCATGGGAATACTGAATCAGACGCTTTCCTTCCATCACTTTCACAATGGAGAAGGAAGTCCACAACGAATTGCCATTCTTAGACGTATCGGTGAAGAGGACCGACACTAAGTGGGAAAAATCTGTATACTGAAAACCCACTCATACGGAACAGTATCTGAACCACGAATCCAACAACCATCAATCGACTAAAAGAGGAATCGTCAAGACGAAGAAAGGTTTCGAGAAGGAACTACACAACATCAAAAATGATCTTCAACGGAATAGCTACTCTAAAGCGATGATGGAACAGACTTTAGCTTAAGCACAGTAAGAGCCTCGCAAGGAAGAGAAGCCGTCACAACCAGTTTTTGCACTTCGCTACATCAGAGGATTATCGGAAAGGATAAGAAGAATTTGGTCCAAGTACAACATCAGAACCTGCTTCAGATCCGGAAACACTATCCGTAGCAGCCTCACGAAAACCAGGCCATTGACGGCGAATTGCGATTCCAAGAATTGCATTTACCGAATACCCTGTGAGTGCGGGAAATCCTATATCGCTGAAACTAAGAGGCCATTGAAAGTTCGCATTGCCGGGCACAAGAAACACACACAGCGAGGAGAAACCAGCAAATCGGGAATATCAGAGCATATTTGAACTCACAACATAACATCAAGTGGCCCAAGCTGAGATCATCCACAGGGAGGAACACTAGTTCAGGAGGAAATTCAAAGAGGCTGCATATATGTTGTCTAACGACCATTCAGCCAAGCTAGCGTAGAGATACGCAATATATGGAAAGCACTCGAATAACCTATAGATAGTCATCTATTGGAGGAATAGTCCAGTCATCACCCGAAAACAATTGTGGATACTAACAATCGAAACAAGGGATCTCAAATTATAGTATATCGTATTAGAAAATGAAAGTGCGAAATGATGAAACGCACCATCTTCAAACGAAAATATAGCTGTTTTCAAATGGGGCATCGTTTTCAAGTGAATTTTGGGTTTCGAAAACGAAAAAGGTTTTTTTCTCGAAACTTTTACCATCTAAAGAAGGCAAGTACAGAAATTTCATTTTTTTCATTATGTAGGCAAAATATATGAATACCACAAAATACTGACTAACAGGTGAACTTTCCATCTCATTTTTCATTACACTCCATCGGAATTTTTATCAATTAAGCTTTGCTCGTTTTACTTAATACTTTTAGAATTCTTTCGAAAAATATAAACGAAGTAAAAATACACATAATGGATAGTTAAATCGGTTACCAGTATCAATTTGAAAATTTTGGTTAATATTTTCAGAACATATGACAAATGATAAAAAGTTAAACTGGAACCTCTGGCGTTAAATAAATCCGAAACAAGCACTTTTCCCACTCTTTCGAAAAGAGGATTGCAGTTCTGGTATATCAGGAAAGTGCTCGTTTTGGATATGAGGTGAGTAATTTTTCATTTTAGTTATGAGTGCAAGATATTCAAATTTCAGTATTATGTTTCACCAGAAGGAACATAGTTCGATATTTTTTCTCAACAAATGGTTTTCCACTTACATTTACTGTCTTTACTCTCGTTCCATACTGAAAACGAAAATTTGTAGTTTATAAATCTATGGAATCTGTATAACTTGATCCGGTTTATATTATTAGTAATACTTATATACTGCATGACTACTTCTGAAGAGGTGTCCAAGTCATCCACTTTCCGTACTTATATTAGGGGACTCCATCTGTTAGCTCCTTATGGTGTAATGCTGTAGTGCTCATGAAATGATGAGTTTGTTAACTATTTCAGTTAGTGAAGTTGGATTTCAAAAAATGCAGTGAGGTAATTTAACAGCGTTGATAACTGGTCTATTTCTTATATCTCTTCTCAGTAGGCCAAGGTGGAAGAATAATCTACGTTTCAGGTTTTGTTATTGATGAACTCTAAGTTAACAAAATTCTGATATCTGTCAAATAAACACTGGGATGACAAGGTTGAATGAACAGCTTACTTTTCAATCCTAGTGTAGAACAATATGACAGAAATATCAAATATTTTAAAACGAGTAAATGATTCATATACAGAGTTGAATAACAGAAATTTTCAAAAGGAAACCTTTTGATAATGGAACTGGATTCATCCAAGAATATTGCAAGAGAACTAAGGCTGAAATGACCGTTTGCCCGTGTAGATCTCCATGAGAAAAAAGCAGGTCCAAGATGACATTTTTGTCATTAGATTCCTCAAAAAGTCACTAGATTCCAGCGAAGTTACTAGATTTGCCTGAAAAGTCACTGGATTTACCAAAACAGTCAATATATTTGTTGAAAATGTCAACAGATATCTTCGAAAAGTCCCTAGATTCCCCACAAATTTCACTATATTTTTCCTAAGATTCATATAGTGAAATCCACATTTCCCAATATAAATCTTCATTAATGAAAAATAGATCCATCTTGTTGATTTTATTACTATATTCATTAATATTCTGTTAATTTTGTCACTAGGTTTTTCGAAAATTCATTATATTTACCTGAATTTCACTGAATTTCTGTCAATTTTGTCACTAGATCCATTGAAATCTTGTCAAATTCATCACTGAATTTTCAAAAAATTCATTACGTTTATTGAAATTCCACTAAATTTCTGTCGATTCTGTCACTAGACTGATTTTGTCGATAGATTCATTGAAATCTCATTAATTCTCCTACTAAATTTTTCAAATATTGTTTATGATAACTAAAACTTCACGGAATTCACGAAATTCACGATCTTGTTGATTTTGTCACTAGATTTAGCAGAAATTCAGTATATTCACTATAATTTCATTGAAGTTCTATTGATTTTGTCATTTGTTTCATTGAATTCCTGATGATTTTGTCACTAGTTTTCAAAAAATTCAATATATGAATCAAAATTTCACTGAATGTATATTGAATTTGTCCCTAGATTCATTAAAATCCACCACATTTGTATCAATCTTCGAAGAATTTTATGTCAACAATATTCTGAATAGAAAAAAATTAGCAAGATATTACCAGTTATCACTAAGAATACATAGGAAATCGAACTGAAATTCAACAGAAAACAATAATTTCTAACGGATTCTTGTTAGTGTTACTACCAAATCGTCATAAATAAAAGCTGTTTGAAAAAAATTGTCTGAACAACTTTCCATAACATGAGATCAATATTTTTTTTATATTATTATGTACTACAAAATGTTCAATTGTATTAATAAAATAGATATATATATATATATATATATATATATATATATATATATATATATATATATATATATATTTTACCCAAACAGTTTCCTGACTTGATGATCTTCATCTTTCTCAAAATGCCTTCATCGTCTTCACGTCTATCCACGATAAAATAATGAACTCAAGATAAAGTTTCATATGATCCGGGGATCAAACTTCTTTCATCATCGAAACTATCCAAAGCATTTTTGTTTGACAGTATAGATAGTATACTTCTCAGATCGAATTGAGTTTTGGATAACAACCTTCTCCAGATTATTTTCTTTTAACTGTGTTTTCCCACACCTTCTGCATTCATTATTTCTTCAATTTCATTAGGTTCGTATTCATACGTTTCAAGTTTTATTTCCAAACTATCACGTTCATTTTTATCAGTCTGTAATTTTGAAGTATACAGGGTCCTGCAACAGTGGCGCGGTGTTCCATATCTCTATATAGGAAGCAGATAGGAATCTAATTTTCTATAATATTACCTTATTGCTCGAGCTCGACAAAATAAAAATATTGGCGGTCACACAGGGTGTTCGATTTTTTCTGGGCGGATCCCAACTGTGTCTTTTTAAATGGCAACCTATATTTTTTATCGCTTTTTCGGTTTCTTCATAGAAAATAAAATAAACTTTATGTATATCTGCACTTCGAAAATATTGACGGTTTTCGAGATTTCTAGCATGACAGGTTTTTTTTTCCAATATTCGTCACTCAGAATATTTGAAATTATAAAGTGGTGCCAAGTCCAGTTGAAATTTTTTTGTGGTCGAATATTCTACATTGGTAACTCTCTCAAACGATATATCTGAAATCGACCTGTGATATACAGGGTATGAAAAACCGCTTGCCAAATATTGTAAATGAAAATTTGCAAAATCTTCCTTAGATTAAATGGAACACCCTGTATATTATTGATCCATAAGAAGCGCCAACGAAACCTCTACAAATTTCATTAAGTATTCCCTATGGCTAAGTTCAATAGTTTTTCTTAAATGAGCATTTCTTTCGAAAAATGGTCATTTTTTCAAAGCGAAATCCATTTGACGACTGATAAAAATATTCGAAAGATATCTTGTTTCAATTTTGTACATTAGAAGGTGTCCAAACAAATATTTTTTAACGAAATAAATGTATGTACCTATCACTTTTTGCTAAATGGAAAATTATTTTTTCATTGGATGCAGAATTTCACTCATAAATCGTGCAATATCAAACCAAACAAGAAACATTATAAATAACTATTTTTTTCATGTTATTATATTCATTCAGAGCTTGAGTTCTAGATATTCAAATTTGTCAACTGGCAAATTACAAAACTACAAAAGGGAGAGTTTAATTAAGGTTGATAATGAAACTTTTATAAAATATGTTCAACATGTCTTCCATTTTCTTGAATGCAGAACTGAAGTCTATGTTTGAAAGACTGTTCTACCCTGCGCAAGACAGCTGGTGTAATGCTGCGAAAAGCTTTCGTTATTCTAAGTCGCATATTTTCGGGAGAAGTTGGTGGCTCAACGTAAACCATATTTTTTATGTATCCCCATAAGAAAAAATCTAGTTTCGTCAAATCTGGTGATCTAGCGGGCCACCGTACAGGCCCATTCCGTCCTATCCATTTATTGGGAAATACTTCATTTAGATGATCTCTCACTTCTGCCGAATAGTGAGCAGGTGCACCATCATGTTGTAACCACATTCTATTGCGGAGGTCAAGAGGAATATCATCTAACAAACCTGGTAAATCATTTCGTAAGAAATTGAGATACATTGCACCATTCATATGTCCCTCAAAAAAGTATGGACCAATTACATATTCTCCAATGATGCCTCCCCAGACATTTATCGACCACCTATGTTGATAATCCACCTGTCTCAATAAGTGAGGATTTTCTGTCGCATAATAATGGTAATTATGTCGATTTACAAATCCATTTTTATGGAATGTCGATTCATCCGACCATAAAATATTATTGAAAAAATATTCGTTTCGACGAATTTTGTTCATGGCCCAATTGCAAAATCTCACTCTTTTCTCGAAATCAGCATACAGTAGTTCTTGATGTAACTGAACGTGGTATGGATGCAAGCGATGTTTCTTCAATACTCGTTGCACTGATCTCTCACTTATATCCACTATTTCCCCAATTTGTCGTTGACTCCTACTAGGATCTTCTTCAACAGCAAGAAGAACTTGCAATTCATTATCTTCATTAGTAGCTGGCTTGATGCGCTCATGTTTGGAATAATTAATAGATCCAGTTTCAACGAATCGTCCCAAGACCTTTCGGAAAGATCTTTCATCTGGATGCCTTCTATCTGGATACCGTTGAGAATAAATTCTACTTGCCAATAAACAATTCCTGTCTGATTCACCTAATATGAAAATCATATCAATCAAATCACTTTTTGATAACAACATTCTGATGAAATTATACCGACAGTTCAACTTCACGATTGACTAAAAATTTCAATATTCATTTGCAGCCAAATATTTTGTTCTGTCATTTGCCAGACTACTTGATTTCCAATAAATATTTCATTCGCTGAAAGGTTGTTTTAGACCGAAAGAATATGGCACAAATTCCGAGATTTTTGAAATTATTGTAACTATTCAAGAACGTCCATTTTGTGGTGTAATTCGCAACTTGTTTATCTAGCAACAGGTAATTTTAGGAATGGGCGATATTTTAAGGAAAGGGTATTTTTTGTATATTCTTATCAGTCGTCAAATGGATTTCGCTTTGAAAAAATGACCATTTTTCGAAAGAAATGCTCATTTAAGAAAAACTATTGAACTTAGCCATAGGGAATACTTAATGAAATTTGTAGAGGTTTCGTTGGCGCTTCTTATGGATCAATAATATACAGGGTGTTCCATTTAATATAAGGGAGATTTTGCAAATTTTCATTTACAATATTTGGCAAGCGGTTTTTCATACCCTGTATATCACAGGTCGATTTCAGATATATCGTTTGAGAGAGTTACCAATGTAGAATATTCGACCAAAAATCAATTTCAACTGGACTTGGCACCACTTTATAATTTCAAATATTCTGAGTGACGAATATTGGAAAAAAAAACCTGTCATGCTAGATATCTCGAAAACCATCAATATTTTCGAAGTGCAGATATACATAAAGTTTATTTTATTTTCTATGAAGAAACCGAAAAAGCGATAAAAAATATAGGTTGCCATTTAAAAAGACACAGTTGGGATTCGCCCAGAAAAAATCGAACACCCTGTGTGACCGCCAATATTTTTATTTTGTCGAGCTCGAGCAATAAGGTAATATTATAGAAAATTAGATTCCTATCTGCTTCCTATATAGAGATATGGAACACCGCGACACTGTTGCAGAACCCTGTATAACTTCGAAAACAAACCAATGATTTCTTCCATAATAACACCATTATTTTCAATATTTATCATTTCAAGCATTTTTTCATTGATTTGTTGGATATCATAACTATTGTTGTCCGGATAGTCCGAAGTGTCAAATCTCAAATGACAATCTCTTCGTATTACTTCATATACTCGTATATCTCTGTACAGGATTTCATACAGGCTGATTCACGGTGGATGGCACATTAGACGTTTCTGGTGAACCAGACAGCGGATCACTTTGAAAATTTAATGGAGGGCATATTCGGACATTTTCTAGCCAACTAAAATATTTTCGACAATGCGGTGTTGCCGCTTCTATTAGAAAGCAGTAGCAACTTTGATTTTTCAAATGGAACACTCTGTATATAATATTATTTTTGGAATCTCCAACAATTGCCCGACAACTTTTCTTGATGTTTTCCTATACCTATCTGTTACCGTTTTCGAAATAAAAATTAATTTCAATTTTTTTCTTCGAAAATCATGACTTATAAAAATGCCGATATCTTTTAGTTAAGAAGTACTATGATATCGAAATTTGGTTTGGAGTTAGGTGATACTTGGACACTTCCCACACGTCAGCCTAATCTCCGTTACTTCAATACAGGGTGGTAAAAAAATACAGTTTTTTCGTTTGCTTGAAAAAGTTGCTGAAATTTGATTATTTTAAATGGAACACCCTGTATATTATTGAAAATTCGGAAAGCTGCTGAAATTTGCTTTCTTTCTATGTTCATACCTATACCTAACTAGTCAAGTTTCGGACTTATGAACATTTATTTGTGAAAATGTCCCTTCAGAATGGTATTTCCATTCGGTATTTGGTAAGCAGACCATGATTACTATTTGACAGTAGCGTTGTGACATTCTCCTAATAATATCGACATTTTCGTCACTTCAGAAGTTGCAAATACCTTCAAAACGATGGAACAAAACTATTCAAACGAAGTTCTTATGAATTTGTTTATTATTTCTGGACAGTGTGACAAAATTATCAGCAGAACATGTAGAAAGTTCAATGAAATGTATCCGAATCTACCGTCAATGAACCTCAAGAAATTTATACGAATTCAGAACAATTTCAATGCATTTGGATCAACTTTAAAAGCACCAAGATACTTGCCTCGACCCGTAACTTTCGAAGACAACCAGATTAATGTCTTAGCATATTTTCACGCATTTCCCGAGTCATCGATAAGAAGTGCTGAAGAAGATTTGGGTATAAAATATTCATCGGTTCAAAGAATCTTGCGAAGACATAAAATGCATGATTATAAATTCACCAAAATTCAAGCAATGAAGCCTCAAGATCCTCAACAGAGAGTAGAATTTTGTGAAATGTTGTTGACACGCATTCAAGAAGATCCACTTTTTTCAAATAAAATTATTTGGACTGATGAATCGAAATTTTCGAGAGAAGGGATTTTCGATAGAAAAAATCGTCATTATTGGTCCAGTAAAAATCCTCACGTCACAAAAGAAGCCGGATTTCAAGAAAAATTTAGTTTTAATGTCTTCTGCATGTTGATGGACAACAAATTGAGGTACGTGATATACGAGGAGTCATTAACATCCAGAAGCTACCTGAATATTTTGGAGAATACTGTAGACAGTTTCGTGGATAATCTGCCACTCGAAGATTATCGAAACTGTTGGTACCAACTAGACGGAGCTCCTGCACATTGCACAAGAGAAGTGAGCGCAGAACTGGATAGACTATTTGACGATCGGTGGATGAGGCGCTTGGGACCATGGAATTGGCCAGCGAGATCACCCGATCTTAATCCATTAGATTTTTATTTGTGGGAAATGTTTAAAGAAAAAGTTTACAAAATACCCGTGCGTTCGAGAGATGAATTGTTAGAAAGGATTGCCCAAACATTTGAAGATTTGGATCCCAATGAAATCAGATCTGCCACCACGAAAGCAGTCAACACCCGCATTTTAAAGTGCTTGGAAGTGAACGGCCAGCGATTCGAACATATTTTGAAATATTCCACATGATTGTTTTACTTTTTTATAATTATTCATATCAATATTTCCAATTTCAAGTTTCTTGGTGCTTTTTTAAAGTTTATCCAAAAATATTGAAATTGTTCTGAATTCGTATAAATTTCTTGAGGTTCATTGGCGGTAGATTCGGATACATTTCATTGAACTTTCTACATGTTCTGCTGATAATTTCGTCACACTGTCCAAAAATAATAAACAAATTCATAAGAACTTCGTTTGAATAGTTTTGTTCCATCGTTTTGAAGGTATTTGCAACTTCTGAAGTGACGAAAATGTCGATATTATTAGGAGAATGTCACAACGCTACTGTCAAATAGTAATCATGGCCTGCTTACCAAATACCGAATGGAAATACCATTCTGAAGGGACATTTTCACAAATAAATGTTCATAAGTCCGAAACTTGACTAGTTAGGTATAGGTATGATATACATAGAAAGAAAGCAAATTTCAGCAGCTTTCCGAATTTTTAATAATATACAGGGTGTTCCATTTAAAATAATCAAATTTCAGCAACTTTTTCAAGCAAACGAAAAAACTGTATTTTTTTACCACCCTGTATTGAAGTAACGGAGATTAGGCTGACGTGTGGGAAGTGTCCAAGTATCACCTAACTCCAAACCAAATTTCGATATCATAGTACTTCTTAACTAAAAGATATCGGCATTTTTAGAAGTCATGATTTTCGAAGAAAAAAATTGAAATTAATTTTTATTTCGAAAACGGTAACAGATAGGTATAGCGAAATATCAAGAAAAGTTGTCGGGCAATTATTGGAGATTCCAAAAATGATATTATATACAGAGTGTTCTATTTGAAAAACCAAAGTTGCTACTGCTTTCTAATAGAAGCGGCAACACCGCATTGTCGAAAATATTTTAGTTGGCTAGAGAATGTCCGAATATGCCCTCCATTAAATTTTCAAAGTGATCCGTTGTCTGGTTCACCAGAAACGTCTAATGTGCCATCCACCGTGAATCAGCCTGTATACTAACGATATTTGTATATATATGCTATAGAAAAATTATTTTCATTTTTTTTTCAATCTCTTGATATTGAAAGTTATGAATGAATGTCCAGGATCGCCATCTCGAAATATATAGGTTTATTAAACAAAATCCGAGTTTTATTGAGTTCAACAGCAATCAGATCTTCATTCATTGAATATGGTATAATTTTTGAATTCAGGTCTTGATATCACTGCCTCAGCCTCAGCCAAGGAGACTGTTTAAATTGCAAAACATGATGATCTATTTTGAAGATCTTGTTTTGAATGCGTTTTCGTCTCAGAGTAGAGAAAAAAGCCATCAGTTTGAACATTGCTCCAGCTATCTCAGAAGTCTTCATGCAGTTCGTGGAGCGCTTCTGAATATACCTCTAAAAGAACCTTCATCTCAATCATCCAATGCGCACTTTCAATGGCCTCTTGGTTTCACCGATGTATGATTCTCCGCACTCGCAGAGTATCTGGTAAATGCAATTCTTAGAATCGCAGTCCGCGTTTGGTGGCCTGGTTTTTGTGAAACTGCTACAGATAATGTTCCCAGATCTGAAGCAGGTTCTGATGTTATACTTGGAATCAATCATTCTTATTCTTTCTGACTATCCTCTGATATAGGAAAGTACACTTACTGGTTGCCGCGGCTTCTCTTCCTCGTGGGAGCTCTTGCTGTCTTCTAGCTAAAGCCTCTTCTATCACTTCTATCACTTTGGAGTAACCGTTCCGTTGAAGGTCATTTTGGATGATGCCTAGTTCCTTTTCGAGACCTTCCTTTGTATTGCAGAGCCCGAAAGCACGGTCTAGTAGAGTCTTGATGATTCCTCTCTTAGTCGATTGATGGTGGGTGGATTCCTGGTTCAGATACTGTCCCGTGTGAGTGGATTTTCGATATACAGATTTTTCCCATTAAGTGTCGATTCTCTTCACCAATACGTCTGAGAAAGGCAATTCGTTGTGGACTTCCTTCTCCATTGTGAAGGTGATGGAAGGACTTACGTTGTTGATGTGCTCCAGGAAAGTGTCTAGTTCTGCATTCCCATGGTTCCATATTATGAAGTTGTCGTCCACGTATCTCAACCAGACTCGGGTATTCTTATGAGCTTATTCAATGGCAAGAGTTTCAAACCACTCCATATATACAGTGTCACCATTAAAGTGCGCACCATATGGGAAACTTTTTTTAGAAAAGTTTCAATGAAGTTCAACTAACGCACTTGTTTGTGCTTTGAATTTAACCCAAAATGATGCGGCCAACTGCGACCCACTGACGTTCAGTGTTTGTCAAATTCAACTTTTTTTTTTTAAATTGAAAAAGTGCATTTCTAGATCGAATTTAACAAAAAGTTACTTGGAAAAGTTGTGTCTACGGCAATTTTATATCCATAAGCCAAATTTTATGCAACTAGGATAAAGTTAACGTTTTGCTTATTTTTGACAGATATTCCCTTTATTTTAAAAAACAAGTTCGATTAATTGTCATCAATTCATGTATACATAACAAATTCATAATGGAGTTTAACTTTTCTGATACATTTTTACTTATACGGACATTTTTAGAGAGAAATTAGAAATTTGCTATAAAAATTTTAACATGACTGGTGCAAAGTTTCAATCACTTGGCTATTTTCTTAAAAAAACCTTTGATTTCGAGAAAGCAGAGGCATCTACAAAAATGCAAATAATTTCGATAAAACTGTTATCATTATTATAAATTTTAAACAACAATAATATTATAGAAAATACAAATGGGTACAAAAAATTACTTATTGATCTAAATGAGGTTGTCAAACACTTATAGCCTACATTTCAGTATGTCGTCCTCCACGTTCAATATAAATTATGGTCCTTCTACTGACATCTGTAACTGCATGTTTAATAAATCGGAGATTTATATTTGCACAGCACTCGCGAATGGTATTTTCCAGATGTTGCATGTCAGTAAATGGTCTACTTCGATATACTTTTTGTTTCAGGTAACACCACAAGAAAAAGTCCAAAGGTTTCAAGTCGGGTGATCTAGGTGGCTAATAATTTTTCCAGTTACGTCCAATAACTTTGCCTCTGAACATTTGTTGGAGGGACTATTTTACAGCAAACGTGCGATGTATAGGTGCGCCATCAAGCTGATACCATAGGTCGTATTTAATATTCAAAGGCATATTATCTAAAACTTCACTAACCTCATTATTCAAAAGGTTAAGATAACCGACGGATGATAAATTTTTCCTAAAGAAAAATGGCCCAATTATTTGGTCGTTAAGTATCCCACACCATACATTAGTTTTAAATGAATACTGATCACCACATTCAACTGTGAAATTGGGATTTTCTTGGGCCCACCATCTGCAATTTTGAGAACTTACCGTTCCATTCAAAGAGAACGTTGTCTCATCTGTCCATAAAGTTTTATACGGAAACTTTACATATTCTTCTCTCTCTCCTTGAAACCAGAATGAAAACCCCAAACGGACATCAAAATCTCGTTCTTTTAATGTTTTAATAAATTTTTGCTTGTAAGGCCAAAATTTATTCTCTAATAAAATTTTTCTAACACTTTCTCTCTTGTAATCGGTATTTTTTATAATATCGGTTATGCTCGTTTGCCCGTGTCCAATAACTTTTAAACAAATGTTAAGTTGGGCCTCCTCATCATATTTACTTGGAGTTTGCTTTTTCTCAAATTGATTTGCTACGTATCCTGTTTCTCTGAATTTCGACATTATCCTTGACACAATAGTATGTTGAACATTTTTTTCTGGATGCCGTTCATTAAAAATGTTAGCTACTTGCCGGTATGGTGTATTCTCACCACATAATAAATCTATTTCTATTCTTTCCTGAAGAGACAACATTATTGCAACAATAACTGTTAAAAATTTGACAAGTAAATCAACAACTTGAGACTACCATATCATGCATTTTGTTTGTCAAGACCTACTTAAAAATTTTATTCAACGTGATTAAGCATCCTTACCGCCCTAGTTAGTGTTTATAAATAATCTGTAAATACTGAATATTGAAATTTCAATGTAATTTCAACTCTAGTAATTTTATTAATACTTATTGCTGTTTTGAATTGTGTCTGCTTTTTCAAAATTGAAGGTACTGACGTTTGTTTAAGAAAATAGCCAAGTGATTGAAACCAGTCATGTTAAAATTTTTATAGCACATTTTCAATTTCTCTCTAAAAATGTCCGTATAAGTGAAAATTCATCAGAAAAGTTAAACTCTATGATGAGTTTGTTATGTATACATGAATTGATGACAATTAACCGAACTTGTTTTTTAAAATAAAGGGGATATCTGTCAAAAATAAGCAAAACGTTAACTTTATCCTAGTTGCATAAAATTTGGCATATGGATATAAAATTGCCGTAGACACAACTTTTTCAAGTAACTTTTTGTTAAATTCGATCTAGAAATGCACTTTTTCAATTTTTTTCAAAAATAAAGTTGAATTTGACAAACACTGAACGTCAGTGGGTCGCAGTTGGCCGCATCATTTTAAGTTAAATTTGAAGCACAAACAAGTGCCGAAGTTAAACTTCATTGAAAATTTTCGAAAAAAAAAATTCCCATATGGTGCGCACTTCAATGGTGACACTGTATATTGGCAGTCCCTCATCTTGCGTAAAGAATTCGTCCTTCAGTTGGAAGTGGCAGTTCCGTACACAGCACCCTAGTAATTCCATGTTTACTTTTATAGGTAAGTTCGTTCTATCTTCCCGGTCGTCTTCTTTGGATAGCTTCTTCTGTATGATTTGAAGTGCTTCTTCGACAGGAATGTTAGTATAGAGGCTTTTCACGTCAAAACTGATCAGCTAATCCTTCTCTTTGACTTCGATTTCCCCTAGAAGTTCAACAAAATGCCTTGAAATTTTCATAAAAGATGATGGTTTTCCTTGCAGTGGTTTAATTATTGGTAGTAAAAATCTGGACAAAATCTGAGTTGTTGAATCTCTGGAGCTAATGATCGGTCTGAGCGGAAAATCCTTCTTCATCCTTCTTCATTATTTTTTTCAGCTCGTGTTAATAGTTCAATTCTTTTGTTTTTTTGTTGTTGCTTGTATGTTATTCCATCGTAATTTCAGTTTTTTGCTCAATAAAATAATTTTTTCAAATAATCTTTTTAGTTTTCTACAGATTCTTTCAAGGATTTCAAATCAATTTATATCATATTAGACAATGGAAGTGTCCGAACTGATGAAATACAGCACACTTGTTTCTTCATTGCATTTGTATTCCAGGACATTGGCTGCGGATGCACATCTTCACCGGCAGCAGGAGGTTGCGTATCGGTTTTCCCCAAAAATATAAATGTCTGCGAACCGGATATAATAATGTCAGGACAGACAATTCCGCTTTCTGCTTCGATTAGTTTACTGGGGGTCAAAATGGATACCAATATGTCATGGCACAATCATGTCGCTGGAATTGCAAAGGCTGCTTCTCAGAATCGTGGACCACTGTTTCGAACCAGAAAATTGTACACACCTCAGCAAATTTTGATGCTTTATAAGGCTCAGATCAGACCTTCTTTGGAGTATTGTTCTCATGTATGAAGCTCCACCCCTAAGCTTAACCTGAAACTGATGGATTCCATCCAGAAAAGAGTCATCAGCCTGATTGGAGACGCGAACCTTGATAGGCTGGAACATTGAAGAAAGGTTAGGGATTTGACTTTCTTCTATGAATACTTTTACACGAAGTGTTCAAGTGACTTTGCACATTTGATTTCACCAAGAGCGGCACATATCAGAAATACGGAACGCACTGCGGCTGCTCATTGTTTTGAGGTTCAACTCAGTACAACTCGAACTTCACTCTTTCATTTGGAGAACTGAATGTATGTAGAATAAACTTCCTTAGAACGTTTTTCCAAATATATTTAATCTCCAGCGATTCAAATTCAATGTGAATCACTACTTCCGCACAGGCACTGCTCTCAGAGCGCCTTAACGATTTTGCTGAAGTGCTTGTGTTTTGTCCTTGAAATAAAAAGGTCGGGACAAAATATTTTCAATAAATTCGGTACTTCTCAGCATCGGTGTGTCGTATTTGATTAATAAATCGTACAGATACACTTTCTCGAAATAATTCTACTTTTGGAAAATTATTTGTCTGCTTCTTTCTGCGAAAACTCAAGGCTTCTTCATGTGAACTTGTAAGTCATTAATGCATCAACTTCACCGTGCCAACTCTAGCTATGCCTTCCTGCATAAATGCTTTCGAGAGCGTGATAGAAATTCTAAAACAAGGCAAGTGGAATCATAGTCGGACCGGTTTTCTTACTGACTTTACCTTATTCATCTATGATAATAAAATAAACTGCATAGAGGTCCGAAACGTTATCGGGCATTGCAAAATAACAAGAAACTCAGCTAAAAATAGATTTCACCCGAGCGGTCGGTATACAGAGACTGAAATTACTGTCTATTCAACGTTTTTCTAATGGATGTAATCATTGCTGGAGAACCATTCGTTGACTCTGTCGGAATACCAAACATTATACCTACTAGTCTAGCATGGTGATGGCGGGAAGAGGAAAATTGAACTTACAAAGTTGCTTTGTTCTGAAATCGATTGCGACGATTCAAAACGTGTGAGTTCCAATGCAATCTTGATTGATAATGAAAAATATAACTTAGATTTTTCATGTCACTTCGAAAATGTCCTGAGTGTATGTAATATATGAAGGAAATAATAACTTCTACAGCTAATCTTTCAACTGTATTTCAGTAACTAACACCGAACATGACAGTTCCTAATGCTTACATCTAGTTGTCATCAAAGTAGGTATAATGATATAATAGATTCATCCGTTCAAGTTTAATTACTTATATAATTCAAAATCTTTAAATTTTGATGATATTCTAAGCATTCTTTCAGATTTTTTAGAGATGATTAAAATAGAAGTTGTGGGTGATTGTGTTTCCGACTCTATTTTTTTTCATCCAGAGTGTTTGCGATCGATGAATTTTCGGTTTCTCAAAAGTTGACCGTCATATGTATCTGCAACTTAGGCCCTAGGGATTTTACCTTTCTCCTAAACCTTTCCTCGTCTGTAATATACATTATCCCCTTCATTTGAAGATCGCAAGTCTTTTGCTCCTCTATTGTAATAGCATTTTTATTTTTCATGTGCTAATATTCTCTTTTCTTAAATCCTTTCATTGATATTTTGCATCAGCTCACTTTCTGAAATGGGCAGTTTTGTTCTGAGTACCAGGAGAGTGTATCATGGCTGTTGGGTGCAGTTAGTACCTTGCAGCCATGGAAAAACGTCTCCCTAAAATTCGTCATAAGAGATCTACTAACAAGTAACAAGAATTCATGTTGCAGGTTCTCACTAGATTGAGGAAAATGATTTATTGTATTTCAACCTTGGAGTAGATAATGTTCATAAGGAAATTCGGGCCTCGGTAATGGAGCACATACTTGAATCTGTGCCTGCCGTACCGCGGACCAGATTAGGTTCACACCGTTCGGTAGAGTCTTTGTCTCTTGCCATCTCACCTGAGAAAATAAAGTGAGCGATGTCGTTGAGAATCCCGGTTTATTTTGTCGTAATAAATCCCCACGGGCCCCATTTACTTTGTATTCAACTGCCTCTTCATGAAGAAATATAGTGTTAGTGTAATGAATATCATTGAAAAATGCAAATTGGGAGAAACAGGGTCTTCTGATACAATACAGGACTGCAATCGATTTGTCATTAATTGACTGACATGTTCAAAAATACCTGGAGTTTCCAGACCCACTGAAAATTGGAAAAGCAATTCTCTTACACCTTCAAGAAAAATAACCCCCTTATAATCGATAATTATAGACCAGTAACAATTCCCAGGGTGTTGGCTAAGGTAAATGAAAAAATAATCTGTAACAGATCATTTCCTTTTTTGGTTTAACACAATATATACACAATGGATACTGCCCCGGTAAGTCGACGGAAGGAGCTGCTACAACTTTCCTGGAGCATATTTATAATGGTATTGACAAAGGTGAATGTGTAGCTGCGCTTTTCTTTGACTTATCCAAGGCATTCGACTCCATACAATTTGATATACTTACAAACAAATTATATGCAAAAGGTATTAGAGGAACATTTCTTGCATTGGTTATATCATATATGAAGTTAAGGAAATCATTTGTGACATGGGATGATACGAACTCTGTTTTCAACGTAGACATTGGAGTTCCACAGGGCTCAGTATTGGAACCACTGACTTTTTTGATTTATATCAATGATTTACCTCAACATCTAGGTACAAAATCAATATCACTTTTCGCCTTTGATACTGCAGTCTCAGAAGGAGCTGATAGTCCTGCGGAACTATAGTCGAAACTGAACACAATAAGTCGTATGGTTTTCGACACACAGATTGCTGTAGACCCATTATAGGGAAAGAAAAATTTTAATGCTATCATCTACATACATTTATAATTGTCTGCTTTTTGTAAAAAAGAAGGAGTCTGAGTTTGAAACTAATTCAAAGTGTCACAATTATCCAACAAGAAATTGAAATCTAATTAAACTGCAGCAACATCGTACGAAATTGTTTCAAAAATCACCCTCTCTAGCAAGCTCCAAGTTATTCAATCGTCTGCCTTCAAATATAAAGAGTATCCTATTAATGTCTACTTTCAAACAGAAAGCTAAAGAATACCTTTTAGAGGAATGTTTTTATTCTATCAATGACTACTTTGTAATCTCTATGTTATTTATTAACTCTGTATTATACATCTAACATGTTTCTTTTACTTGGCGTTTCCTATATCATTATTGAATGCTCATTTCAAAGGAATAAAAACATTATCATTATTATTATTCCTTATAACACTGCAATTGTCAATTATTCAATTCCTCAAGTCATTCACATCAAGTACAGGAGTTTCCTTAACAAGAGCTTTTAGATGACCTCATGAATAGGAATCTAGAGGATTCATATCAGGTTAGCCTTGGTTATTTTTAAGGTCCTGCACGTCTATAGCAGCGATTAGGGTAGGTGATGTCGAGATGCTGACGAACAAGAACACCGAAATGAGCTGGAGCCTCGTCGTGCATAAACCACATGTTGCCTCTAATTTACCCATTTTAACAAAATGGGTAAATTATTTCGCAAAAAGTCCATGTAGGATTTACCTGTTAATCTTGCTGGTAGAAAAAATGGGCCAATCATTCCTACCCAAACGTTCAGCGAAAATCTTTTCTCAAAATGACTTTTTCTAATAATGTGTGGATTATCGAAAGCCCAAAAATAGTCATTGTGAAAGTTCATAATAGCATCTGGTAAATAATTTGTTTCATTCTTAAATGAAATATTATTGTGTGCTTTCAAATGAATCAACCACCTGCAAAACATTAATCTTGGGTGAAAATCCTTAGGCAGTATAGTTTCTGCAACATTATGTAAAACTCCCAGTTTCATATAATATTGCATGTAACGTTCCAAATGTTTTAGCACATGGAATTACTCAGTTGAGATATCTGTCCTAGTAAATTCATGAATAAAGTGCATGCCAGATATTTCAGCGTTAGTAAAATCATTCGTGATGGAGTCACTGCTAATTGACAACTCTAACTTCCACTGATATGACAATACTATCATTGTCAGCTGGTATCCAAAGCAGGTGTCCATGATATGCAGTGGCTTCATATTTTTTCTCGAAAACTAAACTGGATATGAAGAAAACTCAAGCGACGAGAAAGTTGTACTTTCAGTTGATTACCTTGGAAAAATAAGAAACTACAAGTCAGTAACATATTTTTTTCCAATATTGTGGTATCTACTGAGACTCCACTGGACCTAATAATTTCAATCTAGTCGGGGCTAAATAAGCGTCTTACTACTTCAAATAACAGTAGCAAGATTTAAACAAATCGGTGGGAGGAGATTCATGGTATTTTATAAAAACCTTTTTTTAAACTTTGACACTCTGTATCTCAGAAACGAAGCAACTTCAGACAGTTGCTCATAGGAACTGTTTTACTCAAAACTACCTAGCGAATCACCTTCTGGAGTTTTGTACCATAGTTAGGAAAGACTGTACAAACATTTAATATCTGGAATTGTACAGAAATCTCGTTGAACCATAGAACAGGATATCCAAAAAAAACTGATCTGAAATAGTGTTCGCCAGCTCACCAAAAAAAAAGGCAATGCTTTCTCCGCGTTTCTCTAATTTGATTTGGAAAATTATGAAGGAACATTTTAATGATATGAATCCCAGTCCGGTACTGATTAGGATAACAAACCTGAAAATTGTTTCAACAGTCGAAGATACCGATATTCTGACCTTCATTTATTCTTCGAAACACTCGATGAACATGTTGTCGTGAAACGAACGTTGTCTATAGCCACGTAGAAAATCAACTTCCAATATATTTACAAAGGAAAATTTCGTATTTCGAAACTCTGACATTGGAATTAGATACTACACCTATAACGACAATAAAGATTTTCTAATTTATTGACGATATTTCAAGAAGACATTGATTTACAATAATGTATAGTTAAACATTTACAATCTCAGCTTGAACTGATGAATTTATATAGGTTTTCACCAAAATTTATTATGGAAGGAAACAGAGGATTAACAAATGTCTCAAGGTGATATTCACGTGACCAAAAATTGCAATAAAACATTTTGTTCTTTTGAGTTAGTTTTTAATACTTTACAAAATTCATTTAACGAATAATTTTTTCCATGAATTGGATTGGAAACGGCAATATGCGTTATAAAATAAAGATTTTTCCAAAAATATGAATATACAGCTATTTATATCAGTCGAAAGATTCTGATATTACATAATTCAGTAGACATTGTACGAATATAGTCGATGATTCTGACTAACACTGAAACCGAACAAACCACATTATGTAAATTAATTATGATGGTTTTCGGTGCTTCAGATGAATGTTGAATTTTCATAATCAGTTTTCAATACCTTCGGTCAGAAGTTCAAAATGAGAGTGGAATTTCTTTTACTTTTATCTCAATATCATTGTGCACATTGAAAAGGAAATACTCCCAAAAAATATAAGTTTTTTGAGATAAAAAAGCTTTTTGACTTTCTACTTCAGAATACATAGCAGTTTCTTCCAGATACAAAATGAAGAAAGAAACATTTTCGAAGTAATTGGTTTCACAATGACATTGAATTACTCCAAACGGAAAATACCTTTCGGAACATCTACTTTTATATATGAACATTGAATTACACGAAAATCCTTTTTTCCATTCAGTTTGTACAACAAACAATCGTTATGTAATTGATTCAAATATTAATTGTGGGAACGCTATATAATATAAGAAAGAGTTCGACATTTCAATTACATCCTCAATGGCGGACGTCGAAGTTTTGGAATGAGACGCCCTTGCTTTTTACCTCATCAGCACCTTTCTGGATAATATTACAGGATGATGCACTGATTTCATTCATAACATTATGTTTTCATGTCATATAAAAATTGAAGATGAACGTACAGAAATAGTAACATTAGTGAAGTATTTGAGATTTCAACTTGATAATTGCTAATCATCCGACGACCACTTCAAGTATATTGAAAAAAATATTGCAAAAAAGTTATATTTTTTCTCAAGAATCGCCAATAACTTAACAGGTACAAAAATTATGGTATATAAATCAATAATCCAACCCCATTTTGACTACTGTGCATCTATTTTATTCTCTTTTAATTTGAACAAAGTGCAACAATTATAAAAACTATAAAATAAAGGAATGAGAATAATTTTAAAATGTAATAGGTAGGTTTACACCAATTTCTACCATACTATCTGCTCTACAATGGCTCTCAGTATCCAAAAGATTATTCTATCGTTTCATGGTTTTCATTTATAAAATATTAAATGAAATGACCCCACCATACTTGCTATAATACTTGCATACTTGCTAATAACTTTCAATAAGGACATTCATCACCATTATACTTATACATTATTAGGCACAACAGTCACATTCATATAAATAGAACAAATACAAGATAAAGTATGAGCAGTTTACTTTTTGAAGGTTTTGTCCTATTCAATGATTTACCTGATTCAATTAAATCTACTCTACCATTAAACATTTTCAAAAGCGAACTATTAAAATATATTCATAATGGAAATTGAAAAATTTCTTTTTGTCCAGTTCAAATTATGTATGTATATAGAGTTGTATTATTTATATAAATTTTGTTGATTATATTATATTTTAAGTTAGCTAACCTGTATAGTAATGAATCCTAATTCAATAAATAAATTCAAAAAAAAAGAGTTACATCTACTCATGTCACGAAGATGTAAAGAGATTCATACGCTCTTTTGATTCAATCTTAGCCATAGAAATATTGTTTGAATCATGTGGGGTGTATTTCAGAAGAGATTATTTTTTGGCATTTCTCCATCTTCATACAAAAAATTGTGAGAAACTTCTAAAGAAAAAACAGTTCATGATTTCGTCCTTTCCTCAGGAGTTTTCCACAGTTTTTTATATAAGGATGAAAGGTGAAATCCAAAGGCTCAGTTTTTACCTTGCAGTAGTTTGGCAACCAGCATTTATGAGTTGGGTTCGGAACATGCCAGCCGGTTTTTATAAAGTGAATTCAAAAGTTCTACATTGACTTATGATAGCATTATTATTGGCTAGATATGAATAGATAGATATAATCTATTTGACATGTTTCTTGATAAAATTATTGTTTAGTGCATACCTACATAGGTACATATAAAATGATAAATAAGAAAAATATAGTGATTAACTCTACCAATATCTCTATTCGAAATGAATCACTAGATATTGTCAGTTCTTGGTGTTCCAATTAATGAAGATCTGAGATTTTTAAAATTTGTCAATAAATGTGCCTACTCTACACTGAAAATCATTCATGGTAACCGACATATTTTGCCTTATCATGTGAAATCATCCTTGTGTGAATCTTTGGTGCTTTCAGTTTAAAACTACGCGGATGTTCTGTATGGCCCATGTTTAACCACTCAATACAAAAATAAGATTCCAAAACTTCAAAACTCGTGCTTTAGAATAATTTTTGCTATTGTTTGGCGACAAAATATCTCATGAAAACTTCAATAAACTAGTAAAAGAAGGTTATCTAATGCTGCCTGTTTTTTCCGCAAAAAAAATGTAATCAAAAACCCCTTATATCTTCATAGAAAAATTACATATCGTACAGACATCGACAACTTGAATATTCGATATGAAAATATGCTTGCAATGCCAAACTTGCACAAATTCAAAACATAAGTATTCAGGCTGTCTTTCAGGTATCAAATTTGTCAAAAATATGATTCTGTTCCCAACTCCCTCAAACAATAATATTTTACAAATTCCAAAACTAAATATAAAGACTATTTATTCTACTGAAATGAAAGTTAATGCTTGATATCTTGTAAGGAATCGGTAAATTAAACTCTTTACGTTATGTTTTGGTGATCCCTGTTTTGGTAGATTGTTGATGGTTGGATCCGTGGAACTGCTCTTCGGTTTACAGATGTTTCCTACTCAAAACTTGTCCAGATTTTTACTTCCAATAATACAACCACTACAAGGAAAGACTTCATGATCAAAAGTCTTATGCTGTTAACGTGCTTCTGAAAGGTGTTTTGTTCTGTATTCCCATGGTTCCTTATTATGAAGGTGTCGTCAACGTATCTCAACCAGACTCGGCGCTTCTTCGATGGACAGAGTTTCAACCACTCCACATAAATGTTGATTATAACTGGTGAAAGTGGCGATCCCATTGACAGTCCCTCATCTTCCGTAAATAATTCGCCCTTCAGCAGTTCCGTACACAGCACCCTAGTAATTCCATATATGTTCACTTTTATAGGTAAGTTAGTTCTATCTTCCCGGTCGTCTTCTTTGGATAGCTTCCTCTGTATGATTTGAAGTGCTTCTTCGACAGGAATAGTAGTGTGAAGGCTTTCCACGTCGAAACTGATCAACTGATCTTGCTTTGTGAATAGTAATTTGAAGAAATGGCTTCAATTTTCCAAAAAAGGTGATATGATGATTTTCATTTTCTATCTTGATCATTTTATTTGCTTTATTGTATTTTCAGTCCACTTTTTATTGTTTACTATGAATAATATTTCAGCTATTCAGTGTAATTTTATTTATAAATGAAACTTTCTATGTCCTTATAGGACTGCAGTTTACTTATACAGTTAGTATAAGTTTAAAAATATCCTATAAGGACATTTTTAAACTTATACATTAAACTAGAAATTATTAATTACATTAGCCTTTATATAACACCACTGTAGGTAATAATAGAGGTACTTAGCTTAATTTAGTACCTGAATTTTGTATACCTGTGACAATGTGGGTACGAAAATTTGAAAAATGGTGAAATCACTCAACAGGATGCACCCGCAATGCTTATGCTTCTGAATTTTGAGGATTTCAAATAATTGAGTTTGCAACCCTCCCTTGTATAGTGCAAAATTTTTGTATCGCTCAGATTCGGGAACTTGTGGTTGCATCCCAAGGAATGGTTTGAAATCGTGAATCATTTTTACCTAGTCTGGAGGACCTTTCATGTTCAGCATACCTATTTGAGATATTTCGACCACATTGTCCCACATTAACACTTTTTCACTCCGGACACTTGAGCTTATAAACTCCAGATTTCTCCAACTTGTCCACCTTAACTTTGGCATTGAAAAGGAAATCAGATATTCTGGCATGTGGTCTGAATGCCACTTTCACATTGTTTCTCTGAAGAAACTCGCGATTAGGTGTGTTCTTTCACAGACATATGTTAGTTACCGATTTCTGGATTTCTGATTGTTTGATCTGGTGGTATATTAATCTGTAAGTGAATTTACGGCTTTGTTTTCAGACTAACTTCTGAATTGTGTCTGCATTGAAACCATTATTATGAACTCGCTTCACCATAACATCTGGTCAAGCAAGAGTCTAAACAGGGTGGGTCACTTTCAGAAGGGGTGTATTTCAGGGTGATTCCCTCAGTCTCCTTCTATTCTGCATTTCACTATTGCCATTATCCGTTGCGCTCAGAAATACTCGAGGGTATAACTGTGGCACCCCCGGAAACAGGAGGCACAAGGTCACCTATCTGTTTTATATGGATGATCTTAAACTTTATGCCTCTGGAGAGAAGGATCTCCATCAGTCCTTGAGGGTGGTGGAAGAGTACACGCATGCTATCGGTATGAAATTCGGGATAGATAAATGTGCAATGGTTCATCTCAAAAGAGGACGATGCGGGGACTACGGAGAAGATGTGCAGCTCGTAGATGGAAGCATCCTACACCATCTGGATGCCGGAGAGACGTATACTTACCTCGGGGTGGAACAACGCCACTCACAAGAGGTAACTGCAGTGAAAAACTCTCTCCGCAGCAAGTATCAGCACAAACTTCGACAGATCTGGTCATCGGAGCTGTCGGGGAAGAACAAAGTTGCAGCAACAAATATGCTTGCCGTTCCAATCTTACTCTACTCGTTTGGAGTAGTGAAGTGGACTCGGGAGGAGCTGTATCAACTCGACGTAAGGACCCGAAAAATGATGCATCTCTATAGGAGTTTGCATCCCAAATCGTCCGTTCCACGGTTGTACTTCCCCCGACAACAAGGAGGTCGTGAGCTTTTGAGTTTGGAGTGTCTACATGACAGAATGGTACCGGATACAGCCTGTAAAGTCGTCAGGAGTTCGGACTCCCTTCTCCGTAGGGAGACGTCCGTGACCATGAGAGAGCAGGAATTGGAGCATTCCTCCTTAGGGCTGCTCTAGCAGCTGATGAACTCGGTATAGTTTTTGACTCTGAACGAGGTGACTATAACTCTGTCACCGAGTTGGAACCCGTTCAGCAAAAAGCTCAGATAAAAGCCGCAGAGATCACCTCACTTCTGCGGAGACACAGGGATAAGCCAATGCATGGGATCTTCTTCAATAACATTGAAGACCTTGGCTTATCAAAGCGCCTGACGTTCGCTTTTCTCAGGTCGAGTGGGCTGAAGTCGGAAACTGAGGGGTTCATCATGGCTTGCCAGGATGGTGTCTTCAACACCTTAGTCTATCGCAGTCGCGTGATGGGTATAGAGGTTCCTGATACAAGGTGCAGGGCCTTCCGCGAGGCGCCCGAGACCCTAATGCACTTGCTATCAGCATGTCCAGCATACGCGGTCTCGGCCTATATCCATCGACATAACGCGGCCCTAAGAGTGCTATATTACCATCTACGGCACTCGTACGGTATTGACGAGACACCGGTGTTGCCCTACGCTCCAGGGGATATTGAATCCGTTGTGGGGAACGAGAAGTGCCGAATTTATTGAAACTATTCGTTCCCCACCCTCAGACTCATACAAGCTAATAAGCCTGATGTAGTCCTTCTCGATCACCAGACCAAAACGATATTTGTCGTGGAGTTTTCAGCTCCTGGCGAGACGAATATCGTCAGAAAAGAGGAGGAAAAACGGATAAAATATCGAGATTTTCTCTTCGAACTCCGCAGACTCTATCCAGATCACTCTGTCAAGATGGTCGTTCTGATTATTGGAGTCCTAGGTGGAATGATGTCTTCTCTACTCTCGAATCTCAAAATCATACCGGCTTGCCGCACTAAGGCAGAAATCTTAGCCGCACAGATGCAGAAGGCTGTCATTTTTGGCTCACTGCGTTTGCTCAGGGCACATGATTCTCGGACCGAATGGTCACTTACCCCACGGTGTGGGGAGTGTCATTGGTTGATTATGCTGGCGCTCCCTCCCGAATGTATCGGGGCTTCGGGGGATAGGGCCTGACCAGCGCACACTACGGTGAAAAAATAATAATAATAATAATAATAATAATAATAATAATAATAATAAATCGGCTTTATTGATGATACAAAAAAAAACAATACAAAGATATATTTGAAAATGAAAATAGGTTACAGGAGATTCTGGTACTCCTTGGCGAAGTCTAGCTCAAAGCTACTCTAACTCAACCAACAAGCACCACTCCATAATGCACGCAAACATACAAAAATAAATGCAATTAACAGTGATTTTTCCACGAAATGAGAACCGTAAATGAAATGATAATTTGTGATTACCTTCTAAAGATAGTTGATAAATAATTTAATTCAATTGATCTGTTGTCTAAAAAGCAAAAGTTGACATTACTGACTATCATAGATATAATTTTTATATTTGTATTTGAATTTCCTGATATTGAATCTCTTCAATTGCTCAGGCAATGAATTATAGAGTTTTACAGTACCCAAAAAGAAATGATCACTGAAACTGTGCAGTGCGATGTTGTGGCATAGTTAATTTGTTTTTATGTCTAATGTTTCTTGAGTCATGTTTACTTGAAGGTGGCCAAAATGGTGGATATTTGAGAAAATACGCGAGATCAACGATTATATAGTTTTAATTATCTGAGATCATCAAGGTCGAACTTCTGATTTAGCAAATAACTATTCTAATACCATTCAACTTTATGTTAACTTTATGTTAACCTTGCTCATCTCATTTATTAAACTGGAATCTAGTAAGTTATTTGAATTCTAATAAATCTGAATCATATCCGCTTTTTGGGATGATTGCTCCTAATAAGCACCTACTCGTATAATCAAATCACAATTACAGACAAAATACTTTCAATTTATACACAATCAAAATTAGTAATTGAAGTAAAAAATATCATGAAGTATCCTCAATATCTAAGAAATTGAGTTCGCATCTGAATTCGACAGCACTTTTGATATACCTAAAAGGTATCACTGCCGATACCAGTGATGCATGAATTAAAAAATCTTACATTCTGAGCTTGTGTAGCTAGCACTAGCGGTTTTTATTTATTTTCTTTCTCTTGTTCTGAATCATTTATTAAAGATCACTTCATTTAGTGATACGAACCCCCTCAGAAAGTGGAGACCAATTGTAATCCTTGAATCGAAAAATGCCTGAGAGGTGTGCAAAAGCAAAACAATGTATATTTTAAGCGGCATTCTTTTGTGGATGTGAAAATGAGTAAGTTATAAACAGTTTGCTTCAAGGAAATAAATCTAGTTTTGAGAACTGCGAGAACTTTTTTACATTTCATGAAAAAAATCAAATTTTCACGCATAACTCCGTAGTAGCTTTTCAAAATGTTATTAAGTACATTCTTTCGTACACATTATCAACTTTCCAAATATTCTCAAAATAGGTATATAATCAAGGTACACTTCAAATAATTCCATATATGTACCTCGTGAAATCCTTCAATTTTTCGAATCATTGTAAATAGAGTGAGCTGCCACCTCGAGGATTTTAGTCAAACAAAGCAGACGGTGGCATTCACTAGTACGAAATCATCGCTAGTCACCTGAAGATGTCACCACAGTCAAGTTCAATAATAGTAACTGTACAATATAGACTAACCTCTATATACAAAGAGTAGTGAAAACGATGAATATTGTAGAAATTTGTAAAAGATTAATGAATTGATGAATATCACTACGTATTATGAAACAAAGTCCCGCCGCGTCTGTCTGAACGCGATGAACTCATCAACTATCTAACGAATTTTCATCAATTCAGTTAATCTTTTCAATTAATCTTTTAAAGGCCAAGGTAAATAAATCATCAAGAGAAAAAGTTATTAATAATATATGAGTAGTAATAAAAAAGGTAATGTGTTGGGGGATGAAATGAATTTCAGGAGTGAAAATGGTTTCTCAAGGTTTTCATCATGAATAAAACTTCTAGTGGAAAAAATTGAATACGGAAGTTGTGGGAAATATAAATGTCCAACACTTTTGCATAAACATTTTCCCACATAACCTGACATTTTCCGGAGAAATTAGAGAAACCAGAAACGCAAAAATGATTTGTTTTTTATGATTTTTTGAGTAAAGTGCGAGTTTTTCAAATTGCTCGTTCTAAAAACGGTTTTTTCAAACTTATCGGTGGTATTTTTTTTCGTTGGAGTATCTTCTTCACAATGGTGTGAAAAAAAAACATTACAACTGGAACATTTCTGAAAAAATTTTGATATTTACAAAAATCGAGTTGAAATTCTTGACAAATGAGAAATGTAACCCTGAACCATTGAATGAAGTAATAGGAAATCATTACAATACAGAATTTTGCGGAGAAAAATTGAAAAAATGTTGTAATGATAACGGAAAATGTAAGCTATTTACGAATGTTATTTCACAGAAATCAAAATTTAAATGGAAATTAATTTAACTTCAAAATAACGGTGTTTTCGTTCACAGTAATCTACATTTTGTTTTGAATATCCATCGCACTGAATCCAATTATTTGCTGAATGACATTTTTACAAGTACAAAGATTATAACTATTTCAACTTGTTATTATTTTGTTGTTGTTCCAGCCTAGTTCCGTCCTTTGGATGAGAAATCAGAGAAATGAGTAATGATAACAAGATAGAAGAGACCATATCGTGATTATAACGGGAAATTTTAATGGAGTGAAGTTAGAAAAGTATTTTTCACAAATTTCCATGGAAACCACTTCTCTTTGAGTTGAAGGTGATGATGAAAAGCTTTTCAACTTCAGTTGATTTATTTTATTCAGAATAAAATTTTATGTAACAAAAACTATTTTTTCCTCAGAAAATTTGAAAGAAACCTACATAATGCATGATGAAATACTGTATCTACCTATTGCTGAATTTAATTAGGAGTGATCGTAAAAACTATAGTGCATCAAAAGAATTTCATCCGTCTTTGCTGACTGGTTATGAACAAAACTTGGACAGTATCTTTGGAAGGGTACTCTTATAACACAAGTTATTCCATTTTTTCGATAAAATTTATCATCATCTTCAGGAAAAAGCTACAAAAGGTTTCAATAGTAATAATGAAATTTTCAAATTTACAAAACGAAGTTAAAACTTACTGTTGTTGAGGTTGGCCATGTCAAAAAATGTGAAGTGTATGAAAATTTTACATGTCAGTATGGTCAGACAATTCACTAAGTTGAAATAGCTTGATTCCTCACTAAGACATAATGATTCCATGAAATTTCTTGATATAATATCCGAATGTGTTTGAAATATAATATACCGGTATGAGACCATGTACTCGGTATCGAGAAAGAGAGGGACAAGAAACATGACAATGACACCTGTCAAGGAATTCAGTTCTGATACAAGAGTGTTGAGGGACATCTGCTGTTAAAGTACGAAAACCAATGAGAACCCCCATTGTGAATTTTATAAAAAACTTTGAACTTTAAACATTAGAAACTCTACAATTCTTCATTGTATGAAGGGACACTTATTCTTTCATTGACAAAAATATTAAATGATGAATGATAATTGGATTCGGATGTGCCAGAATCAATTATTCAGATTTCAGAAACATGTTCTTTGGAATTTGTATATATGTTTACCAATGTCGAGTAAAAAAGGCATAATTTTCGCTGAGGGGGTTGATATCGATTCTCTGATTGTGAAATGACTTACATTTATAGGAACAATCTTCTAGACTCCTTTTTCAATCGTCAAAATTTCAGCTTAGTTATAGTCCATTTTGTTGCCTTCATCAAAAACATGATTTTTGAGGGCATATCTCTCAGGGTGTAATCTACTATCACTTTTGTGGGAAGTAAACATGTCTTTGAGTAGGTAGTCTTGATGTTTGAAAAATATATCCACTTCTACAGTTGATACATGGTATTTACATTGAATTTTTTAAGAATTCTGCAAAATTTAGGTGTCACATCATTGATGTTAAGTGAAGAAGAGCACAATCTTGAAGTTTATTACTCTCATTTGTATTACTATTGTAATGCAAAGAGATTCGATCTAAGTGATTATTATTGATATTAAGTTGAAGGTCAATGGTATGCGTGCTAAATAAAATCTTCTTCAACAGAAGATCAGGAAATGAGTTGCTAATAAATATACTTGGTATGAAATATTAAGTACTGGTAATTAACTGTTTGGAACCTTTGGTAATGAATATTACTGGAGTTCTATCCTAACACCAATCCGTTATTTTTAGCACCTCGATACGTGTTTTAATTACCAAGTGGTAGTCTTCAAGAGTAAGAATGAACTAAATCTATATAGATATGTTTTCCTTATTCATACCATACATATTTCTGCTGGGTACCGCGTCTCAATGTTGCCTTATCTACTAGCCAGGTAAATCTGATAACTAAAAATATTATTTCAAGAAGTTATACAGTAAAAAATTAGGTATTGGTCCACCATTGTTATTCATAATATCATTATGTCGACTCATTTCGAATTTCTCATAGGCATCTGAATGCCTGTTGTTGTTAAGTCGTCTAACTAATAATAATGACCTGAAGTCTGGAATTGAATGGCTGGGTTGAATTCTCCAATGCATCGTTTCCTCTCACACATGAGAGGTTTACAAAGAAAAAAGTAAAAATAAGTATAAGAAAAAGCAGTCAGTAACAGTTTCTCGAAAGGTATTCTAGATGATATTATAAGGAAGAAAAAGTTTACTTCAAGAATGCACGAAATCCTGACTTTTAGAAACGATGAAAATTAAGATAAATGTATCTCAGTTCCATACCACCAATACACAAAGAACTTTGGGAAGATTTTCAAGGAAAAAGGTATGAAGGTGGTATTTGAAACGAGTCATACACTACAGAGCCTTTTAGGAAATCCAAAGGAAAAAGTCGAGAATTAGAAAAAGTGTGAAATTTACCAAATTAAATGTAATGACTACGTTTCAAAATATTACGGGACAGACTAAAATATCTATTGAAATAAGATATAAGGAACACTTAGCACACCTAAAATATGGAAGACCAGAAAAATCAGCAGTCGCCCGTCATGTTTTGCAACAAAACCATTACATAGACTTCAGTTCATTACTATAATAATAATTAATATGAAAAGTACAATTAGAACAACTGCTGATAATAATACTTTGCGATCTTGAAAAGCCTTGTAATATATTGATAATTACATGTGCATTAACATTCAATTCTTGAAGTGAAGAGGATGATGCTGTAACGCTGGAGCTAGCTGTTGGGATGGTTCTTTCAGCAATAGCCTTTTTACAAGAAATAGATTGATCGATGTAACCCTCAGCTACTGTTGTAGACTTCCATCCCCGTGCTTCTTAATATCCGTTAAATTTACAACTGATTCTGCTAGCTCCATATATTCCGAAAATAGTGGCAACTTTTATTATCAAATACATATTTTTCATCTAGCGCCTCATTTATAAACCTCTGGACTTGTTCGAACGTAAGAGTTTTTGATTTTTTGGGCCTATAACTTTCATTTTTTCGCTTCAAGAATGCTAATAGCTATTACCTTGACATATTTGCTCCTAATAACACACTTTTTAACGAGCGCACTCGACTTTATCATTTGAAAACTTGCTCCACAAAGTTGAAGAGTTCCATATTTTTTATTTCTCTTCTAGATAGGCTAAGAAGACGGTTTCGCTGAAATTTCCTTCGACGTTCTTAAGTCTACACCAGCTAAGAAAATTAGAATATGCAATATCGTCATGAACACAATTCCTCACTATTGTTCTTCATTATGCAAGACATTAAACACCAGCAAGAACTTTAAATGTGACTTCAAATTAAACGCATGAGCTGTAAATAATACTGTTTGTTGGTAACCAGATGAATCGGCGTCACCTGACACGGCCACTTCACAGCAAATGCGATAACATGAAAACAGTTAACTGACAAGAGATGTCAAAATGTGTTTTCATAGAAATATCACACTCATATCATAAATAGCTATTATGAATTTGATCATTGAGATAGAAATATATATTGTTGAAAATGAAAGTGATGAGTTGGAAGAAATTGTGTTTATGAATATTTCAAAATTGACCAAAATATGTTTCATTCAATATGTTAGAGAAAAGTCTCTAAACAGACATTGCTAAAGAGAGAAACAACATCTAATCGGGCAATTAGAAAGTTTCGTTACGCTCATTTTGTCATGGCATACTTTATTTCTTTTCGTCTTCTCATCTTTGCTTATTGCATCTGATTTCGCCTATATTTTGCTGATATTCCCCTGATTTCGAGAATGTTGAACAATTTTCTACGAAACAAATGAGTATCATCTATACCCTTTCAATAAGATTAAGTGTTTCTGAAATATCCACATTACAAACGTTCCTTCACGAACTAACATATTTCAATCAAAATCAACTATTATGTTTTCCAGAGATACTTTATCATTATGATTTATAAGCTGCATACCTAATGAAATTATATGATGATCTGATATCTACATCGTTACGCATATATATTCGGAAATGAGGAATGATACGTTTATTAATGAATCGTCTATACATTTTTGAAATTCAGTATCTCTTCTTCATTTCAATCTCAATCCCAAAAGCTCTCTTGCTCGATTTCAGAATCAGTTTTAATTGTATGTCGGTTATACTCTGTAGCTACTGTGTAACTACAGTTGCAGTGTAATTCGTTAAGTTTCTGAAGCTGTTAACGTAGTGAATAGTACATGCAGCACGAATTTATATATGGAACAGAATTAGTTTCAATCCAACAACTTTGTCTACAAGCAGCATGACTGTACCGCAATGGGAAATGTGGTGCCTCCCTTAATGGTAGATATGTTCACGAGTAGATTTAAAATGGAAGTGAATGAATAGCGTATAGCTATTTATATTACTAGGAAGGAAAGTGCCACTTTTCATCCAGCAGGATGAGTGCAGTAAATATCCAGGTGAGGAAAAGATACTTAACTCCTATGTAATATATTTGATTTCTTCTCCTACTCTCCTAATGAATACTTTTTTAAATTTACTTACGGTGCAAATAACACGTTTATCAAAATGTGCAACATAATGAAGAAATCATGTATTGTTCATTGGCTGAATTTATCAATATATGTTTATGCTTATATTTGTGAACATCATAAGAGATTTATATATAATGAACGAAACGAAAATAGATTATCTTTGTAGGCGCCCAACGTTACCTATACTCCCATATTCATTTCACTTTTATTGTTAGATTTTATTGTCATTGTATAACTTTTTGATCTAAACGTATAGTGTACATAATACACTTTTATATATACATATCTGCACTTTTATAATATTTATTATTATTGTTTTCATTTCATTATTACATTTTATAGTTCAGATTGATGTTTAATAGCATTCTCATGCACAAGGTTTCACCTCTTATGGGTTTTCTATTTTATTTGTTATTGTTACTCACTCTGTTGTACATCTAAGCACTATGTAATGTTAATCAAATAAATGATTGTTTGAAGGTGGTCGACAATGTTTCGTGGTGCATTTCATTAGTTTGGACTTACATTGTCTAATATGATACCAATTCAAATTCAAATTTTATAGCATCCATATCCTAATAACAAGTAATAGATCGAATTAGTCCAAGTTCACAAATTAAATTGTGTCCGATGAATATATACAAATGAAATGACATACATAAATAATGTTTTGAAAAAAAAATAATACATTTTTGAATGTTATGAAACATCGAGTCAAAAACCCAATTTTTTATCGGGTATTTCAGTGATGCATACTTCACCGCCTGTGAAAAATCACACAAAGATAAAGCAAGATATGAAGAAACATGAGAAGGTCAGTACTGAAAGTCACTAACGACAAAAAAGTTCGAATTCACGGAGGGAGTAAAAGCATCCTTCGGCCAGTACTTTCTTTAATTTGCGTTTGAAAATATCTGGACTTCTGCTCTCTCTCTCAATTCGAGAATTCCAGTAGTCACTGGGGCTTTTTTTTGCATGGAGTGATGAATTTTCTTCGGTAGAATACTTATTTTGTTTCTGGTGTCATACATGTGAATATCGTAATGCCTTCTAAAGCTGCTTAGGTTCTTGAAAATGTGAGTAAAAAGTTTTAATAAATAAATACATGGCACCGTGAGAATTTTATTACTTTTGAAGGTGTCTCTGCTTAATGTTCTATAAGATAAGCAGAATATACATCTAATAATACGTTTTTGCAACACAAACACTCTTTGTAGTTCGGACGTTTGACCCCAGACAACGATACTATATGAAATAGCGAAGTACCCAATGCATAGTAAACTTCAAGCAGACAATCTCGTTCCAGCATGTTTTGGAGTAAGGAGACCACATAAAAACATTTGTTCAGCTTGCCACAAACTACATCGACATGCGAATTGTGTTCCTAAGAACTTCACCATTATAGATGGCTCAATTGACACTCCTTCAAATGAGAGCGGTGTTGCAGAGGTGTTCTATATTTGCTTCAAAACTCTATATATTTCGTCTCATTATGATTAATCATAAGTTTATTTTTAAAGCACCAGTGCTTGAACTCTCTTAGGATTATGTTGACCTTTTCAGATAGTCTTACAGATGAAGTATCTGACACAGTAATGTAAGTATCATTTGCATACGTAAGCACCTTTCCTTGAGATATGTGAATGGGAAGGTCGTTAATGAAAATGAGGAAAATTAGAGGACCGAGTACGCTTTCCTGGGGTGTACCAATATCTGTTTCAAATTACTCCGAGATGACGTCATCAATCTTAACAATGAACTTTCTTCGTTCGAGGAAGGACACGATCCACTCATTGATTGGGCCGCGGACACCAAGTTTATTCAATTTATTAGATATGAAAGAAATATCGACCGAGTCGAAAGCTGTAGTAAGATCAAAGAAAATTGAGATCACGAATTCGCTAGAGTCCATTTTGTTGTTGGCATATTGAACAAATTCAATCGTGCTTGTTTCACTTGATAAACCACTACGGAATCCATGCTGGTAGTCACATAAAACCTGATATTTGTTGAGAAAATTTGTGATTCTATTGGCCATTACTTTCTCTATCAGTTTAAAAAAAATGCTTAGTAAAGCGATTGGTCTATAATTCTCAATATTACTTGGATCGCCTTTTTCTAAATAAGAATTATAGAGGCTAATTTGAGGCTAGAAGGAAATTTGTCTTGCATTACGGACAGATTGATAATATGCTCGAAAACTGGTGTAATTATATCACTGGTGTCTTTAATTACTGGAATCGGAATTTCGTCCAGACCTGTAGATTTTTTATTCGGTAATGAGTTTATGACCTCAAGTATTTCGTCCTTTGTGCACCAATGTTCAAAGAATATTGGTGCAGGATTGAATTCACCTATGGTACATTGGGTGGAAAACTGTTGACAAAAATGTTCATTCAATTTATCAGTTATCACTGTTTATAAATATCTTCCAAACACAGGGGCCACGTTTTCTGGTTCGGTTAGGACCTCGTTATCAAAATTAATTTCAGATATTTTATTAGATTTATGGTTTCCTTCAACTTTGTTTACAATGTACTAAAGTGTTTTCGTTTTGTTATCCGATTCACTAATGATTGCTTTATAATGCGATTTTTTCTCGAGAGAAAATTTCTTATCAATATTCCTCTTCAGTATTTTATACTTTTCTTTTACCGTTATATCATCTGTCGTCTTGCGTAACCAATCCAATTACAATTTTCAAAGAATATGTTTCGAATATTCTGTTTCGTAGACCAGAGAAATGCAGTATCGGTCAAGATGCCATAGAGATCGATCACAGAATTTGGTGGTGAATGCTTGAAATTGTTGAGACAGGTACATAACAACATGTTCTAAACGCTTTTGGTATTTTGATAATCAAAAATTGTATGATGAGACCTATGAAAGTCCAATTCGGCGTTTTTTACTCTCTTACACAAAAAGAATTCAGGCAAATATGAATAGGAATATAAATAGGAACTGAGATATTATTACAATCTAAAACAATTATATACATCATTAGCTGATCTAATGATTATATAAAATAAACCTATTTCAAATGTAAAAATTCTGCCTCCATCTCCTGATGACGCTAATTTGACTATGGATAAGTGAGTCAAAAATATTGTTTTTGTTCTGGTGTCGAAAAAGTGCTTTTTCATTTTCTGAAACTGTAAATAAATTACGATAATTATTATCAAACATTAATTTTTTTCATATATGGAAACCATTTCAATTGAATTTCCAACCTGAGTCGAATTTGAAAACAAGAACTTGTTATTTCAATAATATCAAATAGTTCATTGGCCATCTATGATCTGATTACATTACTATCGAGTGGTGGTTTCGATTTTTTATGTAGCTTACGTATATTTGCACGTTGTTGAATCATCATCTGAACATTAATTAGTTAATCTGTAGTTTGAAGATTTTTGTTTCAGTACAATCGTTGTTTGAAGAGAGATCCTGAATGTATCTGTAAAACAAAATGAGGCTAGTTCCCTTTCTTCTATTCAATCCATCAGAGCTACTAGCCGCTAGATGTCGCAACACACATCATTGGTAGCGTGAAGCCCTAGAACCTGTTTGAAAGCAACAAATTCGAATCTGAAACCGCTTCAGCTAGAGCTTTGAAATCGGAGAGAAGTCTAGCGTCGACTGCGGCGAGTGTCGACCCTAAGCGGCGCTAAATGCATCTTCGTCTGTTTCGTCATCACCAAAACACGTTGCATACAGGAAACAACAACTATTCAAAAACTGTTCATGGGTGACCCCCGGTATAGTTCAGTCCATACCGCCTATCTTTAGTTCGAGATGTTAAAGCATCGACTACAAAGTGGTGTGTGTTTGTTTTGATTTGAGTGGTAACTGGATATTGTGTAGAGTGTTTACGGTAAGTTGTCTAATGATTCAAAAGGAATTGAAAACGATTGCCTATAAAATTTAATGAGTTATATCTTAATCTTAATAGCTGGTAAAATGTTTAGTTATATTTCCTTATCATGGATATTCAGATTTATCTTTAACCCCTAGAAATTATTGCTTTGACCGTTGCTAGTTATCCAATGGATGAGTTCAATCAAATTTTCAAATTGTGAGCGACACAATTTACAATTTTCCTTCAAACGAAGCTTTGAGGAGACTCGAATACTTTTCTTCATAAAAATGGAGTTGTCCTGAGGTACTCGTACAGTAGGGAACCCCTCAAAGTCAAATTGGACCATGTGGTGTCAATTTGATGAATGAAATGTAAACAAGAGATACCTACTAGTATTTATAGAAGATAATGCAATTTTTCCGAAAATCATTTTCCAAATCATTGAAATAGGACACCTGCGAAGGAACCTTCCTATTTTTGATTGTATAGAAACATTGGGGTTTTCCTTAATCTTATGCTACATATAATAAGTAGGCAATTATGAGTGATATTTTTGAAAAGAAATAAAGTTGTTTGAGATTGAAGTATCTACCTACCGGTTGACTGCTTAATAAATATAAGAACTGAAAATATTCATTCAAAACATATTTACTGAGTAGTACTGATTATCTTGTATTATTGATGAATCGTGTTTGAACTGCCATCGCAAGTTGCAAATCATCTGATATCTAAGTATTTGATGTGTATTTCCAAATATTTAGGTAACATCGTAAAGTATGGCCAAACTTTCTTATTTGCTCTCATTTTTTTTCGTTACCGAAAAATTCGTTTTTTTAATATTTCACAGCGTTGTATTCATCAAATAACGAATTATCCTTCATCCCAGTGAAGGTTAACAACTTCCGCAGGTCGGTTGTAGGTTGAATAATTATTTCTTTCAATCTTGAAAGGCTATGTCGTTTTCGCAGTTCTCATGAATATGCTTCCAAGTAAAATTATCCACATATATGAGATAATAATAGATGACATTTCAGAAAAAGTGTATATTAGTTAACTTCATAGGGTAAATAGAAATATTTCAATAAACATATCTATATCTGCCAAAGTTTCTTGAATTTCCTGTGATATCTCATTTGTATGATCTGTTGAATGCAAAAGCGATTGTTTTAGAATCTCTTTCATCCGAGTCAAGGTAAAGACTGTGGGTTGGGTTAGTGGTATGGGCAGGTAGATGGAATTCAGATGAACATATATAACTGGAATTCTTTTTTTTGTCAGAACATATAATTGTTATATATGTTTATTGATTGCAAGCTGTGGTAATATATTGTAAATAAATGTATACGTTATCATTATCAAATATATGTAACTGTGATCAGAGTGAAGCAACTACTTGAAACTAGTTTCCAATTACCTATGTCGAAGCTTTGCTTTACAACTCACCGCCTTGGAGCGCCTCTTTTATCTCTGACATTCGTGATATGGATCTTCTGTCGAAAAATTAGAGACTATAAAATTACCACCATGTGGTAACGCTGAAATCTGTAGGTACTTTTGATTCGTAAAAATTTTTCAATAAAAAAATCGATCAAAAAATAAAAACTCTGGATAAACTTTATAATTACAGGAAGATTTCTCATCCTTTTGTTTTAGATTATCGTTTAATATTCAAATTGGTCTTGCAATTTGCTTTGTGATGGCCCGCGCCCACTAGCCGGGCACGGCACAGCCAAGACCGTCCAGCTCTCCAATCGGAAATACTGGAAAAATCTCACCTCGTCTTCTTTCAGATCGTTGAAAAGACGATGAAACTCTCCCAGATTTGCCCTCTTTTGATAAATGGGATGGACCGACAACAAGTGAGCGACAAGCTTTAAACAATTTGGGCCCGAAGTGATTCGTCATTATCGTCAGTTAATATGTTTCATCTGATTCTGGATTTCCAAAGGAGTTTGTAATATGTTGGATAGTAATGTTTTCTTCGTGGCCGTAAATTTCAAATAAATTTTCTCAAGAAACTGTTCTGGTGTGGATCATAAAAGTGTGAAAATGAATCTCAAGAAACCATGAATTTTTAATAAAATTAAGTGATAAAGGCAAAGTTGTTTCATGACATACCTATATGAACTTGGGTGAAACATAAAGAAAGGACGATATTGTATATTTCCCAACACCATTAACACTACCATTTACAATCCATTCAGACGTTTGGAATTCATTCAGTACACCAATCATCAGTTTTTTTCTCTTAAAGGGGCATTGGCTTTGGATAATGATTCTTTCCATAGGTTATTCTTCAACGAAGATTATACGACCTTCGGACCCACTGATTATTCACTTCCTTCATGAACAGCGAATCAAAATGCTGAGATTAATTTTTTTTCAAAAAATATTTATTCACTTGACCATCGTGCGATCGTTTTTCCAATTCTACTTGGTATGTTCTGATCTCATTCAGCGATTCAGTTTTATCTTCTCAATCGTCACAAAACGTCATCCTTTTATGGGTCTCTTTCATCTTGGAAACAAGAAAACGTCGCAGGGAGGCAAGGCTGAGTTATGATTACGGTGTAAGAAAAACCTTGACAGTTGATCGAACTTGGCGTGCTCTTTTGCTATTGGCTCTCCTGGGCTCCTCTATTGGGACGATTGGACTTTGGTTTCGATGTCTTAACCATATACCCATGATTCGTCACCAGTTATGACCTTTTTTTGGCAAATCAGGAATGCTGTTGACGTCATTCAACAATTCCTGAGCGATCCTGATGCGAAGGTTTTTTTTGGTCAGAATTCAGCAATTTTGGAATCAATTTTTTTACCATACGCTTCATGCCCAAAATTTCCTGATAAATTGTATGATAATAATATATTCAATAATAATCATTTCTGTTCATAAAAGAATCACAGTCTTAGTCAAAAAATCAAAAATCAAAACTCTGCTCTACTTTGCCAAACTTTCGCTTCTAATGGGAAGCTTCTTCAGGGCCTATAATTTATTCAATTGTGAGTTTTTCCGCCATTGAAAAACATTACAAATCATACTTACGTACAGTAGAAATGAGTCAAAAACAATAAATTGAACATACAAATTGACGAAGAAATTTGAACATGTATAGGATTACTTTGGGTTTGACAAATGTCATACCTTCCCATAAATGTCATTTTCAATGGAGATGCTGATTTCATAATCTTTGACTATAAAGAAAGAGTTATTGATGGATACAATTTTCATTATAATTATTTTTTTATCACCTTTTTTTGGGTAATTGTTACCTTCCACAATCTGAAAAATATAAAAATTATAATGGAAAACTTTATACAAGTGTAGAAGGGCAAACTTTTTAGTTTACCCCGATAAGTTACTGCGTAAAAATTAAAGTATTTTTCACAAAGAAAAATCTTCTATTTATCAGTAACTTGTCGTATTTAACAATTTTGCCTAACAAAAAAATTATTGAGAAATAATACTTATCTTTTATGTTTCGGAGGCCAAAATCTGCCTCCGTCTTCAGAGATGGATAAAAAATTCGAATATATACGCAGTTATTCCTTTTTTGAGAGCTTATTTCTTTACTTCTTCGACAGATGTCAAAGAAGTTTTGAAATATGAAATTATGTCAATGTTGTTGATTGACAACTGAAACATTCGATGTAATACAAGGTACTCTCCGATATCAGTTTGTTGCCATTTCGCCACTATCCAAAGTTTTCTTCAAGATGGGTAGCCAAGTACGGTCTATTTCTAAGGAGCTATTCGAGATACAGTTCTCTCCAGACATGAGAATTTACGCTGATTCTTTTAGCTTACGTCTCTTAGAATGAGGCTCATTGGTAATCTTTCTTGTCCTATTCCATTCCACCCGATGTTCACTGTCTGATTTTAAAATGTGTTCTGATAGTTTTGATCCTGTCAATTGTCTATTTTTTATATAATCTCGATGTTCATTCTCACGCACTTTCAATGGTTTCACCAATGTAACTTTTACCACAAGAATAAGGTATTTTATAAATACAATTTTTTTGTTTTTTCTTTAGTGTTGTTGGGTTTTGTATGTTTTTGATGTAGTTATAGTAAGTTACTGTATATACTGCTGAGATTATCAATGTCAGTTTTCTTATTCATAAAAACAGAATACTCATTAATTTTAACCATTTCAAGAAAAAGGCGTTTAGAAATATTTTTTCTGTATGTAATACTTTGATATTAGAGTAATTTGGTTTATGTCTTGTTTCTATAGAATGTTGTGCTAATGTGCATTATTTCTTATTGAGCTTTATATCACTTTTATGTGAATTTATTCTATCATTAGGAATTCTAGATGTTGTTCCATTATACTCCAAGTTACAATTGTTACAAGAAATGTTATTATTAAATCACATTTGACTTTTTGGTAGTATCCGTTTTACCTTCCAATTTAGCATTCAAATCCTATACAGTTTTAATATTTCTTTGGCATATTTTGATATTTTGTTCATTATGAAAAAGTTTTCTGATATTTGAAGATACATTTCCAAGGTTAGGTATAGATTTATAAGAAAAATTGATAGGTAAACTATCATCACATACATTTCTGTTGATTACATCGGACATTGTATTACTGGTAGTATTGAAAATTATTTTATTGAAAAGTTTTCTGGGATGAGAATTTTCGATCAATATGTCACTAAGAAGTCTGAGATTTTTTTGCTTGGAGAAAGGGTGTACTAATTTTTCTATTTTTTCTCAAACAGAACACTTTTCTCCACTAAATTCATGGTTATATTCTGATCAGCCTTGATGTGATTTCCCTTTTCAGCAATATTTTTTTTCAATAGTCTTTTTCAACTGAAATAACTTTTTTCATTCTTTTCTGCCAGTCTTCTTCGGTAATATTAGATACTTCTTCTTTAATTAGCCCTATCACTTTCTTATCAGATTTTGGAGAATTTTTTTCACGCCTGATGCTTTGGTTCAATTCTTCCCAAATCAACTCGATGGGATTGAGAACACAAAAATAGGGGAGAAGTGTGGTGTGTCCATACTTTTCAGCAATACTCTCAAAGCCATACACTTTTTCAAATGTTTTTGTCTGTAAAACTTTATCTTTTCATCTTTTCTCAAATTTTTTTCGGTATTTCGATAAGCTGTCGCGAATGATAGGAGGCGTTGTCAAGAACTATTACACTATTTGTATCCAAATTTGGGATCAATGTGTTTTGAAACCTTTTCTCGAAAATATTATTTTCCATGTTCTCATGATAGTCAATATTGCAGTCCTAAAGTTTTTTTCCACATAATTTCAAAGAAGTCGGAATCCACCCTTAACTTCCTTCGCAATGCATAATGATTAGTCGCAGTTTGCAGGCATGTTAAGCGTACACATTCTCGAACCATCAGTCCACCCTTTCATAACTGTGTCGTGAAAATCATTCCAAGTTTCGTCCAAATATAAAATTTGTCGTTGTTCTTGTCTATATTTAGTTATTTGTCCAAATATTTGTTACGCAATTCCACTATTCTTCTATGTTCCATAACTGCTTGAAGTTTGTTTGTTATTTCAAATGAAAATCCTAGTTACTTTATTCCATTCTGTCACATTTCGTCATAACGGCTCACGTTATGGCCGGAAGTATTCAATTTCTTCCTGATGATTTCAGTTGTAGGAATCTCATTGCTTTTGTACCAGCCGTATATTGTTTTTTTTAATAATTTTATCAGATGAACATCTAAAGATTTTGATAATCCTGTATCACATTCCGTCTTGAGTTCATAAGGTTAGTTTTTGACTATTTTACGTACAGTTGAGAAAGGAATTTTGGTCAAATCTGATGTTTATTGTAATAGTTTGTTTCACTTGAAATCAAATTCGATATGGAGACTCTTATATAGATTGAAACATACTCTCTGTGTTCCAATATTCAAATGCATCTGAATCTTAATCACTGGTATCTCTTTTTCGCATGGCTCACCATCGCTTTTGGTATCACTACACTGGAAAAAGTCTGCGTCACACTAATTATTACTACTGATACTTGGCCAAGGACGTCACATTTTAAACAAAAAACAAAATTTTAAGTTATTATAACTGCACCAATATCGAATTTCAACACTCAAATCGCGATCAGTTCCTGAACTGAAAACGACGGCGATAACCATTCCCGAATTCCCTGATTTCTATTCGTCACCGTAACATGACTTCAAATAAAATTTTATGACTCTTCAGCCAATTATAAAACTCGGTTAGTAAAAATTATCTAATAGGAACCGCCAGGTCTACAGTCCACGTGGACTAGTTCATTGCCGGTTCATTTCTATGTATTGGTTTTTTTGGCCTTTGAGATTTAAGAGTGCTTGAGCTCTCAATTCTCCCCTTGTTGAAATATTCGGACAATACGGTCGATAATGAATTCAATGAAATCTACGTTTCATTATTCAAATCAACGTAGTTCATTGTTCAGCATTATAAAATACATAATTCATGAGTTATTTAAAATATACAAAACACTGAATAAGCTATAACAAATTAACTTCCTGTTTGCTCATCATTTATGCTGGATGCGTGCATCCATTCTCTACTCGCCATTAAGTGGATATAATATTCAAACGTATTGGAATCACTTTACAACGGAAAATATACACGTGGGAGGAAGCAACTTTGAATTTGGTACATCAGTTAACCCTTTTGAAGTAATAACATTTTGATTTTGGGAAAAAATATTACCTTTTGTTATAAGGTAAGTAGTAGTAGGCTTCATACACTACGAACACGCCTGAGGAAGCTATTGTATAGTGAAACACATGTTGAGGTTTTGTAAACTGTCCAGTGAAAATCTCATATTGAAGCGTTACTTGAATAAGAAATGATGAGATTAGGATCTGTAATACATTTCAAACTGATATGGTCAGATGCTATTTCCATTATTTTTTGTTTTCATTATATGAATAGACATTTTTTATATCGAATCGAGGTAGGAGATACTGTACTTTTTATAATCAATTGAGAGGGTTTTTTGTGAAAGCTAGCTAGGGAACATAAAATTAGAAAGAATTTTCAAATTGAGTATAGCATATTCATCGATACTACTATTATTACTGAGGCAGTGTTGACGTTTGAAAGTGTCTTTAGTTCCAATTCAAGCAATACAATAAAAAAATGTCCAACCATAAAAATAATAACATAAAACGTTGAACTTATTATCATCATATTATTATACTTACATATTTTTGTTACTGTATTTGTTCTCAAACATAATTGACTAGCGCTCGGGATCCGCACGGGTGCAATGCTCATACTGAATATAAATTGACCACCGGAATTTTAAGAGCATGGAGAAACAGTGATAAAAAGATAATTTTGTTTTATGGACGCACCTTTTTACCTCGCGGCTGGAAAATTTAAAAATCCTTTTTTATTGCATATCTACAATATAAAACGAACCTACATACAAAATTTTAACCTTCGAAAATATAGAGGTACGGAAAAACAGTGACGAAAAGATAATTTTCATATGTAAAGCGCCCCTTTTACCTCAGTGGGGCGCTTCACTTGGAATATTGAAAAATCCTTTTTTATTGCACATCTAAAACATGAAATGAACCTACATGCAATATTTCACACAGTCAGGTTTGAGTAAACCCTTCGAGTGAGTATATTATGAATTTGATATTTGTCCAAGTTAACAATCTTTAATTTTTCTGATTACAGGTTAATGAGGGCTCAGAATGTATTCCCTCGTGTGATAACTTGAACTGAATAGAGTCAGTCACCAGTATTGTACAGACTAGTTGTATATTACTGGAGTTTTTTTCCAACACCAAACTGTTATTTCAACACTTCGACACGTGTTTCAATCACCAAGTGATCATCTTCAAGAGAAAGGAGAGTTTAATTTTTCCTGGAGAAGTTTATTCCACATAATCGCAGTTCTCCAAATGAGAGACTTTTCAAACAGTGAAGTTTGAGGTGTACTGAGTTGAAGCTCAAAGCGATGAGCAGCCTCAGTCCGTCGCGTATTTTTGATATCTATCGCACTTGGTGGAATCAAATGTGCCAAGTCACTTGAACACTTCCCGTGAAAGTATCTATAGAAGAGAAACAAATCTCCAACCTTTCTTCGATGTTCCAGACTATCAAGGTTGCAAGTGATGTTCGCGTCTCCAATCAGGCGGATGGCTCTTTTCTGGAGGGAATCCAGCAGCTTCAGGCTATACTGAGGGGCAGAGCTCCATAAATGAGAACAATACTCCAAAGAAGGTCTAATCTGAGCTTTATGAAGCATAGAAAATTTGCTGAGGTGTGTACCGTTTGCTAGTTCGGAACAGTGTTCCAAGCTTCTGAGAAGCGGTTTTTGCAATTCCAGCGACATGATTGTACCAAGACATATTGGTGTCCATTTTAATCCCCAACAAACTTATCTAAGCAGAAAGTGGAATTGTCTGACCTGATATTATTATATCCGGCTCGGAGACATTTATCTATTTGGAGAAAACCGATGCCTGGGTTTTTGTGGCATTCAATTGAACCTGGTTACTTTCACCCCAATCTGAAATTATTTCTAGATTTTCATTAGGATATGGAACCTCCTGCTGCCGGTGAAGATGTGTATCCGCGTACGATGTCCTGGAATCCAAATGGAATGACTGAACAAGTGTTCGAGAGATGTTCGTCGAAAACCTCTTGCAGGATCATCAATATGGCTTTCTTTCCGAAAGCCATATTGATGATCGCTGAAGATATTGAAGCCTCCCAAATAAAGGATATGTTGGTTCTCGGCTTTCTCCATAATTTTTGATATCACTGATAGCAAAGCGACTGATCTATAGTTGCGTGGAAGATTTTTTTTTGCCTTTTTTGGGAATAGGCTGAACGCGAGCAATCTTCCAACAAGAACAAAAAAACCCTTTCTTGTAAGACAGGTTGAAAAGTCGGCGCACCTTTTGAGCATAAATAAGAAAAAGCAGTGGTCCGAGTATAGACCCCTGTGAAACTCCTTGTTTGCAGGCCAAGGACTGAATGTGAACACCTTGGATTACCACTGTTTGTGATCTGTTCTCTTGATAGGAACTCATCCAATCTTTGGCAACTCCACGAACCTCATAGTGATGCATTTTCTGGATCAGTACATAGTGATCAACGCAGTAAAGTGGTCAATTCACGAGTTTACATAGCGCAAGTAGACGAATTCAGCTGTTGACTTTGTCAACTTTTGAATGGCCGCGCATCTCCGATAAAGGATTGATTATTTTCGATTTGTTATTAGTGGACAAAAATAAGACTGTATGTGAAATTGGGATATTGATATTCGATTCGATCTTTATGAAACCAAACAAACTAATGTTGCAGCAAAGTTATTCGCATGTAATCTGATATGCATACCACATTTTTTACTTCCTCTCGCGACGTGTCATGTTTGCTGCCAAGTTCTCGTATAATTTGTTCAGTAGTTGACTGTAACCGCAATTCATCTTTTCAACCTGACATTTTTCAGAAATACCCAGTGCTTCGTTCAGTTTCTAACTACTGTACTAATCACCAGTTTCATTAATAGTACTGAAGAAACAACATGGAAACGAACGTGAACATTTTTATTTCTGCATAAATCGCTTGAAATTGCACCACGGTGCACGATGCTCTGTGTACGTCAAGATAGACTTGTTTTTGTACGCGAAAATAAAAGAACGCAGGTACGTTGCTCCTTGTTACGGTGTCCTGAGCACACGGCATGGAAGCTGGATATCATTATTCATTGTGGAATAGCGTTGCGGAATATTTATACACCGCGTGACGTTGCCAGTGGAGAGTTATATTTTCGAATAACAAAATTTGTTTAGAGTCAAAAGTCAATGGTTGCAATTACAGCACGAATTTTCCTACGATTATCATCTTTTATGATGTTATGAAAAAATCTTATTTTTAATATTTTGGGTCATAGAAAAAACTGTATTCCAATTGGAAGTGATTCACCACATTAAATCAAACCAACGCAATTGCAACCATTCTTCATGACGCGTGTCGCATCGGTTTGTCGGGTTGTTTGAATTAATTTTCTCTCTCTACCAGGTGATTCTCTGAGGTGGCTCACCCCTATAACTTTTTTATTATTGGAAATAGAAAAACGAAAATTGGAAGTTGTGTATTATAGTTCAATTTAAATTTTCTGACATACATACTTGCTTTGCCGTAGTTCCTTTTTGATCGGAAATGACCCCAACTTTCGATTTTTAAATGGGACATACTATATATTTTTACTTATTTCGATCGAGAATTATATTCTGAATCCAACAATACTTCACTTGACAATATTTGACAAATAAAATTATTTTTATTCTAATTTTTATTTTTTGATCTAGAATGCCATGGATCGTGTAAATCGCTTCGTTCTTCATCAAGTAACATGGGAAAACTACGACTTTCTGGCTTGTGACTTCACAGTCGTTTTAAGAATTATTTCATAGTCGCAAATATGAATTTTTCCAGTTGAGTTGATTTTTTCAAATGGAAAGGGGGTGGCCCGTCGGCTTTTTGTGAAAGATCATTTTTTTATGAATAATTTGATGCCACACACTTTCACTTTATTTCCTCTATTTTTCCGAATAATTGCAATAAACGATCATACCTAATAACAAATAATACGTATTCGGTATACTTATATAAGTCCTGTTATTCTACTTATCCCTGACAAACAATTGAAGCTGTTTCTAGGACTACCTAAACAAAAATAGGCTAGTTGTAGTTTATAATTAGATATGGCAAATTATACTAGAAACGAGAAAATTGACATGTTGCTAATTTACGGAGAAACAAAAAAGACTGCAACTGATGCAGCTCGAATTTATGCTCAGAGGTTCCCTAATCGTCGCAATCCTACTTGGCATTATTTTCCAAAACTATAAAGACAAATTAGAAATGAACCAGAAGAATTCTTCACAAAAATAATTATCGATCATTCAAGTACCAACTACACCAACATCTTTACGATAACGATCACAACCGAAGACTGACTTATTGCAACTGGTTTCTGACTAAATACAGAAAAGATTTACGTTTTCCATTTACAATTATTTATTCTGATGAAACTCGATTCACCAACTTGGGTATGTTCAATAGAAATAATAAAAGGTACTGGTCTCAAAGAAATTTACATCTGATGCAAGAAGGAAATTTTAAATTGGTTTCAATTGCTGGATGGGTATATTCGGAGGAAAACTTTTGGGGCCAATGATTTTCGACGGACAACTGGCTGCGGAAAGATATCTACAGTTCCTTAGAAATCAAATTTGAATATTTGCCACTGGCTAATCAAGTTGATATCTATTTTCAACAAGATGGAGCGCCACCTCATAATTTTCAAGTTGTAAAAGAACATCTGAATGACACCTTTCCAGAAAAGTGGATTGGACCTATTCAGTGACCTGCGAGGTACATTCTTGAGTTGTCATATTTTTGATAAATGTATCATTTCTTTTTCATATTCTAGATCACCAGATCTTACTCTGCTAGATATTTTCTCAGGGGAACAATTAAAAATCAGGTTTATAATACAACACCAGCTACTCGTGAAGAAGTAGAGCATAAAGTATGGGTGGCATTCCAGAACAACACTGAGGAACAGCTAATCAATGTGATGCGAGCAACAATTGAAAAAGTTGAACTTTGCCGTGATCAAGGAGTAGGCCATTTTGAAAATTCATAACCTTGATGGACTAATGTGCGACTTTCTTGCAATTATTCAGAAAAATATAGAAAATAAAGTGGAAGTGTGTGGCATCAAATTATTCGTAAGAAAATGATCTTTCACAAAAAGCCGTTTAGCCACCCCCTTGCCTTTGAAAAAATCAAGTTAACTGGAAAAATTCCTAAAACGACTGTGAAGACATAAGCCTCAAAGTGGTACTTTCACCATGTTACTTGATGAAGAATGAAGCGATTTACACGATCCATGGCATTCTAGATCAAAAAATAAAAATGGGAATAAAAATGATTTTATTTATCAAATATTGACAAGTGAAGTATTGTTGGATTTATAATGACATTTTCCATTGAAATAACTAAATGAATAAAAATATAGAATATCCCATTCGAAAATCGAAAGTTGGGGTCATTTCCGATCAAACCAGAAGTACGGCAAAGCAAGTAAATATGTAAAGAATGTGAATGGAACTATAATACTCAACCCCCAAATTTCGTTTTTCTATCTCCATTAGAATAGAATAGATCTTTATTGGCTACGTTACATATCCATACAATACATTTGAAGCAAGTCAGTGTTCCACCTTTCGGAACTAGAATTGAAGTAATGCATAATTTGAATAGAAAGATCAATGTTTCCACTGTAAATAAAAACATCACACAAACACATGAATATACATATACCTCCATAAGCTCATCCTACATGACAAATTAGTAAAAAACACCTATAATACAAGTATATAAAAAAAAGAAAGAGTATGTACTATACAATAATACAAAGTTACAGGGGTGAGCCACCGTAGAAAATCACCCGGTATAGTTTTAATTGTGCAATAACTCATAAAATTGTTTGGTGTGAAAGGCATGAAATTCTTGAGATAAGTTATTATTTAATTCATTGAGTATCAACGTCATATTCGTCTGAAAAGCTTTACAATTATCACCACTATATGTGACCATTTTTTGAAATATGAAATGGGTATAGTGAGCCCCCAAAGGAACAATGTGTAGTGGAAAATGAAAGGGAGTACATTATATATATTTTAAAAACATCTGTAACAGAGTAGAGACTTGAACATACTTTCAAATTATTGCATAATTTATTGTAGACCATTAGACTCATATTTTTGAGGATCTATTTGAGATTAGGTATTTTGTTTGTGGCATATAGAAATTATCTTATGTGTTCACTATGAACATCAAACCTTTCAGATTCGATGGTCAAATCGAAAAATATATTATAGTTGTAATTGTTTGAAATTGTCCTTTTAGAACGAAACTGCAGTAACGACATTAGTTACAAATATAACTGTTAAAAAACAAAGTTTTATTTTTCATTTTTATGACGATGATCTACACATAGTGACGGTTCCATCTATCAATTTATTTAACATATTTATGCACATTTCAAATGTATGAAGTGCAGATACAGTTGAGATATTTAATTTGTTGAACAAAATTCTACAGCTTTGACTCTTTGAAACACAGAAGACCGTTCGTATTATTTTTGCAGTTTCGTAAGAATGTATCTTTTCCTCCAACCGATTTCCTGGAGACTTTAAAGTCCACTAGATACGCGTCAGAACAACAAGAGGATTGTTCCGAATTCTTGGGGTTCTTGTTGAATACTCTTCGTGAGCAAAACAATAGCAGAATCAATACTCCTGACCGATCTGGATTGAATGATTCCGTACAGTCTATCTCGACTTGTGTTTGTAAATCTTTTGCAGGGAAAATCCTCAGTAGCGTAGCTAAAACGTATGTGAATTTATGGAACTTCAACTAGCGTTTCCTAATATGACTACTAACCAGTCCGTGCAAAGCTTATTGTTAAATTATCTGAAAATGGAACTTTTAACAGGTGATGATCGACTGTATAGCCAAACCTGCGCCAAACTAACTGACTGTTATAAGAAAACAAGTATAGTTGAGGCACCAGTCAATTTAATAATAACACTGATGATCTTCAAACGTGACTCAACCTCTGAAGGAAGCAACAAACTCTTACGAAGGTTCGAAATAGATCAACACTTCAATCTAGCAGACCACTATCATAACCTTCATGCAGTCATTGTTCACTGTGGTTCTGGTGTTGAATCTGGTCATTATTACGCCTTGGCCAAAGACGAAACGGACTGGTTTAAGTTTGACCGTAGTTATGTCACTAAGTGTTCTGGCGATTTATTGAATTTATTGGAACCTCTGGAGACACCCTACATTTTGTTTTATGAGAGAGGACATTGTCAAATCAAGATCTTCAGATGATGTGGTGCTGCAGGTTTTTCCGGGTTTTCCTGCACTTGAAAAAGCAAATACGCCACTGGAATCAATGAAGTCGCCCCGGAGCACCAATTAATTTTTGTTGTTGTTTTATAATTTTATTATTTAAATACATTTAAAAAAAGTAAAAATCATATCTCAACCTTCATTCTATTCAACCATAATGAATATTCAGCATTTCGTTTTCATTCAGTATCTTTTTGGTACCTTTTCAAATAGCTAATTTTGAGAGTTGAGATTTAGTACTGAGTTGTCACAGTGCTACTACAGTTTTGTGCTACTTGATAACCAAAAATGTTTTCACTGGAGTTCTGGATATATCTTTCAGTAGTTTGAAAACCTCAGATAATGCGTTTTGTCGTGATATAAAAAGATGACTGAGCACCATGAACTTAATTTGTCTCCCGCTGTTGGTGTTATTTCTGACATTCATATTTATATATCACTGTCGGTTTCGTGAGGAAATATTTATCCTTTTCAAGACCGTGTTCTATAGCCCATCATTTTTCAGTTTCATGAGCAGATTATCATGATAGACATAATCGAATGCCCTCTTGAGGTGGATATCAGTTTTTGTATTTTAAACCCATGTTGATTTTCAGAAATTATTTCGGAAGCATTTTTAAATATACGGGTCACTTTATAAATTCAAAAGAAATATGAAAAGTGCCATTGTAGAACGAAACAATTTAAAAGAAAAATTAATACGGAATTTAGAATAATTGTAAAGAAAATTCGGTATCTTGTCTGATCCACTTGATCTTTTATTCTTCAATTCATATATCTATAATATCAACAGTTGATCTGCACTGACAGCAGACAAGCCTTTTTAGCCTTGAACAAACAACGTGTTACCTCAGGGCTAGTACTAGAGTGCCACCAAGATTTAGCCAAAGCATCGGTAGATAATAACATTATCCTGAGGTGGGTTAAAGGGCACGACAGGAGTAAAGGTAGTTGCATTACCGACTCTTTAGCCAAGGAAGTGGCTGGACTAAGAATTTTAGGACTCAGTGGCACCTACGGCCTGATAGCTTCGACAATTGAGGAAATAGCCAAATGTTACGTCCATGCTCAATGCCTAAAGAGATGGGATGGAATCAAAGGATGTGATTTTGCCAGGATCACCCTGGGCGACCCTGGGAAGCTGGCGCCGAAGAAATATCTGGCGATAACCAGGAAAAAACTATGTTTACCAGTAGATTTTCTGACTGGCCACTGTCAACTGAGGAAACACCTCCATAATATTGGGCTAGTGGACACACCTCTATGCTGGATGTGTGAACAGGAAGATGAGACTGTCAGGCATGTCCTATGAGAGTGCCCGGAGTTATCGTAAATAAGAGAGTGTGTTCGGCGAGTCTTGGCCTACACCTGCCAATATAAAGGAGATGTCTCCAAGTAACCTGTCCACCTTCCTGGAAAAAACCGGATGGACGATGACCTAGGAGGACAAGTCCTCGGGAGGATGTACAATGGGTCGCATGTGGCTTAAGTGCTGTGGGCTTACACTCACCCTCCCCATTCTACAGACACAGATACAGAATATCAACAGTTATTCTTTGATACATCGATATGTCAAATTTGTACATAGATTGAATGCATTATAATTACCTATCTCATCTAAGGGTTTTCAAATTGCTAGCTGAAAAATGGAGTTCAAAATATTACTTACTATTGTAGGATCTGCGATTGTTTGATATTGACATCAGTGGACTTGAACATCTGTTAAGTCATCAATAGTGGTGCTCTTTTGGTTTGTGAAACATGCGTCCAAAAGAGTATTGCATGTTTGGTGATTTGGAAAAGTGCTTGCTGTGGATATATTCTTCTTGTTGAATCGACCAGAAGAATAACACATATTTGAATGCAGTAGTTGTATAAAGTATAAATTTATTAAACTATAAGACATAGTTAAAAGTAGTGTGAAGAAAAAAACATTATTTGTTTTTAGTGTAATTTCTTGGTGAATGTGACTGTTTCAACAAATCCACAACATTTGATAGATTTGTTGCCTCTATGCAGTTCATAATTTTTTGTATCAGTGATTAATCTGATATGGAATTAGCATTACCCTAGATTTTATAACGTAGATGAGTTCAAATTATGAACTAAATATTGCTAACATTTCTTTCATGTTGTTTATTCTATAAAATTCAATCTCTAGGATCTTTTATGATTAATCTATAAAAATGATCGTTTGTTCATTAACTAAACTTTCTGACTTTGAAATTGATTTACTCATCAAACACCGTACTATGATTACAGTTACCGGAATGAAAAATGAATGATGAATATGTTTTGATACATTTTTTCATCGTTTCACGATGATGATTTCAGAAATTATACACTGAAGTCAGATTGAGTTTGAAACATGGAAAGACTTGATAGCAGCAATTGAAGGCTGATATTTTCTTAAAAAAACATTATATTACCGAATCGATCATCGAATATTGAATAGAAAACTATAGGCTGGGTTATTTTACAATTTATTCTAATCAATACCACTTCCTACAATGGTCGAAAAAGTTAAATGAACTGAAATGTGTATGGATTAGATTTTTGTTGATAGTTTCTCAATGTTGTCAATAAAAAACATTTTTGAATAAAAATTAAGATATGATCACATTAACAAATAAAGTAACTTAAATCACTCAATCTGATACATTCTTGAATAGAACTGGCCGATACTTGATGAAAATCCTTAATAAACAAATAAATAATACAGTTCATTGTATGATTTTCACTATAAAAGTGATTCACAAAAACAGCGACAGGTGTTTCGCTATACAATAGCTTCCTTAAGCGTAAACGCTTGAGTTTATGATTTTTACAGTCGGTAGGTTGAAAATTTTATAAATTCTAGGGAAGTTTTCAAATCTGAAAAAAATTTGCGTTTCAAATATTTACAAATTGATTAGAAAAAAATGATTTTTGTAAAATGTAAGGTTTATATGAAAGAAACTATTTCGGAAGGGTTTTCTTCCAGTTCATATGTAAAAAAAATTTCTTGCTTCTACCAAATCTGTATGAAGAGTTACTATTATAGATATTTTCTTTTTCTTATTTCTTCGAAAGTTTCCCACATTTCTTGTTTGAAAATTAGGAAGCCGACAAGCGATTTTCCCAAAAACTTATCTCTCCTGAAATTATTTCCTTTATTCAATTGATTCATGTTGTTTTACACTTCGAACAAAATATTCACTTCTGAAGACAATAATAGTTCACGACAATATTTCTTTGATTTTTTTCCTATCTAACTTCCTTTGAAGCGATCGATGCTTGAATAACTTGAGTGTCATTTGTCTTCACTGTTTCGGTCACGTCAAACAGTATATTCGGAGATGAAAATGCTGCAAGATGGGTATAGCCAGAATAGAACATGAATATTTTTGCATTTTCTCTCGAGTGCCATGATGATGTGTACACACGTGAGTTACTGCTATCTTGGCTGAAGGAGTTTTAAAATTTGATGACTCGCATTTATTATTGTTGTAGAAAATAAATTGAATTTTACTACTTCAGACTTTCATTGTCAATGAATTTTTTAAGACAAAATACAAGCACTACAGGAAAATCTTTAAGGCGCTCTAAGTAAGGTGCATGTGCGAATATGATTCGAAAGCTATGAAAGAAACAAATAAAATTTAGAATGAATTGCTGAAATATCAATTATATCAAGCAGTAAAACGTAAAATGAAAATAAAATAAAATAATCAAGATAAAAAGTGAAAATGACCACAGAGTGAAAAAGAAATGAATAGTAATGAAATTGAGCAAGAGAAAATTAAACAAGAAAGAAAAAATTCAAAGAGATTCCAAACCAAGTTATACTTAACGACGTTTCGATGTTAAGTGTCCACAATCGCCTTCAGGTGATGATGGTGGTTGGATTCGTGATTCAGATACTGTCACGTATGAGTGGGTTTTCGGAAAAAGAGATGAATCATCAAGACTAGCGAATCGTGTTTTCGGGCTCTGTAATACGAAGGAAGGTCTCGAGAAGGAACTAGGCATCATCAGAAAAGATCTTCGAAGGAATAGTTACTTTTAAGTGATGGTGGAACAGACTTCTGCTAAAAGACAGCAAGAGCCTCGCAAGGAAGCCTCACAACCAGTGCTTGGACTTCCCTACATCAGAGGATTTTCGGAAAGGATAAAAAAATTGGGTTCAAGTAACCTACTTCAGATTTCGAAAAACTATCCGTAACACCCTCACGAAAACCAGACCACCAAACGCGGACTGTCATTTCGAAAATAGCATTTACCGGATATCCTGTGAGTGCAGCAAATCCTATATTAGTGAAACTAAATGGTCATTGAAAGTCTGCATTGCTGATCACAAAAGAAACACACAGCGAGGAACATAACATCAAGTAGTCCCAAGCTGGGATCATCCACAAACAGGAACACTGTTTCAAGGGAAAGTTGAAAGAAGCTGCATATATGTTGTCTAACGACGCATTCAGTAAAGCTAGCGTAGAGATACGAAACATATGGAAACCTGTAATTTAGCGGAAAAACGATCAACTCCCGCTAAACCGATTGAACGCTGAGAGGGGATAGGTGAAAGCGCTCGAATATCATATAAATATTCGTCTCTCCGAGGAATAGTTCAGTCATCAATCGAAGACGATTGTGGATAATAACAATCAAAAAGTCGAATTTTTGAAGTTCTTTTTTGATTTTATTGTTGATTTTTATTTTTATTCCTTTTTATTTCTTTTTCACTTTGGTTATTTTCACATTTAATGTTGATTATTTTATTTCTCTTATGGTATTTTCATTTCACGTGTTATTGCTCAATATAAATGATATTTCAACTCTTCATTCTAATTTTATTCGTTTCTTTGATATATATTGAATCATATCAGAATCATAATATACAATGGAAGTCCAAAGTTATAAAATTCAAGATGAAAAATTATCAACCGCTTTTAAACAAACGTAGAAAATAATTATCAAGAGAAAAATTGAAACAATCTTGTAGTAACATGCTATAAAAAGCATGTCGCAGGGTTTTTCTTTTTATTGAAATAACATGATTTTGTCTCAAAATTACCAATGGCAAGATCATGTTATTATATTGCTATTTTTACAAATAGTAGGTGACTCACGCGACAAGTTATACCATGAAATAAATTATGTATTGTAATAAATGAAATTAGTTCTAATTGATTGTAACTTCATTCTCCTTTTTCAACCATGTTGACAAAAAGTTGTTTTTGAAAATTTTCTTCTCACTCCTAAAATTTAATTTTTTATTTGTCACCCGAGTCTACATTATCAGAAACTAGACGAGAATGTGGACTGTAAGACTGATTGTTTGTTGAGTGTTGAGCTTGTTTATCAGTTGAACACAACATCTACCGAGTTCAAAAAATATTGTTTCGTTCCCATGCAAGAATATACAGTGCTAGTCAAAAGTCCCCTCCCCCCCTCGTATCTTTGGAACGGGTATACTTATAATAATGAAATTTGGAGAGTGGAAATAAACGGATGTAGGCTTCTTAACTGGTCATAACAGGTGACGCAATAGTCATAAATGACGTCACAAGGCCACTGTGACCAAAAATTTTAAATGGGACCCTATGGCAAGTGACAGCTAGTTTGAAAGGTATTGAAAATACCTATTCAGTCATACCAATTTTGTTTGGGTTTCGGCTGATTTTGATTGATGAATTGAAGAAATACAAAAATTATTGTTTCGCATTTAATTAATAAAGATTTTAAAGTACGCCTCTGGTTCATTGTCAAAAAGGTTGACGTGTTTGAATTATCTACTTGTCAAAAGTGTTTATATCTTGAAAATTTACCTAAGCTATTGTTTAACGAGACGTTTAAGTGTTTACATAGGCAAAATGGTACGTACTGTAGCCGACAAAGTAGCAGCTATCTTAATAATTGGTGAATGTAGAAACAATTTCCATGCAGCGGAACGACTGTTTAATGAGAGGTACCCCGATCGCCCTATATCGAGGGTTTATTTGAGGGAGCTTCTTCGGAAGTTTGAAGCATCAGGTAGTGTTCAAGATGCCAAACGATCTGGTCGACCAACAATTAGTGATGACAAAAAAATTGACATACTTGGAGAAATGGTAGTGAACCCTACTTCTTCCACAGCCCAAGTTGCGTCTATCTGTGAAGTCAGTCAAAGGACAGTACATAGGGTGTTGGCTAAAAACAAATTTCATCCATACAAATTGAAAATGGTGCACCAACTTTCAGATGATGACCCCGACCGAAGACTAGAATTCTGTGAAACTATGTCCGATAAAATGAACCAACAACCAGGCTACATACAGACAATTTGTTTTAGTGAGGAAAGTACTTTCTTTCTCAATGGAAATGTTAACACTCAAAATGTGAGGTATTGGAGTGACACAAATCCTCACATCTTTCGTGAAAAACATACTCAATTTCCAGAAAAAGTAAATGTTTGGGCAGGTATTTTGGGAAACCACATAGTTGGGCCTCTTTTTCTCAATGCTAACTTAACCGGTGAATTGTATCTGGAGATGTTACAAACTGATATTGAGGCGTTAATTCTTGAAATTCTAGAAGATAATCCAGATGAATTCGACAACTTGGAAATAACGTTTCAACAAGATGGTGCTCCTGCACACTATTACGGTGCAGTAAGACGTTACCTAGATGAAGAATATCGTGGTAGATGGATTGGACGACGAGGTTCGATCGAATGGCCAGCTCGGTCACCGGACCTTACACCATTAGATTTTTTTCTATGGGGGTACTTGAAATCTAAGGTTTACGCTACAGCACCTGACAGTATTGCCATTCTGAAACAACGAATTGTTGAAGAATGTAGGGCAATTTCCGCTGACACACTGGGACGAGTACGACAAGAGTTTAGCAATAGGATGCATTACTGCCAGGAAGTAGATGGAGCACATTTTGAACACTTATTATAAGAACTGGTTCTTAAATCTTCATTAATTAAATGCGAAACTATAATTTTCGTATTTCTTCAATTTATCAATCAAAATCAGCCGAAACCCAAACAAAATTGGTATGACTGAATAGGTATTTTCAATACCCTTCAAACGAGCTGTCACTTGCCATAGGGTCCCATTTAAAATTTTTGGTCACAGTGGCCTGGTGACGTCATTTATGACTATTGCGTCACCTGTTATGACCAGTTAAGAAGCCTACATCCGTTTATTTCCACACTCCAAATTTCATTATTATAAGTATACCCGTTCAAAAGATACGAGGGGGGAGGGGACTTTTGACTAGCACTGTATATTCAAGTTGTACAAATTTTTCATGATGGTCTCAATAACGAGTTGAAGTATATTCTTGAAAACCAATAAGTTTTTATTGTGAATGGAAACTAAATCGTCGGTTCTTTAGAAACAAGTTATACAGTTTGCTCATACACCTGACAGAGTCGGTCATAACTCACTGATTGCTAAGCATATGGTGCTGGATATTGATGAAACTGTTTCTCATTGGTCATTGTAAAAGTGGCAATTTGGAATATGGAATATGCCATCTCTTCATACCGACAGGTGTGCCTCTGATATGTGTTCAATATTCTTTGTTATTTAAGCATGAAATAGAGGTTAGCTCAGTAGGTAGTTAGTAGCATGAATGAGTTTAGTTTCAAAGAAATTCTCAATAATCCTAATAATATGATCGAAAACTTTTTTCATAGTTTCAATGTAAATTGTACGGTGTTCACCATCCAAAAAAAAAGAAATATGCCTACATGTGACTAGATTTCTATTCATGTCATTGGTAAGAAGTTGTGATTTCAATACAAAATTATATACTTAGGAAGACTTTCATTGGAAAAGAGCCAGTTTAATACTCACAATTTTATTCATCAGTTATCTTATAGACATTTTTTTGACAGCATTGTTGACATAATTGTTTTAATAAGGAAAATGAAATACAGGCCTATAGTTACTCGTTGATAATGTAGATTTTACATAGGTAAAAAAATCCTTGAATAGTTCTTGAGCGTATCCTTCACAAATGAATATTTTCTTTTTAGAATAGTAATTTAGATATTCAGTACACCACTTATGGTGAACAAAGATTCTGAATCTGAAAATGAAAATATGAATTGATAATTTTAATTGATCTACATAAACGACCTAAACCATTCAATGAAGTATCCTCTTTCAAGACTTAATCATCCTTTTCGAGTTCACAAACAAACGAGTCCACAAACGCATATCAATTTTGGATAATTCATTAGAATCGCTATTGTATACACAGGTAAATTTCGTTATCAGCTTTTATATCTTATAAATTGTGTAATGTGATGAATTGATGGGTTCGATTTCATTCGAAACTTTTTTGGAACATGTGTGATTTTTGTGATTTTGAAAATTTTCGAAATATTTTTTCTTTAACAATTTTATTATTCATCAAAGATGAGAGTAGTACAAATTATGAAATTATGAAACAACAAAAATTAATTGGCGCTCCGTGGCGACTTCATTGATTCCAGTGTGCATTTGCTTTTTCAGCTGCAAGAAAATCCGGAGAAACCTGCAGCACCACATTATCTGAAGACCTTGATCTGTCAATGTACTCTCTATTATAAAACAAAATGTAGGGTGTCTTCAAAGGCTCCAATAAATTAAAAACATCGCCAGAATGCTTCGTGACACGGCTACCGTCAAACTTAAACCAATCCGTTTCGTCTTTGACCAATGCGTAATAATGACCAGATTCAACGCCAGAACCACAGTGAACAATGACTGCATGAATGTTATAATACTCGTAGTGGTCTGCTAGATTGAAGTGTTCATCTATTTCGAACCTTCGTAAGAGTTTGGTGCTTCCGTCAGAGGTTGAGTCATGTTTGAAGATCATCAGTGTCATTATTAGATTGACTGGTGCCTCAGCTATACTCGTTTTTATATAATAGTCAGTTAGTTCAGCGCATGCTCTTTTGTCAAGTAAAAATTTTCTGAAATTTGCTAATTTTTTTTTCAACCTCTTGATTTCATATCCATATCGTGGGGATGCATAGATAATGATGACAGATTGCTACCTATATCGTCGTTCTTAATTAGTCCGCCTTCTTGATTCTTTTGCCTTATTATTAGATTTAGAGTGACATAATTTTTTCATTCTGTTCAGCGAACTCTTCCATCTGATACTCATATCATGAGAGCGCATAAAAAATAACTAGTTAGCCATCTTGAGCGGCCCACCGTGTTAGATGTAGAATGATTTCACTTATGTAACTATCAATTGTTATCCAAACTCAACGTGTATGAAACATTTTAGCTGAATCGGCTGGAGATAAGTGCTCCATAATTCAGTTGCAAAATTCAACTCAAACTAAAAAACTTACAAAAAATCATATGCATGAACAAACTCAATTTTCATTATCTATGGTTGGGAGTGGAACATTTATTAACATTTCTGATATTGACTGACATTGATACTGGCAGATATTAACCTTGTTTCGTTCTCATTTATCCACCCCGTATATATATTTAATGATGCAGTTCCATTTCACAGCGAACAGGATATTACTTAAGTGTACTGAGGTCAATTTCATCTATACTTACAAATGCAAGTCATTCAACACTCATTCTCCGTACTGGTAGGTCCTAGGAAGCTAAAATTTGGTATATAGGTGCTCATTAGGTCTTAGATGCGCACTAGGAAAGGATTTTCAAATACTCCAACTGGGGAGCTCCCTGTGAGGGTGAAAGGGGCGCTTTCACATGTGAAAATTACCTTACCGTACCTCCGTACTCTCCGTACCGCCATATTTTCGGAGGCTGACATTTTGTATGTACGTTCCTGTCATGTTGAAGATATGCAATAAGTGAGGATTTTCAAATATTTCAACTGGGTATCCCCCCTGGGTATAAAAGGGGCGCGTTTACATATGAAATTACCTTTTCATCACTGTTTCTCCGTACTGCTATATTTTCGAAGGCTGAATTTTGTATGTAGGTTCGTTTTATGTCGTAGATGTGCAATAAGAAACGATTTTTGAAAATTTCAACAGAGGCCTTGGCCACGGGAGAAAAGGCGTGTTCACATAAAATAAAGTTACTTTTTCATCATTGTTTTTCCTCACGGCTATATTTTCGGAGGCTGAAATTTTGTTTGTAGATTGTTATATGTTGTATTTGTGCAATAAGGAAAGATTTTTGAATATTTCAACTGGGGCTGGCGCCTCAGTTTATTTGCGATATTACGTTTCATCTTCAGAAGTACTAAGTTCTGATCAGTTTCAAAAATATTTTGACGAAATAGCAAAGTTGGAAACTATCTTGAGAAAATGATCTGGTTTTGAATCTGATATCTCACCATTTTAGGCTTCTCTTTAATCTCATACTGATTCTTTAAAATATCTCAACTATTAGCTTGTAATACTTATACGAATAAAATTGACAACAGGTCATAACTCAGAGTGAATTTGAATGATAAGCAATGCACGAAAGTGACAACGGTAGTATCCAACACTAGTTAATGATAACTTGAGTTTAAGACTTGAAAAAAATCAACTTTTAAACACTCAAGATGGATTTCCACCAAACGAACTCACTTGCCACTAGTTTCGTTTTCCAAACCAGGCACAGAAAACTTGTTTTAGTTTCGAGAACAAACTCAAAACTCGAATTCCACCAGGAAAAAATTAGTCTAAATCTTGTGTTTGGTTGTGAAATGTTTTTATCGTTTCCACTACAAAAAGAGTTTCCATCAGGCCGTTTGTAGACTATGTTTTCATATTAGGCTGCTGTTTTTATGATCGAATCTTTTAGGCGAAAGAAGCGACAGAAAAAGAATATTAGATGCGATCATTGTTGAAGAGACGAATAGATTATGGAATGGATGAGATTATGGCAGATTTAATAAATGATGATATAGGAATGAATACAACTGAGATCATCGTTTCGTAATTCTCTTAGAATATCAAATCACTAATTTGAGAACTTGTTTAATGAACTGAGACCCAAAATTTTCAAACAGAATACAAATTACAGATATATTACATCAATCTGAATCGTTGCTTATCGCTGACCGTTTCCACATAGCGAATTCTATTCACAAAAACACAGACAAAATGCCGAAACCTTTCAATAATCCAGCCTGCCGACGGGACATTTCGTTGTTAACAAAACAGTCGTCCACGACAGAAAGTCTTCAAAATATTTCTTATTCTGACAACTCAAGTTTTGCTGAAATTAACACAGTTGCTGTTTTGTCCGTTTGATGAAAATCCGCCTTTGAATCCTCAATGTTTCAGTTGAACATAAATCGTTGGGACTGAACATTAACGTTTCAATTGCAACTGTTCACGTAATTTACCTAATTATTCTATTATGTGATTATATAGTAATTTTCCAAGGCCGAGTTTCAGAAAGACCTAATTTTTGAGTTGATCAAATTGAAACACAACATACTTATCTCCGAACAATCCAATGATTCTGTGAAAAAACGATGTAATGAAATTCTTCCTAATCTTTATGACTGGTTCTGTAGAAAAAACTCAATATTCAGAAATATGTGATCATTTTTGAACCTTGTGCTTTTCTAATTTAAACTCTATCAAATAAATATTGAATTAAACGAAAGAAAAATAGGAAAAAATTATTTTCTTCTAAAAATATACCCTTTCAATTTGAACAAGATTGCTTTGGATGGGATTTAATTAAATAAGCCATTGAATGTTATAATTTATGTACTGTCACTGATAATATTACATGGGTGTATTTGACCCATTACATGACAAAAAGCCGAAATTTTTTGAACGAATTGAGTGTTTCTTTTTTATAATGTTATTCGTATTTGATACTGAAGAACCAATAGGACAGGTGTCTCACGGCGAAACATCCGGCTGCCTACCAGTGAGGATGACAGTGTTCCATGTAAGTGAAATTTTACTTCTATCAGTATTTATATTATGTAGGAATCCTGTGTATGATATCTGATTCGATTCCATTACGAATGTTTGAAATACAAATTGAAATATGGTTTTCTCTGAAGATTCGAAGATAAACTCCTGGACAAAATCTTTCAAGAATGGTGGAATAACTCCCCGACATCGTTTTTTCAGTCCTTATGCATCTTGAGAAGGTTTCAGTCATTTGCCAATAAAATAATTGAAGGACCTCTGTTTGACTACGCCACTGGACAAAAATAATTTGCGTGGCACGATGCAGGTAACCTGCATTCCAGCTATAGGTAAAGCTGTGGATGATGTAACACACTGAACACAAAGGAAGTCTTAAGTATATAATTACTCCCGATGAGAGTTTACTAATATAATAGCTGACCTGGCAAACATTGTTCTGCCACATGAGTCATTTCTATAGGGTAACAAATTCGATGTCAAAAAGGAATTTGGAAAAAAATTTTATTCAAAAGAGTATTTTTTGATAGGTATATCCTCATATCCACAAAAAGTTTCTTAAATATCGGAGGAGTGCGACCTTAAACACCGTGGAACATAATTTTTTTAAATATACAATACAATAATTGAATAAAACTGGCGGATACTTGATGAAAATCCATATAAAAAACTAATTGATACAGTTTATTGTATGAATTTCACTATGAAGGGTTTTACAAAAACCGCTACACGTGTTTCGCTATACAATAGCTTTCTCAAGCATAAACTTGTTTATGCTTGTTTCAATGAAAAATCGATAAGATAGTATTGAAGTAATGTAATGAAATATTGAAACGATAAAATTTATGTCATAAAGAACCATACGATTAACCTCTGTATACAATATAAAAAAAATTAATGATGATAATATAGAGAAGCGATTTTTGTAAAACCCTTTATAGTGAAAGTCACAATAAACTGTATTAAATAGTTTTTTATATACAGTTCATGCCTACTTCGATAGAGAAAAATCTACCTTCGAAGTAATACATTTTAAATCTATTTTTTCATGAATGAAATGTGTCGTTCATCAATTCGTCTTTCACTTGTATAATGATTTCATCAATAGATTTACGTTGAAATATATACTTATAAATGCGAAAGTTACTCACTTAACACCCATTAAACTGTTTCTCCGTACTGGAGAATTACATTTTCTTCGCTTTTTCTCCGTACCGCTATGTTTTCGGGGCTGAAATTTTCTATGTAGGTTCGTTTTATGTTTTAAATGTGCAATAAGGAAATATTTTCAAATATTCCAGTTGATGCCTCAGCCGTGGGGTAAAAGGCGCGTTCATAATATAAAGTTACTTTTCGTCACTGTTTCTCCATACCGGTATGTTTTCGGAGGCTAAAATTTTGTATGTAGGTTCGTTTTATGTTGTATTGTATTCCTAATGAGGAATCATTATTGAATATTTCAACTGGGGCGCCAGCCGCGAGAGAAAAGGGGCGTTCATAAAATGAAGTTACCTTTTCATCACTGTATTTACATAACGGTATATTTTCGGAGGCTGAATTTTTTATGTAGGTTCGTTTTATGTTGGATATTCGCAATAAGAAAGGATATTCAAATGTTCCAACTGGGGCTCGCTGGGGTGCGTTAACATATAAAAATTATCTTTTCATCACTGTTTCTTCGTTCCGCTGTATTTTCGGAGGCTGTAATTTTGTATGTAGGTTCATTTCATGTTGTAGATGTGCAATAAAGATTTTCAAATATTTCAAGTGGAGTGCCTGCCGCGTCCATAAAACAATATTATTTTTTCATCACTACTTCTTTATGGCCTTGAAATTTCCGTGGGTAAATTCATATCTATTATCAGCATTGCACCCGTGCGGAGCCGCGGCGGGTCGCTAGTTATCTTATACATTGGAAATATTGCATTTTGTATGATTCGATGAAGATTGTCGTTGTATTTTTGGTAATTTTCTACGAATTGTAACTTCTCAAATGGAGTCATATTCACTAAGTTATACTAGAGAAATATTATTGCAGGCGGAGAAATTACTATCACGAAGATCTAAGTACATTGAATATTATTCATATGGTGGATTATTATTTCTTTCAAATATATTGCCCGAAATAATTTATCGTAAAGCTAGTTCACAATACTGGCGATTATTATACTCGTAATAGCGATTTTTGGCACAGGAACGAAATGAAAGTTCAAACCTTTTATTGTTTACGAATTTTCTGTTACTTGTTTGACAACAAGCAAACGTTTCGATAAATGAGTTAGCCTGAAGATATTTCAATTCTTTTCGATGGAAAATGGTTTGAAAGTTGAAATAGAAAGTAAAAATGGCACCTCTGGCGTGGAATAAATCCAAGACAAGCAATTTTTATAACCACCAGCAATGCAATACTCTTCTCGACGCGCGTCTCACCAACCAAGTTGGCGTCCTGAGGAGATGAAGAAAACCAAAGACGTCAACTTGGTTGCTGAAACGCGCGTTGAGGAGAGTATTGCAATTCTGGTGAGTGGCGCTTGTTGTGAATTTGGAAGTTAACTTTGAAATATATCAACCGAGCTTTGTGTGGTTCTTTCCTAACTCATTGGTTGATTACATATCGCCTCATTTTTTCATAAACTACAAACTGGAGGTATGAATTTTTGCGACGAAATTTCAGAAAAAACGCGCCAAGTTGAGTACTGTTCCTAAGATATCGGAAGGAATGTATAACGGAAAATTGAATGAATTCACCGAATGGATACAGGGCATAAATAACGATCACTTACCACACGGTGTGAGGAGTGGTTGTTGGTTGATAATGCTGGCGCGCCCTCCCGAATGTATCAGGACTCCGAGGGATAGGGCCTGACCAGAGCATACTACGGTAAAAAAATGGCAATAATGATGATAAGCAGTGATGGCCACTAACACCTGTGGCCTTTGGTGAGTTGCGCCACCACTTACCCTGGTGCAAAACAGGACCGGAAGCCCAGGCGCACCCGGGAAAGAGAAAATTATTCTTCCTCTGGTACCGGCCGTTGGCCCACAGGTATAACCACTCGGTTGACCCAAAACTTGCTTCCTGAGAATCGAGAAAGAGGCCCCTACAATTGACCCGCTTGGAGGTGTCGAAGGCAAGATGGTGGGGCCCATAACGATAATTTTTCGACCGATGTCAACCCTGGCAATGACAATGGACGCTTTGAGTGGACGCATGAGCTGAGAGATAGTCTTAAGCCTTGATACGAGAGTAGTTAGCCCGTAGAAGAGGGTACATGGCGAGAATGCATGCTTAGTAGTGTGAAACACATCCGGAGAATGCCGACTTTTTCGCAAAAATTCTTTTAGGGATTACGTATTCTATCTTCGGCGTCAAAGCTATAAAGCTCCTTCCCAGCCTGCTGACGTGGTACAAGTGACAGTTCTATCACCCGTTAGCTCGGCTGGAGAGGAGACTCGCATCATGCCACCAATGGAGACAACAGAATACGCAGAGCGCTCTACAGAATGCAACAACAGTGAATAACTCTCTCCGCAGCAAGTATCAGCACAAACTCAGAAAAACTCAGAAAAACAAAGTTGCTGCCACAAACATGCTTGCCGTTTCAATCTCACTCTATTCGCTTGTAGTTGTGAAGTGGATTTGTTTGAAGTTTGAAGTGGATTTAATGGTTGTAGCTTGTAAAGTCTTCTGGAGTTCGGATCCCCTTTTTTGCATGGTCCGCGACCATGAGAGAGATGGCCTTGGAGCATTTCCGTTCAGAGCATCTGCCCAAGCAGCTGATGAACTCGGTTTAGTTTCTGACACTGAGCCAGGTGATCACAACTCTGTTACCGAGTTGAAACCCGTTCAGCAAAAGGCATATATACAAGCCGCAGAGATCACCTCATTTCTGCGTCAAGACCTTGGCTTATCAAAGTGCCTATGTTTCGTTTTCCTCAGATCGAGTGGGCTGAAGTCAAAAACTGAGGGGTTCATCATATCATGCCAGAATGGTTCCTGACACAAGGTTCACGGTCTGCCGCGAAGCGTCCGAGACCTTTATGCACTTGCTGTCAGCATGTCCAGCATATGCGGTCTAGGCCTATATCCATCGACATATCGCGGCCCTAAGAGTGCTATATTACCATCTACGGCACTCTTACGGTAATGACTAGACACTGGTGTTGCCCCACGCTTCGGGGGATATTGAATCCATTGTGGGGAACGAAAAGTGCCAAATTTATTGGAATTATTTGTTCCCCACCCTCAGGCTCATACAAGTCATGATTCTTTTCGACCACCATAGCAATACGATATTTGTCGTGGAGTTTTCAGCTCCTGGTAAGACGAATATCGTTCGAAAATAGGGGGAAAATATCGAGATTCTCTCCGAACTCCGCAGACTTTATCCAGACCACTCTGTCAAGATGGTTGTTCTGATTATTGGGGTCCTCGGTAAAACGATGCCCTTTCTACTTTCGAATTTTGAAATCATACCGGCTTGCCGCACAAAGGCAGAAATCTTAGCCGGACAGATGCAGAAGGCTATCATCCTTGGCTCACTGCGCTTGCTCAGGGCACATGATTCTCGGACCCAATAGTCATTTTCCCCACGATGTGGAGAGTGGTCGTTGGTTGATAATGCTGACGCGCCCTCCCGAATGTATCTGGGCTTTTGAGGGATAGGGCTTGACCAGCGCATACTACGTACGCTAAAAAAAATGATAATAATGAAAGTCATTGATAATTTTCGTTCATTTCATAGATGTAAACTAAATAGGTAAATGGGCGACATTCAGTATGGAAATCGGCACCGATAGGTGCAGACTGCCATATGTTCTCCCACTGAACTCGATACAGACTACTAAATGTCAAGTCAGAACAAACACAAAAAATACATTTTATAACTTTCGAATGCAGTTACGCTACAAGGAATATAAACATTGCTATCACTAAATTAATAAATCTCAGATCAAATTGGAGATAAAAATTAGTCAAGAAAACATAAATAAATATTTTTTTAACATAGTTAATGTTAATAATTCTCAGATCGTACTTGGTATTAAGAGTAAAAAATTTTTTATTATTAGGAAAAAATAACAACAGAACTCAATAATGACAATTGAACTTGTATGTATCAAGAAATCTGATGATAAGCGTCCAGAAAGTCGATGACGAGAGTTATTTCAACTTTGGTGTTATTTCATTTATGTATTTAGCAATGTAATAAGAAAATGAATCTGTTGAAAAATGTGTTAAAATCTGTTTTTCCTTCAACCGGCTGTCGGCCACTTACGAACGACAACTCTCAAAAGTCGAAACTTGTGCGATCTAAGGACTAAAGAGGTCTTACCTTTTAATGTGTGATTCCTAACACGAAATGAATTAATTTTTTTCAGTAACTATGAAAACTACTACTTATGAAAAGTAATTTTCAGATTGATTTTGTTAAAAAACTTTTGTTTGATTTTCTGTTTCTTCATTATATTGAAATATCGACTAACTTTCGATATCGAACACAAATTGAGCCACATGGTTCACCAGCGAGACCTTTTTCCCATTCATTCAGACATTCACGTAGAGAGCGTCAGCATCATTACCTCACGATTGTACGTAATTTACCAAGAAGACTATTCACGACCAGCTGTGATTGGTATCATTAATGATTGGCATTGTAGGAAACCTGTTGTCTATTTCTTGTCATCTACAATTATCCTAATGTCAGGAATAAGAAATGTCACAACATACATTTTATTAACCAAGTAACGGTGACATAAAATTCAGTGGCCGTTTAAGAGAAATCAGATCAATTTTTTTCGAATTTTTGGAAGTTAATTCAAAATTATAGAAAGTAACCTCAAACATTAGATGTACCATATTCTACAGTTGCGAGTTTGAGTCGAATAACAGGAAAGGTTGCTAACATCATTTATTAACCGTGCAATACTATATTGTGAATAGAATATTCAATTTCTATTTTTGGACTAGAATCATAGACTACAATAGGTCGTGTTTAACATCTAAAAATCTAAAACTTCTCGAGACATGATTTTTTAACCAATTCTTACATAACATGCTTTTCACAACTTTTACCCACACATATAAACTATTCTCATACTATTGATGTTCAAAATTTCAAAAATATATTTCTTGAAATAGATTAAAATAATTTTCTACCTTGCAACGTAATGAAATTTTATATCAATTGCTTTTTGTTGAGCAAATGAGATTCCCAATTCATTTCATGAATACAAAAATGTAAACGAATTCTCTCCATTTTTTATTCATTTTTTTTAACACTCCGGTCACCAAAAAACATACCTCTGTACAAAACATTTTTTTTTGGTGTTTCCATCTATATTATAATGTAGTAATCTGGTTTCAGGAACTTTGCTTGCAATTCTATCTTTCCACCTTCTGTGGATATGTCCTAGCCATCCTAACTGCCGTTGTTCTACAACTATATGTGATGGTTTGACGCTTAGAATGTGTGTAACTCTTTCATTCATTATTTCATATTTTTTCATCATACGTTCAAGTTACCTTGACAATCTCATTTCTAGAGCTATTATTTTACTCGTACACTCATCACAGATTAGGGATGATCTTACAACATTTTCATGTATAAGGTTTTTATATTTTTTGGTACTTATTTCTTCCCTAGTGTTCTCTGCGAACAGTAGTTCCTGTATTGTGACTTTTTCGTCATATTACTTTAAAATTTTCATTTGCTCTTCTTCATAACATATCTAAAATAATATAATAGTGAACTCAGTACTCATCCTTGTTTCAGATCGATTTTTGTCCCAAATTATGTTGACTTTCCATTGTGAGTTCCTAGTTTTTTATTATTCCTTCAGAATGCTTTCATTATTTCTAATATGTTTTTCAATTCCTCTTCTCTTAGGACTGACCAATACATTTTTTAACTTCACATTATCGAATGCCTTTTCGAGGTCTATGAAGTATACATATAGCCATCATCTCATTTTTATTTTCACCCCAGTTGCCTCATTACAGATATCCGTGCTTCTGCATTTTCTGAATCCATGTTGAGAGTATTTTAATGTATTTTCTAATGTATCCTTCAGTTTTCCTTGTATTATTCTTGTTCATTATTACTTAAATGAAGTGAATAAAAACAGTTTTGTGTAAATATCACTGATAGATTTCATTTATACGACCGGTTTCAGGTTTGACCCCATTATCAAGTATAAAACTGCTAGGGTCAAACCCGAAACCGGTCGTATAAATAAAATCTACTAATGGTATTTAGATAAAAGTATTTTTATTCATTTCATTTGAGTGATCATGAATTACCATAAAGTAAACAAGTCATCAATCACACATATTATTCATTATTATTCTTAATTATTGGAACGCTTCTCTTTTTTCATATATTGGCATAATTGTTCATATGTTCCCGTCATTTGGTATGTTTTAATCTTTGTGATATCGTTGAGCAGTTTGAGGAATTTCTGTTTCATATTTCGACCCATGAATTTTGTCATTTTCAAAGTAATTTCATTTTGTTACTGTTTGCTGGTTTTCTTCATTATTTTGTATCTGTTGTTCTTCATCACCTCTTCTAAAAATACAACCCATTCAATTTGAACTAGATTTCTTTGGCTGAATTCAATCAGATGAGCGAATGAATGTCATTATGCACTGTCATCGATGGCATGAGTAGATTGGATTCTTCTCTTCAGACTGTCCCATACATTTTTTATCTTTACCTTATCGAATGCCTTTTTCAGGTCTATACATCTAGCTATCACCCCTTTTTTATTTTCACCCCAGTTGCCTTATTACATATATCTGTGCTTCTGCTTTTCCTGAACCCACGTTGAGATCCTTCTAATATGTTTTGTAATTTATCCCTCAGTCTTCCTTCTATTATTCCTGTTCATCATTCTAAATTCCTGGAATGCTAGTAAATGATATACCTTTATAGTATGGGCAATATTTCTCATCTCTTTTTTCATATATCGGCATGATTGTTCATGTTCCCTTCATTTAGTATGTTTTAATCTTTGTGATATCTTTGAGCAGTTTGAGGAGTTTCTGTTTTCTTTTTCGACCCATGAAGTTGGTCATCTTCAAAGTAATTTCATTTCGTTACTGGTTACTGGTTTTTTTTATTATTTTGTATCTGTTGTTCTTCATCAATGTCTTCGTCTTGAACTGATTCCGTAACTTCTTTAGAATACCATTTCCATGTTCACATTGAAAGGGTTATATTTTTATGAGCTTACGGCGAAACACTGGATGTCTACCAGTGAGATTGATATTGTTCCATTTTACGAGTACCTCTTCCATTTAGTATATTGTGTAGGAATCCTGTGAGTGATATCTGATTAAATTCCATAACGATCGTTTGGAATACAAACTGAGTGGACAAAAGTGTTTTTTTTTGTATAATTCGATGTTCTTATGAAAGTATTTGTTTCGAAAGTATTTTTATTTCGTGATATTCAATGTTTTTATGAAAATGGCTGTTTTAAGAGGGCTTTTTCTTCCAGTTTGTGTCTGAAAGTTACTTCTTTGCATGATCTACACATCTATGTATATATTTCCTTTTTTTAATTGATTGCTTCCTTCCTTTCTTTGGAAGACTCCCACATTTTTTGTATCAAGATGGAGATGTAGAAAGCCGAAAACTTCCTTTCTAATCATTTTAATCTTTTCATTATTGATTTTTGTCTTCTGATATTTCTCCTGTCCTGTCTTTTGAATTTTTCAACGTGAGAAATTTTCCTGAGATGGTTTCATTTCAATTTACCAACACATAATTCACACTCCCATAATAGAAAGGATTTGAAATAATACCTGTGGCTGAAATCGTATCCAACTTAACGAATAATTTTCCAAATGTCATTTCCTGAATTTCACTTCAGTATTCCAAGTACTTCCTAATCGAGAATCACCGGGAAAGTTATACTGGAGTTACTTGAACTCAATTAACAAACTCGGCATGATCAAAGAGGGGTTAGCTAATACCCGCCAAATTCTCGAACCTTTTCAAATCCTGTCCTTGATTTGAGTTGCAGGAACATGATTTTTCGCCGTTCTAAATGGCAGGTGGTAATCATTATGTCCTGCAGCTGGCCCTCGTTCAATTCGATTTGCCGATGGATTTCATTCCCTGTAGTCTCTTGCAGCCTTTGTTTTAGATCGCGTTTGTTACGGCCTAACGATTCCACCACGTGCATCCATCACCGATTTCCAGTGGGTGATATATCCTTCCCTAACGTATATTCTAAGGAGTTTCAGCAGTGAAATGCTCAACTGTCAATGGTGATAGTTTCGAATTGGTTATTCGAGTACTGTTTTGTGTGATGTCGTGCTCTATTTCTTCACTGTCAAAAAATTATTCAGGTATGCGTTTCAAGTAACTATTAGCATAAAAATGTTTCGTTCAGATGAAAGTCAAATAAAATTGAACCGCAGCGCTCTCTGGTTAGATGTCGATGACTGACAGTTCAGGCGTCTATGAGGACGCCTCTCAAACAATATCGGTATATCAATATCACTCACTTGATATCAATCACGATCAGAAACTCTACAATTCTTCACCATCGTCATTGAAATGTACTAGAAGTTATACTAAATTAAAAACGGAATTGAAAACATCTGTCAACCACAACTACCACAACTACCACATATTTGAAATAATACTGGATAGTTGACTGACTCACAATACTGCAATCACTCATTGCAATGTCACAAACTGTTGTTTCTATATCTCCTCTCGTATTTAGGCTCTCATTATTCTAAGACTGCTCATCATTGTGGTCGTCCTTCTGGGACTTTTCAGTCCATAACTGTTTAGTAGATTTATCTCAAGTTTGTTGATGCATTGGATTAAATTATTGTTTCTTAAATCAAAATCTGATGACTGGACAATGAGAAGGAAAAATTTTTCTTTAGTAAATGTTCAAAAACGTTTCCACCAACTTCTATACAATGGTACAAACGAGTTTCCATTGCCTCCCTCTCATGTTTGAGAATCTCGAAAGTTATTTGTCTGCTATGCCTCATGATATTCTCTCTCAAATCTTCCATTGTTGTTGATTCTATCTTATACACTTTAGAGTTCAAATTAATCCATAGAATAAAATCTACAGGAGTGAGATCTGAATACCTTGGTGGCCATTCTGTATTGACGGTATAAATGAGGATTGGTATCACTCCAATATCGACAATTTTGCCGATTCACCTCTCCATTCAAACTAAACGTACATTCATTCCAAAAATAAATGTTATACAAAAAATTCTGAAGCAAGTTGATCTGTTCAGTGAGACTTTCACAAAACTCGATATGTCTATCGAAATCATCTTCGTTCAATTTATGCACTAGTCTAATCTTATATGGATGAAACTTGTACTTATGAAGGATCCTGAAAACATTTGCACGACTGATTCCTGATTCGAGATAACTTAGTAAGATATTGCGAATTTTCCATTAATCCAACGTGCCCTAAAACTGCAGTACAAATAGCTTCATCGTTGACAACTCCTGAACGGTTATACTTTTTATTGTTAACAGATAAATTTGTTCAATAATTCCAAAACGTGATTATGTCGTACATGTCTTCCTGGATCATTATCTTTGAACATACGGCTAGCAGCAGCAGTATTTCATTTCCAAACCCACTATTTCAGTCCGTTCTCAAGAATTCACAAAAACAAAAACAACAATTGTAACTTCTCCTGGTAGGTAATTGTTATTGTAGAATGAGACAAATACAAAATGAAGAGAATATCGAATTCAAACTCAACTAGACAAAATAATACTTTTTGGAAATGGAAATTTACCACTTTTATTTGTAACTAACGTTACTGCAGTTACGTCCTATATGGACATTCTCAAACTTATACAATAAACTTTATTTATTGTATAAGGTTGAGAATAAACTTAACTTATTATATAAGTTTGAGAATGTCCATATAGGACGAAACTGCAGTAACGTTAGTTACAAATAAAAGTGGTAAAAAACATAGAAATATTCATTTCTATTTTCATTAGTACCTATTCTACTTTGTGGGAATCAGTTCATATGGAACATCTGATGATGCGAAACAATTGATCCATTTGAAAAAAATGGTGATATGCTCTAGGAGTGCGATAGGGAAAATTATATCAAATGTGAATATGTCAAAATGTGTACCCCTTTAGAATATTGTTGAGGTGTTTTATTTTTCCTGAAAATCGTTTCAATAATTATTCTGGGTGGCTCCTTTTCAACTGAAATAATTTGTAGCTCCCGAACTATACGCTTCAGACCATATGTTTCATACTTTGTTGAAATCTGATCATCGTGGAGCATCTCATAATGCGAAACAATATAGGGTGATCCATTTAAAAAAATTGGTGACATGCTCTGGGGGTGCGATAGGGGAAGTAACATCAAATGTGAATATGTCAAAATGTGTCCACCTGTATACTATGGTTGACGTGTTTTTGTATTTTTCCTGCAAAAGTTATTCAGATTGGCTCGTTCCAAATAGAATGAACTGTATACATACTCACTTGAAAGCGGGACACCTTCCTAAAATTTGCATCTTTTCTCCGATTTCGAAGAACTTTATTTTGAATTTTCTTTCTCCAAAAACCAAAGCCTGCTGCGAATATTTTCAAAATACAAGAAATCGTGTTAGCAATTTTTTCATATACCCAAATGGTGGTATACCAAATTTCATCATAAAATATTCAATATTAATCATTCTGTAGTCGAATCAAAGACATTTTTATTATGAAATAATTCAAGTATGAAGTAGTTAGCAGTTTCTGTGCTCTACTACACCTTAAAGTTTAAGTAGTAAAATATCTAAGGGTGTCTATACAATTGATCCTGTTGTACGGAGTTTCATTATATATTGATTGATTGATGATATGTTTATTGTTTAATAATAAAATTCTTATTACAAACATAATGTCATAAATAAATATTAATATTAACATTAGTATAAGATGTGAAGTATAAATGTATAAAATGTAAAGGATTAAAATAAAATATGAACTATATATACATACACATGCGAGGTTACATGACAAGAACTAGAAAAACGAATAAAAGTAGTTTTTTCTCACACAGTAGAATCGCAATTTCCACACATTCTGAATTACAGGGCATCGTCAAAATATTCTTGTAGGTCATAATAGGTTTTATCACTAAATAGTTTTGTACATTTCTTTCTGAATATGATATCATTGGGTAGTTTATTGTATTATTATATTATAGAGAAACGATTCAAATGTTGACCAGGCATTTATGGCCCGAAAATGTTTGATTTGTATTTCATACGGTATACAATTCACGGAATCACTTAGATCTATTTTTGAATATTAACAAACTTTCACATATTCATTGATAAAATCATAAATGTATTTATTAACAGTATGAAACTCCTATAAGTGCATAATGCATACGAAATTATCTTATATTTCATCAATTTCATTTTATATGAGCCTCAATTTTTATCTAATTCATCATTGTTGATGACTTTACATTTTCTACATTTGTGTATGAAAGCAATTCATGTATTTTTTGTTGTGACGATTCCTATATCGACATAAGGGAATTAAGTTATTATCATTATTGATATTATTATTTTAACAAGAAAATAAAAACACCTTTCTACATTTGATTCATAAATCTCTTCTACCCAGGGAAAAAAGAACTCCTGAAACGTGAACCAAATAAATATCAGTATTACGAAATATTCGATATTATATTGGTAATGTTTTGACTACAAATTATTCCACTTTTATTAAAATCGTTGTGGAACCCAGGAAGAGCTTAAACTCCTGCTCTAGACCAAATTCATCGTTCATTCAACTCGGTGAACAGCATTCATTCTTCAAAAATAGTGGTCAAGGTCAACTGGTGTCTATTACACTGCCTCATGGACCCACTCTCCATTCTTTGTTTAGTTTTGTACAGGTTTTCCTCGTCTCAGTTTTCACTCTTTGTTCGATAACCTTTATCTTAGTTTCTGTAACGAAGCAAACAGATATTTCGTTAACTCGAACGTGATATTGCAATATACACATCCTGTTAGTTGGATAAGAGAATTGATGATTCTTGGAATTTCTAATAAGATATGCTTGTGAATTATACAGGGTGGCAATTAAATTTGCAGCAAATTAGATATTATTTTATCAATTGTGTAGTCAAAATTTGAATAGCACCAGAAGTTAGTGTATTTTATAACTCTCTTAGATGCACTTAGGAAGACTTCAAGTCAAACAGCATACAGGGCAGGTCAAAAAATATTGAATTCGTTCAAAAAAGTACTTTTATTTCGGAAAAATATAACAAAATGTTTTTTGAGAAGTTGTACCGAATTCCAAGTTATATTGAAAATGGAAGTCATGGCCTACTATTCAAATTTCTGATAGTTTTTTTGAGCCACTTCGTGTATGATGTATTTTTTCAGCATTGATACTTGAATTTCCGTAGGGTTTTGAAAAAATCAACATATTCGAAAGGTATTGTACCTTTGAATAAAATTCCTCTCTAATTGAAGCGCATTTGTAACCTCCACTTGGATTTTATTTTTTCAGGAAGCACCAACTTCATCTTCGTTGCATAAAGTTTTTCAAAAATTTTGCAAATATACAATATTCATGCATATACGATACTCATGATGAAAGGTGAAAGTTGAAACTCTGAATTGAAGTATGAAATTTTATTCAAGTAACAGTTTCCCACATAGCAATAGATATTCCAGGTATATTTCATGAATATACATTTAAGGATATTGTATTATGCTATGAATATGCCATGGATATATATATCTTCTGGAGAATATTCCCTAGAAGTGCTCCTGGCGAACCTTTGATATATTTTAAGAATATTCCTTGGGAATATTCTTGGAATATCTTATAATATTCTTAGAATATGTAAGGTATATTCTATTAAGAATATTCCAGGAATAGAACCCGACGAATATTCATAAAATATTCAGGATATTCTTAGTTTATTGTAGGAATATACAATAGGGAAACACCATAGAATATTCTTCAAATATATTTTATGAATATTCTAGGAATATTTGGAATATTCCAAGAATGTGACGAGTAAACGCTATTAGGCATGTATATATTGCATTTTCATGCAAGATTCACACAAGTAATAAAACACATAATATTCATAAACAAATATATTTTAAAAACAATATACACTGAAATATTTGACGTTTCAACCAATATTAAAAATAAAAAATCTAATTCAAAATATTTATTCACTGAATAGAATATTCCTGAATACTGTCATATTACAAATATTAGAAATGTATTCAAATTAGGATGTTCCTACTCTCAAACAAATGTATACTAAAAAATATACTAAAATAACAACTCTGTGAATTCATCAGCACTAATTAAAAAATAATAAATATATCATTTCATTGAAAAAGAAAAAATGTATTACATCAAGAAATAGGTTAGGTTAGGTTTCTCACTTACAAAAATAAACCCACAAATGAAGTATTTAAAATGAGTGGTATGATGGGTTCTTCAATGAATTTCACTTACTCAAAGTTATCCAAACTTTGCTCACCAGAATAGTTTTCCTTATATTTGTCCAACAATGCATCAGCCAGTGTTTCAATAGTCATACCTGGAACAAAATGCACATTAACGTTCATTATCACTATTTGAAAGTGGCACAATAAAACTGGAATAAAAATCAAATAGATATTTTTCACATAGGTTACTCATGAACATTTACAACATTTTATGACTTGGAGAGCAACTTGCATTGTCTTGTTGAAAAGTACTCGTTACGTTTTCAGTTCTTTGGCGCACCTGCCTGTACCAGGTACCATTCTGTTTCTTTTCGGGCAAATTGATACTATCTTGAAAACGAGTGATAAAAATTATGAAAACAAATTATACAAAAGAATGTGTCATTCACTTACTTTTCTCTATTGAAGATACACAACTGAAATCACTCTAGTTCAAACATGTACTTAGTCAAACCAACAAATCCCACACACCAACTCTCCTCGAACCTAAAATGAGGTATAGTAGGTTAATCACCATGACTTTACTATCGATACTATTGCATTTTACTTACTTTTCTTAAAGACTGAATATATGCAACTCTCCTGTTTGAAGATCCAAAATCAAACTATTCGCTGTCCTGCAAATTGGACAACCCCAAATTATAAATGGTACACTGAACGTGACAGAATTATACTTCGATAATAACACCAACACACCATGCATTACACACGCGAACCTGCCACATCAACCGCCATGTTGAATCAAATGTCGAATTTAACGCAAAGGTACCAAGCATTAAGGGACAGCCGCTTTCATAGAGCTTATTCGACTGTCGCGAGCTACACTTCAATTGACCAATGAGAAACGTTTACTCCAATTCTTCACTTCCCCATTTCTCTGTTTCCAGGATTTTTCGCTTTGTAATTAAATAATTTCAAGTACAAAAAGATAAATAGGATGAGAATTAACCAATTTATTGATGCAATTGGTCCATTCAAATTTTTTTGTCGTTTCCAACAGTTGCTGTTGGAGCATTTCATCTAGAATCTTCGCGTTGAGTTCAAAAACTAGTTAACACTATCAGGGTTATATACATTAGGTTATGCATTCGATTAAGATCTTCAAATATTTTTGTTTTTAATAATATTGAATTATTTGAATACGTTATTATAAGATAATTCAAAATTCCATTGTATAGAATATTCCAAAATATACCGTGGGGATATATTCTAAGAATATACCATATGGTATATTCGATCGACAATATTCTTAGAATATTCAAGGGAGAATAATCCATTTATAGACATTCTATGCACATTCTTTCGGGAATAATCCTGCCATATTCATTCAAGCATATTCTATGAATATTCTAAAGGCATGTATATATTCCAAGAATATTCTATGAATATTTGGAATATATACGTTCGTTTTATGATATACAGGGAATATTCCATGAATATCTGGTGCTGTGTGGGTTCTTGTGAAATTTTCACTAAACATGTGTTTCGCTTTACAAATACACTATCAAGCGTATATTCTTTCTTCAAAATAAACTGTTGGAAAGACAAACCATTACCAATTGCATTTACCATCCATCACTGTAACCAAAGTCCCTCCCTCTTTTAGCCGATGCAGCACTTCCTCCTTGCTTAACATCTTTGGGAGCAACTATCTTAGATAGTCCATGAATTATACTTAAACCTATTTTATCCGTATTTCAAATAATTTCATCTGACAAAAATGTACCGTATATTCCACGTCCTCCTTTTATGTCATTGAAAAATAATCCAACATTAGTGTTAATGAAACTTGTCATTGGGCTTGAGCCTCTGGTATGTGGTCAAATAGTTCTCCTGCAAGCCTGCAGGCATTTTTTCAATACTCACTTTTGCAAATTCATAAACTAGTGATCTAACTCACTATGTGGTTAACCCATATTGCATTCCTGCAATAATTAGCAAATAGCTAATGATGTTTATCTCCATCATTGGAAAATACTTGTTTAAATGCATAATTGACGAAATTCTGGTAACCAATTTTGCCTGTTCAACGTTTATCTACCAGTTTTAGACAGTTTTGCTGCCTCTCGATAAATCGTTGTTTTTTAGATCATCTAAGCTTGAAGACCCAAGTGCTTGCCTAAACGTTTTTATATATAGCGGTTTTCTTCTTATACCTTCTCTACCCCTGAGTGCAACCTGAATGTCTGAAAAATTGGAAAAACTTATGTTGCAACGTGTGATGATGGACTAATTCATAAAACTCAGTACGCAAAAAAAGTTTGTCAATGACTCGCAGAGATACTCTCACTCAATTTGTCACTCAAACAATCAAATTTTCAACACAAAACAACTTTCTCAACCAGTATCACTGATACTAGTTGGCAGCACAGTCAAGTGTATTCAAGGTATTCAACCTGGTCCAAAATACAATATTGTCTAGGTTCAACAGTCTCCCGTATTATTGTTTTCAAAAAATTATGTTCTATCTAGGAAACGAGGTTGAAATAAAGATTTTATTGTTACGGAAGAATAGTGCAATAGCCCTAGGTGAACCAGATAATTGTTGAGTTTTTTTGGTGACCCATATTTATATTTGCCAATATTAAACTAGTGAAGATGCGGTCGGAGATCAGTAGAAACTGTTTTAATTCAACCAAAGTGAAATGTTGAGCTCAAGTACCTACTGTCTTAATGACTATGCGCGACACCACTGATGGAACAGAAAGGAAAATTGCGAAGCGGGGTACGCTGCGTGGAAACATTGAAATACAGCCTGTAAGAACGAGTTGAACATGCACAAACTCGTTCATCTCATTCAACGCTCAATCGTACTGAGCAAGTTCGAACAAGTATCAATGTACCAGCCGTGTCAATGTCGTGCATTTCATGTCCGCGGAGTACCTGCAGTAGCGGGAGGGAGATAGGGAGGTGAAACGGTCTCAGAAGAGTAGCGAGAGAAGTGGCGGTAGGGACGTCACGTCAGCCGTCGGCCGGTCGCTAGCCGCGGCTGTATATTTGGGATTTGTTCCTTCCGTACCTGCACTCCGCAAACACGGACAACACGAATGTTGACGGACTATGATATATGATTGCAAAATATTTGTTCGTGCCAAACATCAATAATAATTGAACTTTGCAATTTCAATTTCATTTTTACTGGATATGAACTTGTTCACAACATATACCTATGTGCAATAATGACTATATACGAGCTTAATAGGCTATAACTTTCCAAAATATGACACTTTCTCCAGTTCCCTATTACTCATATTTGCTTCGTTGAGTGGTCTGGTAAGATCAAGAAAAACTGATATGGTGTACTTCTCTAATCAAATGACTTACGCCACGGCTCGCTCTAGGGCTATAGCTTGAACGATTTTCTGTTTCCTGAAGCATTGATTCATCGTCTCTTAGAAGTAGTTCTATGCCGTTCAGTCGTGGTCTTCGAGTATGTGTACCAGTTTTCCAAACACGTTGTAATGCTGTTCTGATCCTTATGTGATGCGTCTTCTGACCACAAATTCATTACACTATTGAGTGAATTACCGATAAGTGAGGAACAATCTAAGCCGCGTGAAGTTTGGCATTACAGATCTGCTAAGTGGGAGTATCATCAAGATCATTTTCGAAATTTACCCTGGCTAGACATTTGTTTCAGCTCTAATGATCCATCAACTTGTGCATTTGAAGTCTTGGAAGTTATTCTATCATCCATGGATGCACATATTCCTTTCTCAATGAAACGAACTCCTAACGGCAATTCTTGGTTCAACAAAGAGAAAGCTGACGCCCCCAAAAATCTCGCCTACCGGCAATGGCGCAAAAATTCCCGTGCCGAAAACAGAACTAGGTTTGTGAATGCTCGCAACAGCTGCAAAATTTGAATAAATGCAAGCAAAGAACTTCACAATCAGAGAATTAGGGAATAACTGCTTGCCAATCCCTACGAGTCTAGATCCTTCAAAATTCCACCACATACACAAACGGATGGTTCGATTACAACAGACGTAGAAAAAGCAAATATATCAGCTGAAAAAGTTGCGTCCCACTCTTCAGTCGATTTTCTGGGAAAGGCACCACCCACTATTCTCACACTGAAATCCACGATGCCGGAAATTACTTTTCGACAACGTCTAGTCAGGCGAATTTTGAAACAGCTTGATATCAACAAGGCGTCTGGTCCTGATAAAGTGCCAGTTATCGTACTTGAAAGGTGCACCAATCTTCCAAACAACTATAGACCAGTCGCTTTGCTACCAGTGATATCAAAAATCATGGATAAAGCCGTAAACCACCATATCTTCAAATATTTGGACGGCATCAACATCTTGAGCGATCATCAATATTGCTTTCGGAAACAAAGATCACCTTCTATCGTGTGTCACCATATTTGGAATCACGCAGCCGAGAAACATGGATAGTCAAAAGCTGTTGTCAAAAGCTCAGTCCTTTGACCGTGTGTGACTTGAGGGTTTGTTGACCAAACTTCGATGATATGGCTTATCTGATATTTTTTTGGAATCGCTTTCCAGCTTCTTGAAAAAACGTTCCCTGCAAGTGGCTGTCGATGGATATGTATCGAATACTTTCACCATCAACGCTGGTGTTCCTGAGGGATCCATATTGTCTCAAACCTTTTTTATTGTATATCAACGATTTATTGGGAAAAACCAAAAAATCCAATTTATTGAATTGCTGACGACGACAGCACACTCTCGTCTCGTTATTCCATTCAGATTTCAATACATCGGCTGCAGATGCAAACTTTCACCGGTAGCAGGAGATTGCATATTTCAATGAGGATCTATAGGTGATTTCGAATTGGTGTAGAAGTAATCAAGATCCATTCAATGCCACGAAAACCCAGGCATCGGTTTCCTCCAAAACGATAAATATCTCCGAACCAGATACAATAATGTGAGAACACACAATTTCTCTTTATTTATTCATTACCCAAACAGGCTATTTCAGCCTAATAACTTGGATAAATAAAGTAAATTACAAATATTTACATAAAAACATTGTCTATATCATACTTACTACCTATTAGTCAATGCCCAGAATTCTAGGAGATGAACCGGATCCAAAATTGTGGAGATGTGGAAAATCAGTCTCAAATACTTGTATTCAATATGTCTCAAACAGTCTCTGCTTCGATAAGTTTGTTGGGGGTCAAAATAGACACCAATATGTCATCGCACAATCGTGACGCTGGAATTGCGAAGGCAGCTTCTCAAAAGCTTAGAACACTGTTCCGAATCAGAAAACTGTACATATCTCAGCAACTTTCGATGCTTAATAAAGCTCAGATCAGACCTTCTGTGGAGTATTGTACTCATGTATGGGGCTTCGCTCCTAAGCATATCCTGAAGCTGCTGGATTCCATAAAAAAAAAAAACTATCCTGTAGTGTTCGTGTTCTGTCCTTAAAATATGTTGGATAGAAAAATCATTTGTGTTCATCGCGTAGAAATTCAACGTCACATATTAACGTACGGAGTGCATAATAATAAAGAGATTAACGTTATTTTAGATTTGAAACACCAGAATTTTATGCAATGAAAACTGAAAGATACTATATTAAAAACTATTTTTGAATTACATGAATTCATAGCAGACAAATTCAAAGAGCTCATATTGAAACGTCAGTAACTGTTTCACACATTCCTAATGAAATGATCTGTGTGATACAATAAAAATGTAAATAAAAAACAAGGTTGCACAACAATCGCTAACGCAATATGCCAGCTGCTGAATTCTGCGTGAGAACATACTATGAATGAGATAATGTTTTATGTAGAATCAAATGAATTCTTCGGAAGTGACATTGTACTTCTGTTTCAGGTGCTATTGGAAGCTGTGAACTCGAACTGATATGAATCATGATCCCCAGCCCGAATGTTGTCACTGCGAGGCATGGAAAGCACGTTTTTCAATCATAAGAACCCCAGCAGTCGCTCACTTTCAGCTCAACTAGTTAGTTTATTTTCGCCGTGGGATCTGAAACATTTCTAGATTTATTTTTGGTTGAAAACATGTGTCAGTGTTGATATCGGAAAGTAATAATAATTATTCAGTGCCAACATCTGATTATCGCTCCGTATCGAGTAGCGGGTTGTGAAATTTTCTGTGAAAATGTAAAAAGAACAAAATGCCATCAAAAAGGCAGTATGACTTGGTGCAAAACGATGACTACGATACAAGAATTCCACTCCATCCCGATGAAGCATTTCATCATGGAATTGTTTTTCAAGCCAAGGTAAGATTTTAAATGCTGCTCGAACATAAAAATTACTTCATACATTTGAATTCTTTGGAAAATGAACGTCCTTGTCTTTCTGCATCTTGGATAGTACAGTTGATGAGGGTTTTCGAAATATATTTCTTTCAACATTTCGGTTTTGTTAAGTGCTTTTCAATACTCGGGGTTCAATAATTTAATTTCTTCTTTCGTTAAATAAAAGGAAGAATCCTGATGTCTATGTCCACTTCTGAAGGATAGTTAACTGAAAGAAATAGTAAGATCTTTCACTGAAATAATAAAAAAACAACGATACAAAGGTTTGGTGGTCCAAAGAATCCCACAAATTGATGACGTTATACTGAAAACGGTGAACTATGGGGATACTTGGTTCCAAAAATGATAACCTAATGAGTTGACATTCTTTTAGGTCAGTATTTTTTAATCAAACGGTTTTATCCAGTTAGCCCTGTTTGTTTAAGTCAAATTTAGTAATTGAAGGGCTCTATACAAAAAGTCCCTAAGTGAATTTTTCTGGTATTGAGATACGGAAGATTGAAAGTTTCAATTTTTGATGGAAATAAAGTGGTGAGAGTTTTAAAAATTTCAACTTTTTTCTGAGATTGAACATGTATTTAGGTATTATATAAGGTGACATATAGTTCTTTTGTAAAAAATAATACAAATTTTCACTTAGAAACTTCTTTAAAAAAAAATAATTTTTTTTCACAGACTGTAATATATAACCCAAATCAACATTTTTATTATACAAAGCAAAACAAAATACTAACACATAAGATAAGTAAGCAAAAAAACTTAAAAAATATTCTATTCATAATCTTCAGCGTCTGATTCATCTTCTTCCACGATTTTCTTTTCATGGGATGATTCGTCTAACACCTTATAAAATTCTCGATTTTCTTTGTTGTCTATATAATAAACAAAGAATTTGATATTGGCTAGTTTTTCAGATTTAAGCTTCATGAAATGATTATAGGCATTAATTGGAAATAGGTTAGCAATAAATCTTTGACATCCTACGTTGTAAAGAGCCAAAGAATTTCAATAATCCCCTGTCATAGTTTCTCTAAGTTTAGGTTTATCATTTGTAGAGAATATTACAGATCGACATTTTGAAATTTCTGGAATTGATTGTTTTATTTTAGTCGCATAAAACTGTTTATAGTCTCGCACCCTCAACGTTGGGAATTCATCGGAAATATCAGCATTTTTGATAAATAAGCTATGTTCCAAAACAATATTTTAAAAGGATCTTTATTGTTAGGTTTATCTACCTTTACAGTCTCAAGTCTTTTTTTTCTATCATTGCAAAGGATCGGTCTATTGGCATCATTGAATGCCCTGGAATAGGATAATATATCAGGACCTTGTGAAAGAGCTTGTGAAAGATAATCCAAATACGTGAACAAAAATTTGTTTTTATTCTGCGAAAAACAGTTGTCACAATAAATTGACAATATAACTTGTTTATCGGTTTTGTATTTCTTCAGATAGAAATCTAAAGCTGTAATAACCTTCATTAGGGCCCTTGGTTGCAAAATTTTCAGAACAAGAACATTGTGACCTGATTTGTCACATTATTTATTCTTATTTTTGGAAGGAGGCCATTTTTCATCGTCGTCTGTTGAAAATGGATATATAAAGACTGTGAAAAACAAGGCTACTACATGACAACAACACAATGAAAATAACAAAACACGGACTTTTCTGTATCTGATAACACTTTGGTTCTTTTTGAAAGTTAGGTACTTTTTTAACACTTATCTTTTTTAACACTTATCTTTTTTAACACTTCATCTTGTACGAAACCTCTCCTCGCTTAATAAATGCGACGTAAGAAATGAGGCACTTCGGAACATTTTAGGCAAAAAATAAATAGGGTAATTAAAAGTACATTCAATTCATATCTATATGGTGCTATTAGTTTAAACTCGCAAAAATATTACTTAGGCACTTTTTACGTAGTGCCCTTCAATTGCAGTTTGACCCCCTTACTGTTGACAGATTGATTTGATATTTGGTACAAACATTTAGTTTTGATGGCAATATAATTTGATAAATTCTGTATTATTTTAAATTCAAGATTGTTGCAGGGACAAAATGGCGGATTACATACTTTCTCTCAACTACCTCAATAAGGGTATTAATTAACAGGGCTTGACTAGTAGAATGGTAGTACACTTTGAAAAAGATGCAAATTCGAGATAGCCGCAGCTACGAAATGGTGGATGAAAATTAGAAACTAAAAACTTGAAAATGAAATGGGTACCTACAAACAAATTTCATCTTAAACAGTTTTATTGAAAAATAAAATATAATAATGATATAACGTAACCTGAGTAAATATGTATGCCCAACAATTTCATTATTATTTTATCTGATCAATACCGTAGATTGCTGAGGAGAGTGGTGTGATGACTACTACCTAGAACCTTCAGAATCAGTTTTTAGTTTTTAGTACATTATCTAAATCATTATTATCTTTTTTTTTTTATTAAAACCGTTCAACATAAAAATTTTTTTTTACTTATTTTATTCAGTTTCTCCTGTCACTTGTCGGTTACCTTTGGCGTTGCTTGAATTCTTCAATCTGGCTGAATGTTAATATCGAATGATATCAACATATATTCACAACAAAAATGGATGATATATTGCTCTTGGATTTCCTGAATAGTTTATGAAATTCTAGAATCTGAAAAATGTAAAAATCAGAATCGATGGAGAAATTGTACAAATGTAGTATACTTAAAATGAATTGAATGGTTTCCTGCGAAAATTTGCTAAGTAAAATACACTTTAAATAAAAAAGTCCAATTAGCCAGTACATCTTACATGACAGGCGAATATTTTTTAATACAAGTTACTGAGTATTTGATTTTTTTTCAAAAGCATAACAGGGCAAACTGAGTAGCAAAATTTTTATCTTTATTCATTATATTTCTGATATTGATTTATCCATGATCATATCATTACACCAATTCGGGTTGAGAATATTTACCATTTTTTTTTTATTTCAAGCTACCATTTTTCTCAAAACGACCTAACAAATCACCCTCTGAAGTTTCGTACCATAGTTAGAAAACACCCTGGAATTTGAACAACTCTATCGCTTACCATCTATAGAGGCCCCCATACAGAGACTCGAATTTGAATAGACCTATAAAAGGATTGAAATAATAAACACTGCTATCATCAGTTACTCAATGATAGTGAAAACAATGAATGAAATAACGCAAATTATCATTCATTTCCTGCCTCTTCGTATTCAAACCATTAAAATTGTGAATTGAATTCAAATTTGCTCAATGAGCAAACACGGTCGAGGTTGATCGTCAAATGTTTTTATGATATTATTGAAGAATTAAAAATAAGCAGAATGAAAAACTGAAACCTAATATTTAACTCTCATTCACCAGCTGATAATTGATAACGTATTTCATTTGTCCACATTTTTCAGAATATGATGCCATCAATGTGTCATTCACATAATTTTTCACATCACATGTATCATTTTCATTGGAATTCATTAATTCATCACGAATACCTGGAATGAATTATGATGTTAAGTGAAAAAGGATATATTCCATTCGAAATCCAGGACACTTTTATGACACATACGGAGGTAATGGATATTCCGTTTTTCCTAGATGAATATAGATATGATTCACGACGACAGTTGAAATGTCTTCATAATTCCGGAAAATCTATTTATCAAATTTTGTTGTGACTTCTCCTGATTTATTAAATGTATTATGCAAATGTATTGCATTTCTGGGTTTCATCTGTTTTGAAACTTCTGATATATTAATCTTCATGAATAATTTCCAAATTATGATGAATATGCCATTAGATTAACTCTTCGTTTAACGAATAGTAAGAATTGTGTGCGTTATTGAGTTCATAAATTATATAGCAAATGAAAGTTACCCTTATTATACTTAGGTATCTAACACTTTATTGTGTTACTTTCACAGAACAGTGAAGAGTGAATGTTTCACAATACGTATTTCATTACGTGTTTCACTATACAATAGTATACATACAAAAGAAGACATCCAGATCGTGAACCAATTCACCATACAACTGTTTCCAGGATCAATACGTTATTCAATAGAACGGAAGAGTAAATGAAACACATGTACCGAGACAAAGAGGGAATATAAAGATAGGCGGATACATTTTAGAGTATGTTCAAAGAAACCCGAAAAATAGCTTGCGGCAGATTTCACGAAATATACACGTTAGTATATCTAAAATACGTACAAGTTTGAAAATAAAGTTATTTGCTTGACGGAACGAAGGTTGAAATTCTGTTTATTCTGCCAAGGTGAATATTTGAATAATAATAAATCTGAGCAATATTCTCTTCACCAATGAGGAGACATTTACCACTAACTTCCACTCGAAATTCCAGGTACTGGGCAAGGGAGAATACACACTGGATGATGAATGCAAAAAGACAATATTCACAAAAAATCAATGTCCGAGTAGGAATATTCAGAAACCGTACAATAGGTCTAGTGTTTTTTGAAAACATACTAAACAGTGGAGAATTTGATAATTTTTTGACAACGACTCTCTTGGATTTCATGGAAGAACTATACATTGAAGAACGCAGAAATGTTATATTTCAGCAAGGCGGTGCCTCCATTCGCAATGTGATTGCTGTGCGGCAATATCTTGTTGAAAAAGATAGATTGGAAGGAACAACTCTTTTACTTGTTGGCCCCCTCGATCACCAAACCTAACTCCATCAAATTGGCATAATGTGGCAAAAGTGTGGTGAAATAACACCAGGCCAATTGAGGAAGACTTGCCTGAATTTGAGATGACGTTATGAAAAATATATAGCGCTTGAAGGAGGATATACTATCAAGTATAAAACTCAGTGTTTTATTAATTTCATTTAAGTGATCATGAATTACCATAAAGTAAACAAGTCATCAATCACACATAATAGAATGGTAACTTAATCTTTTCGGTAAAATTCATAGAATTTCATACAAGATCAGTAAAAAAATCATGGATTTGTAAATTTGTCATAGTATAATAATTGGGCAGAAATTTGGAATCTAGATGTTTGAAATCGAATGGGGTATCCACTTTTCCGATAAAAAATGCCTAATGGTCCTTATCGACATTTCGACCAATTTTGCAGATCATAGTAAGCCTTGAAAATGAGAATAATTCATATCTGTTAACATTTTTGGATAGAGTTCGTCGAGTAGCATAATTTGAAATTGTCATTTTTCATAATCGGTTCATGAGTTCCAAAATAACAGGATGTTGCGGTTTGAAATCGCACACACTGTATAAGTTTTTGTCACATTTGAAGTGAATTCAGTATTAGTTCATTATGTATATTGAAAGGCATACAATGAGTGAAAGTGGTTAGTAGTTTTTGACAACAGATAATGTGATTTTTTTCCATGAAGTTAAGTTCAACTATCACTATATCTGTTTTCAGATACGAAATGAACTCAATTTTGGCAAACTCCTCTATTCTCAACTTTGTACTTCAGCAATAAATCATAGTGATATTCTTCACATGACTTTATGTCCGTTTTTAATAGTACTGGAGTTGTATCTCAACACTTGAAACACGTGTTGAGGTGTTAAAAATAACGGTTTGGTGTTGGGATAGAAATCCAGTAATATTCATTATTACACCAAAGTTTCCGAACAGTGCATCACGAGTGAATAAATTTTTGTTAAGAGCAAAATCTTATGCCTCATAGTTTTAGTTTCTGAAAATTATAATGAATTCTCAATAACAAACTACTGAATGTTTATAGAAGCATCTACACCTCAAGTTAGAGCCTAACCCTGAGAATCTTAGAAAGCCAAAAACTTTTATGTCATTTCAACAGACTTTACGATTGTTTCAGAGTTACCTGTTTTCTATGATGTTTCATACTCCTTACTTTGGAAGAGCTTTTGCTCAAACATAATCTACCAGTCTTAGATTTTCTCGTGTGCTGCAGTCCAAGAAGATATTCTAATTTGAACCTTGTAGAAAATTATTGCTGTGTAGGGTGCAATTTTCTGAATCTAGTTTACTTTCAATAGACATTTTGGTGATATGAATTTTTAATATAGGAAACCGCCCAATTAATTTTCCAAAACATCTCCAATTTAAACTTGAATTGATCATATAATTTATAACTCGCCATATACGAGTAAAATAAGCAAGACATATATTCAGAGAGCACGACGAAACCAGTTATACGTAACTTTTATTCTGTAAACGGAATCAAATGCAACGAAGCACGCCTCATGCGGTTTAAACAGCTGTGAGAGTCAGAATAAACACTATAGTGTTAAGTCATTGATGAATACTTTGTTGCTATGGGTCCACGAACTCTCTCCGCAAGATTAAATTAGTTTTCATAGAAATAAGGAGCAGCCTATGCTTGATAATCACTTTTTGTTATTCAAATCTTCTATGGAGATGTTACTGACGCTTTCAAAATTAATGGCCTTGTGGCTCTTGGCGGATGGTTTTCAATTTATTCTTCATCACGAGGACCGCACTGAGAACATTGGTTTTTATCTCAGATATGCCATTAGATATTTCAGGAAGGTTCTCATTAGAATATGAAAATTAATCGTGGCTATAGTAAAGGTTTTTACTACTACACTCTGGGACAAAAATATTGCATATTTCATTTCAAGATAAATATCAAAGGCAAAACTATTTTACGTGAATTTCCATTCAGTATATATGAAAGAATGCTCAGACATAGTCGCTATAGCTGAATAAGTAAAATAAAGGTACAAATTACAAACTTTGAATAGTGTGTCTTTGTCACTATTAATGTCTAGTGTTTTGTTTATTGTTATCAGAATGACATTTCGAGTGTTTTATGTCTTGATTCTATAGTTTTTTTAGTGACATGGCGCATTTGTGCGAATTAGTTTGTGTTGAAATTGTTACTTTAGACAATGAGGGATGCAGACAGATATTGCGCGGAGATTGCATATCCATCAATCGACTGTTTCTCCTATTGTGAAGCGATACAATGAGACTGGAGAGTTCGAAAGGCGGTCTGGTCAAGGACGTAAGAGATGTACAACGCAAGAGAGGACCAATATTTGAAAATTCAATATTTGCTATATCGCACGCTCACAGCTCTGCATCTCAGAAATGATTTACTGAGCACAAGACAAGTTACCATAAGTGTCAAAACAGTAAGAAGATTCAAAGAAGTTGGTTTAAATCCAAAACGCCCTGCCAGAGTTCCAAGGATTCTCCTACGTCACAAATCTAGACGGTTAGAATTTGCCATAGCCCAGGTCAACTGGAATGAACATCAGTGGGGAAAATTATTTTCACAGATAAAACAAGAATACAGTTATGGAAACCAGATAGACGTGGCCAAGTATACAGAAGATCTGGAAAACTTATCGCAGAATGTAATATTGTACATAACGTTAGCTTTGGTGATGGTTCCATTATGCTGTGGGGTGGCATTATTTGGGACAGTCGCACCGAGCTTATAGAGGTGAATTTATGAATAACTGCTGACTGGTACATATGCAACATTCTTGAAGAGCATATTTCATCTTACGGCAGCTTCATTGATTACGACCATTTCGTGCTAATGCATGATGTAGCAGTCACCCACTATCTTGATGTTGTTGTACTTGAGGCAGTGGAGTGGCCACCAAGAAGTCCTGAAACAATTTCCATAGAACATATTCGGGACATCCTAAAAAGCACTGAGCACGAAATTTAACTCCTAGGTTAGGTTAGGTTAGGTTAGTGGGTGGGTCTATTCGACCCTCCACCGCAACCCGCAAGATTTTATTGTGGATCACACCTATTCACACTCGACCAAATAAACCCAGCTTCTTGACGAAGCCTGAATTGTTTATATGGCGAGTGGTCTTTCAGCTCTGCCAAACTTTAAAAACCTGATTCGGTCCCCAGCGGGGCAGTCATAAGGTATATGCTCTGCTGTTTCATCGTCAATGAAGTAGTCGGATAGTCAAGGTGCAAGATTCCCATCTTGATACCCGCGACAACCTTCCCATATGAGGGTTTTTGCACGTCAGCTACACCTGACGATGCCTTAGATTCAACCGTGAAGGGCTTTTTCGCCTCTGCTCTTGGTGAATCATCACTTGAGCGCAAACGTTTGCTAAACTGCTCATGGGGGTTCATTCCTCCACCTGAGACAGATTCTGCGTACGCCACTTAAGAATTTGGTGCAAGGTGATTTTATAAGATACCTCGCTCTTGAAAAGACGATTCAGTCGTTCAGGAGTTGGGGAGTTGAGAAGCTCTCGCTCCTGAAATATATTTACGGGGAGGTCAGTGGGACTCAGTGGGTCAGTGTAGACTCTCTCCTGATCTAAATTTACAGGATGGTCAGTTGAAGTCATAAGCTCGACATCCATCTCCTCTATAGACTCAGCGCCAAAAAGAGTTTTTAAGTTTACTCTGTCCATAAAAAAATCCCACGAGTAGCTAGGGAAAGGAAGTCAATCACGGCAGAGCCCCGCATTACCGTGACAAGGCGATGCTACAACGAGAGGGCGCCCGGTATTTCGAAGGTTCCGTAGAGGAAGCTGATAGGCTCAGTGTCATTCATCCTCTCGTCATGGATACACAAACCTAAGATGAACAAGGACAGCCAACTCCTTACTCAATTGCAGGATTAAGAATTGCTGCAGAAGAAGAATAGAATCGAATTCTACAAGAAATCATCAAATACCTTTTGCTGAGTATGCCATGGAGGATGCTCGTTATCGTTAGAGCTAGGAAAGAAAAAACTAAGTACTGAACTGTTATCATGTTACTTCAAAAAACTTTCATTTTGTCATCATTGTTGCTTGTTCTGATTAAATATTATTACCAAAACTAGTCTATTCTACTACTTCTTCTACAAGTGTGTTATAAAGTTTCAATTATCAGGATTATTCAGCAATCAATATACGTTGCATATTTCAGCATATACCATTTAGTAATAAACACTATAAAGATACAGACAAATAGAAATAAACATGAAATCAAGGCCTAAAATGAAATATTTTTGTTTGTGAGAGTATAACATATATGACTAATGTAATATGACTCCTGATGATGATATTTTGACTATAATCTCTCAGTTATATTATAATTTTTTGTACATGGACTGTTCCAAAAAGTAAGGTGAATGTTCGAATTTCGCAGGCTACGTTCATAAGATTAGCGATTTTTCTATTTTTTCGCTTCGGTAGTCTCATCTCGAACATATGTGTACAGTTTTAGCTGTTTAACATGTTCATTTTGTTGGTGAGAGGCATAAAAGTTTGAAGCATTTTGCGTAATCGGTGATTTTCTGCTATCGAAAAAAATGGATCAAAGAATTTACATCAAATTTTGTGTAAAAAAATTCAAGTGCTAAAAACACTTGAAATGTTGACAGTGGCATACGGTGATTGTAACCTGAGTCAGAAAAATGTTAACAAGTGGTACAAGCTTTTCATAGGTCGAGAAAATGTGACTGATGACGCTCGCTCTAGACGCCCCAGCACATCAATAATCGATGAAAATGTTGAGAAAGTGGGGAGAATTTTTATGAAGAATCGTCGAATTATTATGAGAAAAGTGGCTAAGGATGTTGGCATATCGGTTGGCTTATGTCATGCAATTTTTTCATACATTTTGAGAATGCAGCATGTATCAACGAAGTTCGTTCTGAATTGCTTAATTTTGAACAGAAAACATCGCTCAGGAATTGTTGAATGACGGTGAACCAGATTTGCTTGAAAGGGTCATCACTGATGACGAGGAATCTTTTTCAAATCTCATTTATTTGTGGAATCTAAAATGTCACTGGCTGCTCATTTTTGTCACTAACTTGCATTCTATTTCATCTCCATTTACATCAGCCTGAGCGATGATCAGACTATGAGTTTTTCTCTGTGTACTCATCTTCTGTATACTGAAAAACATTTGCTGCTGTGCAAGATAATTTTGCATTCTTCCCAGTAGTATCCGTGCGGAGTTTCGCTGAATCACATCAAACATACAAAATTGACTTTTTCACAAAATGGGAAATATTTTTAAAATCCCCATTCCTTTCTGAGCACATCTGGTGCCCTGATTTTCTTTCATTTGATGTACAGTTTTCTCATGAAAAATATAAAAATCATTAATTTGCACGTCGCGTTGTTCGGAAATTGAAAAAAAGCATGTTCAATATAAAAACGTTCGAGGAAGTTATTGTATACACTTGTTGCGGATTTGTGAACTGTTCAGTGGAAATCTTACAAGAGGGTGTTACTCGAATAAGATATTTTATATGCAATTCAAACCGAAGCTGAAAATTCTGGAACTTCACAGTTTTCTCAGATTTCAGGGGTACGAAACTTCGGAGGGTGATTCGTTAGGTTGTTTTAAAAAAAGTTTCCGTTATCATATGTCTGGAGTTGTTTCGTTTCGGAGATACAAGACTTTGAAGTTTAAAAAAAACGGTATTCATGAATTATTCATTTGAAGTAATATGGTGCCTTTTTCCAGTGGCGCCTCAGTGGGCACCACAGCCAATAATATTGAGAAAAAAAGAACGCCATTGACTTTTTTGTAGTTTTTTAGTTTTTTTGTTGAATAATCAACTGAAAATACTTTTTCGTCGCCTGTGTTATATCAACAAGCTTCGTTTTCGAGAAAAAAAAAACACTTCTGAAAACTATTCATGGACAACATAAAATAAAAACCAAAAGTGAATAATATACAATTTCGACCTTTAGGTAAATGAGGCAAATGTCCACTTTCTGATAAAATACACGACTGCAATCGATTTGTAATTGATTGTCTGACACGTTCAAAAATACCTGAAGTGTCCCTTATGACATTGTATTTTTGTCAATTATTCGATTTCTCTAGAGGATTGATATCAGGACTGCGAGCTGGCCAATTTTGAGGTTCGGAACGTCCAACCACATGTTGCCTCTTACAAGTATCGGCACTTTCTTTAACAAAACGGATGAATGATCTAAATTGTAGGAGTTTCCTGTTAATATTCCAATCATTCCTACCCAAACGTTCACCGAAAATTGTTGCTGAAAATGACTTTCTCTAATAACGTGGGGATTTTCGTTAGCTCAAAAATGGTGTTGAAACGTATCAGTGTTTTTTTTACATAATTTTAATAATTGTTTGATTTAATATTTTTGACCCTCGGCTCGAATGGTAATCTCAAATTCTTTATTGTTCATTTCTTGTTATTTTGAAATCGGAAACTTCCACGTTATTGGTATTTATTTACGAAGGGTATATCTGCAATTCAACACTCAATAAAATACCTATCTATACTTCTATTGTTAACTTTCTCAAGACCGTTTATTTCATTTCATTTCTTTAGTTGGGTTCAAATACCGAGATTTCTATAGATAACGTGACATATATCTGCTTTTCCACCTTCTTGAAATTACGGCAGCTATTATCTACAATCTTTACTAATTTCTCTGTTTGCCGAATTTCGACGCTTTTCAAAGATGTTCGGGAAATACGTGACTTGACAATAATTCCAGCCTATCCTTATGAATTACCCTCTCTCGAAAGGAATATTTTGGGGGATAGGACCAAGTGAAAATTAGATTCAGTCTGCGTCCGAAAGTAATAGTATCACAAAAGTTCATCTTTTGCAAGTACCGTAGAAACATCTTGTTGCAAGACATACCGTCTTACCAGTTACCGTTAACAATACCAATCTCGTCTAAGTTTTCCACCACACATTTCTTTGTTTTTATACATTAATTTTTATACTATAAAGTCATAGTGAATAAAATATTGATTAGATATTAATTTATCTGGTCAAAAATTATTGGTGAAATCTGATTACTTTTTTTAAATTGTAAAATTTGAATTAAATCAATAATTGAAAAACAATGGTCATTGTGAAAGTTCGTACTAGCATCTCGTGAAAAATTTTTTTCGTCCGTAAATAAAATATTTAGTAGTGAATCAGTATTGTATGCTATCGTATGAATCAACCACCTGAAAAACAATTATCTTGGGTTAAAATCCAGAGGCAGTAGCGCTGTATGTGATATGTGTAAAGTAGGTATTTTTTTAGAACTGTCCAATCGGTTTCTGATCTGACTTCCAGCTGCAGTGTAATCTTCCCTGTACTATTTGAAGGATCTTTCTCTATCGCATCAAGTATAGCTTCGTCTAGTTCAGGCGTTGTTACAGTTTCTGGTTCTCCACCACAATTAAAACTACCAGTGTCACACAATTCCGCATGGAGCGTTCTAAAAGTTTCAGTACATGGAATTATTCTGTTAAGATATCTTAACATCCAGATATCCTGGTTAATTCTCCGTGCTTCTTCCGCATTTCCATTTCAGCGTTTGTAACTGGAATAACTGCGACAAAAAAGTTGCATGTTAAATAATCTAAAAAAATAAAAAACTACCAATGAATTGATTTTGAATCCATCCATAAACTGAAAAAACAAGTAAACCATGTGAATGGTTTCAGTCATAATCCATGCAAAATCAATGAGTTCGAAAATGTATATCATTATGAGAATATCTGTAAGTGACTGTAATAGCTGTTCAAGTCAAAGCCTGTGAATTTGTAAATCGAAGAAAATTCAGCATCATTTATCGAAATCGATAAAAATAACAGGAAAGTAGTTGATAAATATAAAGGACTATTCAAGATACCACAAAGTTTTGGAAAATAACAGAAATGCATGAAAAATAATAAGAGTCGTAAAGGTGCTAAATTGCTACCCATTTTGAGATTTAGGAGTGTGAAACCTTTTTTCAATTAGACAAAAGGTGACTATTAGTGCAAAAAATCATAACTATACTTTAGGATTGAACTAATTCATAATTGAAATTTAACATTGGAGATTATGCCAACTGACAGAAAAAACTCCAGGATTAGATTTCCACTTCCTATCGTCCAACCCGTGCTAGAAATCACACGTTGAAAGGTAAGACCTCGTTAACGGAAAACAGATTTCAACAGAACATATTTTTTAACTGAGTTATGAACAACCAAATTCTGGTCATGGAACTGAATTGTGACTTGAATATGTCTTTGAATTCAAATAAGTAACTCAGGAAGTTGGGTAAGTTATTATTTATTAACAATAAAACTATCGAAATATCCACAAACTTCATCCAGACTTTTGATTTCGGATTCATTGATATTCATATACTAGATTTTTTTAATACGACATCGTTTCGTTTGAATAGATTTTCAAATCAGTTGTGGTATAATTTTACTCCAGAAATAGTATCAAATTTCAGTAGAAATACGAATTTTACTAATTTTCTGCTCCACTGACATTTTAGTCGTTAACCTCATATTGATGTTTATAATCATCCACATGAAGAATGAACTTTTTTCATGAATTTTAAGGTATATTCTGTCAGAACCATCATGTTAGAAGTACACCTTATAACTGATTTTCATTTGGTGTGTCAAGTCTCCGTAATTAAACTGTTTTATTTTTTTTGTTTGTTCGTTTGTTCGTTCATTTGTTTAGGTCAAATTTTAGTACTTGAAGTTTGACCCCTTCTTGTTAAGATATTGATATATATATATATATATATATATATATATATATATATATATATATATATATATATATATATATATATATATATATACAGCAAACCGTAGTTTGCTGAGGTGTGTGGTGTAATGACTACTACCTAGGACTTTCCGAATTATTTTTTAGTTTTTAGTAAATTATCTACATTATCATTTTTTTTAAATGAAACTTAATTTTTTTTCAATATTGATTTAAGGATTAAGTTAGAAAGAAAATATTTATGCTGTTGGTGGAGGATATTGGTGTCATTATCACAATCTGACAAACACGAATTTAACAATTGGTTGTGCTTCAGATATTTTAGGTGTATCATTCAATATTTGTTCATTGCCATAATGCCATAATTGATTGAAAAGCAAAGTTTACCTTATACTTTTCATATCTCTCATATCAACACTAAGATATGAAAAACTTGTGAATCTTCACATAGTTTACAGTTGGTAGATCTTGTTTCTGGAAAATTCTCGTTCAAATGAAAACTGTGACCGAAACACAAAAATACTTCAGAAAAACGACAAATAGGTACTCTCGAAATAACGATGGATAATCAACATTAGATACATATTTATATTCAATAGTGTCTGCATCATGGTTTGATTTTAGCTTGACAACTGATTGCTTCTGTTATGCTACGTATCAACCCGTGATTGAGTTCGACAAAATGAAGACACTTGACAGTTCGAAATGCCTCGAAAGAGAAAGATTCAGAATTCATAGTGCTTTCATATAAATCCAAATACACCAAAAGGCTGATCCAAACATTAAAAAAATTGAATATGAGAGTGATTTTCAAAATTGCACGTACAATTCGACCAGTGTTGGGTAGTCCGAAACACAAGACGTTGGAAAAAGGAAAATCTGGGATTTACGAAATGAGCTGCGAGGATTGTGATAAGAAATATGTTGGTCAAACCAAAAGGACCATATTAGCTCGCTACAAGGAACATGTTTCGCATGTTCGGTTTCATAAACCGGATAAATCTAGTGTCGCTCAACATGCCATACCGAACGACCACAGAATAAGTGAGAAATGTTTAAAATGGTTGAGACCGGTACATGACAACAGGTTTCTGGATGCCTTCATATAAAAAAAAAATAACATAGTAGTAAAATTCAGTCATAATGATCTCCTGAAGGCGCTAACTTGGTTAGCAAAACGCGCGTCGTAATTTTGTTCTGGTGTTGGGAAAGTGTTTTCAATAGAAAATGAAGGCAATAAAGAGAAAATTTAATGGTGTCAGAAAATAACACAGGTCTGCAAAAAAAACTTTTTAAAAAATGGTTTTGATTTCGTCAACTGATCTTTATGTAGTTTTTTGCGATGATTTCAAAAATGATATTTGTTTTTATCTATCACGTAAAGTTTGCTTACAAAATAAGGATTATATAATTGAAAAAGTACAAAAAAACGAGTAATTGTGGAGTTATTTTTATTATTTTGACATGAAGTAAAAGCAATAAAAACAATGCTACACAGCTGAACTAAGCATAATAGTGATACAAAAGTGTTTGCAAAGTGATTATAAGTGATTAAAAACGTTTTCTTTTTCCGTCAAAGTTTCTTTTGGTACTTATTCGGCTGTGAATTTTTCCTTTTCAACATCCAACAGTAGTCTGCCATCATGTTAACATTCCACCGAACTTGGCATCTGCGTTCCATTTCTTTTATGTCTCCTTGTTTTTCACTTACAGCCCCTAGATTTTCGGGAAAGTAATCCAGATGTGAGTGAAGGAAATGGACTTTGACACTCATATTGCAGCCCAACATTTTGTAGTTTTGTATCAATTCAGCAACCAAAGTTTTGTAGTTTGGGTCTTTTTTGTTTCCAAGAAAGCCTGTTTCCAGGCATTTTTTTCTTTCATTTCCATTTTAGTGAAAAAGCTTTCATCTTTTGAAAGTTTTCTTATGTCAGGCCCAACGACATAGCATCGGATAGACCAGGAAACTTTTCAGAAAGATACTTGAAAAATGCAAAATACACCTGCTGAACAAAATTAGAAATACTCCTTTGTTACCTCTTGATGGTATAAGACCCACAAATAAAACAGAAACTGTTAGGAGAGTTAACACATCCTTTAGTAGCCATTTCTTCTCAAAACGGTAGCACAAAACTGTTTGATGTGTACACCACAGTGGCTGGCTCCACTGGCTCCACTGATCGAGTCACTGCCTGCAACTAAGGTCACGCCCGGCGCCCAGCAGACAGTTAGTTTAGGGAGGGGGGCAGACAGACTGACACATACATGCCTTGTTCCAGTAGGAACTGGATTTTCCCAGTTTAGATTCGTTTTGTTATTGAAATAAATAGATTAAAACCGTATTTTATCTTAGATATACACTCAAATTGTGTAGTAACTTGTTCATCATAAAAGCATAATTCAGACTCAATTTACCGATTATATAGGCTACATAATACAGAAACATCGAACGCATACCGAACCTAAAAACCAATTTAATAAGAAAATTTCAGGTGAAATTTGTGACTTATCTGGTGGTGATAACATTTTTTAAATATTTTTTCCGTGATCTGCACAGAAAATGCTGTTAAAATCACTAGTTAAATATTTTACAATTTTTTTATCACAGACCTATGTAATCTGGCAGTTATTACTTTACGAAAATATATAAACGATTTTATGTTAATAATGGAAAATTATCTTGAAATGAATAAAAAAATATAGTAACATTTTTCATTTACAAGTTCCATTTCCATAATTTTTGGAAACAGTTATACTGGACGACTCAGAAATCAAATTTGACCCAAGTTGCGACTCATTTAAATAATTCAGGGTTTCGTTCCACACGACGATGTTTTAAATACAAAAAATATATCTCAGTTGAATTCAATGTGAAGTGGAAATGGCCAAACATAATACGTTGCTCATTCAACTGTCGTATTTTATCAATACCGTTGAATGAACTTTCCCCTAAATCTCAAAAACCCGGTCCAAGGTTCATCAAAGGGAATCGAAAAGGACGAAATCCGTGCCCGCTGATTAATCATATTGAATGATCGCTCGCGAATCTGACAGAATCCTCGAATTTTATTTCTAACCGAGTTTGCTTTTCTTTTGCAGGCATTGAACTCCTTGTAGATTTGAAATTATATGGGGTTCAAAACTCTGTCTCTGAAAGAAATGTATTCAACTGTGAAAATTACATTAACTTTTTGAAGGCACTGAACTGGATATATCTTACAGAATTGTGTTTACTCAAACATTCGAGCATCAAAAACAAACTAGTCCGCTCTTTGTTGGTTTTGCTGTTATGTTCCGGTACGGTGTTTAACTTATTCGTTTGAAACTCAATATTTGGGAGTCAAGACACGTCTGAAGAAACTATTGCATAGAGAAACACGTATTGCGTTTTTGTAAAACTGTTTGGTGAAAATCTCACAATAGAGTGTTTCTTAAATATACTTGATTATAATTGTTTTCAACTGTCAAACCACTGTCAAACTGTCAAATCAAAGGTATCAATAAAGATTCGATTAGATATTAGCTAACTTTCTGTGTAGAAATTTTTGTATGGAACATAAAGTGGATTTCAATTGTTATGAATGAATCTACGTAATGATCTGATAAACAATTCGAATTTTTCAAAATGATAAATCGAGTTCTCTGACCAAACTCTGCACAGGGATTCACATCCGCTATTCCAGACCACCTATGAGCTGAATTGACAAAACAAAGAATGTAATTAATACTAAAATCGACTTTCACTCATTCTGTTCAGTGAGTCCATCTTGTTGGTGTATTTTTGAAAAAGTATCTTCGTATCTTTGATACGTAACTGGCGCAGTCCGTAGGATGAGTGCAGTTTTTTTACCAGAAATTGACAGGTTTCGGACTAGGAAAACGTGCTCACTGTGATATCAGCTAGGGACGAAATATTCACCTGCATTATATAATAAAGACAGAATTCCTCGATTCACAAATATTATGATACAATTTCGTAATATTACAAGAGCTACCGTCGACTTTGAATAAAGTATTCTTGGAAATCTCAAGTACAAAAACTACCAAATGTATGCGTTTAAATCATTTCTTCTATTGCGGTATCAACCTAACATAACTCTATTGCAATACCCAAAATGTGATATTGACCCTATTGCTTTCATGGATAACAAAATGAACACAAATAAGTCGATGGTCTTTAGGCCTGTAACGACAGATGAGGTGAGAATAATCATTACCAAGTTAAAAAATGAAACCAAGAAAAATATATGAGCGTTTTTACAGACCTTAATTCAGCATTCGATTCTGTAAATCACTCGATTTTATTGGCCAAAGTAGATTTCTACGGAGTGAAAGGTGTCTGCCTGGAAATGATGAAGTCATACCTTAACGAAAGATATCAAATTGTTGATCTAGAAAATATCGAAAGTGAAAAAAGAAAAATATTAGGAGGAGTACCACAAGGGTCAATATTGGGGCCACTTCTGTTTCTAATCTATATCAACGACCTGCCTCACATGATGAACTCGTCAGACATAGAAACTATATTGTATGCAGATGATGCAACCTTGAGCAATAAATAGATAAAATAGATGATCCTCATATGATCCATACTGACATATTATAGAAAGCTCGATCATGGTTCACACTAAATGACTTGATTCTCAATGAACAAAAAACAGAAACTCTAACTTTTGAAACAATTTGCTTAAATCGAGATAATAAAAATTCTATCCAATTTTTGGGAGTACAAATAGATTTCAACCCGAAATGGATAGACCATATAATTAGCATGCGTAGTAAACTTAGCAAGACAGTTTTTGCTATCAAAATAATTGACAAAATAGTAAATCAAAGTGCAGCACTTTGCGGCAACGTATCATTCACTTTTTCATTCATTCCTTAGGTATGGTATGATCAATTGGAATGATGCATCATAGGTACATCTTCATAGAATATTCGTCATTCAAAAAGAAGAATATTCTCTGCCAATTATAATGAAAAGTGTCGACAAATGTTTGCAAAACTTGAAATAATGACCCTATACTCAGTTATTGCCTTTGAAAATCTGCTTCTTGTTCAACAAAACTTGATGAATATAGTTGCTCACAAGGATATACACCAACATGATACAAGAAATAAATCAAACCTTGTTCCTACAGCTAATAGGTTGAAAATGATAATGATGATATATGAGTTAAACTATGCTATCAAATTTCGTAACTTGCCATTCAGAAGATTAAAAAACTATTAACCAAACATCCTTTATATGAAATTGATCAATTTTTTGAAGTCATTTATAATTTGTAAAGCTCATACGATTGGAATTTTATCTTGTTAACTTGTATTTTTTTGTAACTCTAATTTATCTACAAGCATTTTTTAGAAACTATATTGACGAATCTTATCCTCTCAAACCTATTTTAGAAATTGTACTGACGTGTCTAAAAACTGTGTGTGTCTTGAAACTAATAAAATTATTATTATTATTGCACTACTCGGTCAAATACCTTTGGTAGCCTTCTATTTTCTCAATTATTTACTTTTTGATGTTAGGTTGGGTCATGATTTTTATTAGTTTTATTTTTACTTTTTCAATTTTTGACATTCATTTATCGAAATACTTCGCTCATTTGGATATTATTGAAATTTTTTAGGGAAATTCTCACATCCAGAATTGAATATGACTACTTACTGATTACGAGAATGATTATAATATACATTGAAAATATAAACATGAACTATTCTCTCAGTTTCCTCAACTTTGTCAGCTCCAAAACAATAAAATGTTATTTTTCACACAATTTCTATCATAGTTTCGAATAAAACGAAAGACGATTATTTTCACGAAGAATAATAATTTTCAGTATATTCGATCTGAGTTACCAGCAAAATAAAAATCTATTCAAATCACTGAAGTATCTGGTTGTTTAAAGTCAACAATGTAAGCCAAACAAGTTTAAACTATTTTGATTTATGACTATTTCATTTGTTGTATCAGTGGGATACTCAAAACCAATACATGCAATTAAAGTGCAACTGAGTGCTGTTTGTAGGTGAGAGATTTTTGAGGAAAGCCGTTAATCATTGGGAGTTTTCACTAACGCAATAAAATCCAAAACAATGATTTTCAGGATGTTTGTCAGTGTATTTGTGCGTACTGATATCAAAACAATATCCGTTTTTGAAGGAGTTTTTACTAATGTATTGTGATGACCTCATGTTATTTATTATTGTTTCTACTCTGTGGAAGAATTTGCATCTTCCCACATGGACATATAGAACACTGTACGTTGATATGCAGAACCCATTTATTGTATTTATATATATATGAAGAAGTTCTTCCTCTATTTTAAATATTGCACGACTGTACGTGCGTTTTAGGCAATTTGTATTTCAGTTATATTTATTTAAGTCTGTATTATACTATAAACTGACACATTCTTCCTAGTTTTACATTTTATATTGAATGATATGACTTGCTACAAATGTTTTTTCTTTTTACATAACGTAGTCAAATAAAATCTATCTATCTATCTATCTATTATAGTCAGTCATCTGATAAGAAGGTTATATCAATTCAATGAATCACATAAAACATTTGTTGTGAAAAAATATTATAGAAATACTGTTCAGCTGACTTGACTGATACTTTCGTAAAACGATTTTTATATATCAAACGTGGTAAGTACATGAACACTTTTTCTGAAGTCTTCAAACGATGTTGCGAATAGCTTGTATCTAATATTATCCTATTGACAAAAGTATTTATTAATCTGAATATTTCTTTGGAATCGAACCATTGAAAGTACTTTTCTTAGAAAGCAATGAATATATTTTACACTTAAGTGAAAATGGCGAAAGAATGCAATTCTACTTCTTCGAGAGAAAATCGATAAGAGACATCAACAGTAATTTACGATACCTCCTTTCTTCTACAACAAAAGTGTAAATACCTTATTGAGTTGAACAACTGTTGTTTTGTCTTAATCAACACACTGACACTATTAATAGATTCTTTCAGAATGTGGTACAGAGGATGTTCCATTTTCAATGAAGTGTTAATTTGAGGACAGTTTTTCATTTCTTCTCTTCTTAATCGTCGAAGACTACTGATATTGGTAGGTAGGTAGAATCAATGAAACCTAGTTAATTTTCTCAAGATCCTATAGTGAGAACGCCTCAAAGGTTTCTAAAAGGAGTACTTAGTGATACTGATGAAATTTTCGAAAATTTTACTGGAAATAGGAATGAACTTTAGGAACAAATAATAATAATTGTTGATGTGCTTTATGAATGGATCTTCAATATTCAATCTTAGATTCGATAGACTAGATTGGTGGAAGATTGAACCTATTTGCGTTACGGGTTCAAGACGTGAATGAAATTACCCAAACCTCTTTGAATACACCGGCAAGACAATTTATTCAACAACTTTTGGAGAAGTGGTTCTTTCTGGAGAGAATACCAACAAAGTCAAAAATGTTGTGGTCACTGTATAGGTGAACTGTAGGTGAAGTATTCCTATAGCTGAAATTGAGCACAGTTAAAAGTTGCAGGGGACAATTCTGGTGAATATGGTGGCTGAGGCATAATAACCGTGTTGTTTTTTGACAAGAAATTACGAACAAGCAATGATAAGCGAATAGGTGCTTTATCGTGATGCAAAATGCATGAATTGTTTCTCCATAATACCGGACGTTTTCTTTGTATTGCGCAAGCGGCGCATACTTTTAAAATGATACTCCTTACTGATCGTACGACCATGTGACAAGAACTCCTGATACACTACACCACGGCTCTCCTGGGCTCTTCCATTGGGACGATTGAACTTTGATTTCGATTCCAATGTCATAATCATATACTTACCCATAATTCGTCACCAGTTATGACCCTTTTAAGCAAATCTGGATCGTCGTTGACGTCATGCAACAATTCCTGCGCGATGCTCATGTTCCGGTTTTTCTGTTCAAAATTCAGCAGTTTAGGATCGAACTTCATTGCCATGATTCATGAACGAAATTTTCGAGAAAATTGCATGAGTCAAACGACATGCCTCAGCAACTTCTATAATAGTGATTCGATGAGTCTCAATAACACTTTTCTTCACTTCTTCAACATTGTCATCAGTTGTTGATGTGTAGGGGCGTCCAGGACGATCGTCGCCATTCTCGACTTTCGGTGAAATGCTTGTACTTTTCTGATTAAGAGTACAATCACTGTATGCCTTTGTCAACATTTCAATGTTTTTGAGCGATCAATTCCATTTTTTACACAGATTGTATGCAGATTATTTGATTTATTTTTTTTTCGATAACAGAAAAACATTTCTTATTGTTAAGCCTCTCATCAACAAACTAAACATGCTAAACATCTGAATATATGAACATATGTTCGAGACGAGTGTACCAACATGAAAAAAATCGATACTTAATTGAATGTAGCCCGCGAAATTTGAACTTCCACCCTATTTTTTGAACAACATAATATTACATTCAATAACGAGGTATCAATTAATTGCCTTTTTCCACTACATATCCTTTGCAACCCAACGTGACCGGCATCCAACCAAAAGTATTTGGGGTTTATATGGTCTGTCTGTTTTCACGTAGCATGAAGTAGAATTCTGAAAAACTTAAATATAATAAGATTAATGTAGTGCGATACGTAAATCAAGTTGACAATGTTTCTTGGTGTAATGTAATTAGATACGAGAAGGAAATATAAAAATATAGACGAATGAAATATTGAAAAAATGAAAATACTACATTCAATATCGGAACCCAATTATAATGCAGTGACTAAATGAATCATTCTTTAAAAGATAAGACTTCGTTAGTCCTCAGCTTGCACAAGTTTATACTTCTGAGGGTTGTTATTGAATGATAAAAAATGCAGTATGAGTATAAAATTCAGGTATCTCTCCAAGACGATGGTGAAAACTAACAAACCATCCTGACGTAGCTGGATTTCAAATTCTTTTCCTAATTTTTTATTTTCGCATTTTTGTCAGTTATTTTTATCACTTTATTATTTTGATTTTCGTTTTGTGCATATCATTGACATTTTTCACTTATTTACTCATTTCTATTTCGGGTAACAATAATTTGTTTCTTTTTTCAAATTAGCGTTGTGAATTTCATACTCATTGTTTTTCTCATTTCGTATTTTTTTCTTTTTGATAACTTCATCAGATATTGTTATATTTTTGGTATTGAGTCAGTTTTTTTCTCATTATTCTTACTCATTTCATACCTAACACAAGCACTACAGGAAAATCGTAAGGCGCTCTTAAAGTGGTGCCTGTACGAAAGTAGTGATTCACATTGGATTTGATTTGCTGGAGATTAAATCCATTTGGAAAAACGTTCTCAGGAAGTTTATTCTACATAAACGTCGTTCTCCAAATGGAAGAGTTCTTAAACAGTGAATCCTGTATTTTGATATTTTTGTGTATCATTCATTTCTTTCTCAACTTTTTAGAAATCTTTATATCAGAATTCATTAAAAGTCCTGAGAACTGAAACAGTAATTTTCAGTTACATTCAGATGGTTACAAAGTTTTTCAATGAAGTGAAGTAGCTACCGGTCGGTAGCCAGTCGGTTCGACGTGGGTGCTTTGTTCACTTACTCAAATCGACCGCCGTGTTGGTCGGTGGTTCAAGCCCCAGGCTGAACGCTGGATTTTCACTTGCTATCGTCCAACCTGTGTTAGGAATCATACGTTAAAAGGCAAGACCTCGTTAATCCTTAACTCGCACGAGTTTTGACTTCTGAGGGTTGTCGTTCGTAGGGGTGCGACAGCTGGTTAACGGAAAAACAGATTTTTATTATTCAATGTGCATTTTCCGAGCCATAACGCAAGTCTAGTTTCGTTCTCTATTCTTGAATATTCGACTGCATATAATTATGGTACAAAAAACTCATGGGAGGTAGAAATGAAACTATATGATAGTACTGACTGATACTTGATGAAAATCCATTATAGCGTATCCAAAAAACACACTTCAATGTGAGATTTTCACTTGAATTCGAATCGGGGTGAAAGTAACCAGGTTCAATTCGATGCCATAAAAACCCAAGCATCGGTTTTCGCCAAGAAGATAAATGTCTCCGAACTGGATATAATAATGTCAGGTCAGACCATTTCGCTTTCTGCTTCGATAAGTTTGTTGGGGGTTGAACCAAAAGGCTTCTTCTCAGAAGCTTGGAACACTTCCGAACCAGAAAACTGTACACACCTCAGCAACTTTTGGTGCTTTATAAAGCTTAGATCAGACCTTCTTTGGAGTATTGTTCTCATGTATGGAGCTCTGTCCTCAAACATGCCCTGGAGTTGCTGGATTCCATCCAGAAGAGAGCCATCCGCCTGATTGGAGACGCGAACATCACTTGTAATCTTGATAGCCTGAAACATCAAAGAATGGTTGGAGATTTGTCTCTCTTCTATAGATACTTCTTCGGGACTTGGCACATTTGATTCCACCTAGAGTGGTACATATCAGAAATATGCGACGAACTGTGGTTGCTCATCATTTTGAGGTTCAACTCAGTACACGTCAAACTTCACTGTTTAAGAACTTCCCCAGGTTAGTACTAAAAATCCCAGCGGTAATATGGCACAAAAATTTAAGTACGGACGGAAAACAATTGTCACAATAACCAGACTGAAATTCGGACATGCATGCTGGATAGCATGCATGTCCGAAAATAGGAATCGTTGAGTCAAACAAATGTGCCACATGTAATGTAATATCTGATATTGACTAAATATTTTTTAGAACATCAGAAACAAACCAAAGATTCCATGGAAACATTAAGACGGGAAAATTAACATAATACCACCGTTAAATATACTGCACATACTGGCACTGAACAAACCACAAGTGATAGACGCTATGATGAACTTCGTGAATGATTGTAACCTGCAGTTGAAAAGTAATATCCTAATACCCGTTCCCTTGTTTTCGAAAAATTGAGAGAAAAACTAACGTTTAGTTGCTGGCTATTATGGACCATGCTTTCGAAGGCCAAAAAAAAACAAACTTTTTCATTTGGAGAACTGCGTTCATGTGGAATAAACTGCCTGAAAATGTTTTTCCAAATTGATCTAATCTCCAGCTATTCAAATCCAATGTGAATCGCTACTTTCGCCAAGGCACAGCTCTTAGAGCGCCTTAATGATTTCCCTGTAGTGCTTGCGTATTGCCCTTAAGAAAATAGGATTTTTTTCTAGGGCTATGCGACTAGTGATTCTTTTTTTTATGACACTTTTCTGTTTCGACAGCAGTATCGGTTGAAGGGGATACACACATTCCAAATAAGTATTTTTTTATATTTTTGCTTAGCTTGAAATGATGATGTTTTCCGCGGTGATTTCTAAGTATTTGTCAAATAATTCAGACCTTCATAGAGGGTTCACAATATTTTGTTTTATTTTCAGTTTTATTTATAAATATATAATTATTCAATGAATCCGTGATTTTGTCATGAATTAATTTTTTATTTTAATCATTTTATCGATTGTTACTGTACTAACAAACATCATTTTTAACTAGTTCCGCTCGGATAGTAGATCACATACAGGGTGTAAATAAATAAGTGTAAAACATTTAAGGTGATTCCTCGTCGAAAAAAAGGTAGGATCTTTCATATAAAAAAATTTCATTGGAGCATCCCTTGTTAAGATACATCCCCTTAAAGGGGGTACATAAAATTGGTATAACAATTTTTTTCACAAGCACTAAAAAGTTACAATATTGAAATTAACCTAACGTTTTGTACTACCAGAAAGATACTTAGTCAGAAATTTATTTGGTTTACCCCATGGTTGTAAGGGGTGGAAAACGCAACCCCTAAAATTTATTTCCAATGTAACTTTTTGTTTTATTATTTGTTTACTATTTAAAAATTTATTTCCGATAGCCTGTTTTATTCTAAACAAAAAATGTTTCTTGGGTTTTTTGCCCAAAATAAACCAGTTCGCAGCAAAAAATTATTTTACGAACAACTACAGAGATATATCGTCATAAATGCGAACTGGATTTATTGTTATTTCGTAGTTAGTACCTGCATTAAACGATTAAAGGGTAATAAACAAAACTAATTTATTAATAACAAAACACACTACATGTAGAAATCATAGTAAATGTTCAATATGTCTACCTTCAGACATTACACATGCGTCTAGACGTCGGCGCATTGAGCCACGTATTCGCTCAAATATTCCTGGAGTATCTATGATTACCCTGCACGCATCGATGATGCGGTTTCTTAAGTCCTCTACATCGCAAACAGGAGTACGATAAACCAAATGCTGTAAATGGCCTCAAATAGAGAAATCGAGAGGACTGAGATTCGGGGATCGAGCGGGCCAGTTCTGTGGTCCTCCTCGACCTATCCACTGATTTGCATATGTTTCAGTTAAATGCTGACGTTTTACTTGACTAAAATGGGCGGGAGCCCCATCATGCATAAAAAACAAATCCCTTCTGACGCCCAGAGGAACTTCCTCCAGCAGTACTGGATGCACTTCTTTTAAAAATTGAACGTATGCCTCACCATTTAATCGAGGAGGTAGAAAATGAGGCCAAATTAAATCATTCCCAATAACTCCGAGCCACACGTTAAGAGAAACTATTCTTGATGGTCAGTTTCGACAATAGCGTGAGGGTTTTCATCAGCCCGTATGTGGTAATTATGAAAATTAATAATCTTGTTCCGAGAAAAACTATATTCGTCTGTGAGTTCTATCGTCTTCAGAAAGTCACAATTTCTTCTAATCATTTTCAGCATCCAATTGCAAAATTCAAGACGGTTCGGAAAGTCTCGCGGTAACAGTGCCTGTACTCGTTGCATATGGTAAGGGTATAAGAGTTGTTCCTTCAAAATTCGAAATACCGTCATATGATCAACATTTACCTGGAAAGCACTCTTTCTAGTACTGGTAGTAGGTTGTTCTTCAATCAAATTAAGTACTGCTTCCTCAAGCTGTGGTGTTCGTACTTCTCGATGGCGACCACAATCCTGCGTTCTTTTGTCGAATGAACCATATTCTCGTAATCGTTGATGGAGTCGAGCAAATATTCTATGTGAAGGATGCTGCCGTTGAGGATACATTTCAGCATATCTTCTAGAAGCTTCAAACCCATTCCCCTGCGACAGACCATAAACGTAATGCATATCAGCCATTTCCTCATTTGTGTATGCCATTTCAATAACAAGTGAATTATTAAAGCAACAAATTAAGAACAGAACAACAACACACAATTAGTATCAATACAATTTCGAAAATTCACAAACTGACAGCGTCATACCAATTTAATTGTCACTATCGCTAATAGCGACCTACTAGATAGAGTAGTTTCGTATTTTCGCATTTATGACGATGTATCTCTGTAGTTGTTCGTAAAATAATTTTTTGGTGCGAACTGGTTTATTTTGGGCAAAAATCCCAGGAGACATTTTTTGTTTAGAATGAAACGGGCTATCGGAAATAAATTTTTAAATGGTAAACAAATAATAAGACAGAAATTTACATTGGAAATAAATTTTAGAGGTTGCGTTTTCCACCCCTTACAACCATGGGGTGAACCAAATGAATTTCTGGCTATGTGTCTTTTTGTTAGTACAAAACGTCAGGTTAATTTTTTAGTGCTTGTGAAAATAATTGTTATGCAAATTTCATGTACCCCCTTTAAGGGGCTGTATCTTAACAAGAGATGCTCCAATGAAATTTCTTTATATGAAAGATCATATCTTTTTTTTTAATGAGGAATCACCTCCTTGAATGTTTTATACTTATTTAGTTACACCCTGTATACCGTAATAAAACATATTTTCAGATTACTATTCAACTAATGATGATGATATTTGATAAAAACCATTCAAATGAACGTTAACAACCAACCATTTTAATTTTGAAAAAAAAGTACTCATCTGAAGACAAAAATACGATCTCAACTTCCGAAGTGATTTACCAAGTAAAAAAACCAACGCATTGGCAATTGATTTCTTATATCTCAAAGATATCAGAACATCCGGGCTTTGCACGGGAAACATCACCACTTCGACTCCTTACCCATAATATGTTTGAAAAAATATGTCTTTTTCCGTTAACCAGATATCGCGAAGTTGATAAATCTTTCCACTTCATTCATTTGTGAGAACCGTGTGAATTATCTGCTCGGTAGTTTTTGAGTTTATCGCGTTCAGACATACAGATGCGGAGCAGGGACTTTGTTTTATAATATGTATGACGGTTACTTTGTGAGCGATATTTCTTTGTTTCACTCTCTTCACTTGAGTTCAAAATATTATCAACTTCGATATTTGGAATTTTTTTTATGATATCAAGTTGTTTATAATTTACATTAAAAATTTTATTCATTCCTGAAATAGGTTTATTTATATATGAATAGTTCTGTACTCGGTTTGAGAACTGAACATTTAATAAATATCATCATCATAAATACATTTTATTTCAAGCCTTAGTTTCCTCAACATTTAGCCGCTCCTTATGAGTGGGTGATTATACATTTGCTAGAAATGCCATTAGTCAAGAGTAACGGAAATGCTGGTATTGAGATGTGTTCGTAGGTGTCACACAGTAAATATAATAATGATGTCTTGTTACTATCAAATAAAAGTCATCGTACCGTGAATTATGCTTCATTTTACCTGTGAAAGTTTCATACATTTACTAAACCCATATTCTCATTCAGGGGTACGCATTCTCCATTCATTTGCTAGATCTGAATGAGTTTCAACTGAATATGATTATGACCGAATAAGATGATAGCTAGTCTCCTATAGATTGGCGATATTCGCTAGACAACTAGTCCTTAGTTGGTATTCTAAGCATTTGTGTCATTCCAAAAAATGTATTTTCTCGTGTTCCTACTTAATAGAAATGATTTTTCAAAAGATGTGCGACTCGCCCTCCAGTTCCCTAATGAAATTCCAAGGGTCGTTCACCACTCTGCTCCGGGGTTGAAGTGACGACGCTGTAAATGGGAAAAAAATTGTCCCCCTCCCAATAAAAATCGACCTGTCTGATCGTTTTTCAGGATTTGCAAGATTAGTACCCAAAACCTCCATTTCAAGTTTTCGATGGCCCACATTGTATATTTCATGACATTTCATTATTTATGCGTGATACACTAATATGAAGTTTAGGAAGACTTGGTACTGATCTACTTACTTTTTCAAAAATGAAAAAGTAGACCACTGAAATTTTTGTCATAAGCGTCAATCGTAATTGCTGTTCTTCAAAATTTGTTTTCTAAAGAGCAAAAACTAAAGAAAACAACAATTATCCACATCGTTTATGGAATGACATGCTTTAGTATAATCCGTCACGTTTTTCACAATGAGTTTCAATTGGGGCAATTCTAAGCATGAAAGTGAACTCGAAATGAAGATGTGAACTCTAAATGACGACGTGTTTTACGCAGGCTCTACTGAGGAAGCAAAAGTGAAATTACAACAGAACGATATAAATTCTGGACTACGAGACGACCTCAAATTACTCAACACTTCGACGGTCATTCTCTCCGAATCCAAGGTTGACTTTTTTGGCGGGCTTACGTGGAATGTCAAGATCATCCAGTGTTCGATATGAATATGGGATTATTTTGTGAAGATTAATATTGAGTTTTGCTATACATTCTGTCGGCATGATAATTGCAAAACTCTACAGAAAACTTGACTTCAACAATTAATTGAAGAGGTTTCCAAAACCGACAGTAAAATCCTGAACTATTTGTATCACTATCATGTATAGATTATCATAATATGGTTGAAAATTCAATTCGAATTCTGAGTGATAGTAGCAATAATTGTCATAACTTCACAAACACAAACTTCATAAACAATTTCAAATTGTTTTTCTTTAATTTTACGGGTACTGTATTCAATAACGGCTTTAATCGGTTTCTAACTTTCAAGCAATCAGTGGTAAATCCAAAAAACAAGCACTATTGTCAAATACCAAAACTGCAACACTCTTCTCGACGCGCGTTCATCTTCTGAAGACTATATTCTACTTCACCTACTGAAGATACTAGCTTGGTTGGTGAAACGCGGGTCGAAAAAAGTTTTGCATTTCTGGTGTTCAGAAACAGTTACTTTTTTGATAAATTTATGCCAGAGGCTACAGTTCTACATTTTACGACTTAGTAAATAATAAGAAGTATACTTTTTATGTACGCACTAGGAAAACATTGCATTTCATTAGTTCGGACTTTCATTGTATAATATGATATAAGTTGATTTGAAATCCCTGAAAAAATCTATAAAAATTGAAAATATTATTTATCACATGAAGACGATTGTCGATTCTAACAATCGAAACGTCGTGAAGTAGGTTAGGTAAGGTTAGATTCAAAGTGAGTGGGTCTATTCGACCCTCCACCGCAACACGCAAGGGTTTATTGTGGCTCACACCTATTCACACTCGGCCAAATAAACCCAGCTTCTTAACGAAGCCGATTAGTTTGTATGGTGAGTGGTATTTCAGGTCTGATAGTTAGAGTACGGCTCTGCCGAACTCTAAAGACCTGATTCGGTCTCCAGCAGGGCAGGCACAAAGTATATGCTTTGGTAATGAGGTAGTCGGATAGTCAAGTTACAATATTTCCGCCTTGATACCCACGAAAACCTTCCCATATGAGGGTTTTTGCACGTCAGCAACACCTGACGATGTCTTAGATTCAGCCGTGCAGGGCTTTTTCGCATCTGGTTTTGGTGAAACATCATTTGAGCGCAAACGTTTGCTGACCTGCTCATGGGGGGGGTTTGTTCCCCTACATGAGACAGATTCTGCGTACGCCGCAGCTCTCGCTCCTAAACTATATCCATTGCCTCTGTAGACTCGCTCCTGAACTAAATCCTCTCGGCACGGATACACACACCTTAGGATTAAGCCATCGTTGGGATGCCTTTCAGTTAGGGAATAACAGAACTACAAGTGATTCTGTCATTCCCGTATCCAGCGGGGCTACGTGGAAGCAGGCATCCGATGGCCGGTTTGCTCAACCCCAACATCCTAAGCCAATGCACTCGCTGAAAACAGCATGCACAGTGGTTCAGGCAGTGAAAGATGAACAAGGACAGCCAATCCGTGAATTAACTTGGCTTGGAATATTGTTATTCTTTACCTAATATTTTTAATTTTTATGGATTTTTTCAGGGATTTCAAATCAACTTATATCATACTAGTATTAGACAATGGAAGTCCGAACTAATGAAATACGGAACATTGTCAACCACCTTAAAACAAACGTATGAAAACATTATTATATAATGCACTATATGCGTGCATATAATGCACGCTTTTTTCACAATAATACTAGTATTTTTCGTTCGTTATTGTTTTAAGCTTATTAAAAAAATATATTTTTATCTTTTTAGTTCGATTTTCTTAAAAAGGGTGTTTTTTAAACTGTATTCTTTTTTTATTTTTTAGATTCGTATGATATAAAAGCGTATTTTTAGTCTTTTAAAAATATATTCATTTTAGCTAAACTTTGGAATCAATCTGCCGTATATTGTTTGGAAAAACGACCATTGAAAATCAATATTACTGGTGTTTCTTTCCAACACCAAATCGTTGTTTTTAACACCTCGACACGTGTTTCGATCACCAAGTGATCATTTTCAAAAAGGAAGATTGAAACTAGAAACTAATGCGAGCTAACTTATTTATGCTATATAGGTATTCCATACAGGTAAACCATCCAGGCGTACCACCCATACAGGTATACCAACCTAAATTAATTTTACAATTTTGCTTTATCTATTATTTTACAATATATGTTTATATACAATTTTCAGCTATATAAAAATTAATTTCACAATATTGACTATCCAAATTTATTTTTGCAATGTGTCCTTATGTAGTAATCAGTAAAGCCAACAACATTATTTTATTTTAACAAGCTATATAGTATGCTCTTTGGTATAGGTCCGTCATCGTCAATCATAATATTATTGTGTTTACTTATTTCTACACTCTCATAGGCATCTGGTTGCCTGTTGTTGTTAACTTGTCTAACTAATCTTAATGAACTGAAGTCTATGGAATGGTTTTGTTGCAAAATATGATGGGCGACTGCTGATTTTTCAGATCTTCCATATTTTAAGTGTGCTATGTGTTCCTTATATCTTACTTTAATAGATCTTTTTGTCTGTCCATAGTATTTTGCATCGCAGTACTTTCATTCAATTTCGTAAATTCCAGACTTTTCCGAATTCTCGTCTTTGTCTTTTGGACTTCCCAAAAGGCTCTATAGTGTATGACTTGTTTTAAAAACCACCTTCATACCTAGTTCCTTGAAAATCTTTCCAAAGTTCCTCGTATATTGGTGGTATGGAACTGAGATGTATTTATCTTGGTTTTTGTCGTTTCTGAAAGTCGAGATTTCGTTCATTCTCAACCTAAACTTCTTCTTCCTTATTATGTCATCTATAATACCCCTCGAGAAACCATTAGTGGCTGCTATTTCCTGTATTGTACGTCTTTCTTTTGTGAACCTATCATGTGTTAGAGGGAAAGTCAAAAGATAGATGCACTAAAAAATTCAACCCAGCACGAGTGTGCTGTCCACACTGATGTGAACTGTCAGGAATATACCTATACTTGCTTGTTTCTTTTCTTAATATATCGTATTCTAACCCTCTCCATATTGGCTCCTCATTACCAAAACGTCAAGAGATGGTAGTTATTCCTTATTTTTTAACTCATAGGTGAATTTTATTGATGGACATCTATTATTTAAAATGGAAACAAAGTCGTCAATATTCGATTTTTTGGTATTGAATATCTCGAAAATATCATCCACATACCTTAGCCAAATCCTAGGAAAATACTTCGACTTTTCTTTGGTTTCCATTTCGAATCTACTCATGAATAGGTCTGCCAGGTAGGGGGACAAGGGGTTTCCCATGGCCGTTCCTTCCTGTTGTTCATAAAAGCAACCTTCTACCTGGAACCGATTTTGTTTTATACTCAAATTTTTAAGAGAAACGAATTCATCGATTTCGTTATTATTAAAATTATTCTCCTCTAGTAATTCCCTGAGGAATTGCAAGGTCTGTGGGATTGGGACGCTACTAAATAAGGAACTAACATCAAAAGAAACCAAAATCTCACCTTCTTGCAGAACCACGTTTTTTGTATGATGTATGAACTCTAAAGAGTTTTTTATACTAAAACTTGGTTCCGCAATAGACAAGGTTTCAAATTCCTTAGTGAGCCACTTTGCTATTTGGTAGGTAGGAGCTCCAATAGCTGACACGATGGGGAGCATTGATTTTCCCGGTTTGTGGATTTTTGGGAGGCAATATAGTTTTGACACCGTTGGGTTGAAAACTTGTAACTTCCGTTTCAGTTGAGGGGTAAGTATGAAGCGGAAGTTACAAGTTTCCAACCCAACGGTGTCGAAAGTATATTGCCCCATCGTGTCAGCTATTGGTAGTTACCAATACCAAATAGCAAAGTGGCTCACTAAGGAATTTGAAACCTTGTCTATTGCGGAACCAAGTTTTAGTATAAAAAACTCTTTAGAGTTCATACAATATACAAAAAACGTGGTTCTGCAAGAAGGTTAAAATTTTGTTTTTTTCGATGTTACTTCCTTATTTCCTAGCGTCCTAATTCCACAGACCTTGCAAAAACCTCAGGAATCACTAGAGAAAAATAATTTCAATGATAACGAAATCGATGAATTCGTTTATCTTACTAATTTGTGTATGAAATAAAATCGGTTCCAGGTAGAAGGTTGCTTTTATGAACAACAGGAAGGAACGGCCATGGGAAACCCCTTGTTCCCCTACCTGGCAGACCTGTTCATGAGCAGATTCGAAATGGAAACCAAAGAAAAGATGAACTATTTTCCTAGGATTTGGTATGTGGATAATATTTTCGCGATATTCAATACCAAAAAATCGAATATTGACGACTTTGGCTCCATTTTAAATAATAGATGTTCAACAATAAAATTCAGGTAAGAGTTAGAAAATAAGGGACAATTACCATTTCTTGACGTTTTGGTAAGGAGGAGCCAATATGGAGGGTTAGAAAACGATATATTTAGAAAAGAAACAAGCACGTACAGGTATATTCCTGACAGTTCACATCACTGTGGACAGCACAAACGTGCTGGGTTGAATTTTTCAGTGCATCGTCTTTTGACTTTCCCTCTAACACATGATAGGTTCACAAAAGAAAGACGTACAATACAGGAAATAGCAGGCGGTAACGGTTTCTCGAGGGGTATTGTAGATGACATAATAAGGAAGAAGAAGTTTAGGTTAAGAATGAACGAAATCTCGACTTTCAGATAGGACAAAAACCAAGATAAACACATCTCAGTTCCATACCACCAATATACGAGGAACTTTGGAAAGATTTTCAAGGAACTAGGTATGAAGGTGGTTTTTAAAACAAGCCATACACTACAGAGCCTTTTGGGAAGTCCAAAAGACAAAGTCGAGAATTCGGAAAAGTCTGGAATTTACGAAATCGAATGTAAGGACTGCGATGCAAAATATTATGGACAGACAAAAATATCTATTGAAGTCAGATATAAGGAACACATAGCACACTTAAAATATGGAAGACCTGAAAAATCAGCAGACTTCAGTTCATTAGGATCAGTTAGACAAGTTAACAACAACAGGCAACTAGATGCCTATGAGTGTGTAGAAATAAGTAAACTCAATAATATTATGAATAACGATGACGGACCGATACCAAAGAGCATACTATATAGCTTGTTAAAATAAAATAATGTTGTTGGGTTTACTGATTACTATATAAGGACACATTGCAACATGAATTTGGATAGGCAATATTGTGAAATTAATTTTTATATAGCTGAAAATTGTATTAAAAACAACGATTTGGTGTTGGGAAAAAACTCCAGTAATATTCATTACTACACCAAAAGTTCCAAACAGTGTATCATTGAAAATCAGTACTCAGCCCAAGGCAGCAGGCGCGCAAAGGAGGGTTACAAATAAGACAGCAGGCGCGCGTGTTAATAAAAAAAATACTTTTTTCAAATGAAGAAATAAATTTGAAGTGAGTTCGAATTTTGTCGATATATCAAGGAGGTTACGTACAGCGCCATCTCCCGCGAATAGATCAAGCAATAATGTCGATAATTCTGGAGTTACAAACAAAAGGACAAAAAAACCAACATACACAAATACATACAGGTGAAGCTAATAAAAGCGTATTAATATGAAAAATTACTTTTTTCATATAAAGAAAATACATGTAAAGTGAGTTCGAATTATATCAAGGAGGTACGTACAGCGCCATCTGCCCGCGAATAGATCAAGCAGGAATGTCGATAATTCTGTCAAATACAGATCCCGAAATGAAATGGAAAGGAAAGTTACAAACTTACAAACATACATCCATACATACAGGTGAAGCTAATATAAAGCGTGTAAAATTAGCGATGCATTGTGTTGTTTATGCACCATCACACAAAAGCTCTATAGCTTCAGTAGAGTACTTATGTTTATGTCTGTAAGATCTGGCAGAATTATAGATATTTTAGCCGCCACCCATCAGTACATTGAAAATTGAATATATCACCATGGTAAAAGCTCTCTCATTCCAACTCAATTGAATCTACGTTATTTTCTGCTGATTTTGGAGACTTTGTATATCTTGATTGATGACGGTCAAGTAGGAATATTCCAGATAGAACATCCTAATGATTCAAAAGGCTTTTTCATAACATTGAAATTTGAATGTTTTCCATATATTTTGATAGTTCTTCTCATCTTAAATGCAATGACAAAAATTCTTAATCCATAGCAGTTACCGTTATCAAGCTACGAGACAGTCAAACTTCGCGTTTGCTTAAAGTTAATGTGACGTCATGAGATATAAGTGATTATCGATACAACATCTTAATCAACTCTGGACTTTTATAAAGCGAAACTCGCGATGTTCAAGGTTTGAATAAAGGTGTTTTCAGTCCATGAAAGTTTTATTGAGGCAGACGTAACTAATTCACTACAGAAAAATCAATTCATGGTTATAGTATATTTCATTGAGAATAGGGACTAAATTGATAATGAAATAAGAGGGGTCAAAGTTCAGACAGGAGTTAAAAGATAGTGAATACAAATATTGAGTTATATGTGTATATGATGCTTCAGTAATGGAAAGTGTGCAAAATCAAAATTTGGCTCTTTGATTTTGCAAAATCTAGAAAGTGTATATATGTTTGTTGTGATATTAAACAAGATAAATTAGTTTTTTCTGAAACGTACGAAGGTTTGCGATATAGGAAAAACCTCCTCTTGAAAGGTTTCGACAACAAGCAAAATCTTCTCTTAGCATCAATTTTGCCCTTCATTTTTTGAAGGTTCCGATAAATTGTTAATAGGTTGTAGTTCCGTGATCTTTGCTGCGATTTTATGCCACAAACTCCATAAATTTGTATTCTAATATTTTGTTATGCATTTCTCATCTTCAATAATTAATATTTTCATACCTAGCCTCTGGTCTAGCTTAAACTTTCACTCTAGCCTATTTTCTAATACCCACGTTTTTAAAAATGTGTTCTAAATTCTGATCTTCAGTTCTTCATCATGAATGAATGTATTTCAATCAGAGTAGATGTTATGTTAAAATGTAGGTTTCCCTAATCATTTGGGAATCGTGTTCAAAACCATTACTTGAATCAATAAAAAAACAGAGATTCCTCGCGGTGGTATTTGATCTTGAAATAAATGAGGATTTCAATTATTCCATTTGAAATGTCCAATGTCTAGATTGACCGGCCTATGAAATATAGCACCATCATTGCTTTGTCTGAACGCATGTTCTAAAAAATCTATAACGTAATATGTAAATATAAAACAATCAACCTGAGTTTATTTTGGCTGAAGTGACGTCATAACACATATGTCTGCCCAAAATAATCACGACGCCAGTTCCGCACACCGTTTAATCCGAATCGCAAACGATTGTCATTTACAAATTATTTTATTTCAAATATTTTGTAGCAAAAAGTTTGAGGAATTTTTGAAAATATTTTGTTTAGTCTGAATTTACAGCCATGAGATTTTGGATAATTTGTTTGATACTCGAATGAAGATAAAAATCCTTTTTGACTATATATTTCTCCAATGATTTATAACAAATGAAGGCAATTGAAAAATGGACTTATAAATAATATCACTGACTCAATTCAAATTCTGACAGTAAATATCTTTCATTTTTACTTCGAGTGGCATATCTGGTTGTCTATTTGGGTATATGGAAATCCTCCAAAGGAAGAAAAAAAGCAATTGATTTCAAAATAGATTCGTTACAAAGAGGTGTAAATTATGCAAAGAAGTTGCTTTCAGACACAAACTGGGAGAACAAGCCCATTCGAAATAACTTCTTTCATATAAACATTCAATTACACGAAAGAAAAAATATTTTCGAAACTATTTTTGTATGAACATTGAATTATACAAAAAATACCACCACCAAGTGTTGGGATAAAACTCCAGTAACATTCATAACGAGTACAGTACTACACCCAAGATTCCAAACAGTGCATTAAAAAAAAAACTAAAAATAGAACCTGTTAAGCAATGCTCAATTTGGTTACAGATAGAGGAGATCATCGGTGCAATCTGCGACATGACATGTTCCAAGCGTTTGATATGGTGGACCACGGTGTATTATTACAAAAATTAGAATATTATGGGATCAGAGGAAAAGCTCTGAATCTATTTACATCCTACCTCGCATGCCGCCAGCAACGTGTTAAATTCAACGGCGACATATCAAAACCTTTAAAAGTCAATTATGGAGTACCGCAGGGTTCAGTCCTGGGTCCTGGATTATTTATCATTTGCATTAATGATATGACTCTAAAAGTAATGAATGTGTCTTCTATAATATACGCTGATGAAACTTTCTGGTGGAGTGACTGTCCATGTATATATACATGATAAGACAACTTAGCAACATAATAACAACGGATTGTTCAAGAGTAGCTTATTTCGCCATTTTTCACAGTATAATGACATATGGACTAATAATTTGGGGTTCATCATGACATCTAGGTATAATATTCAAACTAAAAAAAGAAGTAGTAAGAATTATGGCACAGGCTAAATACGACGATCATTGTAAACCTCTTTTCAAAAATCTACGTATATTAACTCTGCGATCTTGCTTCATATATGAATGTCTGTGTTATGTTAAACATTTAATAGGTGAAAATAAATTGACTGAGCAGAAGGGCATACACTACCATGATACCAGGGCCAAAACAAATGTGAGGCTACCAAAATTAGGCTTAGGTAAATCGCAACTCTTATTCATATATATCTTTGAACTTTTTTAACGTGTTACCATATGAGTTTCAGACTTTGGACATGAGTATGAACACTTATAAAGTGGAAATCAAGAATATTTTTTCACAGAATGTCTATTATACATTCGAAGAATATTTTAATTATTTCGACTCATCAACAAATTTGTTGCGTGTCTAATAATAGATATATTTTCATACAACAATATTTATGTATTTATTTCACTGTATTGTGTTACATTGATTTTAATTTATATACTGTTTATCCCATTGACGTATGCGAGTACTATTTATGTATACATTGCACGAATAAATTCTATTATATTCTATTCTATTCTACAAGTACTTATAATTTCAAAGGTTTCTAATCTGATGTCGTGAATGAACACATTTTTTTGGTGTTTACATTGCAAACGTTGGCTGAACCCTACGAGGTAGATAAAAAAATGTAGGTTGGTAGGAAGGTCCTAAAGTGTGTGGGTATATTCGACCCACCACTGCAACCCACAAGGGTTTATTGTGGCTCACAACTATTCACACTCGGCTAAATAAACCCAGCTTCTTAACAAAGCCGATTAGTTTGTATGGTGAGTGGTCTTTCAGGACAGATGGTGAGAGTATGGATCTGCCGAACTCAAAGAACCTGATTCGGTCCCCAGCGGGGCAGGCACAAAGTATATGCTCTGCTGTTTCATCATTTTCCAGACAGAGGCGACACACACTGTCTTCCGACAGTCCAAGTCTCTGCACGTGACGATTCAAATGACAGTGACCTGTGAGAAGGCCTGTTAGACATCGTAGTTCATCCCTACTGTAGTCCAACAACTGTTTGGAATCAAGCTTCGAAGGGTGAATAAACGCCTTTGAGTGAGCCAATCCTGAAAGATTTTGCCAGAAGTCCATAAATCTTCTTACCATCCAGGTGTTCAGTGTTTGTTTGGCAGAGCCCAAAGCGATGCCAATGACAGGTTCTGGTCCAATGGAGCCGCTTGCAGCACATCAAAAAATGTACAACAGTATTATACACCTTAAAAAGGTATACAAAAAATAATTCTTATGGTATATGTCTATATCTTAGGGATAGCCCACAAATACCATTTTTTATCCTCGAGAATATATTTCAAACGTTTCAAACGTCTAACGGACAGTTTTTATTTACTGTGATGAACACTATTTTCAATTTGGAAATGGAAACTATCTATACCACAGTACAGTTCAAGGCAGTATGGTTTGATTTCTGACAATTTGGCGTGTCGAAAACTGAAGTATGAAAGCATTGTTTGTGTTGGTTGAGATGGAATTTCTTTTCTTATAAATTTTTCTTCTTTCATAAATATTCTAGAAGGTGTGCAGTTATTTTCAAAAACAGGCCAATTCAAACTAAAAACTTTTTGGATTATCTATTTATTAGCTTCCCCTCATTACTCATTGGATTTGTGAAGATATCGTCACATATTCAATGAGCTTTCTTACGTTTTTTATTTAGCAATATTTGTGATGAAGTAGTGTTCGAAATCCTTGAAAACACAACAGTTTTATTTATGATAAATATCCATGTCATCCTGCCAATGTATTTATCGAAATGTGAATAGATTGTTCCAGTATGTAACATGAATGTGGAACACTGAATCTCTCATTTTCGAAAGTATATTTATGTAGATGATCATATCGATTTTCTAGTAGTTAATGAAATTTTTCCTAACGTACTGATCTGAATAGAATAATATTATGAATGACGTATTGGTTGAATGCAGGATGAGATAAATCGTTAGAAAATACTCCAGGGTTCGAACTAGTGGTTAAAAACACATATTTTTCCCACAGTTTTTTCCCTTTGCCCACTCAGTCCGTCATTAGCTTCAAAATTAAATGTTGGAGTGTAACGTTTACAATTGTGTAATCGTTACTTTCTTCATCAAAGAAGAATAAAGTGTACCTTTTTTCCATTCAATTATTACTTGTAAACCATATAAATTTGTGTTATTGAAGACATACATAAATTGTGATTTCTCGATGTATAATACTTTTATTTTCACAGCTCACCGAGATCTTTGATGCGGCGTTCAACCGAGAAGTATCTTTTATTATTGATTTAATTTGTAAATAAATCCAGTCCTGTTTTGGTTATGTGAAAAGAACGATAACAGTGACACTGCTTTGTTCTCTTCTTCTTCATTTTTAGTAAATCAGGCGGTAGAATTGAGAGACACTTGTCTAGTTTGTGTTTTATTAACATGGATTCTCAGATGATCATTTAGTGGAAAATATGGGTCATAGCGCAAGCGCGAATTTTCGTTTGGGATTTATGTTCCAAATTGTTGGTAACCTTTAGAAAATAGGAAATGTTTTTTATTGAAATTAGAATTTTGGAATTGGAGAGGACGGAAGTGCTTGGCCATTTTCTGTCCTGGCGCCGCTGAGAACTCATGTGAGGTTAACAATTAAAAAATTCTGAAAACCTTATAAGATAGTGAATTCCATATTAATAAGTCAAGAGGTAAATATCTAATATAATTATTTTCATTTAAGTAATAATCTCAACTAGCTTCAAGAGAAATATAAAAATATATATATATATTTTTTTAGACACATTTAAGAGGTAATTTCATTTCTCTTTCTGTCTCTTTTAGTTCTGCCAGAAAAAATAGTATAATTAGAAAAATTAGTATAATTAGAAAAATTAGTATACTTGGAAAAAATTAGTATACATAGAAAAATTGGTATACAGGAAGATTAGTATGCATAAAAAAAGTGGAAGACAAAGCAAGAAAGTTTTTTTTGAGGAGTTTTGTGTTTTTTTTTTTAATCATATGACAATGGAAGGAAACCTATAAGTTTCATCGGACCTGAATTCCACGTTAGAGATCTCTGGGAGCTACCACCACATTCTTATCACTGGGCAGATAAAAGGAGTTAAACTAGTCTTTATGGAAATTATTCTTAATACAAAAAAGGTTTGAATGCATTCATCCTTAGGTAAGAAACTATACGGTAATTTTTATTCAAGTATTGAAATGTAAAAAGGGACAGTGTTCCCATCTGTGTTCAATTTTGGTATTTCATAATAAATTGTAGCAAACTTTATTTCATATGAAGTGATCCCAACAAACAAATTAAATTAATAAAACAAATTGATTTGTATCATTTGCATTTTGGGGATTTCAGACACCCAAGAAAGTCTTTCTACAGAGACGGGTCTGAGAATGAGTTTGAAACCACTTTAAAAACTGTAGATGGCGTCCAAAGTAACATCAAGGTAAATCAAGCTTATTCTCAGTCAAAAATTGGATTTCTGAGAACCTTCACCTTGTAACGACCTACGCCTTTGCCGCCCTGAAAAAGCTAGCCGAAAGCAATTATCGCCTTATTTCTATATCTTGATAGAAAGAAGGTGACATTAAAATGGCGCCCAACGTGGGGCCTAGATTACTTTTGGTTTGAAGGTTCACAGAAATTTGATTAGGGTGTGAGATTGTCAATTGCAAATAAAATATATTATATTGGTGGTACGTCTTCACGAACCTTTTAGAGTTAATTTCATATTAGTTCATATCCTTGAAAAAATTCTTTTTATTATTTTTGTAGTTGTGAAATTTTTGTGGTTAAAATGGATGGAAAAATGGAACCTTTATATCTCAGTGAGGAAGAAATAGATTACGAACTACGTATTCGTAACGTAGTAGCTAGTAGAAAAACTTTAACATCTAAAAGAATAATTTTGGGGAGATTGTTGTCAACAGAAACGGTGTCAACAATACTGCAGGATAATAATTTTGTAGCAGAAGATGAAAAAACTTTCATTGATAAAACTCTGTCCGATTTGGAATCTTTAATACTTAATTTCAAAGCTTCAAAAAATGATCCCATGTATAAAATAATAGAATCAAGATTAACTTCTTTAACCGGTAGAGTAAATCGCTTTAAAATTCCAGAGCGTCCTGAAGAAAGCAGAATTCTTTATTCAGATTATAAAAATCATGCAAATGCTAGTTGCATTGAGTTAGATGCAAAGCTTGCAATGAATGTTGTTTCAGACCCTGCACAATTGTTTTCCGCAATTTCTCCTGGTTTAGGAAAACAAGTTCCTGTTTACAAATGGGGAATTCAATTCGACGGTTCAACTAGTTTAAAGTCTTTTCTTGAAAGAGTGAATGAACTTTCGCAATCTCGTAATGTTTCGGAACTAGAACTTTTCAATTCCTGTATAGATTTATTCACAGGAAGAGCTTTAATATGGTATAGGTCAATTAAACATGAAGTGTTTAACTGGCAACAATTAGTAACTCGTATGGAAAGTGCCTTTTTGCCTACATGTTATGATGAGAAACTTCTAGAAGAAATTAAAAATCGTACTCAAGGTCGAGATGAGCCTATTGATATTTATGTAGCAACAATGCAAGGTCTTTTTAGTAGATTGAATCAACCGGTAAATCACCTAGAATGTTTAAAAATAATAAGAAGGAATATTTTACCAAAATATATAGATCATTTAGTCTTACAAGACATCAATAGCCCTTCAGAACTGATAGGTTTTTGTAAAAGAATTGATGAAGCTTCTAGAATTAAACAAAAATACACTCATCCAAAATCTTTGAGTTGCTTGGAAACAGATCTTGCTTATGTAGAATCATTTCCTGAAAATAAAAGAGATAGTTTTGGATCAAGAGGTTGGAGAAATGAGAAGAAATCATTCAGTTCATCAAATGCTCATGCAAGTGTAGTGAATAATAAGTCAAATAATCCTTCTTCTTCTAAAAAGTATACAAACATTAAACCTTCTTCTAGTAAGTGTTTTGGTTGTGGAAAAATTGGTCATATTAAAAGAGATTGTAGAGAGCCACCTAAAAAGTATTGTTATAATTGTGGTAAACCAGACTTTACCAAATTGAATTGCCCTTCTTGTAATCCAAAAAACGTATGAGGATGACGACTTTGTCAAGTCGTCAAAGTTTAGTGAGAAGTGATGGTTATGAATGTGGAAGTTCTAAAAAATATAGATTTAGAAAAAGGACCCCTTTCTCTCATTTTCAAAATTCTCACAGAATATCGGTACCAAGTTTAATTAAACCTAATGTTTTGAATAATGAGAATAAAGAAATTTTGTCACCTCTTTGCATTTCCAAACCTTTTGACAATAGACCATACATATCGGTTGATATTTACAATGATCAAATTATATCTTTGCTTGACAGTGGAGCCAATATAAGTTGCTTAGGTAAACATTCCTTAGATTTGTTGAAAAAGCATAAAATTAAATTAGATAAAACTAAACATGGAATTGTTACTACTGCTGATGGTAAGCAACAAAATGTAATTGGTATTTGTGAGCTACCCCTATGTCTAAAAGATGTTTGTAAAATAGTTAAAGTGTCTGTAATACCGTCTCTTCAATGTGGACTTATATTAGGGAGTGATTTTTTAAAACAATTTGAGTTAACAATTGATTTTAAAAATAGTACATGGAATATTCATAGCAATCTAGGAATGGAAATTAGTATTTTGTCAGAAGTTCCTGAAGAAAATAATTTGAATGTAGGAATTTGTAAAAATCTTAGTAAAGAACAGGTGTTGGAAATGAAAAAGGTTATTAATTCATTCAAATCTATTTCTTATGAAGATCGTTTAGGTTTTACGGATAAAATAACAGCTCATATTGAAACAGGAGATCATCCTCCGTTTAAAAAGAGACAATACCGTATGTCTCCATATATGTTAGAAAATCTTAACAAGGAGTTGGATAGAATGCTTGCTTTGGATATAGTAGAACCTTCATTTAGCCCCTGGAGTTCTCCAGTATTATTAGTAAAGAAAGCTAATGGTGATTTTAGATTTTGTTTTGACGGAAGGGCTCTAAATGAAATAACAAAAAAAGATTCATATCCACTTCCTTCAGTTGATGATATTCTAAATATGCTAAATAATGCAAAATTTATCTCTACGATAGATCTTCGGGCTGGTTTTTGGCAAATTCCATTGGATAATGAGAGTAAAGAAAAAACAGCTTTTTCCATACCAGGGCGAGGATTGTTTCACCACAAACGCCTCCCATTCGGTCTATCTAATTCAGCTGCTATTATGCAAAGACTAATGGATAGGATACTAGGTCCAGAACTACAACCAAAAGTTTTTGTTTATTTAGATGACATTGTGATGTGTACTTCAACTTTTTCTGAACACATAGCTCTATTGAAAGAAGTCCATAGACGCTTATTAGATGCAAATTTAACGGTTAATCTTACAAAGTGCAAATTTTTTAGAGAATCTTTGCAATATTTAGGTTTTGTGGTAGATCACAGAGGATTAAGAACGTCCCCTGAGAAAATTAAAGCAATGGTTGAATATCCTAGACCTCAAACTACAACTGAGATTAAACGTTTTGTAGGAATGTGTTCCTGGTACAGGCGTTTTATTCCCCACTTTAGTACTTTGATAAGTCCACTGAATGAATTATTGAAAGGCAAACATAAAAAACAGGCAATTACTTGGAATGAATCATCAGAAAAAGCTTTTATCGAAATTAAACAGAAATTAGTTTCATCACCAATTCTAACAGCTCCTAACTTTTCTTTAGAGTTTACTGTTCAAGCAGATGCTAGTGATACAGGATTAGGTGGAGTACTCACCCAAATTCAAAATGGTGAGAAAAAGGTAATTGCATACGCAAGCCGAAGTTTGAATCGGGCAGAGCGAAACTACTCAACCACAGAGCGTGAGTGTTTAGCTCTAATATTTTCGTTGGAGAAATTCCGACCCTATATTGAAGAGGTTCATTTCAAGGTTATAACAGACCATGCCAGTTTAAAATATCTTTCAAAAATGTCTAGTAGTTCAGGTAGACTCAGTCGATGGGCAATGAGACTATCTGTATTTGATTTTGAAGTAATCCATAGAAAAGGTAAACTCCATGTCACTCCAGACGCTCTATCTCGAGCTCCTCTTCCTATAGAAATAAATATTTTGGGGTTTCATTAGATAAACTTGAACCGTGGTACCTAAAACTAAAAGATAGTATAAATAAATATCCTGAAAAGTACAGTAATTGGATGATAAAAGATGGATATGTTTTCAAGCATACAGCCAGAAAAATAGCGTTAAAATCTAATATTTCAGAATGGAAATTATTAGTCCCATTTTCTGAAAGGCAGAAAATTATTTCTGATGGCCATGATTTGCCAACTGCAAGTCATCTAGGATTTTTTAAAACTTTAAAGAGAATTACTGAAAATTTTTATTGGCCACAAATGAGAAAAGATGTTCTCAAATATGTCCGTCAATGTCAAGTATGTAGTAGTCAAAAGACTTTAAATTCAAGTCGTTTTGGTTTAATGGGAGCAGAAAAGAGAGTAAGCTTTCCATTTCAATTAGTTAGTACCGATGTAATGGGTCCATTCCCTAGGAGTAATAAAGGAAATAAATTTCTAATCGTGGCTTCAGACTATTTTTCAAAATATGTAGTAATGAAACCTGTCAGAAATGCAACTGCGCAGGCGATTACGAATTTCTTAGAAGAAGTGTTCTTAACTTTTGGCTTTCCTCAAATATTATTATTAGATAATGCTTCAGCCCATAAAGGCAAAGTGTTCAAGGATTTTATTGAAAAACATAAAATCTCGAAAGTTTGGTACAATTGTAGGTATTTTCCACAAAACAATCCAACAGAAAGAAACAATCGTACCATTGGAACTGCAATACGATGTTTCATAAAAGAATCTCATAAAGACTGGGACAAAGAGACATTAAGAATTCAGCATGCTATGAATTCTGCCGTTCATGAAGTGACTGGTTTTAGTCCGAATTTCTTAAATTTTGGAAGAATAACCCCTGTCTCAGGAGACTATTATGGAGATGACTTGGATTTTGAATTAAATAATAATGAAGAAGCCAGAAAAGTTTATTCTGAGGAACTGGAAAAACTCCCTCCAATTTATAAGAAAGTTCAGGAGAAGCTTTCTGAATCTTATAAGAAAAATGCAAAATACTACAATCTAAGAAAGCGTGAACATATTTTTAGTGTTGGTGAAAAGGTCTGGAAACAAAATTTCACTTTATCAGATGCTGCTAATCAATTTTCTAGTAAACTAGCTCCTAAGTTTGTATTGTGCAAAATCAAAAGGGTTTTATCGAAAGTGGCTTACGAGTTGAGTAATCTTGATAATACACCGGCTGGGACGTGGCATGTTTCTAATCTCAAGCCATATTTTGGGTCAGATTGTGATTTGGCCAATTGAGGTGTAATAATGCTGATTTCAATTCTTTCTTGATTGAAAATTTAATTTTCATTTTCCTTGTTCAAAAATAAATTGGTTTTTATTTTTTGAAACTAGTTGCCCACTCAATGACTTTGTACAACCTTGATTTGTAAATTATTTTTGTCTGAATCATTTCTGGAGAAATATTATAATTTATGAATTCATTTAAGTAATGAAAATATTCCTAGATTATTTCAGACAGAATAACTTAATTTTATGAGATTTAAAATAAATTATAGTAGGTTTGATTAAAAAGTCTATGCGAGTATCCCCGGAAGAAAGATTGATAGTTATTGATGAATAAAAATGGTAATATTCATGTTTATTGGTAAGGTCACTTAGCCTAACCTTGGGTAGGTAACCTTGAGTAGGTAACCTTAGGTAAGTGTAAATAATATTTGGAAAATCTTGTACAAGTATGCAATGAAATAGTAACTACACGTAGATGTGTAGGACTTGTCGTAATCTACACGACATATTTGCTTTGAAGTCTGATCAACTTCACTGATCAAATGCAAGTATACCTATACTTAACTGTAAATAATTGTATATAATTTTAGATTAGGAATGTGAATAAAATTGCTTGCTGGATATGCAGATTTTTTTTTTGCATCATAAGTTACATGGTGGTGAATAATTTCAGGGAGATTTGGCCAATCTTCTTCTGAAATGACATTATGCATGTTTATGTCTGGAACATACTCCAGTGAAAACATTTGTGAGGTAGAGGCTAGCTATCTCTGACATTGGGTCTAAAGCAACTTGGACTTGGCATGTCCCTAGCTAGTGGAGGATTTCGTAACCTACGTTTGGTTAGTTATATGGAAGAATCCATGACAGTAAGACCACTGTTTCTGCTAGTAGAGATAAAGTTATACTTACTTTAATGACTAGCGCCACCATTCATTCATGTTGGGATTATTTGATATGGAACTTTCAGTACTGGTTTCTCAACATATGGATGACCTGTCACCATGTTGGGAAGATCATCATATTGGTTTGCTTCAAAATGGAATTTTCTTAGCTAATTTTATTTGACGACTGCCTTCTGAAGCTGTTATAAGTGTTGATGTTATTTATTTTTAACTTTGTGATATGGAGCTTTCTATCTTGAGTTATAAGTATGCGTCTGGCCTATCAATTGGCGAAGTATTAGTGTGATTTATAGAAAAATTTGTGATACACAAATTTTTCTTTCCAAGAAAGGGGGTAATGTAACGTTTACAATTGTGTAATCGTTACTTTCTTCATCGAAGAAGAATAAAGTGTACCTTTTTTCCATTCAATTATTACTTGTAAACCATATAAATTTGTGTTATTGAAGACATACATAAATTGTGATTTCTCGATGTATAATACTTTTATTTTCACAGCTCACCGAGATCTTTGATGCGGCGTTCAACCGAAAAGTATCTTTTATTATTGATTTAATTTGTAAATAAATCCAGTCCTGTTTTGGTTATGTGAAAAGAACGATAACAGTGACACTGCTTTGTTCTCTTCTTCTTCATTTTTAGTAAATCAGGCGGTAGAATTGAGAGACACTTGTCTAGTTTGTGTTTTATTAACATGGATTCTCAGATGATCATTTAGTGGAAAATATGGGTCATAGCGCAAGCGCGAATTTTCGTTTGGGATTTATGTTCCAAATTGTTGGTAACCTTTAGAAAATAGAAAATGTTTTTTATTGAAATTAGAATTTTGGAATTGAAGAGGACGGAAGTGCTTGGCCATTTTCTGTCCTGGCGCCGCTGAGAACTCATGTGAGGTTAACAATTAAAAAATTCTGAAAACCTTATAAGATAGTGAATTCCATATTAATAAGTCAAGAGGTAAATATCTAATATAATTATTTTCATTTAAGTAATAATCTCAACTAGCTTCAAGAGAAATATAAAAATATATATATATTTTTTTAGACACATTTAAGAGGTAATTTCATTTCTCTTTCTGTCTCTTTTAGTTCTGCCAGAAAAAATAGTATAATTAGAAAAATTAGTATAATTAGAAAAATTAGTATACTTGGAAAAAATTAGTATACATAGAAAAATTGGTATACAGGAAGATTAGTATGCATAAAAAAAGTGGAAGACAAAGCAAGAAAGTTTTTTTTGAGGAGTTTTGTGTTTTTTTTTTTAATCATATGACAATGGAAGGAAACCTATAAGTTTCATCGGACCTGAATTCCACGTTAGAGATCTCTGGGAGCTACCACCACATTCTTATCACTGGGCAGATAAAAGGAGTTAAACTAGTCTTTATGGAAATTATTCTTAATACAAAAAAGGTTTGAATGCATTCATCCTTAGGTAAGAAACTATACGGTAATTTTTATTCAAGTATTGAAATGTAAAAAGGGACAGTGTTCCCATCTGTGTTCAATTTTGGTATTTCATAATAAATTGTAGCAAACTTTATTTCATATGAAGTGATCCCAACAAACAAATTAAATTAATAAAACAAATTGATTTGTATCATTTGCATTTTGGGGATTTCAGACACCCAAGAAAGTCTTTCTACAGAGACGGGTCTGAGAATGAGTTTGAAACCACTTTAAAAACTGTAGATGGCGTCCAAAGTAACATCAAGGTAAATCAAGCTTATTCTCAGTCAAAAATTGGATTTCTGAGAACCTTCACCTTGTAACGACCTACGCCTTTGCCGCCCTGAAAAAGCTAGCCGAAAGCAATTATCGCCTTATTTCTATATCTTGATAGAAAGAAGGTGACAGGAGATTTCATCTATGAATTTTTGTTCCAGTACATCGGAACATTGGACGTACCAAGACCCACAAGCAAAGTTGAAATCGTGGCTGCCATGCGAAGGATACGGGTAAGTTGATTGCTTTGCGCAAAAGTTAACCATGATAATGTGCTCTCTCATTAACATGTACACTTGTGCTTGTAGCAGACTAAAAATTATTGAATTTTTTCTCCCCCATTTTCATTCCTCAAATATGGTATGAAAAAAATAGAGTCCAATATAAACGCTGCTACACAAGAACTGATATACTCTTTTTGATGTGTGTCATCAACCAAGTTGTCGATATGACGCAAAAGAATTTTTCATTTTATATGTATGATATTTTGATATGTATACTTCAAAATATGAGGAATTGGTTACAAATTATGGAATAATGAGGCACTACAAAGTTATATGTCATCAGTCAGACAAATTGTAGTGACTAAACATTCCCTGAACACAGTCGAGAGAATGAGCTCAAGAGCAATATGCGCTTGCGTCTCAGAGTAAAATATTTGAATATTTTTGAAGTAGTTAATGCTTTCGATTCAAATAAGACGAACTTCAACATTGAAGTAATCATTAATTGATAGTTGAGTTAATTTATTGCATATATTCAGAAAAACGAATTTATTCCACGCAATTTGGTTTCATGATGAATTATTTTCATTTCATTATAAAAAGGTAACAGTTGAAACAATTGAAACAAAAATTATTTCATAAAAAATACTTAACTATGATTAGCTAAAAAAATATTTGCCTATCTTTTAATCATCGTAATCGTTGTCATAATCATTGGAATTTTCATCATTAGCCCAATCATGATATTGTCCATTCGAGTCATCATCTTTATCATCATCAGCTATGTTGTCATTTCTGGCAGCTTCTTCTTCGAAAAATAGATGAAAGAACTATAAAACAGTAAACTGCAAATATAAAAATTCCTCATTATCTGATTCTTGAAGAGATTCACTAACGTCTCCTGGTAATTGGTCACCATCAAAGCAATGAAAAGGATACTAGTTTTCTTCTAAAGTCCACCTATTGTTTTCAGAAGTTAAAATGGTAGGTTGCTTTTGATTTGCATTGTTCCATATGCTAGTAATGAAATTAGCTCGGAAGGATTTTTGTAATAACTCAGACTTATATGGTGGTAAACTGCTAAAATATATTTTTTTAAATTTTGGATTGAATTCTTCGTTAATATTAGATACTCTGTAATTATTTAAAACATCTGAAACCGGGGCAGCATCAACGTCGAATATGCCAGGAACACTTCTGTTAGTATCCATGACAGTCATTATTCAAATTCCACATTTAAAAACAAGAACTTTTCCCAAATACCAGAACTGTGATACTTTTTTCTTCTTCAGAAGATGATTTTTTTTCATCTCCTGAAGGAGAATCAAGTTCGGGTTGGAGTTGTTGTATACGACAATTTGTTTTATCGAATTTCATTTTTCATGACAGTGATGATTATTGATGACTGTGTCTATGTTGGTTTGTAGTGGATTACGAATTCATGAATTTCATCAGTTGGGAATTCCATTGTCTAACTGTCTAACACAATATAAAATGATTTGAAATCCCTGAAAGAACGGATACAATTGCAAATTAAAATGAATAGCTGAAAATAACAATTATATCAAACCAAAGAAATCCTTCAATACAATAATACGAATTGAAAATCATTTCATATTGGTCATAAAAGTACCTAATTCAACTGAAGCTGAATTCCTTTCCTGTTTAATTCTGAGTGAGAATAATGTTTGTATACACAAATATCATTTGTAATCTGAATCAATTCTAAGCAGCTTACTCTTCAGCCAGGATTATTAGACAATCCTTCCTTGAATCAAAATAGCAAACTGTTTTTTCTACTATAATATGAGTGAAATAGAATAATTGAAATCTGCCAAGAATCCTTGAAGCACCACCTACACTTAAAACATCGCGCTTAACATAAAGAAAGTTACATGCGACGCGTTAACTTTTGTGACAGGATTGATGTTGCCCATTTAAACAGTATATCTCTTTCAGTACGAGTTCAAAGCCAAAGGAATCAAGAAAAAGAAGGTGACAATAGAAGTTTCCGTGGATGGCGTCAAAGTTACACTGAGGAAAAAGCGAAAGGTGAGTGTTCTCGTTAAGAAACGTTAAAGTTTTCTGCTCATGTAGAGATACAAGAAAATGCTCTAAACTCTCCCAGTTTCACGGAAGTAGCTTGAGACTACGGAAACACTAGATATTTATTAAGGAGCCTTGGAGCTTTTAAAATCCTTCTGGTTGTGAATTCAGAAGTTGAGACATTGCTGTTTCACTTGTTTTGATGCGAGTGTAAAAATAATTTTCAACAGCAATTTTTTTTCGACTTTATTTTTCTTGACTCAGTTGGACACATTACTTCAACTTTCATAGCTCTCTCACTGAATCTAATTCACTGTGATACGAACTCGAATTAAATTGTATGAAATGAATGAAGAAAATTAATAAATCGATCATTTGGGTTCAAGAATTGCTTTCGTGATCAATAATATTCAGTTTTCAACGAATATCGAAGTCTTCCTCAAACTCTCTTTCATTCTTTAGCTAGGGTGTTCCACCCATTTTCAGTTCATTGAGAAACATTAAATGTCCAATAGCTCCATAATTTTTTTCTTTCACATATATTTAATTGTTTTTGAATATTACTCTTTGAGGAATTGGCTAAGGCTCATGCAGCCGAGATTTTCAGTGTAACTATCCATTAGGGTTTGAAGGCCGTCGTAGTTTGGAACTGCATCCTAACGTTCCGCCATCACGAGTGGCTGGCTTCTTCAGAGGTTTATTCATCTTGATGATTCACTGATGACTTGTGATTTCTGATTTGTAGGTTGTATTCATGTCGATTCAGATAGTTCGCCTCTCTTGTTGATGCGTTTCTATTGGCCGAAGTGTTATTACCTGATAATGACGAAACATTGCATTGCACTGTTGCCACTTCAGAATCTTCCAGTATGGGATTCCAAATCCGGTTGAGCGTTACCGCCTCTTCTCTTCTGTTGTAGTTTTCCGTATGTTTATGGATTTCTATGGCTTCCCGTACAAGCCGAGTGTGGTATACATGATACATGATCGGGGGCAAGTAGTTTCATATCTTCAAACAGTATCGTGTGATCTCCTTCGCTAAGCGCGTGTTTCGCTACTGTCGATTTGTCTATTTGACCTAATCTACAGTTTCTCTCATGTTCATTCAGCCTTGTACCCATGGATCATTTGGTGTTACCGATATAAACTTTTCCGCATGTGCATGGTATACGGTATACCCCCGCAGCTAATAGTGGATATTTCGCAGATTTAAGGATCTAATTGAGCATCTTCTAGTGGCTTTGAGATCGAAAAAATACAGTGTAACCGAGATCAACAAGGCCATGAAACTGAAGACTTTCACAAGTCAAAATAGGGAGAAAACTCAAACGGTTGCAAGTGCATTTCTACCGTTCATCCGTTCATTCCTAGGGTTACAGACAGAATAGGAAAAATCTTAGGGAAGCATAAAATAAAAACAGTGTTCCAGCTCACCAGAAAATACAACAAAGCCTTATATGCGAAAGACAAAAAAGATCCACTATCAGCTGCTATCAAGATGAATAAACGTCTGAAGAAGCCAGCCACTCATGCTGGCGATGACCTTCAAACCCGAATGGAGATAGTAACACTGAGATTGTTCTTCAAATACATTTTTTATATATTTGGCTTAACCAACATTTTGCTATATTTTAACGATTAATAGCTTCGGAAATGAGAGTTCAATTGCATTGAATTTTCTATTAAATACAACAATACTCAGTATTCTTTGAAAATTTGGAGGTTGAAAGAAGTTGCATTTTTTTAAATATAAATTTTCACGCTATTTTCAAAATCTTTTGTGAATTTTTTGGTACTTCAGAGTGAACTTTTTCCTAAATAGTCTATTTAGAATTCTATTCAAAGTTTGACTTTTGAATTATGTTTCTATTTCAGATGATTCCAAAGATGAAGTGTCCAGAATTATTTTTATATTATGTAATATACACAAATTGGGCATTTTAATTTTAGTACATTTACAACACAGACTAATATATAAATTCTTCTTCCACAGACTAATAATAAATTCTCAATAGAGAATATGTGGTGCAAATTGAAGAGTTTATCCCGAAAAGTTACTGCGTGACGTATGTCAGTGAAAAGGCCAATCAGGCAGCATCTTGTATTCACAAATTAATTGAATTTATATATTCATATCATAAATGGTTTCTGTTTCAATTCCAACCCAAAAATTCTCTTTTGAAAAGATCTTAGACCCTAGACGAAGACAGGTATATTTCCTTTGGAAGATGTCAATAAAATAATCATATCCAGATATTACATTCGATTGTCTACATGAATGAACATACTGGAAATTTTCAATGACTTCAATTTATGTTATTATCATTCCCAACCTCTCGCCTCAACGATGGAAAACAGGAACGATCTATTCACATAGATCTATCTGTATCTGTAGAGTAGGGAGGGTGAGTGTAGGCTCACAGCAGTTAAGCCACATGTGACCCATTGTACATCCGCTCGAGGAGTTGTCCTCCTAGGTCATCGTCCATCCTGTCTTTTCCAGTAAGGTGGATAGGTCACTAGGAGTCATCTCCTTTATATCGGCAGGTGTAGGCCAGGACTCGCCGAACATACACTCTCGTATTGTCGATAACTCCGGACACTCGCATAGGACATGCCTTGCAGTTTCATTTTCCTGTTGATACATCCTGCATAGAGGTGTGTCCACTAGCCCCATATTATAGAGGTGTTTCATTAGTTGACAGTGGCCAGTCAAAAATTCTAATGTTAAGCGTATATTTTTTCTGGTCATCGCCAGATATTTCTTCGGCGCCAGTTTCCCAGGGTCGCCCAGGGTGATCCTGGCAAAATTGCATCCTTTGATTTTATCCCATCTCTTCAGGGATTGAGCATGGGCGTAACGTTTGGCTAGTTCCGCAATTGTCGAAGTCAGAGTAGGTGCCACTGGGTCCTGAAATTCTCAGTCCAGCCGCTTCCTTGGCTAAAGAGTCGGCAATGCGATTACCTTTACTCCTGTCTTGTCCTTTAATCCACCTCAGGATAATGTTATTATCTACCGAGGCTTTGGCTAAATCTTGGTGGCACTCTAGTAGTAGCCCTGAGGTAACACGTTGTCCGTTCAAGGCCAATAGGGCTGGTCTCCTATCAGTGCAAATTTCTGCTATCAGTGCAGATTTGATATAGAGCTATTTGAAGTTCACTTACCTTCTGATTTTGAGGTTACCTCAAGATCAATCCAGAAAAAAATTGATTTTGAAATGCAATATTTGGAACAAATCAAGTAATACAGTACATATAGTGATAAAATTTCGAATTAATTGGGTTTTGGACTACATGAGATCTGTGAAATCGCCAAACTAGGGAGCGTATTTTTGGAGCCAAATACAGCTATACATTTAGAGGTTCTAGCAGAATAATCCTTCAGGAATGTATATTTTCGAATATGTAATTTTGAAAACTGTGAAACCAGATTATTTATAAGAAATTGTCTATTTCTGTCTTTCTTCCAGCGGAAACATTGGATGGATGATGGAAAATCAGTATTACTCAGCCATCCCGTTTATAGGATATTTTACGTTTCGCACGATTCCCAGGACCTCAAGATATTTAGTTACATAGCTAGAGACGGAGCATCCAATGTTTTCAAATGTGCTGTTTTCAAGTCGAATAAGAAGGTAAGTACTCTGTCAAGCATGTTTCTTTTTTGAACAAAAGTATCTTGTCATGGTAATTATAGGAAAATATCAGATGGACCTGACTGAGGCATTCAATTTAGTGCTATAGTTTTCGTATTTCTGCATGTCACTGAGTTCCTCGCAAGAAAGGGTTCAGAGTGACAAATATGCCAAAAAAAAAAAATCCATATATGAACCAAATAAAATTTGTCTTTTGTATAACGCAAATTGAAAATGAAATAGTCCAGTGAAAAACAATTGACATTCAGATAACAACTTAAGTGGAAGAACACTAAGAACACTTCGGTTGTTGTTGTTGTTGTTGAACTGACCTGAATTCACCCTTTATTTTCAAAAATATTCTGTCAATATATATTTTCTCATTCTTGATTTTTTTATATATTTTTTGAAAATAATAAAGACGATAATTATTATTATTTTTTACCAAAGCATGCGCTGGTCAGGCCCTATCCCCCGCAGCCCCGATACAATCGGGAGGGCGCGCCAGCATTATCAACCAACGACCACTCCCCGCACCGTGGGGTAAGTGATCATTGGGTCCGAGAATCATGTGCCCTGAGCAAGCGCAGTGAGCCAAGAATGACAGCCTTCTGCATCTGTGCGGCTAAAATTTCTGACTTAGTGCGGCAAGTCGGTATGATTTTAAGATTCGAGAGTAGAGAGGACATCATTCCACCAAGGACTCCAATAATCAGAACACTCATCTTGATAGAGTGATCTGAATGGAGTCTACGGAGTTTGAAGGGAAAATCTCCGTTTTTCCTCCAATTTTCTGACGATATTCGTTTCGCCAGGAGCTGAAAACTCCACGACAAATATCGTTTTGCTCTGGAGGTCGAGAAGGACTACATCAGGCTTATTAGCTTGTATGAGCCTGAGGGTGGGGAACGAATAGTTCTAATAAATTTGTCACTTCTCGTTCCCCACAACGGATTCAATATCCCCCGGAGCGTAGGGCAACACCGGTGTCTCGTCAATACCGTAAGAGTGCCGTAGGTGGTGATATAGCACTTTTAGGGCCGCGTTATGTCGATGAATATAGGCCGAGACCACATATGCCGGACATGCTGATAGGAAGGCCCTGCACCTTGTGTCAGGAACCTCTATATCCATCACGCGACTGCGGTAGACTAAGGTGTTGAAGACACCATCCTGGCAAGCCATGATGAACCCCCTAGTTTCCGAATTCAGCCCACTCGACCTGAGAAAAGCGAACGTCAGGCGCTTTGATAAGCCAATGTCTCCAATGTTATGGAAGAAGACCCCATGCATCGGCTTATCCTCGTGTCTCCGCAGAAGTAAGGTGATCTCTGCGGCTTTTATCTGAGCATTTTGCTGAACGGGTTCCAACTCGGTGACAGAGTTGTGGTCATCTCGTTCAGAGTCGAAAACTATACCGAGTTCATCAGCTGCTCGGGCAGCTGACCTAAAGAGAAATGCTCCAATTCCTGCTCTCTCATGGTTACAGACCATGCAGAGAAGGAGATCCGAACTCCTGACGGCTTCTCAAGCTGTAACCAGTACCATTCTGTCATGTAGATTCTCCAAACTCAAAAGTCCACGGCCTCCCTGTTGTCGAGGGAAGTACAACCGTGGAAGGACGATTTGGGATGCGAACTCCTATAGAGATGCATCATTTTTTGGGTCTTTACATCGAGTTGATACAGCTCCTCCCGAGTCCACTTCACTACTCAAAACGAGTAGAGTAAGATTGGAACGGCAAGCATATTTGTTGTAGTAACTTTGTGTTTCCCCGACAGTTCCGATGACAAGATCTGTCGAAGTTTGTGCTGATACTTGCCGCGGAGGGAGTTCTTCACTGCTGTTGCCTCTTGTGAGTTGTGTCGTTTCACCTCGAGGTAACTTTACGTCTCTCCGTCATCCAATAGTGTAGGATGCTTCCATCTAAGCGCTGCATATCCTCTCCGTAGTCCCCGCATCGTCCTCTTTTGAGATGGACCATTGCACATTTGTCTATCCCGAATTTCATACCGATAGCATGCGTGTACTCTTCCACCACCCTCAAGGACTGATGGAGATTCTTCTCTCCAGAGGCATAAAGTTTAAGATCATCCATATAAAACAGATGGGGGACCTTGTGCCTCCGGTTTCCGGGGGTGCCACAGTAATACCCTCGAGTATTTCTGATAATGGCAATAGTGAGATGCAGAAGAGAAGGGGACTGTGGGAATCGCCCTGAAATACACCCCTTCTGAAAGTTGCCCACCCTGTTTGGACTCTGGCTTGACCAGATGTTATGGTGAAGCGAGTTCACCAAAGTGATATCAGTTGTTCAATGCATCTCACTATGTTGTCGTGTACCTCAAGGCATCTGAGCAAACGCAAGATGAGCTCATGCGAATTTGTATTAAATGCCTTACGGTAATCGATCCAGGCCATAGAGAGGTTACGCTTATATTGTATCGAGTCCTGCGTTGCACATCTATCGATGAGCAGGTTCTCTTCACATCCAGCGACTCCTCTCTGCTCATATATCCGTTGGAACACTCGGTCAACTGCGGTGAGTATTCATGTGTATAAGATGCTTGTAAACAACTTATAACACGAATTCAAGCATGTTATCGGCCTGTAATTCTTAGGAATCGACATATCTCCGCTTTTGGCGATGAGAACGGTCCGCTCCTCGACAAACCAATTCGGAATCGCCTACTTTCCGTCCAGCTATGAGTTGAAAACTCTGGCCAGATGGCGGTGGGTGTTTGGTAGTTTTTTCCACCAATCAGTGTTCAGCCCATCTGGGCCTGGAGCAGCAAAGTTCTTGAAACCAACAAGGGCCCTTCGAACGTCATCCGGGGTTATCGAGTTGCGCAGTTCATTGTTGCGGGTGTTCATAAATATTATTATTATCATTATTATATTTGCTATAAATAATATAATAATAATTGAAGGTGTAAAAAGTCAACAACAAATCAAATATTCGATAATATGTATACATTACACAAAAATCAGTGTTTTCGTTAGTATAATTAAAGTAATTCAAGAACCATTTGAGCAACATTCGATTGTGAATGGAGTGGCTCGTTACTTGATGAAAATGATAACACTATCCATAATTATAATTACACAATTTTCACAAACATTTAAATTTTTCTCGTTTTCTAAAAGATAACACGCATAGGTGGAATTGGTCTTCTTCACTTCGAAACTTCATGTTCTGAGATTCTCGTTTTCGAAATCCTTCCTACATACACTTTTGGGCATGATCGATATGTTATTTTGTTGACATCTGGATAGCAGATCAGTCGAGTAACATATGGCTCTGCTGTCTGGGTGAGATCAGTTCTGCACTGACGAGGAGTAATAGTTCGAAACCGATCTGTAGGTGATCATCAGATTGATTCCAGCGAGTTCCCGCTGAAACTTGTACAAACGTTCATTGGATAATATTGTGATATTTGCCAGGAGAGTTGTATTTTTTTGTCAGGAATTTTTCAGATCCTACTATGTACGAAGTTCGGAGAGATGAATGTTTGGATTTTTTCATTATGTTAATTTTCTTGGCACATGTATCAGTACTGTTATATGTATAACGCTTGTCACTTACTATCTTGACGTTTTTACCTGAAACTGTTGCATTTCTAGTCGCAATTCCACGCGATTTTCAATCTGTCCTCACGTCATTTCAACCAATATTCAATTACCGAATTCAGAAAAAGATATTATTGCTTATCGAATATTGGACCGGATCCAAATATAATGTCCCACAACCCACGAAATCGTTGAAATATCTGACTAATTAATTTCATGAGGCTCGGAATTCGATACCAAGTTATGGCGAAGGTGCCAATCACAACATTTTTTCAAAGTGTTTATTTTTAATTTTTTTGTGAACTTGAGCGTTTGTTTCACTATTTCTGTCAAGGGTGTCAAAATTGGAATGAGTAACGATGTATATTACGATCCGATAAAAAAGTTATATGCATACCCACACAAATTTTCATCTTCTTATCTGCCTCCTCTTATCGATGTGTGAATATAAAAATATTCATTATTGAAGTACTGCCAAAAAACAAATTCGTCTATTGAAAAATATCGAATATTGTTCTAAAGAATTCAACGATTACTATCGAATCTTTTTTTGTGTGCAATATGTTTGAAAATACACGGTTTCTTTGAATTTCATAGATATCTCATTGTGGCAAAAGTGAATAAAGTGAAGAGGGAAATTTGCATATGATATTTGAGAAGTATCAATTAATACATATTTTATGAGTTGTTCATGCCCTAAATGTTTAATTATCTAATAGATTGATTGATATAGCCGTTACTACGTGATAGGTCATCATCATGAAAAATTAGAAAAAAAACTTTCTATTTTTACACCAGTTTATTGTACTCGTTTGAGAATGACCTTTTTAGACTAAACTGCAGCAGCGTCAGTGATTGAAAAAAGTAGTATAAAAATAGAGGAACTTTTAGTTCCCATTTTTCGTTTAACTATTATTCATTGAAATTGTATTTTTGATATAAAATTTGAAGTAAAAACGATATGTTATCCCGCTGGTCTCAAGCAAACAATGGTTTTCACCTGAAGAAATTCATTACAAATGGGAATAAACAATTCTCTTTCACCATGTTGAGTAGAATTTGGTTACTCTGTCATAAAATGAATCAGAACAAAACATTTCTCTATCGCTCACTAAGTCAGTATCATCAGAAGATATACATCATAATAATAATAATATCAAAAAAAATAATGTTTACTTCAAAAAAATGTATAAAAAGATGAAAGATGAACATATAACAAGCACAGAAATGAACATGAGAAGTCACTGAAGGTGATAGAGCTTGTGCGTGACATTTATTGAGTTCACAAATCTATACAAAAATACAATTTAAAATTATAGAAAAATACAATCTAAAATTAAAAATTTTTTTCTGAATGTTTGCGGTTATGATGAAGTGAATGAATACAGTTGAAGTAGTTTCTGAATAATTATCGGAATATAACTGCCTGAATGCTGAAATTATCAACATTGGTTTAGTGGATGTCAATTTTGGGAAGTTTATTTTTATCGGAAATATGTCAGAATTAGGGAAAATTGAAAACACGGTTGGATAATGCCAATTCCGGGAAGTTTTTATGAAAATGTTAAATTCAGTTCCTTTTTTCTTATAATTCATACAAATAAATATTCGGTCTGATGTATGTCACTCGTAAGTTAGCGTAGTAGTTTCAAGTCTACGAGGTCGTTGAAAACTTTTCTATCTGTATACTTCAACCACTTTTCCACATGGAGTTTGTAGGATTTATAAGATTTAACTTTTTTTATATCATCAGGAAGTAGATTATAAACTTTTGGTGCTGAACATTCCACTGACCTTTGACCGATAGTTTTTCCACATGTCGTTTCATTGATATATCTACTTTTTGTTCTCGTATTGTGATGATGTTCAATTGTTTCTGTGTATATTGATTAGAATCCGATAAGTGAAGATTTGTCTCATATCAAAAATGCCATTTTCCAGAAATAATAAATCACTGGAATAAGTAATATTTTTCCTGTAAATTATCTTCAAAATCCACTTTTGCATAACGTTCAAATTATGTAGATTACATGGAACTACGCCTCCCCATCTTTATATTCCATATGATAACCGGTAGTGTATTAGTGCGAGATATAATATTTTCAAGTTCTCTGTACTCAAAAAGTCAGCGAAATATCTAAATTCGATAAGCAATCCCCTTAGCTTATTTTTAACATGATGAACGTGAAGGTTCCATCTTAAGTGTGTAATTATCCCTAAGTACTTCGACCTATCTTTTTCTAGAATGTGTGTTATATTGCTCACCACCAAAGGACCTAATTCTGGTAAATAGTTGGAATATGATGTGAATGGTAAATAGTATGACTTTTCATCATTCATTGTTGAACTGTTGAATTTGAACCAGTCACATATACCATGAAAGTCTTGTTCGGCTTTATTTTTTACATCTGTTCAAGTTTTGTCCTTATAAAGTATTGCCCTATCATCAGCAATACTGATGATTTTACCTGTAGATCGATATGTCATGAGACTGTTTATGTAAAGAGTTAATAATAGAGGTCCAAGAACCGTTCCCTGTGGAACTCCATAAAAAACTGCCCATGGGAAACTTACTATTCCATCGATTTCTGTAACTTGTTTTCGTTCTGACACATAGCTTTCCATTAGTAGGTATGAGGGTCCTCTTATCCCATAGGTTTGAAGTTTTTGGAGAAGGCGTTTGGGACACAAAAAAAATAGATCTACAAAAACGCAAATTTTTTTGTCCATGCATATATCGCATCCTCTGTACTTCGACCTTCCCTAAATCCAAACTGGTTGTTGGAGAGAACTCTAAATTTTTCAAAAAATGCATACATTTGTGTCTCCACGATTTTCTCAAATATTTAAGAAAACACCGACAACAAAGAGACTGGCCGGTAATTTTTGGTTTTTGCCCTATTTCCATTCTTGTACAAGGGCTTGATGATTCCTAACTTCAAGCAATTTGGAAATTTACCTTGCTGTAAACACGTGTTTATTACAAATGTCAGAGGAGTAGTAATTAAATTTTTTAGCCCTTTTACCATTTCAGATATAATAGAATCCCATCCATGTTATATGTTCTAAGTTGGACGAAAAGTAAATTTTAGTACTTCCTTATATGAGTTTCCGAATTTTGTAACACACTTCAAAAGTCTTTAATTTTTTTACGAGATATTTTGAATTATTACTCTTTTCCATTTATCGGAAATTTTTTCGTTCGAACATGTGAATGTTCATTTATATTATTCCACCCATAATGGATATTTCTGTTCAACCAATCATTGTTGGTGAATTTTTTTTCGCCCGTCCTATTATTTTTTTACAAATATATTCAACTTCCCTATTTCTACGTCTTAACCACTTTTGCAAATCGTACTCTCCTTCCATAATCCCTTTCATTAAGGTGACGGACTTTGCGTATTCTGTAGCGTTTACATTTGTTCTTTTTCAAAATAGTTCTGGTTCTCAACATATATCAACGAAGCATTAATTTTTCCTGCCATAGAAACCAAGGAAAGCCTACGCCTTTCAAATGGTAAATAAATTGAGATGCTATTTGATCATACTAAATTATACAACAATCGAATTTTGATCAAAAACTGATATTTTGGTTACTTCCAGGATTGAGAATCATAAAAATATTACGAATTATAATTGATTGGCGAGAAATAACCTTCGAAAGAAGGATTACGGCAATACAAAAATTTCCAAAACGAAAAAGTACGAATTTTCATTGTGTTAGGGTGCCTACCTGTCGAATTCATTGGGAAATCTAAATTATATTTTGAAGAAATCGAAACAATTTACAGAAGTAACGACAGGACCGTAATTTAAAATTGTTGTCACTGATGATAGTAGTTATTTCAAATGAAATGCTATAAAAAAATATCAAATGTTATTCACCTTCAAATTGTGAATTTTTGACTTTATCAATATCTGTAATGAAAAAGACAGGTTTGTATTAAAAAAAAGTTGATGTTGATCATGTTGACACGAAACGTTTCATCGAATATTCATTATTGAATCTTCTCCGGAATAATAAATCAATTCGAGAAAAACGAATAACAGCATTTTTGGTTTTTCCCGTATAATTCGAGAAGGGAGAGAGTCCCCCATAAATTTTATTCGACTATTGTATTGTTACCAATGACGGTCACCTTTTTTCCCATTTAATCGTCTTCGTATCGGTTTAGAAAATAGCAATGTTACCACATGATGAAAGAAACGGCGTGTATAGTTTTAATTTTCTCATTTTTTCAAAACATGGAAATGAAATGTTATATTTCTATCTTTCTCATTTCATTAACAGAAATATTTATTTTCATTGACTGAAATAACATATTTTCATCAGTTCGAAGAAAATGATTCAACATGTGATATTCATGATAAATAAAATGTATATGTAGTGTCCACCATCAAACGTCATTGTCCGTCTCACTTCGAACTTTATTGTTCCGAAAAATTTTGGTCTATCTGCAAACACGCCTTATAAAAACCAACGTACAACCAATACCTATTTTGCAAATAAAATTCACCAGGTATCATCATATTTCAGTAGAATCATCTGTAAGTTGGTTGAGAGAAGTGAAATATTTAGCTTAGAATGGAATGAACACAAACAACAATTTTCTCGAAGTGAGTTGGCATCATCAGGGGATGAACTAAAATTGAGTGAAGTCCATCTCCACTGATGTGGTATCAAAACATTTCAATTACGTATACTATAATTATAATTATCCATTGAAGAATACCACGAAAGTTATTTTGCGAGCAGTATCAAATATCATTTTGGCACCATTATAATAAAATTCTACAATTTCATGTCCAACTCACTCCGTTCGTGATAGTTTTTCATCATATCAAACTCTAAATTTATTAATATCGGCTCGAATTCGACGTCAGATGAAAAATGGGACACGATCTATCCTCCATTATTGAAATCTGGAAATCTGCTCCCAGTACTAAGCAAACATCATTATTTTTCGTCGCTGACGGTCGAAGCCAATCTCCTGTTCATTATTTTTTCCATTTTATGTCAGTGATAGACTTATTCTACTCATTATAAGCGACCAAGTCTTCTAGATACAAATGAATGAACTTTATTTTATGAGACGCCAGAAAATTCATGTTTCGTATTTCTTACCTCCTTTTCTAGAATTTGTTTGAAATGTTATATGTCTCATTTTCACACAGAGAAAAATATTCCACTATTGCGTTCATTAACTTTCTTCTATCAATAGTGTAAAGTAGTGTAACGTGATCAGAAACAACATTTCGTTCATTATTTTGAGTAACTATTGGAAAACCATTTCGAATACTTTGCTTCTTGGGAATTGTTCAACCTGAACATTTTTTTTCATCTTTTCACGACACTTATAGCACCAGCCTTGTTTTGAAAGTTATTTGCTGTCGTATTCTTCGGGATATCATTTGGATTGTATTCCCTGATTCATTCTTCCATATTAGTATCAAACATGACGATCTGTTTCTGTTATTCACTGTGACGAGCGTTAAAACACCACCAGAACCGCACCAGGACAACATACTGCCTCTCAAAGTGCGTTTCGCTAACCAAGTTAGCAGCATGTGGAAATGTGAGTTTTCTCAAAATCCCAATTGAATAATTCTTTGCTCACCTTGGAGAATTTTAACGTATTGTGGTTACTACATATGTCATTTGTCAAACTAAATATGTTCTATAAATAATGATGACCTTATGTCTATGTCAAATTTTTACTTCCTTTTCCTCCTCGTACTAATCATTGAGCACTCTGGAAATAATTTCATAATTTTTAAACAAAATTATAATGTATTGAACCCAAAAGGGTATATATTGTTATGTTCATGTTCACATTTACTCAAAGAAGTGTTGTACTAAGGTTTTGTATTTTGATTCTTCAGGATCTTCTTGAATATACTTGACGAGAAAGTGATTCAAAAAATAATTTAAAGTTCAACTCCAAACAAATTACACGAGTTTTACTTACTTGCAGGTATCGCACTGATGATGGCGTGAAAGCCGTGATGGCGTGATTCACAAATAAATCTCTTGCACGAAATACGACTCCATTCCTGATTCATCTGAAGATGACAGAGTCTGAATATGAATCTCAGGCATCTTTTAATATCTCAGTCAGCTCCAGATGTTTATGATTTTGTGAATTTTGTGAAACAAATGACTTGAATGTATAATTTTGAATTAATATACGCAAGGGCATTTGCTTGAAAGCAAAACTTCAAAAATCATGAGATTGCATGCATTGTAATTAATCTAGCCTGATGTACGAGGAATATATATTTTGAAATTTTTTCAGAAAAAAAATCAGGATATAAACTAAACTTAATTTCCAATTGCAAATTTTTCAATTTACTTGAAATATATACATTTCAATCGGTTGAACATGACCACTGCTTTTAGCCGCTGTTAACTCTTTAAACGCTGTCGAGCCTTCTACTGTTTGATCGTTTTTATATGATTTATATTAGCTTCACCTGTATGTAAGTATGTTTGTCTGTAACTCTTAAGCTCGGGATCTGTATTTGACAGTATTTTCGACAGTATTGCTTGATCTATTCGCGGGCAGATGGCGCTGTACGTAACCTCCTTGATATATTGACATTTTTGCTTGATCTGTTCGTGGGCAGATGGCGCTGTGGGTAACATCCTTGATATATCGACATTATTGCTTGATCTATTCGCGGACAGATGGCGCTGTACGTAACCTCCTTGATATAATTCGAACTCACTTAACATGTATTTCTTCATTTGAAAAAAGTATTTTTTTATGAACACGCGCGCCTGCTGCCTTATTTGTAACCCTCCTTTGCGCGCCTGCTGCCTTGGGATTGGTAACTGATTTTCAAATTCCCTCTCCGGAGTCGGAAAATATCAATGATCATTTTTCTGAACAATATACGGCTGATTGATCCCAAAGTTTGTATAAAATAAATATAGTTTAAAAATACTAAACAAAGGCTTTCATAGCATACGAAACAAAAAAACTAAAAATAAACATAGTTTCAAAAACTAAAAAACACGCTTTAAAAGAACATCGAATTAAGTAGTTGGAATTTTTTTTAATAAGCCTTAAACAATAATGAACGAAAAATACTAGTATATTTGTGGAAAAAGCGTGGGCGCCTTGTGCTATATTTTTTTATATCAAGCGCCCGTCGCTTTTTTCACAATAATACTAGTATTTATTTTTCGTTATTGTTTCAAGCTCATTTTGAAAATATATTTTTAACTTTTCAGTTCGATGTTTTTTAAAAGCGTGTTTTTCAAACTATATTCATTATACATTGAGTAATAAGTTCGTGATTCCAATTTTTTTGTCGATCCCATTGTTGATGCTTAGGCTGGGGGTACGAAAATCGCAACGGCCCAGCGATGGCGACCGCGAGGCGGCCCCGCGCGAAGCAAAGGCGACCTATTCACACTAGGTTGTTCTTGTCGCCTCTGCCTCTGTCTAGACGTCGCTCTCCTACCGTCCGAGCATCGCTCGATCGCTCCGCCCCGCCACAGCTCGTTTCGTGCGCGTCACCTATATTGTAAATGTTGTTTTATGCATAGTCACCGTTCCGTCGTCGCTTCGCCATCGCTCGGCCATCATCATTTTCTATGAAGAATTTAGTTCGTGTATTTTGTCAAACCTGCTCTATAGGACAGTAAAAATGTTCAACTCAACTCGTAATAAAGGGTAGAAAATTCGTCAGAATTACTTCTTTCTAGGTAATAATAACTGAGTTCTCATTAGAAGACTTGGTTTCAATGATCATCTTCGAAGTAAACTTGTGTTACGATGGCGAAGTTTCGTGCCCATACAATATACTTCTCGTCGCGCGGGGCGACGCCTCGCCGCGCCACGGTCGCCATCTCTCGGTCGTCGCGATTTTCATGCCCCCAGTCTTAAGAGTCAGAAAATTTGTTTTCAGTGTACGAAATAGAATAGAATATATCTAGTAATTTGATACAAGTTGTGTCTATTTTGTTAATGACCTGCAGAACTTTTTGTAGTTCGAGTTTGAACTACAAGAAATTTTCAGTCTGGTTATTTTTTAATTACCAATTACCAAGTATTGAGTAATGGATCATAGAACAGATGTGTTATTGAAAAAAAATCTATTTCAGATAGTCTTTTCGCATCCGAACAGATAGTGGCTTCTATAGAAAAGAGATGTATATTCATCAAATCAAATATAACAAATAACCTCGATGAATAGTTGGTAATTTGTTTCTCTCTTATAAATATTCCGCTTGATTTCGCGTGGAGTGTATGGCCTGGTGAAACTTAGTCCCAGACACCGTTTTTTGAAGGAATTTTCTCAACAGCTCAACAATTAATCTCTCAATGATCATGGTTTGTAGGCTTTCACGGCCGATGTCAGATGTTTCCACGTTCATTAGCCGTGGTCTGCAGGTTTTTATACCTGACGTTTCGTCTGCTACTGCGGCAGATATCATCGAAAGCGATGCGGCAACGGTCGAAGTGTTTTACCTTGTTGCGATGCGCAAACTAAAAATGGTCATGTATGATTCGTAAGGCTTGGTTGACTCCGGCCTCGTTTTTGCGTTACGCAGAAACGTATTCTTCACATGATACATGTCCTCTTATAGTTCGCAGACACGTCTTGTCCTTTCTACCAGAATCCTAATAACTTCTCCAATCATCACTCTATCGGATGATGATTAGAGATTTTATTCAAATATTGGTCCGTATGGGTTGGTTTCCTGTATACTTCATACTCCAGTCTGCCACTCTCCAGTCTTCTTACTAATACATTCAGAAAAACGATTCTTTTCTCCTCTATTTCCTCCATTTTGAACTGGATTCTGCAAATTCCTCTTGCCCGTGACTCCAAACCATGAAGGTACCATCATTATATCGTAACCAGCAGGAGGATCGGACTGACGAAATGTTCTAGACGGAGCTCGTCATTCGATTTGTTCCATGTAGAAGTTGGCACGTACTGGACTACTGATTGCAACAATTCTTTTTGCTCAGAGACTTTTTTATCTTACTGGAAGTATGTTGATGTTAATTAATGTTGAAATAAGGCGCTGATGTCGGCAGGAAATAATCCGCTGATGAGTTGCAGAGTTTCACCAACCGGAACCATTGTGAATAGGGATACATCAAAACTTACCAACACGTCATGAGGATTCAGTTTCAAATCGCAAATCTTTTCAAAAAAGTGAGCTGAGTCTCTGACGAATGAATTTGTATTCCCCATAAGTGGCTTTAGAAGACCCAATGAGCACTTGGCTGTGTCATACGTCGAAGAGCCTATGGCACTGACAATCGGCCTAAGTGGCACATCCGGCTCGTGAATTTTCGGTATTCTTTATGACCAAGTTGGTAATGCCTTGCTTCTCTGTAACGCTCTGTTCATATCCTGGTTAATAGATGATGCACGAATTAACAAGTTGGTTTTTACTAAGAAGCAGTTGGTCGGAGCTCGCTTGAGTACGTTATATGTGTTGGAGGTCAAGTAGATCAACTATCGTTTTCCTATGGTCGTGCTCGTTCAACGGAACGGTGGTATGTTTTTATCAGCACATAAGGTGAGGTTGTTCACATTATTGTTCAGAGCTTTTAAGGCTGCTCTTTCTGTACATGTCATGTTGGGTTTAGTAGATTTTACTCGTTTCAGGATCCCCGTTGTCTCGATATAGATTTACTCCTCATCTGGAATAGTGTGTGGTGTAAGAGCAAACTTTTCCTCCTTAGCCAGAATCATGGTTGGGGACCGGCACTCCATAACACATAGATCAATTTCATTAATTGAAGAAAGGTGAGACTAATTATGTAAGAGCAGTCGGTTGTCCGATACTCAGTCCCATTGAAAGTACAAACGCACCAGGAACATTTTCAGTATGCCTTGATAATATCAGCAGACGAAGTGTCAATTATGAAAACCTGGAGAGCACGGCTAATGAACCCGGAAACATTAGAAAATTTGTTTGCCGGGTACCTTTCTCAGATTTATATTCGTACAACTCCATTAACAAAAAATCTGTTCAGAGTGAATTAATTATCCTTCTGTAATTTCTTTGGTACTGCCTTTGTTTCAAACTTGGCTTCTCCGCATCAGTCTGTGCAATGGCATAATGTTTCATTTTTATATAAAACGTTATTATTCACGGATATACGTCATTAACTTTGTGAATTTGCCAACTCCAGTTCATTAATTAAATAAAGCTTCTCACATGATGAAAGTGCTCCGCTTGCTTTGAAACACAATTTTCCATAAATTATTCACGTTTTGTGAAGGTAATCAACTGCTTATTATCAGCAGTCACATCAATTGATGTTAATAATGAAATGATATTCAATGTTATTGGACTGAATTTGAAGGCAATTCATTAGAATATTGAAAAATGTAAAAACTATCACTAAGTCTTTTCAGAAACACTTATGTGACACACATAATTTCCTCAGTAGGAAACGAAATATTCCAAGTGAGTTCATTATCTCCCAATATACCATTTATTTTGACTATTTAAAGAACTCATTACTACACCAAACGTTCCAAACAGTGCATTACAAGTATATAGTGGGTATTTTCGAATTAGAGTATATGAGTAGATAGTTCAAGTAAACGATATAGTGCTCCCTACCTTCCAGCAGTTCCCCTTTATCAAAATAGTTAGGGAGTTAACTAATTTCGTTATTCAATAATAATTTCTGATTATAAATGAATCACAATAACTATATTATATATATATATATATATATATATATATATATATATATATATATATATATATATATATATATATATATATATATATATATACTCAAAATGCACCTACCACCTGAATGGAGTTGGACAAAGTGCTATACACAGTCCGTAACTCGCGATGGAACACCCTATTTTTACGATAAAACATATTAGGGAGCAGAATAGGCTAAAATATTCCTTCAGATTCGTGATCAGGACTACCAACTTACAACGAATCCAATTTTTTTCTGAAAAAGTTTCAGTCCTGAAAAATCCGAATTTGTCTCACTTCTTATGGAAACACCCCCGTATCTTCCGTAACATTCGAGGTGGAACGATGAAACTCTCAGGACTGATAGAATTGCTCAAAATGCACCTACCACCTGAATGGGGTTGCCAAAGTGATATACACTGTCAGACTATTGTAGGGTAATTCGAAAATCGTTCAAAATAAAATCGCCTAAAATATGTCAAAAATTCAAATTATGGGTATATTTTGTTCTAGTGAAACAAAACAGAATATAATAGTACACATATATTATTTATTAAAAAAGTAAATAAGAAAATAATAACAACAATAAAAAATGAAATAAAAAATATTATTACACAATAATAACAGAATAATAATCAACTGATAGATTAGAAATTAAGGTGACTTCTTAACATTTGTGGCTTTCCCATTGGTTTCATAAATTCATTGGGTATTATCACAGAGGTGTTTGGTACAATTGAAAAAATATAGGTTGTTTCCATTTTCTGAGGTGATCTCAGGAATGAGTACATGAATGAGCCGTTTTCCATCATCTAATAGCTTTCCTTTTTGTTATCTTAAGTTCTACTGAAATGAAATCATTGATTTCTTATTTTATTAGTTCAGTCTTTTTAGTTGCATTATCAGTCATTTCATTATCATCTATTCTTTCGTCAGCTTCAATGTATTCACATTCAATATATTTTAGATCAAAAAACATTTCTAGCTCATCTGAACCAGTATGCATTAGTACGATTTCTTATTCTGTTACGATATCATCTACTGTAATACTTCTCCCAGATTCTACTTTGAGTTTCTTTCTTTTTCCTACAGAAGATGGTTCGGTACGACCGAATCTGTTGTTTTCGAAAAGTTCTTTGAGGGAAGCGGCTATTCGTGCTTCAGTGCCCTTGTTGAGTGTGGTGAATTATATAAAAAAACTGAGATATTTTTTTTGACTTTTACAGTTTTATTTTTACTATCTCAAAAACAATTGTCCTATCATATGTGTAAGCAAACTTGTAACTCACAAACTCAAATTGACATAAAATATACAGCATGTAATAAAATCACAAACGATGCTGCAACTCTCGAACTCCTACATTCTCCCACCTTTTGCAATGTTGAATTGCAAACTTATATATCGATCAGAAATCTTGACCAATTATCCTGACCTAGTACACACAGGGACGGCTTTCTCTGAAACCCTTTCTTATCCTGTAGTTGAAGATTGTTTGCTTTCCTGATTTGGATGATCTTCTTTGGTTGTTTCGTCTCCATATGGAGTTACTTTGGAATTTGAAATGGGTCGTTTTACGAGTTTGACTAGCATTTCTGGTTCTCCATTAGAGTTTGAAATTTCTAGCGGGTAGATTGTTGAATTGGGCGTATTAATTCACCTGTAGCTTTGATTCTTCCCATCGGCCAAATAATTCTCTTGGTATTGTCAGATCCAATAACCAACTCACTACATTTTCTTTGTTCTAAATGTACCAAATTTGCCAGATATTCATTTCTGAATCTCTCACGAAGATTTTCTCGAATTTTCTGGAAATATCGGAATCTCTTTTTGATGCTTGTTCTTTCAATTTGATCCATATCTGGTACTTATGAGGTTGGGATGCTTCGTAGAAAAGATAACGGTGTTACGGGAATTAGTTCATCTGTATTGTCCGAAACGTATGTGAGTTGCCTTGAATTTATAATCGATTCGCAGTCACAAAACAGTGTCAGAAGTTCTTCATAATCGAAGATTTTCTTTCCTAGATTTCTTCTCAAAAGTTCCTTGATCATTCTCAGGATACGCTCCCACCATCCACTCCACCAGGGTGCTGAAGGGACGTTGAATTTCCAGGTGATTCGTTGAACTGATGAGTGTTTCAAAATTTCTTTCCAATCTAAGTTTTTCATTTGGTTATTGGCTGATACTGGCTGATACTGTTCCCCTCCTAGCAATAAATCGTCTTAGTGCCTGTAGAAAAGCTTCAGTTGAAAGAGACTGCCCAAAATGTCTTCTTCCCTTCAATTCCTTTTCAATGGTGTCATCAACTACATTATTTAAAGACTCAACTGTTTTGAGATTGTAATTACATAATCTTCATAATTTGCATTAGTAAACCATGCAGGCACCGCTTTCAGAGCAGTTTGTGGTTTTTTAGAGAACGTAATGTTTTTATTCAAATGTATGATAGTCACAAGCGACTTTGTCTAATACTCCGAATATTGGTGAATAATTTCAATAAATTAAATTGATACAACAACGCTTCATAGAGTGGATTTGTCAATTTGATTTGAAAAACTCATTCACAGAAACCTACATTTCAATAAAGTACTCAAAATTTCCACAATTCTGAATTCAACGTTCAACCATGATTGGAAGACGGATTTTTGAAGTCACGTTCCTGTGCAAAAATACTGAAAAACATTCCAGGAATAATTTAAATCGTTTCAGCTGAAAAAGTACATCAATTTTTGGAACATCAACCCCATCATTTGTTTCTTTAACTGTTGTATATTACATGTCATACTCTCGTCTTTCGCATCGAGTATTATTCCTTCGTTTCGAAAATGGTATTTCTTTCCCATAAAACAACTTCATTTCATTGCTCCCATTCTCAATACTCTCGAAAATTCACCGCAATTTCCTGCCGTCTACAGGATAAATTCCCTCACTTTCTCACTTTGATATAAATTACCTTATTTATTTCAGTCGAGTATTCGGAAAAGAAAAATAAATATTATTCCAACGGACTTTTTATAAACAGACAGTGTCGATGCTGCCGACGTAAACGAATCTATTTCAATGTACCGGTTGTCTTACTGGGGAATGCATTTATAGAGAAGTTAATGTAATTTTTTGAAAATTGATATTTCATATTAATTCCTACTGAGACCAAATTTGAATGTATATTATATGAAGTTTTTGACAAAATAATTTTTGTAGGAATTGGTGTTTTTTAGATTTTTCTCTAGGTATATGAAGTGAGTCAATTGAAAAAGGAAGTTCATGAATATTATGGATTCATAGTTTTCACCATGAATTTGAAATGGTGTGAAAAACTTTTCCAAATACAGAAAGAAATAAGTTATTTCTTTTCCACATTCATGATTTTTGAGTGGCTGATAGATCAATATCGAAACACATGTTTTGTCCAGTATTTTTACAGCAGAAATTGTGTTTCAAAATATTCATATTTGAAAATGGATGTTTTAGTTGTGAATTCTGTAGTTCACTAGGGTTAAAGAGCTACCTTTGGAAGTGAAAATTTATACGGGACTTTTTCCATTTACGACCAATGTGTCATGGATGATAGTGGTTTCAAATTCCACTGCGAATATTTGAAATATAAATAGGGAAAACTGAAGGAATTTTATGTGATCAAAGGCATATATTGAAACATGTTTGTTTCAGTTTGTCTTCTTATGATGCACTATTTAGAACCTTTGGTGTAGTAATGAATATTACTGGAGTTCTTTCCCAACACCAAATCGTTATTTGAAATTACTACTTTGTTACCTCCTTTTCTCTCAATCGTTTTATAAATTTCTTTTGATTTTCATTGTTGTTTATTGAATGCTTCCGTTTATCAGTTATCTTGTTCTTAGAGATTTGATTCCTGACCTTTTCTCGAACTAGTCCGTTCGAGGAATCGGGCATATATTGAATCGAACTTTCAACACTAGCAACGATATCCTCAAGAACTTTCTCGGAAGGCGGGATGCCAAATTTCAAACCGTTGTTCAAAAGGTTTATCTCTTCCTTATCAAACGATTGTGATGAACGAATTTCAACAATATTTATGACTTTCGGAGTGGTTTCTTTCGGTTTATGCTTAGATATGAGGGTTTTGAATTTCTTATTGAGCGTACACATTTTTCTGATATATTTTGATTCAGTCATCCGAAACATTCCTCTCTAAAAGTCATTCCATTGTATGTAATCATTTTCGTCTAATCTATATGTTAGTTTTTTATATAGACTATAGCTATCTAATTCTTAGAGACTACGGTTAGTGTACAGATAATCGATTTATAAATCAAGCCATTTTCATTTTTTTAAAACAAGTCATACACTACAGAGTCTTTTGGAAAGTCCAGAAGACAAAGTCGAGAATTCGGAAAAGTCTGGAATTTACGAAATTGAATGTAAGGACTGCGATGCAAAATATTATGGACAGACAAAAAGATCTATTGAAGTAAGATATAAGGAACACATAGCACACTTGAAATATGGAAGATCTGAAAAATCAGCAGTCGCCCATCATATTTTGCAACAAAACCATTCCATAGACTTCAGTTCATTAACAACAACAGGCAACTAGATGCCTATGAGAGTGTAGAAATAAGTAAACAAAATAATATTATGAATAACGATGATGGACCTTTACCAAAGAGCATACTATATAGCTTGTTAAAATAAAATAATGTTGGGTTTACTGATTACTACATAAGGACACATTGCAAAAATAAATTTGCATAGGCAATATTGTGAAATCTATTTTTATATAGCTGAACATTGTTTCATATAAATATATACTGTAAAATGAAAGATAAGGCAAAATTGTAAAATTAATTTAGGGTGGTATGGTTTACCTCAATGGGATACCTATATAGCATAAATAGGTTAGCTCGCATTAGTTTCTAGTTTTAATCTTCCTCTTTGAAGATGATCACTTGGTGATCAAAACACGTGTCGAGGTGTTAAAAATAACGATTCGGTGTTGGGAAAAAACTCCAGTAATATTCAGTTCGTCTTGCTATTTCAGCACAGATTAGACGGTACACAGTAAACATATATGAGGATCGACTGAAACTTTCCGATTTCAACATGAAGGAAGCAGCACTCGTAAATGAAAGCTAGTGAATTCTGTTGTTCATCTGTTGACAGTTATTCACCAGAGTTTTAGCCATGTTGGATGTGCAGTTGCTCATGAAAATGGACAAAATAGAGTATCGAACTATTATTGAATATTTGTTTTTAAAAGGCAATTACCACATAGAAAATTTGAGCAGCTAAATATAAACTTGGCCTTAAGAGCTTGAGAGACCATGTACGTTCGGAACGTTCAAAAATTGCAACTACCGACGAAAACCTCGTCAAAGCTCACCACATGGTGCAAGACGACAGCTAAATTAAAGTGACAGAGATAGCAGAGTCAAAAGAACGTGTTTGTCACATACTGAAACAACATTTGGACTTGAGAAAGCATAGGGGTAACCGGCGCCAAAAAAAGCAAAAACCTGTTTTTTATGCAGGGAAAGTAATGTCAACTACATTTTGGGGTAGTCATGGAGTTATTTTAATCGATTTTCTTCAGAAACTTAACACCTACTACGCATTATTGTTTAACAAGCTGAAGACAGAACACGGGGAAAAACGACCACATTTGCAAAAAAAAAAACTGTCTCACCAAGGAAACGCACCGTCTCACACCTCAGTGGTTGCAATGGCGAATATCCACGAATTACGGTTTGAACTGCTTGACCCTCCTCCTTACTCACCAGATCTGGCCCCAAGTGACTTCTTTCTGTTCCCCTATCAAAGAATGGCACTCGAAAGACATATATTTCTGTCGAATAAAGATGCAATCAATTTCGTGAAGAATTATTTTGCAGAGAAAAATGCCGAGTACAATTTGGACGGGTATTCTCAGTGGAGCTGATTAATTCATTCGGTGAGTGATGTTTCAGGTCAAATGGAATACGTGAAACCCTGACAAACACGTGACTCGGTCCGCAGAAGGGCAAGCTGTTGTTTCATCATCTTTCAAATAGACACAACTCGCGCTGTCTTCCGACAGTTCAACTCTCTGCATACGATGATTCAGACGACAACTTTGTTTATTCTGGCAGTTGTTCAACAATTGTTCGGTAACCTACTTCGACAACCTGTTATTGACATCGCTTTAGGCTTCGCCAAATAAAGATTGAATAACTGGATGGCAAGAAAATTCATGGACTTTGGTAGAATCTACCAGGATTGGCTCACTCCAAGGCGTTCATTGACCCTTTGAAGCTTGAAACTAAACAATTGTTGGACTATAGCTACGATGTCTAACAGGCCTTCTGACAGGCCACTTTCATTTGAATCAACATATGAAGAGACTAGAACTGTGTGTCCCCTCTCTTTGGAAAATGATGAAACAGCAGAGCACATATTTTGTGCCTGCCCCGCTGGGTACCGAATCAGGTTTTCATAGAGTTTCGCATCTGACCTGAAAGACCACTCACCATACAAACTAATCGGCTTCGTTGAGAAGCTGGGTTTATTTGTTCGGGTGTGAATAGGTGTGGGCCACAATAAACCCTTGCGTGTTGCGGAGGAGGGTCGAATAGACCCACTCACTTTGGACCTAACCTGACCTACTTCAACTGATGTATTAATGACTAGAAAGGGGTCAATCGTTGCAGATTTTACTCGAAGTTTGAAACTCTTTTTGAAGTTTAAGTATTCAGTATTTGTTGGCCAAAACCTGAAGTGACGGTTCATTTCCGATGAAGCTGCTTGTAGCGCCTTCTCTGGCAATTAAGTTAGCAGTTTCATTACCTTTGAGGCTAATGTGGCCAGGAATCTAGATCAGCTACAATTTGTTGACTCTTCTTATTGCGGAGAGTCTTTTGTTGGCAGTTCACTACCAACTTGGATATTCATCGGTGAGTGACTAGTGTTTTCAAAGCCGTTTGTTTGTCTGTCTGAGACTTGAAGGTGTTTTTGATCCATCCTTCTTTACTTGGATGATGGAATGACACCCATAAGAAAACTACTACTTCCCTGGCTAATATCACATAGGGCGTCAGATTATATCCGACAGATGTCAGTGCAGGATTCTCCATGAAAGTAATTTCTATATATGCTGTTGGCGATACAACTCCCGCAATAGATTTTCAATTATTGAAACACACTTGCAGACCGGTTTCGGGCTGTTTGGCCACTCGTTAGTGCAGGGAAGTGTCTATCATCATCATGAAGTTGATGATTTCCGATAAATGAAAATCGAATTCCTTCAGAATATCATTCCTTGAACTAGACTAAAGCGGACAAAAAACAACAGGTTTGTCATCTTCCGATCTGCCTGTGAACGAGGTAACCAACCGCATATCCGAAGGAAAACTTCAAGTATGCCTACTGACTATATGTGAAAAATTTTCTTTCCTCATACGATGAATTGGGCAAATTTTGGATAAGCGCTTGGTTACCTCGTTCACAGGCAGATGGGGCCATGACTAACCTGTTGTTTCAGCCTAGTTTGAAAAATGATACTCTGAAGGAATTCGATTTTCAATTATCGGAAATCATCAACTTTATGATGATGGCCAAACAGACCGAAACCGGTCTGCAAGTGTGTTTCAATAATTGAAAATCTATTGCGGCAGTTGTATCGCATATGCAGGAATAACTTTATTGAAGAATCCTGCACTGACACCTATCGGATAGAATCCAACGCCTTACGTGGTATTAGCCAGGGAAGTAGTTGTTTTCTGATGGGTGTCAGTCTATCAACCTATAGTGTAGGGAGTAGAGACTGGCCTGAACTAATGATTTGATTCAAAGCCAGTCTTCAAGTATGCCTACTGGCTATATGTGAAAAGTTCTTCACTTGCAAAAGTTATCAGTTGACAGTTATCATTATTAAGTTGGGGGGGGGGGCATTTTCAAAATGTTGTGATTTTCAGCGACAGTCAAATGCTGTCGCTCAGCATAAACATGTTTTGTGCAATTGACAATATGCACTATTCTGTACCTATGTTGTCCATATTCAGTAGTCGTTTGAAGTAGATCAGAATACTGTTGTAGATTTGGGAATCCGTATCATATAAAATATACTCCAGTTATCCAAAATATACAGATATTATTTCTGAAACGCATGGAAAATATCATGAAAGATATTGTAGTTATGAGTGTTTGTCGAAAGAGCTCATATCACTCAAAAGTTATAGTGAATGTAGAACGTCCAACCCTATTCGAATATATTATTCATTATCTCTCGTATATCCTCTCGATTCAGTAATACGTTTCACATACATGTTCCTGATACACTTTATCATTAATATTCTTCAATTACGACTATGTCTAGAACTGCAAATAATGTTCTTACTGTTATATTTTTTCTCACGTTTGGCAGTTTAAAAAAGGAATACTCAGATACCCAACTTTATTTAAAATTATGTTCAGTTCAATTTCAAAGTCTGGAATAGTATCAATATACACCTAAAAATGGGCTATTTTGATTTTTCCAGATGAATACGTCTAACGGACTCTATAATGTTATTGACAAAATCATTTTTTTGCGTCTGTCTTACTGATAGCTTCTCATTCGAATTATCGCAAGGATTATTTAGGCTTGTTTGCGTTAAAACCACAATAGACTGTTTCGTATCCTGTCTATATTTTTTTCTTGTTTATTATCTTTTATTTGGCCTTCATATTTCATGAAAATGTCGCTTTCTTTTCAAACGTTACAAAAAATACTTTCCTTGCATCACCGATATAAATAAACAAAACATCCAAAAATAAAATTTTGGCTTGAATCCATAATGACAAAAATGGTACATCTCCCGTTGTTATCATGACTTAAGGAACAATTCCGAGTTCCTTGATCAGCTAAACACAATGGAAAAAATATTACATTAACATAACTGACACATTATACGGTCTTCTTGACGATTTTCAGGTATCAAGTTCACGTAAGTATGGAAGTAAAGTAACCGTACAAATTCCTAAAAATGTAATAGACAGTTTCAATGATGTAGTTACAATTAGAGATCCTGAACTTGTACATTTACATAAATGTCATGTACACATATCTAGGAGAGTTAACTTTTACTCGATCTCAGCAATATATTCACCGAACAACAAAATAGGTCATCTAGTTACACTGAGACCAGTTCACATCGGATTGGATTATTGCGAAGGAACAAAACAAAACGGAAACCAACCAGCAACTCAAAGGTTGCGTATAGAACCATACATTTTCAAATGGAAACTTTTTAGGTTTTCTCATTTTCATTTTTGGCTCATTCCCAAAATTTCACCGACATTGTATAAGGCTCATCAATTGTAGATTAGCTCAGTTCGATCAAAAATCTACCATGTCCATAAAAAATTCAGAATTATTCCAGAATTATGATATCAATGTGGTTTGATTATATATCACACATATATTGGTCATTTATTACGCATCGAGTCCTAAAATGTATTCAGGAATCATAACTTGAATTTCCTAAAATATTAATTTGCAAGAAGAAACGGTTTCTGAAGTGATCATTATGAAAATAGTCGCATTAAATTGAGGTATGATATTGTTCGAAACATTTATCGTGCCATCGCATTGTGAATAGCTTGGCATTGGTTACAGCAACAAGTATATTATTGGTATACAACACTTTTTTGCTCCCAACCCAGTACGGTAACATGTTCATCTAATTTATCTCCTCCCATTAATGGAACTAGTGATACTTTATACTTGTTGTAATTGTCCTAGTAGAAAATCGATTGCGATACAACTTTCCAAGCAATGACCAAACTACGAGACCACCAAAAAAAAGAACTGCTGTCTGCGAAACATCAACTTTTTTTGATAAGGAAACTTTCATATCGTGGTATCGCAGGTATTAAGTTACCAGAGATAACGATTTTCAAGATTTTGAGTCGGCAAAATCAGCAAAATCAGCAAAATCCAGTACTTTGGTGTTTACTATCTTCTGTTGAAAAAAAACGTGAAAAAATTCCGAGGAGAAAGGAAGAAAGCGATTGGCTCCAAACTAACTGTATCTGTAGAGTAGGGAGGCTGAGTGTAGACCCACAACACACATGTGGTCACATGTGACCCACTGTACATCCTCCCGAGGAGTTGTCCTCCCAGGTCATTGTCCATCCTGTCCTTTCCAGGAAGGTGGACACACTCTCTTACTGACAAAAACTCCGGACACTCGCATAGGACATGCCTGACAGTTTCACCTTCTTGTTCACACATCCTGCATAGAGGTGTGTCCACTAGCCCCATATTATGGAGGAGTTCCCTTAGTTGACAGTGGCTAGTCAGTAATCCTACTGTTAAGCGTAGATTTTTCCAGATCATCGCCAGATATTATTTCGACGCTAGCTTCTCAACGTCGCCCAGGGTGATCCTGGCAAAATTGCATCCTTTGATTTCATCCCATCTCTTTAGGGATTGAGCATGGGTGTAACGTTCGGCTAGTTCCGCAATTGTCGAAGTCATCAGGCCGTAGTTACCACTGGGTCCAAAAATTCTTAGTCCAGCCGCTTTCTTCACCTCAATTGGAATGCCTATATTTTTTTTCGACGAGCGGCAGATACAAGTTCCAATACAAACAAAAGCTGTGGCTGGACTGAGCAAGCTACTGTCATTCAACCGGAGGTGAAGTAGAAGGGGGATGTAGGGGGTATTCCAGTCGACTAGAAAATATGGCGTTCATTGTTGTGGCTCTCAGCTTCTACCCACAGAAAAACAGTCCCGTTATTTTCTAGTCATCACTCTTTTAGAAATGAAAACAACTTCAATGGAGCATGAGACGTATCTGAAGTACAAAATGACATGTAAAGCTCGCCGACCAGAGAGGTCACAGTTCGTAACGAAATTTAAAATCATACGTACAGGGCGTGCTACGATAATCGTTATTTCAACAGGTCGAGAATGTATATATACGTCATTCATTTCAAATGAAAAACCCTGTATATTTTTCTATTTTCAGTTTCGTTATTTTATTCCTAGTAGCAATATCATGCTATTGCTCGACTGGACAATGAACATTTATTTATCTGAGAACATTTATTGGTCGAGTGGTATTCGTGAAGATTTTTTCCTGAAATATCATCAGCTGAGTACTGAAAAACATGGAATTTCAATGAGAATATTTGTTCAAAAGTACAATTATCGAAGGCACAATGTTCAAATATATTGAAAGATTACGTAAATAACTTAAATCATATTTTTAATGAAACACTTTCATTGTTGAGATTTATCGTGCCTTGAAATGAGACCGTAAAGCCGGCACCCGGGTCAGACGACTTACTTGAAGCGGCTAGATGCATTAACTGTACGTCAGTTATTCCTTTTGATTTCAATGAAATTACTGATATTCAAAGTAGTTTTTAGATTTGTTTTTAAAATGTAATATTACAACAAAAAAATTTGATATTGTGACTTCTGAATATCATAGATGAATTGTTGGTTTTCAAGATGAAGTTTAAATGGAGAACAAGTAATTTTTGTCTCCTATCTAATAATGGACCATAAGTGAGATGTTTGGATGTAAATAGGCAGAATTTTGAACAATGGCACAAGTAACTCAATAATCCAATAAGTAACCACACTTTAAAGTTTGTGGTAAAGGTTTGACACAATTTGTGTTTTGAAAAATGAAAAGTTCACACTTGTGTGTTTCTTCATCACTTCACAGCATAAAACAACGTTGCTTTCCGCTGTCTGTCCCTATGTATGCTTATATCTTCAAAACTGCGCAAAGAATTTTGATGTGGTTGCTTTAATAGATGAAGTGATTCATCTATTCCAACAAGATGGATTCCAACAAGATGAAACACCACCATATTACTCCAGACAAGTAAGAAACTATTTGGATACTACTTTTCCCGGTCGTTGGATTGGCCGTCGAGGTCCTACAGAATGACCAGCCCGTTCGCCAGATTTGACACCTTTGGACTTTTTTTATAGGGCTATTTGAAGCAAAAGGTGTACGAAACTGAACCTGCTCCAATATGGGATAAACGGCAGAGAATAATAAATATTTGCAGAGCTATTGATGTTACTGTGTTCGAAAATGTTCGGCGTGAAATATCAGATGGGCTGTTCATATGTCAATGAGTTCAAAGTATGAGCATTTTCTGAACTGACCCCAAGCTTGTTACTTCATATTATGTAGTTGAATGGCAATGTTTCAGGCAATTATTGAAAGTTCCGCCATTTTGTAGTAGTTGAAGATATTGACATTATATTCTAGGGTTGTGAAGTATCCGTCAGGAGCTTCACAAGACTGCCCTTTCCATTCAATTCTTTTTTTTTTCAGATGGCTCTCAGTCGCCATCTTGAAAATTTCAGCTGTCAATTTTATTTCAAAATAAAGTATTCATTATCTCAAATTTCAATATTTTGAGTTGAACCGTTGAAAAAATAAAAGGGAGGGAAAATATTGAAGAAATGCATTGTATAAACATGCGTAATATATTGGAGAAACACTGATAATTGTAGATGTTTCTAATGTGATGTCATGAATAAATACTTTTTTTGCGTTCACATTTCATACGCTGTCTGAACCTGATAGATCAAAATAATGTACTACAGTATTTTACTCCATAAAAAGGTCTACATAAAAGTCCGCGACGGTATATGTCTATCTTTAAAGGACTCTTTCACACATGGAGCTTCACGTCCTTCGCTCCTATTCGGGAGCGTTTATTACTCCTACCTAACTCCCATTCACACTGGGAACCTTTTTAGTTCCTGGCTCCTTGAGGCCAGGAATGGATCACACGCGAGCTGTTGCCATGTACCTACCTTCTCTACCGTCGACACAAACCTCCACGACAGAGATGTCAACGATCAAGAATCAGTTCTGTCTGTTTAAAATCTGTTTTTCTGTTAATCAGATCAAGAATGGGATGGATAAAGTTGCGAAATCTATGTTGAGCACCTTGCAGACCAAGGAGAGCTGTTTTCACTCCTCCCTTTTGCATTTTGAGGAGGAGACGTGGCTCCCCGGCTCGAGGTGGAGGAGACGTGAGAGCTCTCGTCTCCCGAAACGTGGCGGCTCCTTCTGAAACCTCCACTGGATGCGTTGCATTTTGGCGTTAAGAGCCTTCCCCTCTCTCGGGAGCGAGAGACTTGGAGATCCCCTATGTGAATTTCCTTAGCGAAATTCTCACACACAACAATTTTCAGTTGTTTGTTCACATTGGCCTTTGATTATCTCGAATTCATCCCGCCAAAATGAAAGTGTCGCGGCAAACTATAAATAATTTTCTTTGACGAATACGTCTTGGAGGTGCGATTGGCGAGTCCTAGCGTTGCGACGGCAGTGCGAACGCTCCACGGTCACCTGGACGTCTGTTTGCATGGCTAATTCAAATTCAAACGTCAGTGGTTTGTTAGACGCGAGTGCGCATCGTGGTCTGTTTCAAATTGCGGTTTGTTGCCGTTCGATTCCAGCATTTGTGTTATTAGAGGAAGGAGTTCACGAACTGTTTATGACCGTTTCGTGTCGTGCTAATAGAGTTTTGTGCGCTTATTTCGTTTCCGCATTTTGCAAAGTTTCGACGAACGTGGAAAATACACAAAAAAAGATTATTTGCTTATAAATAGTCGTACCTAGTATTTTTGAACAGTTGAATAGTTCGTATTACTGATGAAAGTTTTTGAATAATTCCATGAAAAAACAAAATTTGCATGATTTTTCTTTTTATATTATTCAATATTCGTAGTCCACTTTTAAAAACACACACAAATGTATGTACCTGATAACTATTGTTTCTGAATAATTTGCAAAAAATCAATGAACATATACAGGGTGTTTCCTAACTTCGTTACGAAATTTCAGCGAGTGATTCGTTAGTTCGTTTTAAGAAAAAAGTTTTCATGAACATATGTCCGAAGTTGCTTCGTTTCTGAGATACAGGGCGTTCAAGTTAATAAAAAACCGGTATTTATAAAATATCATAAATATCCTTACAACGATTTGGCTGAAATTTGCTACAGTTATTTGAAGTAATGAGGCGCTTATTTAGCCCGAACAAAATTGAAATCATTAGGTCCAGTGGCGTCTCAGTGCGCACCACAGCCAATAATATTAGGAAAAAAGAAAAGAACCGCCACTGACATTTATTTAGTTTTCAATTTGTTTAGATCAAGCAACTAAATTAACAACCTTTCCGTCGCTTGTGTTTACTTCATATCAAGCTTAGTTTTCGAGAAAAAATCAATTCTAAAAACTATCCATGGACAACATAAAATAAAGAGCAAAATTAAATAATAAATAATTTCGATCTTGAAGTAAATGAGCGAAATGTCTACCTTCTGATGAAATACACTACTGCATTCAGTTTGTCATTGACTGACTGACACGTTAAAAAATACCTGGAGTATTCTTTATGACATTTCAACTGCCAATTATTCAATTCCTCAAGTCATTCACATCTAGTATAGGAGATGAAGATGACCCCATAAATATAAATCTAGAGGATTCATATCAGGACTGTGAGTTGGCCAATTTTGAGGTCCTGCACGTCCAATCCAGCGACTAGGGTAGGTGATGTCGAAATGCTGACAAGCAAGAACACTAAAATGAGCAGGATCCCCGTCCTGCATGAACCACATGTTGCCTTTTACGAGTACCGACGCTTCTTCTAACAAAATGGGTGATTTTGCTAGTAAAAAAATGGGCCAATTAGGTAGTCACCAATCATTTCTACTGAAAAGTTCAGCGAAAATTGTTGCTGAAAATGAATTTCTCTAATAACATAATAGCATCTCGTGAAAAATTTGCTTCATTCGTGAATAAAATATTAGGTGAAAAATTACTATTGTGTGCCATCAACCACCTGCAAAGTATTAATCTTGGGTGAAAATCCTGAGGCAGTAGAGCTTGGACCCGTTGTATGTGATATGGGTATAGAAGGTTTCTTTTTAGGACTGTCCATATGATTTTTGGGCCGACTTCTAGCTGCAGTGCAATTTTTCTGGTACTATCTGAAGGATCTTCTATCGCATCGAGTATAGTTTCTTCTAGTCCAGGCGTCTATAGTTTCTGGTCTGCATTTTCATTGAAACTACCAGTTTCATATAATCTTGCATGTAGCGTTCAAAATGTCAGCACATGGAAATACTCTGTTAAGATATCTGTCCTGGCAAATTCTCCGTGCTTCTTTCGCATTTTCATTTGCTAATCCACAAATGAAATGCCATTTCAGCGTTAGAAAAATTATTCATGATGGACTTTCACTGATATGACAACACTATCACTGTCAGCTGATCTACAAAGCAGGTGTTAATGATGTGCAAAGTGGTTTCAGTTTTTTTTCTTGAAAACGAAGCGAGACATGAAGAAAACACAGGCGATGAGAAAGTTTTATTTTCAGTTATTCAATAAAAAAAAATAAAAAACTACAACGTACATTTTCCCCAAAATTATTGGCTGTAGTGCCCACTGAGAGTCAATCTGGTTAGAGCTGAATAAGCGCCTTATTACTTCAAATAATTGCAGCAAATTTCAACCAAATCGGTGTTAGGATCTTTATGATATTAAATAAATATCGCTTTCTTTCAAACTTCAATGTCCTTCATCTCAGAAACGAAGTAACTCCGGATCTATGTTGATAAAAACTTATTTTAACGACCTAACGAATCACCCTCTGAAGTTTCGCACCGTAGTTAGGAAACACCCTGTATCATTTATGATGTAGCTGATACATCAGTCAGTAATAAGAGAGTCGAGAATGAACTTATTCAATATCACCATATTTGACATTTTTAGATTCTATTAGCTTTCAAAATATACAGCAAATGTGAAAAAAGTTTCGGTTTGATGCCGTTCCAATCCTGCGTTTTTGTTGAAAGTGTTTTCAATGTCTCCTGACCGTTTTGTATCATTATAAGATAGTTCAATGCTCATCCCCGTTAGAAGGTCGCGACACACGTGGAAAATATATGATTTATACTTTTTTTACTGAATACTAGTATATCTCAACATTGAATATCGCTGAAGAATTTCAGTCTTCTCAGTTTCTCAATCGGTTAAGAATCAGATGCTCAAAAATTTCAAAATTTTTATACATAAAACAAAATTATACATGATAATGATTATAGAATTCTCAGAATAAATATTATTCAAACCGTTTCGCGTCCACTATTATCACGCGAACTGTCAAATAAAAATCTCACATTAAAGTTTTTTTTTAATACGTTATAATGGATTTCCATCAAGTATTGGTTAGTTCTATCATATTTTCGAAATTGGCAAAATTTTTGAATGTTAGGGAATAACATTCATCATTATAAACTGAGCCTGGTTCACGAGCGACATTATAGTCCAGTAACTTTATACATCACAGCATGCGTCAAATCCGGTAGTTCTGATTTTTTGCAGACTTGGTTGTGATGTTGGCCTAATAAATAATCCAAGTTTGTGACCTCGATCTTCAAACGAAACTTTGTCGAAAATCGAAAAAACCGCGAAAAAATCGAGTTTTTTCAAATTTTGGCGATTACAATCCCGATGGATTAGTTTTTGAAAAAAATTTTTGCAATTCTGTTTTTCTGATTAATATAACTTTGACCCTGATTATATCATCGAAGCTTTTTATGATGAGATGTTAGAAAAGAAAATGAAAAGTGTGAACGATGATGTATGAACTAGAAAGACATTGAAATGAACAACTCAAAGAGGAAGGAGGGAAATGTAGAAGAATTGATAAATTCTTATTTATGTAATGGAACACATGTTTCAAAAATGAGTCAGTTTTGAAATAAAACAATTTCATCTTTAATAATAATAATAATAATGTTCAAAACGTCCGGTGATTTTTTTTAAGAAGAAAACATTCGAAACTTCAAGGCTGTCCTACAGAAGGAGTCGTGGGATGACGTCTATGAAGAAATATGCCCAAACAAAGCTTATGAAAGTTTCAACAATATTCTTCAATAATATATTGAATTGATTGTCCCGGTGAAACGCTTCCGAAAGCAGACAAAAAAGCATAATTTTGACATTTTCACTCCAGAACTTCACGAACTGAAACACCAAGTAAACCTCTATTCAGAATGTGCTAGAGTTAATAATAATTATACGGAGATATATAAGAGAGTGACCCAAACGTATAGGGAAAAACTAAAAGCCAGTTAAAAGCAGTGCGTAAATGACAAAATGTCTATTTCCAGCAACAAAGTCAAATCAATGTGGCATACGGTACATACTATTCAAAAAAAAAGAATACGTGGTAAATGAAATAAAAATTCAACAAGATGGTATTGAAGTATCAAACATAGACATGGCCTACAACTTCAATAATGAGTTCTCAAATTTCATACAGCCGCGAAATGTAGACTTCGATTACATGAAAAGCAATATCTCAATATGCGAAAAATCAATGTTTTTGCGTCCACTAACGGAACCCGAAATTATAGAATTGATAAAGAGCTTAAAGCATTCAAACGCAAGTGGTTACGATGAGATATCAAACAATTTATTGAAAAAATGTTCTTATGAACTTTGCAGCCCAATGACGTATATCATAAACTTGTCTACTGAAAATGGAATTTTTCCGGATAGTCTGAAACTAGCAAAAGTAACACAAATGTATAAAAAAGGGGATAGAAACCTCTATGAAAACTACAGGGGAATTAGCTTACTCTCAAGTATTTCCAAGATTTTTGAACTAAATTTAAAAAATCAATTAATGTCTTTCTTCACAACAAATAACCTTTTTTCAGAAAACCAACACGGTTTCACAAAGAATAAAAGAACAGAAACAGCACTTTATGAGTTCAATGAGCATGTGGTTAATGCACTTGATGGTAAATTCCATATTTGCGGATTGTTCATAGACTTCTCCAGAGCTTTCGATTGCGTTAATGATGACCTGCTATTGGGGAAATTGGAAAGATATGGTGTAAGAGGAGTTGCCCTAGATTTAATGAAATCCTACCTGGAAAATAGAGGGCAACGTGTCAGTGTTGGAAACACTCTCAGTCAGTTGGCAACCATTAGGCAGGGTGTCCCACAGGGATCAATACTTGGACCTATACTATTTTTGATAAATGCAAATGATCTGATGAAATATTTTCAAGGATTGTCAACTATTCACACAGTAGCGTATGCAGATGACACAAATTTCATAGTGAAGGAAATTGATGTAACGACCCTACAGGAAAGAACCCAGGATGTACATAAACAAGTAAACATATAGGCAGAAAAAAATCACTTAACACTCAATACATCTAAAACTGTGATGATGAAGTTCACAATTAGTAAGTGGCCCGAACATTTTGTTATCCATGAAAATGGGGATCTGCCAATTGAATCTTGTACTTCTACAAAAATGTTAGGCGTCACCTTGGACTACAAACTCACATGGATTCCTCATATTGTGACCCTCTGTATTAAATTGAGAAAAAAGTGCTATGCTCTGAGATTCATGACTAATTTTTGTAGTAAAGAGATTTTACTGAGCTTATATGCGACCATAAACTGCCACTTGAGATATGGAATTTTGATTTGGGGTACCGGATCTGCTGCTGAAAGAATATTTATTTTGCAAAAAAATGCAGTAAAAATCATTACCGGTATTGGTTGGAGAGAATCATGTAGATATGCTTTTAAAAATCTCAAGATACTAACTGTTGCTGGTCTCTATATTTATGAATTGTGTATATACGTTTATAGAAACAAGCATAATACACCTTTCCAGCAACATAATTATCCAACTCGTTCTAGAGACAAACTGATGCCCAATATTCATATAACAACTCTTTACCAGAAAAGTTTTCTTTATCTTGGACCAAAAATGTTTAATAAATTAGGAGAATCAATTAAAATATCACCAAATCTTAACATTTTTAAATCAAGACTGGAAAAGGCACTTATTGAAAAAAATTGCTACACACTTGACGAATTTTAAACTGTTTTTTTTATATTTTAGTGACGAAATATCACAACGATGTGATAAAATTGACTTTCATTTATTTATAGTTATTTTTTTTTACATAATCTAAGCCAAACAAATAATTATATGTATATACCTATATGTATCATATTTTTAGATTATTGATTACTACAAACATTATACTCTGTAACGTGTCCTACCCTCAGACGTTTTCCTTGTCACTGTACGTATAACAATGTACTTTTTAACAAGGAAATAATAAAAAATTATTATTTAATTATTATTATTATCTTTGATTTCGTCTATTATTTATTAAGCTACGAATAGTAGAATAGTAAAAAAAAAATAAGTACAACAAAAGTTAATAAGTTCATTTGTAGGAAATTGAATAATATTAAAAATAAATCAAATTGAGTATTAAATCAAATTAGTTGTGAATCAATATAGTAAATCAATTGAAAATCAATCAAACATTTTCATTAATTCAGCCCTCTTGGATGGTCCTGGTTGAAGTCCGACCGTATCTGGATCGACGCATTGGGATGGCATATCCCCATCAGGGGATGGTGATAAATCGTTGACGTCATCCTCCATTTCGACATCGGACAGATTGTCGCCTTCTGGGGTATCTACTACTCCAACATCAGGTATTGTCACAAGAGGTCCCAATGCAGTACCTGCAGATTGATGAGCAATCCAATCCTGCCTTTCTGCAGCTGCACGTGTTCCCACAACCCTTCGAACAGCCGCTAGAAATCATCTGCAAGAGGTGTTGTGAGGCTGCATCTCTGGTGTGATACAAGAATGCACCAATCACATGCAGTAAACCAGAGATAAACGAGCGAGGCCTGACTGCCGATATTATTGAATGTACAATAGCAACGACCTTTCTATAGGAATTCAAGCAGCTTCGTTGGTTTTTCAAAATTACCATTTCGAGCAACAGTTTCAAAGAATTAGGAATAACTGAATCTACATTCTGGAAAAAGTCGTCGGATGGTGTGAATTGTGTTGTAGCGTACACTTGCGACCGTATATCCTCTCCTATGACTTCAGCAGCTGCTTTCACCACGCCTAGTCTTACTGCTTGAGGATCTGAGCTTCTACTGTCATACCATGTACTGGTGAGAATTTGACGACCTGTGTTTTTAAAACAAACAGTCGTGTGTTTGAAGAGTCTCTCAACGATCAAAATGTCCTCCCCATACTTTTCAAACAAGCAATTTTTCACCGTTCGTAGTCGAGGTCGTTCTCATTCTATCTGGTCCATGAGTTCGTCTAGAGAAAACTGACACTTTTCAGCGTTTTCTCCCAGAAATAAAAAAAAAATCTCCATGGCCTTATCAACTGTGGGATGCTGACGATTTCCCCTGGACTTTTCTGTTGTAGGTGCCTGGTAGAGCTTTGTTTGTCAAAACTGATGATATCTGGCATCAAAGGCTACCAAATCTGTGTTTTCAGATATACGGTCTTTTATTTTAAGAGCCCATTCATCACCACGTTTCTCCGCTGCTTAAAAGATTGTTGTACAACTTTTCCGCAGTAATGACATTGTTCCGTTTTCCTGGCTTCTTCTTTCTTTCTGCCACAAGGAACTCTTCAGTTATTTTGTCTCCACATAGACAACAGTGTTCTCTGAAATTGAACTACTTAGAGACTGATCTCGTAGCCCTTGATGGCCTAATATTTGATTTTCCACTGCTAACAACTGCTTTGATCAACTTCGGATTGTTGTATTTTATCTGACAAGCACTGTGCACATATATCTCATTTACGCCCTTCAATAAACGCTGATTTTCTTGAGGGAAATACTCGACGCAAGAAGGGTTTCCACACCTCGACGGTCGGTCGGTAGCCAAGCGGTTCGGCGTAGGTGCTTTGTTCACTCACTCGAATTGATTGCCGTGTTGGTCGGTGGTTCAAGTCCTAGTCTGAACGATCGATCTTCACTTGCTATCGTCCAACCCGTGTTAGGAATCACACGTTGAAAAATAAGACCTCGTTAATCCTTGGCTCGCACAAGTATCGACTTCTGAGGGTTGTCGTCCGTAGTGGTGCGACAGCTGGTTGACGGAAAAACAGATTTTTTTTTTAAACCTCTTTTCTTCACTAGGCGCACTTGAACTTCACTTAAAGTCTCCTTAGATATAAAACACAAACCCAGGTTGGAACTGGGACAACAACTGCCAGTCAACAACTGAAACGAAAAAAAAAATTGGATTATTCATCAGGTCAACATCACAAACAAGTCTGAAAAATCAGAACTACCGGAGTTCAGAAACTGATCCTTTAGGGTTATTATCGCCAAAATTGGAGAATAAACCTGATTTTTCGCGATTTTTGACAAAGTTACGTTCGGCGCCCAAGGTCACAAATTTGGGTTATACATAAGGCCAACATCACAAACAAGTCTGCAAAAAATCAGAACCATAGGATTTCAAAAACTAGTTCTTCAGGGTTACTATCGCCAAAATTGGAGGAAAAATCCGAGTTTTCGCGGTTTTTTCGATTTTTGACAAAGTTGTGTTCGGCGTCCGAGGTCACAAACTTGGATTATTCATTGGGTCAACATCACAAACAAGTCTGCAAAAAATCAGAACTACCAGATTTCAAAAACCAGTCCTTGTTATTGTTATTATCGCCAAAATTGGAGGAAAAACCCGATTTTTGTGGTTTTTTTGATTTTTGAAAAAGTTGCATTCAGCGCCCGAGGTCACAAACTCAAATTATTCATCAGGCCAACATCACAAACAAGTCTGCAAAAAATCAGAACTACTGGATTTGACGCATACTACCACCCCATACTTTCAGGCGACAAAGTTACTGGATTATTATGTATATTGGATTTATTTCAACGAAAGAAAAAACAGCAGTAAACTCCTCACTCCAAATGTTAGACTTCATATGGAAAAAGTAAATATTAGGTTCCGAGAAAATAATGGCGTTGACGACGCCTGTGTTCGAATCGATTTCGATTCTTTTCAATCGGTTGAACAGTTCGGTTGTATTTATTCGATGTGAAACTCAATAGGAACGTTTGCTAGCTACGTAGCCATTAATTAAATTTGGATGGAAAGTTTGATTTGGGCATTGAATAATTCAATAATGTTTGATACAAATGGTTAGAAAGACCTAATGTTCATTGGAGTTAATTGTTTGAATATATATTCAAATTGATAATCGTTTGAATCATTCCAATAACGAAATGCTACCCTGTATTCTGGACAAAATGAGCATCCTATCACCTTAATTAACACTGTGTGAGTGTACAACGCAATAAGAAGTAACATGCAACATATTTATTAACCTTTTCGCTTTTTCTCTTCTAATTTTTTCTTACGAAATCAAGAAATCAATAACTATTTTGAAATAGATTTATTTATTTTTCCTCTTACCATTTCCAACTTATGTTCTCATGATTCGACGATTTTTCTATAATGTTAAATTGATGGGAAAGAAAGTTTTTGGCTTTCTATTACTTCATTTCGAAGAAAGTAATCAAGTTGAAAATGAGTAACTCTATACATGGATGCAAAGTGCAAAGAAGCAACTTTCAGACACAAACTGGAAAAGTCCTTCTGAAACAGCTACTTTCATAAATATTGAATTACACGAAAGAAAAAAATTCTTTCGAGATGAATATTTCCATATAAACACTGAATTATACAGAAGATAACAAAAAATTGCACTTACCTGCAACACTGTCATCTTCACTGGTAGACAGTGTTCCATGTAAGTGCAATTTGTTACCATTCATTTAAAGTAGACCTCCTATGAATGATATCTTATTTTATTCCATAACGAATGTTTGGAGTACAAACTTTCGAAAGAATGAATTTTTTCTTTCGTGTAATTCAATGTTTATATGAAAGTAGCTGTTTCAGGAGGGTTTTCTTCCAGTTTGAATGAAAGTTGCTTCTTTGCATGATCAACACATCCATGTACAGAGTTACTTATTTTCAAATTGATTACTTCCTTCCTTTCTTCGAAAGATTCCCACAATTTTTGTATAATGATGCGAGAAGTAGAAAGCCAAAAACTTTCTTTCCCAAGAATTAATCACTTCTAAAAATATAACCCCTTCAATTCGTTATATTGATCTTCTGTACGACACAAAATATGAAATAAGTTCATATACAATTACTAAATTCTTGTGAAATAATTATGAACAAATGTAAATTGCTAGTTTTCAAAATAATTGTAAGTAATTATGTAAGGATTTTTTTCAATATCAAGAAATATGAAAATAGTTTGAAATTCTTGAAAAATGAAAAATGTTTTCAAGAAATATGAATCGAAAATGTCTTAATTGAAGATACCTAGAAGCAATCACACATTGAAAGGTAAGACCTCGTTAATCCTTGGCTCGCACAAGTTTTGACTTCTAAGGGTTGTCGTTCGTAGGGGTGCGACAACTGGTTAACCGAGAAACAGATTTTTTAAACAAAAGTATTTCTGAATCTGATTGGGGAAGATCACTTTAATAATAAATAATTGAAAGAGAACATTCAGGACCCTTAATCGTATAGTCATAACTGTCATTAAATATAATATCTGTTATTCTGTCTGACAGCGATACCTTCAGATCACTTGTTGAGACCAAGCACTAAACTCACCATTTTCTGCATTTGCTTATATTTTCCAAGGTTGTTACCAACGGTAAATCACCAATTCATTTCATTTTCTCTAGTCGTTCATTTCTGCTAGAAATTTCACGATTGACATGCCTTTTAGTGGAGACTCCATGTAAAGGATAGATTACATTTGTAAAAAACAACAGAAACTAGTTTAGATTGAAATAAGTATATTTTCAGAAGATAATAATATTTTTGAAATAAAGCTTTTGACTTTCTACTTTTCCACCTCCATTGAGGATTTTTCAAAGAAAGGAAAAAAGCCATCAATTGAAAAAATAAACTGTTCACAAAGTTGAGTGGATCATGCAAAGAAGTAACCTCCAGACACAAACTGGAAGAAAAAGCCCCTACAACAACTACTTTCATAGGAACATGGAATTATTTAAAAAACACTTTTTCCTATTCAGTCGGTACACCAAATATTCGTTATGGAATTTAAATAGATTTCATTCACAGAATTGCTATCCATTATAGTACATGACAAGAGGTCATTCCCATGGAATTTTTGATTAGATTAGTCGTAGATACGTATGTGAGAAACAACAAAAATCAATTTTCAACTCGAATTATTGGTAGGTTAGCGAATCGAACGATTTCAATTCAATATTTGAGTGTGATATTGCATGACAAAATGGAAAAATATATTCACAGTGGCAACGTAACAAACTACTTCCATTAGCATAAAGTTACAGCGATCTTTTTATGCATCGTTAGCAAAACTGATGCAGCGGGACTTACGAAAGATTACCGTCATTTCCACTCACATTGTTATCTGAGCATCTCTACACAACACGATCTATGTAGAAGACAAATGAAATGTACAATAAAATGCAGAGAACAATTTTAGGGAAGTTTGATATCGAATGGAATAATAATACCAGGTCGCTCTTTTCCGTAAAGCGTTGAGGAATTCGTTATTTTTAGTTGAAACCTTCCATCAACCGAACTCAAAATTCAGGTACTTTGTCAAATAGATACTAATTATTATCAGAGACAATATAAATGAATATAATGAAATGATAATAATAACAATGATTCAAAAAACTAACTGATAACTAAGTACCCACAGAGCACACAAAAAAAGATAAATCAGAACTGAAACTTGAAAAAAATATAAATAGACATACATATACACATATATACATACATATATGTTTGAATATTATTATAAACATGAACATAAATGTACTCATCAGATAATAATATCTATACAAACAATAAATATTTCTTCAAATTAATTCGGAATTTTTGTTTATTAATTTTTTTAAGCATTGGGTAGCTCATTGTGAAATTTGACACCTTTATAATAAATCAAATTTTGTCAAATATTTGTTTTCATTTTCATTAATATCAGATTGCCTGAATATATTGTCAAATGGTTGTGTTGGTCACTATTGATTTTGAAAGTCAAATTTGAATGTTTGAGCTTATTTTTGGCCAAATGAATGAAGGTACATAATTCGAATTTGTGTAAGGATGATAAATCTAATATTTTTTTTTGGTTTATACAAGTTGACTATAAGCTCTTTGTAGTTCAACGTGTATATAAACCTTATAATTTTTTTCGGTCGAAGAATATATAAAATATATCTTGTCAGTAGATAAATAAAACATTAATATCTTATCTATACAGATAGTCAAAGCAAACTACAAATTTGAAAATACAAAATATACAATATGCGAATGAAATACAAAACATTTAGGAAAAGTATCACGATAGATGATTTTGATGACTTGACATGGGATTTTGGGTGATGATATCGTAGATATGGAAAAATGCTCGTACAGGTAGAATTTAAATTTGAGGGGGGCATTTTGTCTTAATACATGCAACAATATGACTTCAAACCTCGACCAGTGGGGTGAATCACTGTTCATGGGTGAAGTTACAGTGTGATTTTGGTACATTCTAGATGTTTTTCAAATTTGCGCCCCCCTAACGAAATCTAAGAGAGACTGGTCTGGTCATCGTGGGGGCCATTCGATATAACCTAGCTCACGAAGCCAATGACCTAGGAAGTGTTGATCTAAATAATGCCGAGTAGGCGGAGCATAGCGTTGAAATAGCAAATGATTCTCGAGATATTTTTTGTTATTTTCAATAATGTTAGTTAACATGGTTTCATTTGTGTCTCCAAGCAGTTCCAGATACAGTTCACCTTATGGATTTCCTTCGAAGAATACGTGACCAATGATACGATCACAAAAAATACCAGCCCATACATTCATGAATCTCATGAAATATGTAGGGGTTCAAATTAGCCCAATATTAGGTAATAAAGTGATCAACTGTACCATTAACAAAATTGGCACATATTCATTTTGGGATTTGCACTCGCATTCTCACCGCATTGTAAATGTTGATCAAAATCATTACCTCCATTCATGTTTGATGCAATATGAGAATGCAATTTGTGACGTTCCAAAATACGCTGAAGGCTTCGTGAAATACCGAAAACAGTCACTAGTTGTCTTTTACTCAACATATGTTCAAGCTCAAGATGGCCCAGAATTGTTACTGTTGTTGTCTCAATTATGACTGGAGGTTGGATTAACAGTTTTTGGTTTGTTTTCTATCACCATTTTTCTGAATTTGGAAACGAATTCAGATGCACATTGCCGCGACATAGTTCTGCTATATTGCTGATCGAATCTTTCAGCAGCTCTTTGCGCACATCTGCTGTTTTGATAATACAGTTCAATGAACTCAACCCTTTCTGCAATAGGGGACACCATTGTTTCGTTTTATTTAATGAATACCATACCACACACGAGTGAACATCACTCATTCAAACGACCGTCAGGTAGAACGGTGGTACGAGATGTGAGGCTGGACGTCGTCCAACTCGTGCTAAGAGTCGCACCTTAGAAGAGTAAGACCTCGCTAGTTCCGACTTTTGAGCTGTCGTTCGTAGAGGCGACAGTTGGTTATCGAAAAACAGACACAACAGACAGATCTATATTATTACTCTGACGACGCATATGTTGCAAATATTATATATCAAAGAAATATCATATTTTGCATTAGACGTTCAGGATTCGAACCAATATTGTGAATTATGTGTAATATTGGAATTGATCCAGGAAAATGTCATGATTGACGCAGTCAAATTGTTGCATTGGTTTCATAGAAAACCTATGCTGGATAATTAAAATAATGTTAGGTACCGAAGGTCCCAAGACTAATAATAGGCGATAATATTAGGTGCTGTAGAAATCAGACCTGTTGGGCGGTTGTTCTTAAAGTCTGCATTTTTTCCTCTTTCAGAAAGAAGAAGATAATAATCGATATTTTCAACAATGAAGGAAACTTGCCAGTTACAAAAAAAAATTGACATATTGTGATGATAACTGTTCAGTTTCATCGTTTAGATATAATTTTGATACCGTTTTCTTTTGTTCTACTTCAAGGCAATCTATATTTCTGGCACGCTTTTTTACTGAATGCTGTGAGACATTAGCAATTTGCGTTCAAAAATAAATCGAAGGACCAAAATAATGTTTGGATCCATTTGAAAATCGAAATAATTTTCTCAAGTGTTACAAAAAAAAAATGAGAATGATTCAGCTTCACTGAAAAATTTCGTATTCAAAAATGAACAATCCTACCCACATCATACTTTCAATCCAAATATAAACAATGATATTTCAGACCTTTGTGTGAACACGAAAAATTCATTCTTTCCTTATTACCTGCAAGTCACTTTAATATATTTAATTTGAAGCGTGGAATATACACATATTCTTCATAAACTATAATTAGTTTTATTTGTTTCGAATATATTAATAAAACTGTCCCGAAAGACATACGATTTTGGCACGATGTTGAATAGTGAACGAACTATGACGATTTATTACAGAACACAACTGAAAGTGATCAAACAAAATAACTTTCCAGGTGATTTGTTTCGGTAGAAAGAGACACATCAATCAACAATATCAGTGGAGCACTCACACTTAATATAACTGAAATAATTATCAAACAATAGCAGCACACATTCAACAGATTTCACGTTTTCCAATTATGATTGTTTTTTGTCAATTTATATGATAATCAAGCCCGGGTTAAACCATGTATAGGGTTTTTGGATGTTTAGCTTCGACTTTGAAGCTATTTTCAAGAAAGTATGACTACACTATGTCCCAACGAAAAAACCATCACTTATCCTAGGAGTGACTATATTTTCTTTCGTATAATTCAATATTAAAACAACGATAAAAATAAAAACAACAATAAAAATTAATTAGCGCTCCGGGGCAACTTCTTTGATTCCACTGGCGAATTTGCTTTTTCAGCTGCAGGAAAACCTGGAAAAACCTGCAGCACCACATCATCTGAAGATCTTGATTTACCTGTATCCTATGAAACAAAATGTAGGGTATCTCCAGAGGCTCCAATAGATTCATTGCATCGACAGAACACTTCGTGACAAGACTATCGTCAAACTTAAACCAGTCCGTTTCGTCTTTGACCAAGGCGTAATAATGATCAAATTCAACGCCAGAATCACAGTGAACAATGACTGCATGAATATTATAATAGTGATCTGCTAGATTGAAATGTTCATCTATTTCGAACCTTCCAAAGAGTTTTCTTCTTCCGTCAGAGGTTGAGTCTTGTTTGAAGATCATCAGTGTTATTATTAGATTGACTGGTGCCTCAGCTATACTTATTTTCTTATAACAGTCAGTTAGTTTGTCGCATGTTTGGCAATACAGTCGATCATCACCTGTAAAAAATTTCATTTTCATATGATTTAACAATGTGCTTTTCACGGACTGGTTATTAGTCATATTAGGAAAAGCTAGATGAAGTTCCAGAAATTCACATAAGTTTTCGCTACCTCTTGAACATTTACTACAAAGTGAACAAGTGAGGATTTTTCCAGCAAAAGATTTACAAACGCAAGACGAGATGGACTGTACGGAATCAGTCAATCTAGAGCGGTCAGGAGTATTGATTTTGCTATTGTTTTGCTCACGAAGAGTATTCAACAAGAACCCCAAGAATTCGGAACAATCCTCTCGTTGTCCCAACGAGTATCTAGTGGACTTCAAAGAGTCCAGGAAATCGGTTGGAGGCAAAGATGATACATTCTCACGAAACTGCAGCTGCATGAACAGGTGTTTGAGTTTCATGAATAACTAGGAAACATTTCCGTTCTCGTTCGTCATTAAAACCTCGTTCTTGAAATTCTTCGTCATGAACAACACTTGCAAAATGCGATTCATGTAGCAAATGTTTCCTAAATCATCCAATCCAATTTTCTTCTCTAGATTTTCAGGACAACTCTCTACTGACTCGTAAGGAAGAACACATTTCACAGAATCTCCATAAGAACCATTTCTCAAGCTGCGATCGATCTTTCCAAGTGAAGAGGGATCGATTCGGCTCTTGCTTCATGAGCTTTTCCACTGAAAGGGAACCAGAACTACGAGGATTGGGTGGCAAGAATGACCTGAGTCCACTGACCCCACTGAAATAGAAGAAGGTGGATCAATCACTTGTGAATTAACCTTGATAGGAGACTGATGAATATCCACATATCACGGCTTGTTTCGAAGAGATTTCAGTTCCGTACTGAAGTTAGGGCAATGCATGATCTCATCAAAATTATGTGAAGGAGCAATAGTTCCAAGGACCGAAGCAGCATTGCCACGTTGAATAGCAATACTTATTCTTTCTATCAAAAAGAGGTAGAACGGTGATCTTTCGTTGCTTGGCCTATTCTCCTTCCGAGTTCATGAACGAATAACAGAGACTCCTAGGAGGGAAAGTCGGACGATAGAACAAAAACATTCGTCGCTAAACTAGTAGGTAAAAACTTGATCTTTTACCTCATGATCTTTTCCCTCATTTCAAAGAGCAAATGATCTTACATCTAAAAACTGCTATATTAGTTTGCTTCCTAACAAATCAAACAATCGTGTTATGAGGAATTCTCAAAAATATGATTTTGTTAAAAATCCGTTTTTCTAGAATTTTACTCGCTTTCTGAAAAAAATAAATCATTGTCGGAATATTTCTTCAAAACATGTTTTCAACAATCACATTGTGTAAATTTAGTAAATTTAAGTGTGAAAAACATTTTTTCTGTTATCCTGTTGAAAAATGGTGATTATTATTTTTGGGATCAAAGTTATATCCTAGCAAATAAGTACACATTTGACAACAAAACGGTAAAAAAATATTTGTCTATATGATGAACTAATCTGTTTGTTCATGTACGATTAGTTACCAAATCTCTTATGAAAATTGTACCTAGCATCATCAATTATTGACGTATTAAAGAAACATTAAATAAAGCCTGAATGTCTTATTTTTCTGTTTCGATTCACAAATGACAATTAACATTTTTTATGTGTTGCAAAACCCATCTTTGTTGAACACGAATTTCAACTTGTGAAGTAGATTAGTGAGTGGAATGGTCGTAAAGACCAAAATCTGTCTGCGCCATGAAAATCAAAATATTATTGAAACATACCTATACCTACCAATAGTACCTCACTTCCTTCTCAAAATTCGTGATATTATTCCATATTTAGAATGATTTTTGATTCTAACGAAATGTTGAAATGAGTACTATTGAACTACTTGTATAATACACCTTGGGAAAATATAAGAAATCACCCAGTAGGTAATTGATTAGGATGAACTAGAAGTTTACAAATTTTCAATCGGCTATATAGCAAAACTTATATAATTTACCTGGGATAGTTTGCATTCACCGTAATATTGAGAGTAATCTCAGGAATGTTGATTGAGAAATATTTCTTCTCTGAGTATATTGAGCTCAAGAGTGGGTTTTTGAGTTTACGTAATGAACTGATTGGCTTCGTTAAGAAGCTGAACTCATTTAGTCGAATTTGATCAGGTGTGATTGCAGGAAAGGATAAAATTAGTTAACCCAATCAAACTATAAGTGAATTCGGACTCATGGGTATCCTGGCCACACTGAATTTGAATTTTCAAATGCATTTTCATTCATTATCTACATTTTATGAATCAGGTGAATAATGCGTTCACTATGATCGATCGATCTAATGAACAAACTGGATAACTATGTAAACTGTTCGAAATAACAGTACATTCATGGTCTGTTTCATTCAACTGACAATTTTGAAGCGAGTAGAAAAGTAAATATGGATGAAAAAATACGAAATTTTGCAATGACAATGGTTCCGTTGAATATCCAGAAATACATCTAGAATATCCTAGAAATTTAAAAACAGGTTCTAATCATAATTGATATCATTAACAAATACTAGAAACTCAACAAATTATCATTGAATATTATTTAAATAACTTTCGGAAATTGGATCTTTTGTCGTTTCTCAACCTACTAACTGAAGCCAAAAAAATGTGCTTTTCAAAGTGGCTCCTCGAGTGGTTCCTGTATTAGACACATTCGCCTAGTTGTTTCTCTTATCCTTAGGTTTCTGTGCTTGATTATTGCTCCACATAACCCAGTCTAACACAAATCATTTGAATAACGATAACACCATACATTCATCAAATTGTCCAAAATTTAAGAGAGCTGTATAAAGAAATCTATCAGAATTATACAGTGCATTTCTTTAATGTTCCCCTCCTTCCATTTTTTGAACGAGTCAATTGAAGAAATTTAAATTTGGGATAATGAAATAAAAGCATGAATACTTTATTTTGATGTGAAATTGACAGATGAAACTTTCAAGATGGCGACTGGGCGCCATCTGGGAAATGAAAAATCAATACAAATGGAGGGTTCTGTGACACATTATTTCGAAGCTCATGACGAATACTTCACAACCCTAGAATATGAAGTCAATATATCCGCCTACTACGAAATGGCGGAATATTTAATAATTTCCTGAAGACAAACACATTAATATCGATATTTCTAGGAATATTTCTTTTTATCTGTCATATGGCAATCACAACAACCCGATAAAGGTTTGTTGTGTCATTTTTTGTTAAACGTTATTGGAGTGACACCAACACTCATGTTTTCCGGGAAACACATACCCAATATCCAGAAAAAATTATCGTTTACGAAGGAATATTGGGAAACCATATTGTAGCACCATTATGTATTGATCAAAATTTAATAGGGGAACTGTATTATGCTGGAAACTACTGTTAACCCTCTCATCACTGAAATCGTCGAAGCGAATCCTAATGAATGCGATATGAATATTGTATTCCAACCACACCACCACATTACTGTAGACAAGTGAAAAACTATTTGGATACTACTTTTCCCGGTCGTTGGATTGGACGTCGAGGTTCTGCAGAATGGCCAGCCCGCTCGCCATAATTGACACCTTCGGACTTTTTTTATTGGTCTATTTGAAGCAAAAGGTGTACGAAACTGAACCTGCTTCAATATTGGATATACGCCAGAGAATGATAAATATTTGTAGAGATATTGACGTTACTATGTTCGAAAATGTTCGGCGTGATATATCGAATAGGCTGTTCATATGTCAAGAAGATCAAGGCAACCATTTCGAGCACCTTCTGAACTGACCTCAAGCTTATTACCTCATATTATGTAGTTAAATATCAATGTATTCAGTCAATTATTAAAAGTTCCTCCATTTTGTAGCAGTTGAAGATATTGACATTATATTCTAGAGTTGTGAAGCATTTGTCAGGAGCTTCAAAATTATGTATCACAAGACCCCACTTTCTATTTAATGTTTTTTCCCAGATGACGCCTAGTCGCCATCTTGACTGTTTCGTTAGTCAATTTCACTTCAAAACTTCAAAATAAAGTATTCATGCATTAATTTCATCATCCCAAATTTCAATTTTTTGAGTTGACCTGTTCAAAAAATGAAAGGGGCGGCATTAATGAAATGCACTATATATATATATATATATATATATATATATATATATATATATATATATATATATATATATATATATATATATTATCAGCTAGAATGTGTATCATGAACTGAATCTGGATTTGAACACTTTGAATGATGAATAAGAAAAACAAAGAGATTCGAGTGCGTCATCCCAGTTTGGACATGCTTGATCCAGAATCTGTTGTGAAGAAGAAGCAAGATGTCTTAACCAAAGCTAGAAAGAAACTCATCAGCCTTAGTGAAGCCCTCAAATCAAACAAAAATCTAGATACTTCTGAATCGCAGAAAAAGGGAATGACGAAGTCAAAGACTCAAGTAACGCTTGATTATTTTTTCAAACAACGCCCTAATAAGAATCATGTTTACGTCAATACTCGCCATCCAACTTCTAATGAAAAAAAATCAGTAGGTCTGAAGAAACAAAACTCAGTCGGTGCTTATCCAATAAAAATTGAAATTACGGATGAAGATGATTTTCCATCGAAATCCCTCAACAGGGAGAGACCGGCCACAGTTTGCGTTGACAAATTAGACTCTCCAATGTATACAGAGGCGCTGGCCCTCGAAAGGCCAAGAAAGAAACTGTCCTTCAGAGTGCCGGAAATTATTGGAGGAAATAATGATATCAAATTGGATAGAAGGTTTGGTAGTTTAATGGATATGTCCGACTGCAATGGAGGGCTTCTGCAAGTTGAAAGCCCCAAGATGCCAAGGAATGCCAGTTTCAACGGAATATTGCACCGTACACCAAGCTTCGAAGATGAAATCTTAGAGGTAACTACATTTTAGTTTATAATGTTATATCTTATGATGAAGGTTTGTATGATGTTTGGCTGTTGATTTCAGTCGTGAAAAAAGTTATTTTGGAATACATGTCGAAATGCTTTATATATAAAAATAATGAAACGACTATGTAAAATCACCGGAGCAGGTAATTTCTACCTCAGCGGTTCAACCTCGCTCCCAATTATTCCACTTTGAGTATTTTTTCTGAGGTTAATTCTCTCAGTATATTCTTTGAAAATATTTCTCTAAGGATGTTTCGAGACCAAAATTTTAAAAAACAATGTAAAAATTATACTTATATATGACACATATATAATATTGTTACGTTTTCCCCGTGAGTTCAATAATAATTAACTACATTGTACAATGATCAAACTCAACTTTATTTCACTGTTATTACAACCAAACCTTTCAAGTAAAACTTCTCTGCATTACATTAGTTCGAACTGTTATGATAGGGACACTTGCTCTTTCCGATATTGCAGTGAGGTGCGCTTGCGCATTACTCATAACATCTTCTATTTTTCACAATTTTAATAACAATTAAGAACAATCAATATATATATACATATATATATATATATATATATATATATATATATATATATATATATATATATATATATATATAATTTTTTACTGTAAGGAAAGGGTAAAAAATTATCAAATCATCATACCCATTGATAAATGACATTTATGTCATACCTTCACATAAATGTCATTTTTCAATGAGTATGATGATTTGATAATTTTTTACTGTAAAGAAAGAGTAAAAAATTATCAAATCATCATACCCATTGAAAAATGACATTTATGTGAAGGTATGACATTTGTCAAACCCACAAAAAATCTTATACATGTTAACTTTTACGTCAATTTATATCTTCAATTTATTGTTTTCCACTCATTTTTACTTCAAGTATGATTTGTAATGTTATTCAAAGGCGAAAATATTCAAAAATCATTAAATTATAGGCCCTGAAGAAGCTTCCCATTAGAAGCGCAAGCTTGGCAAAGTAAAGCAGAGTTTGATTTTTTATTTTTTTGACTGAGTGACTATGTTAATCCATTTTACCATACATTTCTCCAGTCGCTAACATTATTCACTTTATATTATCTGTCACTCTGTTCCAACTGAATTGTATTTTGATAACGGCCCATGCACGAATTCAAAAATTTTTCAATAGATTGGAATTTTCAACATAATTTCCAAGTCCACACCACCAACAATCGAATGGCCTCGTGGAACGAGCTATCGGATCCGTTAAAAATATACTGAAGAAATGTTTGTATGGCAATACTGATATTTATTTGGCCCTCTTGGAGCTACGTAATACTCCATTACATAATAAAATTGGAAGTTCTTCTCAACTTCTCAATAGTAGGATAATGCGAGGAGCTCTACCTGTCCTCGGAAATAAATTAAATCCAAAAATTCAAAATGAAGAAAAAGTAAAGAATCACTTCACACATAAAAATGATTTTACAAAGTCTTATAACGAGAAAAAAATCTAGAATTCTTCCAAAGCTTAATATAAATCAGTATTGTCATGAAAATTTACAACGACAGGTCTTATCTAGTAAAAATCTCGAACACAAATACAATCGAGAGGAGAAATAGAATTTACTCAAGAGCTGCAAAGAAAAAATTGATCGGAAATCAGATTCCCTTTGGGAGTGCAGGTTCGTATCTTTCCGACTGCGCCATATTATGATAGGGACACCTTAATCAAAACCACACTTGGCATAAACTGGTTTATTGTGCTCTTTCCGATATTGCAATGAGGTGCGCTTGCGCATTACTCATGACATGGACTTCCATTGTCTAATATGATATAAATTGATTTGAAATCCCTGAAAGAATCTGTAAAAAATTAAAAAAGATCATCTGAAAAATAACAACTATTTTAAGCAAAGAAAACTGAATATACCGCACTCACAGGGTATCTAGTACATGCGAATCTTGAAATCGCAGTGCGCGTTTGGTGTCTTGGTTTTCTTGAGCCTGCAACGGATAGTGTTCTCAGATCTCAAACAGTTTCTGATGTTATACTTGGACCCAATCCTTCTTATCCTTTCCGATAATCCTCTGATGTAGGGAAATACAAGTACTGAATGTGGCGGATTCTATTTCTTGTGGAGCTCTTGCTGTCTTCTAGCTGAATCCTGTTTCACCATCATTTTGGAAGAGCAAGAGCTCCACAAGGAAGAGAAGCCGCCACAACCAGTACTTGTACTTCCCTACATCAGAGGATTGTCGGAAACAAAAGAAGGATTGGGTCCAAGTATAACATCAGAACCTGTTTCAGATCTGGAAACACTATCCGAAGCAGCCTCACGAAAACCAGACAACTAAACGCGGACTGCGATTCCAAGAATTGCATTTTCTGGATACCCTGCGAGTGCGAAGAATCACACATTGGTGAAAGTAAGAGGCCATTGATAGTTCGCATTGCCGAGCACAAGAAATACACACAGCGAGGAGAAACATCAACATAGCATCAAGTAGGCTCAAGCTGAAATCATCCACAAGGAGGAACACTTGGGAGAAAATTCAAAGAAGCCTCATATATGTTGTCCAATAACGCATTTAGCCAAGCTAGTATAGAGATACAGAACATATGCAAACCTCTAACCAAGCGGAACATGACCAACTGCCGCCATACGGTCAGCTTCCGCTGAAAACGATGAAGCGGAGAGAGGAAAGAGGGGATATAGGTGACCTATAAATAGTCAGATCTCGGAGGAATAAGTCCAATGCAACGGCCATGTCCAGTTATCATCCGAAGATGATTGTGGTTACTACATGTTCATTATCTCGATTTCATTCAGGCTGGAGCCTAGCTCCCCTATCCTTCAGACTGGCTTTTGTCAGAGAGACAAATGGGTCATAACTGATTTGTGATGGCGGGATGAATGTTCTCAGACATCAGTACCGCCCTTCGCGGTGTACCCCTACCTGCCTGGGGTGAGATAGACATGAGGGCCTCATTCGACAGAGTGTCGGGGACTTCTATATCGGGAGGGGTCGTCTACGGCGTGATCTATAGCTTCACTGACTAACGGTGTGGATACTAGCAATCGAAACGTCGTGAAGTAACATGGTTTGGAATCTTTTAATTTTTAACTTTCATTTCTTGTTGATGATTTTTTAATTTTTGATCTCGTGTTAATAGTTAAATTCTTCGATTTTTTGTTGTCGCTTGTAGTTGTTGCAGTTTTTTTGCTTAATATAATTGTTATTTTTCAGAAAATCTCTTTCAATTTCAATTTTTTACAGATGCTTTCAGGGATTTCGAATCAATTTATATCATATTAGATAATGGAAGTCCGAACTACTGAAATGCATCACAAAACATTGTCAACCACCGTCAAATAAAACTTCTTTTTTTATTCAAATGTATATCGCCTTGTTAGATCGCTCTGTACTGCACTGTCTGCGAAACTTTACTATATCGATGTGCTCCTAGGTAGCGGTAGAAATTTCGCCGAAATTCCATTGACGTCGATGATAACATTATTCCCGAAGCAACGCCACTTCTAGAATGGCCGCGAGCGCGCGACGAGTTGAGCACGTCACAATTGATTTCTTGAGGGCATAATTTACAACACTACCTTCTTCCATGATGTTGTTCGCCCTGAACAACAATCCAAGAGGGAACATCTCGACCCACAGTCTCTCTGTGTAGACAACTTTAGACTTGCTTCCGGGTGACAATCGGATTCTATACACCAGATCGTTTATATTTTTGGTTATCAACTAAGGTTCTTGCCATGGTCTCTGCAATTTGGTACACAAACCTTCCGAAGTTGGGGTTGGTAGAGCCACACTTCATCGTCCTCCTTAAAGCTCACCGGCAGCGACTTTCTGTCAAATATTACCTCCATCATGTCACTGGAAAGCTGTGAGTTGAATCTGACGAATTTGTGTACAATTTCTAATTTCCCCTTCAGGTCATTCACATAGTATTCACATACTTTGAGACTGTACACATCACAGCTATCGAAAGCTTCAGTTTGCAACCAGTTAATAACATGGATGGTATGTAACCTGTCGTATCATGTTGGGAACTCCTGTAAGCCAACAGAAAGAGAGGAATAAATGTATTCCAGTCTCGTTGGTTTTTGTAAAAAAACATCGAGAGGTAGTTATTTATGGTATGATTATACCCCTCGATCATTCCATAGGACTGTATGTGTGTCTTTTCTATTCCCAACAAAATCATCATTTCCTTCCTTACATCCGATTCTAAGTTGCGACCCTGATCCGAGTGTAACTTCTGGGATACTCCATGCCTGGCAATTAGGTGCTGCAACAGGGCTTATGCCACCGTTTCAGCTCCTTGCTTGGGTAAGGCTACTCTTTCAGGCTATTTGGAGAAATAATTCATCACAATCATAAGGTACTCGTTACCGGATGTAGTCTTAGGAAATGGTACCAGAATGACAATTGCGATTCTCCAGAAAAAGCACCCACTGAGGTACTGCTTCAGTCTTTCTTGGTTTATAGAGAAAGTTTTCTCTATAAACACATTACTTCAGGTTTGTATTAATGGCACCACGAGCGTCGTCGTGAAAGCTGATCAATGGCCTTCCTCAGGGGTCAATACTTGCCTCATTGATGTTTTAACATCTACACAGCAGACCTACCTGAAACAAAATCAAAAAAGGTTGCCTGTGCCGTCGACTTGGCCATTACATTTCGAGATATAACCAAGACAGTAGGAGAGAGGGCCTTAAACGAAGATTTAATAACGTATTCAAAAGATACATAACTGTGAGATTCTCACAGCCATAGCTTTTTTGGGCGTCTTCGGACGTGATTTAATAGCACTTGCCGACCACTTCAAACGATGGCGACTCTTGTACCAACATCAGCAACACTGAAGTCTGCCTCTATAACTCATCTAACTAATCTTATCTATCTAATGCGAACGACACTCTCAATATTACTTTTAATGGCAGGGTCATCAAACATAACAATATCTCTTTGGTAGTAACACTCGATTGGACACTAACTTTCAGAGACCACCTTACGAATATAGCCGCCAAAATGAGAACACGAAATAATATAGTAACTAAACTCGCCGGAACGTCATGGGGTGCTGCTGCGACCACACGGCGAACCTTCGCGTTGGCTTTGGTATATTCTACAGCAGAATACTGTGCACCGGTATGCCTAAATAGCTCTCACACTAATGAAGTCGACGTTCAGTTAAACCAAACGATGAGAATAATAACTGAAACCATGAAATCAACTCCAAATCCATTTGGAAAAACGTTCTCGGGAAGTTTATTCTACATAAACGCCGTTATCCAAATGAAAGAGTTCTCAAACAGTAAAGCTCGAGGTGTACTGAGTTGAACCTCAAAGCGATGAGCAGCCACAGTCCGTTGCGTATTTCTGATATGTATTTCTCTTGGTGGAATCAAATGAGCCAAGTCACTTGAACACTTCCCGTGGAAGTATCTATAAAAGAGAGACAAATTTCCAACCTTTCTTCGATTTTCCAGACTATCAAGGTTGGAAGTGATGTTCGCGTCTCCAATCAGGCGGATAGCTCTTTTCTGGATGGAATCCAGCAGCTTCAGGGTATGTTTGGGGGAGGAGCTTCATTCATGAGAACAATACTGCAAAGAAGGTCTGATCTGATCTTTATAAAGCATCAAAAGTTGCTGAGGTATGTAAAGTTTTATGGTTCAGAATAGTGTTGCAAACTTTTGAAAAGCAGCCTTTGCAATTCCAGCGACATGATTGTGCCAAAACATATTAATTGGTGACAATTTTAACCACCACCAAACTTATCGAAGCAGAAAGAGGAATTGTCTGACCTGACATTATTGTATCCGGTTCGGAGACATTTATCTTTTTCGAGAAAACCGATGCCGGGGTTTTTGTGGCATTGAATTGAACCTGGTTACTTTCATCCCAATTCGAAATTACTTCTAGTCTAGATCCTCATCAGGATATTCACTGCTGCCGGTGAAGATGTGCATCCACAGCCGATGTCTTGGAATCCAAATATAAAGATGAGACAAGTGTGCTGACATCAGCAAAGCAATATATTGAATTTTTCATAACTTTGGATGTATTTCATAAAGCTCTTGTTGCTGGTCAGTGAAAAAAACATTACTGAGCACTTATACCGCCATGAGTGAATGCAGAACAGTCGTGTTATGAGTTATTTACGATCATTCTATACACACAGGATGGTAGTAATAAAGATAATGATTTAATAATTATTTTCAGTAATGGAAACATCCGTTAGTACTACCACACGTTCTTTGAGTTTATGGAAAAAAACTAGTTTGAAAACCTACCAAAACAAAAAAAAAATTGTATCAATATAGCACAACCAATGTTTTCAAAAGAAATGATGAATACTCTAGCTCCTGCTCCTGACTTAATTTTTTTACTCAGGTTGTAAATTGAAAAATGTTAAATTAGACAAAATGAAATAGTTTTGAATTCACATCACGAACTGTACTTAGTTAATGTAAACACCACAAACACTGGAACCAAATTCTCGAGCATTAGGATGCTGAGCATTCAAAACCAAGAAGGCGAACTAAATAGTCTATGTGTTTTGATAGTTCAACATATTTTCACTGTCTGTTGTTGAAATATATTCCGCTAACTTTCGAGTTTTTCTGTTTCATTATTTGTTGTTTTTGTGTATTGCTTTGAACACTTTCTCAGAAACTAGTGTAAACAATCGAAATAATATCTCAACTTTATACATGGACAGTGTATGAAAACACAAAATTGAAAATAACACTCAAAATACAAAATTGAAAATAACAGTTCTCTTGAGAATACACATTTTTTTAACTCGGCTCAACTAACTGTATCCATGAATTCATACTATTTTCCTTGCCTTATCAGTTCCTCATGTATAATAAATGAGCTATTCTGACAAAAAACATCCCGAACCGAACTCACTGCTTTCACCTTGAGGGTTCAAATTATCATGTGAGGCGAGAAGAATAGAAATTGGGCAAATTTTCTGTACACAGGCATGATATATTACGTTATCATTATCATAATTCTATTCAGTACGTGACAAGAATGGTATTTCTCATAGGATATGTATCTCATACTCGTATGATTGAAAAATGTTAGAAATGCTTAGAATAATATTCTATTGAATAGAATAGCTTTCAGTATTCCAATGAGAGAAAACGAATTATTTCATTTTTGACTAGCGAACGGACCCGGCTTCCCCCGGATAGCAGACATACATTGCGTTCCAACGCAACCCCTGTAAGTCAGGGGTAATCGAAAATTTCGATGAACACGTCAATTTTAATTTCTAGGGGAACTAATTCTGCAACTACCCCACTATTTTTTTCAATGGCATGGGGGTCGAATTATACATCATTTCAGAAGGTATTTTGTCCCTCTATTACTTCTGTGATTTTTTTGAAATTGGTTCATTCGTTTGTGAGAAATTGAATGTTGAACGTTCTATGTAAGAAAAAAGAGAAAATTCGCTGTCGCTCATTTTATTGAAGAAATCAACAAAAGTAATATCAATTGCAACACAATCAACGGATAGAGTGTTCGAAATGACCTCCATCTAGTTCCATACAATAGTAGAGTCTACTTTCGAAAGCGTTTCTTACATTATTGAAAATGTCCGGAGTCAGAAATCGGCATTCCCGAAAAATTATCTGTCGCAGGTCTTCTAGATTTGTAGAATTCATTTAATTAATAGTATATATTTTAAAATGGACGACACTTAGTTTTTTCTGCACTGGTACTTTTTGTTGAATCTAGTTGTCGCAGAACAAAAAGTAGATAGTTGGCCACTGTCACTTCTTCACGAATTATTATTCGGTCATTCTTGTTCACTGTATTCCAACATGGTTTATTCTACTGAGAAAAGAATAGAAATTATTGAAACCTATTATCGAAATAATAAATGTGCTAAAGGTGCTGCAAGAATTTACAATACGGATCATCCAGACCACAACCTGAGCCATTAATGCGTTGAACAGAAGACCTGCGACAGATAATTGTTCGGGAATGTCGATTTGTGACTCCGGACTTCTTCCATAATGTAAGGAACGCTTTCGAAAGACACAGTCATGGATTGTGTTATTAATTTTCATGAACTAACAGATTAGAGTACTAAGATATATAGACTGGATATTTTGTCCTCCAAGAAGTTCTTGGAATAGTCCAGAACATTCCAAAGTATTCGAAAGCATTTCACAACATTTCAGAACATCCCGGAACATTCTGGAATGAGGTGGAATGTTCGGAAATAGTCTTGAATATTCGTGAAACCAGAACATCCCAGATAATTGTGGAACGATCAAAAAAGTTATAAAAAATGAGAATTGAAACTTTCTACCACTTTTATTTGTAACTAACGTTACTGCAGTTTAAACTAAGGATGATTGATTACATTAGCCTTTAGATAACACCACTGTAGGTAATAATAGAGGTATTTAGCTCAATTGAGTACTTACCTGAATTTTGTTTACTTGTAACAATATGGATATGCTAATTTGAAAACCGATGAGTAAACTAAATCGATTTGATCATTAAACATCATCAATGATTTTCTTTTTCTGCAAATGTGGCCATTTTTCCGCCTTTAGTAGTAGTTACTCCTCTAGTTGTTTTTTCTTTTTGAAGGCGATCTATTGAAATAACTCCATGACTAACTCAAAAAATAGTCGCCATTACTTTCCCAGCCGCTGCTTTTTTCGGAGCCAGTTCCCCCTCTGCAGTCCACTGTTTGTACTGTATTTTTACTTCGGGTGTAATCGTGTATCCAAGTTTCATTTACAGTAATTATTTGGCGCTAAGACTCGGATTTATTGCGCCTAATCTGCGACAACAGAGCGTTGGAAATGTTCATTAGAGCACGTTTTTGGTACTAACTGAGCAAGCTCGGGACCCAACGCGCGGAAACCTTTGATTCAATAAATGACAAACACGTTCTTTTAACATGTGCATAATCTCTCCTGTCTCTCTCACTTTAATTTGGCGGTCGTCATTAACTTTGGCGATGTTTTTGTCGGTAGTTGTAGTTGTTGGTCGTCCCGAAAGCTCTCACGTTTAAATTCAGTTACCCAATGTTTTACTGTGGTTAATGATGGTGCCCATACACATCAACTCACTTAAACGACTGTTACATAAAAACTGCGCGTACAAAATGGTTGAAATTTTGGTGAGTAACTGTCAACAGATGAAAACCGAAATTCAATATCTTTTATTTAAGAGTGCTGCTTTCTTCATGTTGAGGTCGCAAACTTTTTAGAGCACCCTCGTACAACCATTGTTGAGGAATTCATTCTAATTTACTTCTCAATTTTCTTCTCAAATTGTGAATAGATTCAATTCTTTCGACATACGTATGGAGTATGTCAAAAGAATTGAAGCTATTCACATTCTGAGTCAAAAGTCAGGTTTCGAAAAACAAAAAAAGATTGTTTTAAGATGAGTCGACCATTGAAGAAAGATTGTGAAAGGTTATAATCCAAAAACTCAGTAAGAAGTATTGAGTCCTTCACAAAAAATGTATTTCAAAAAACATAATAATTCATCTGTTAATAAGATTGATAAAAAATATAAAATGATGAAAGTGAGAAAAAAGAATTTCAAAAACACATTAAGTGAGCCGTGTTCTCAAAGTAAACCATATTCTGAAAAAATTAGAAACTGAATTCAAATATTGTATCAAAATGACGTTGTCATGTCATACACGAATGGTGGTTTTAAAGAAAACTCTTCAAATGGAAAATAACCTCTTTTGTGGTCTGAATCAATGGAACAGGCAGTGATTTAACGCCTGAATTCATGTCTTTAGATAAGCAACCTAGATGATCAAATAATGTAAAATATTTTCGAATCGTTTGTTATGAGGCGTTCAGCACAGAATCAAGAATATCTTTTACTCACCCCAATAATTTTACTCAACCGGAATATTCTTGCAAAACTCATGGTTGCGTAGTGAAATAAGACATCATGTTGCAAACACAATTATTGAGTTGTATTCAACTGTAACTTCATTGAAAAACAGTTGAATATAGTACAAATATTCAAACGTGCATTTCATTAGTTCAGACTTCCATTGTTTAATCCCTACTAACCCTATCCCTACTATAGTCTATTTCAAAAGAGTGTAGAGTAATAAATCATGAAGTGTCATAAAATTTGCCTGAATTTCGTTGTCGTCCATGGGCGTAGGCAAATCTTAGGATTATTAAACTTAATAATTAAAGTAAATTAAAAATTACAGACATAGATAATAATAAAAGGCCATTTTTGGGAAGTAATTTGGTCTAAAACTAAGTACCTACATGTATTTAGGTAAGTAAAATTTCTTAAAAAAAGATTAAGATTAATTTTAGTGGTTCTTGTAAACTTATTTAATATGCAATTTGGGTTCATATACTTGAGCATGATTTCTCAAAAAAGGGTTAACACTTAGTTCCGAGGTGCCATGTCATTATAATAATCCCTTTTTGACCCTGCCCACCAATCATGCAATACCTATTAAACCCAGGTAATTAAGAAAAAGGGTTTAAATATATTGTAATGGTGTCTTAAACATTCGAGTTATAATAGTAATTGTTACTACACCAATTAAACGTACAGTGATATTGTGATATAGAAATAGTGAAAAAGTTATAAAATGGGGACATTTACTCCAAAGAAAAGAAGTGTAAAAAATTCTCCGCTATCTGTTTGCGAAAAAGTTATAATTTTAAATGTATATGATTGCATAAAACACGATCACCCTAGTTTGTCTGTGCAAGAAAGTGTTGAGCGATGTGCCCGAATGACTGGAATTGGACAGTCCACGATTTTTAAATTATTGCGAGAAAGAAAGATATCAGGCCAGGTAAGTCCATGCAAGAGAAAATCAGGAAGACCAATAAAAATCTTAGATGAAGACACCAAATGTGACATTCGAAGAAAAGTTCATTCGTTTTATTTTAAAAAGGAAATACCCACTCTTGAAAAAATATTTATCGAGATAAGCCAAGATAACGATATTCCTTTGATATCTAGAAAACTTTTATGGAAAACTTTAAAAAGTATGAATTTTGCCTGGGAAAAGCACAATCGAAAGGCACTATTACTGGAAAGTGATGAAATTGTTTGCTGGAGACGAAAATATTTGACAACTATAAAGCAGTACCGCAGAGAGCAAAAGAAAATTTTTTATCTTGATGAGACGTAAATAAACGAAGGTTATATAGTCAAAAAAATGTGGCAAGATAAAAATATAACAAGTTCTCGCCAAGCTTTCATAGAAGGCCTTTCGACGGGTATTAAAGTGCCTTCGGGAAAAGGGAAGAGGCTTATAATTGCTCACATTGGAAGCGAAGACGGATTTTTAAAAGAAGGTTTGTTAAGCTTTGAGTCGTGCCGGACGGGAGATTATCATGAGGACATGAATTCGGATGTCTTCGAAGACTACTTCGGGGAAATGTTAAAATTTCTTTCAGCTGATTCGGTCGTGGTTATGGATAATGCAAGCTACCATTCAAGGCGCTTAGAGAAGGTACCAACTTCAGCTTGGAGAAAGCAAGAAATTATTAACTGGCTGTCAAATAAAGGTATTCAGTTTGAGACGAATTCAGTAAAGAAGGAACTACTAGCCATAGTAAAACAACATAAATCTCGCTTCATGAAATATGCCGTAGAAGATGTAGCAGAAAACTATAAAGTAACTGTGCTGCGCCTACCGCCATATCATTGCGAATTAAATCCTATAGAACTTATATGGGCACAAGTTAAAGGATATGTTGCAAGGCACAATACCACATTTAAAATGAAAGATGTCAAGGTATTGTTTGATCAAGCCATTATGGAAATCACATCAGAAAACTGGCAAAAAGCAATCCAGCATGTTTTAAAAGAGGAAGATAAAATGTGGGAACTGGACAACTTGGTCGATCAGGTGGTTGACCCTATAATTATAACACCAGGGGATGATGACAGTTCTTCGGATGAAGACTATACTGATGTAGAATAATTTAATTGAATTGTAAATATACTGTAGCGGGATAAGCAATCTGGACAGAGACCAGTGTATCAGTGACAGTGACACTTTTGCTTAGGTTAGGGTTTAGAATTAAGGGTAGTCTGAATAATTATTTTCTCGGAAGGTTCTCGAAAATTGTACCTAGTAATCTCTAGAACATTCAATTAGGGTATAAATAGAGTGTTGTTAAACGTTAAGGGAAGTTCACAGTTTTAGTATTGTTCAAGTGTCAAATTGTAATAACGTATCCAGTAAAGTTCTTGTCGTTTTTGTGAATAAATTGATTTAAAGTCCCCACAAGTGTTTCAATACGTAAAGTTCGTTCGTGTGTGTTTGTGAGTATTTCCCGATTTCGGTTCGTATATATTTTATTGTTACATTTTATATTTTTTTAATAACACTGTTCTGCTGTATCAAATTTTTATTTCCTTTAATATAATTTTTATGAATGCATATTCTTTTGGCAATTATCCCACTAGCACGCCTCTGGCTCAGTATTTATCCGTCGATAACAATGGACAAATCCCTTAAAACAGGGTGATACCTACCTGCTCTTTATGAAACGACATAATTTTGCAATGCGGACTAGGGAAGTGACAGAATTTATTGACGGATCACCCTGTAGCGCTTTTGAATACTTAATGAGATTTTATTACTCTACACTCTTTTGAAATAGACTATAATATTATAAATGCGAAAGTAAGTTTGTTTGTTACGGTTTTATGCGAAAACTACTCAACCGATCATCTATCTATCTACTTTAACGTCATCTAGCATTCCAGTAATGAAGTTCCAACCCTCAATACCGGAATAACGTCGCACTGTATTATTCATAGTCCCGACAATATCCATTCCAATCCAATTGACTAGAGTTTCAGCTGTTTGGAATTTTTCTATATTCATTGTTAATTTCTTCTGTCATTTTTATTTTTAGGTTAGGTGTCATTTTTGTGGGTAGATGCCACTTGATTATTTCTTACTCACTGATTTCAAGTCTTACTATGTTTCTCTCTAAAAATGCCTGGGAAGCGAAAATCTGATCTATCCAAAAATTCATCGCGAGCCCGTGCAGCACAAGTTGTACTGACACTTTTTTAATGGCATAAATGCGAGCGAAGCCGCGGTAAAAGCTGGTATGATATGAATTGAATCTATAGAAAATTATAAGAAAAAACTGAAATTACCAATGGAATAAAATACAGGCAACAATCAATGATTGAACTATTAACACGAGATAAAAATTACAAAAGTATTAAGAAGAAATTAAAAATAAAAAAATTAATAGATTCCAAGCCAAGTTACTTAACGACGTTTCGATTGTTAGTATCCACAATCGTCTTCGGGTGATGACTGTATTAAAAAATCATTAACAAGAAATGAAAACAAAAAAATTAAAAGATTCCAAGCCAAGCTACTTCATGACGTTTCGATGTTAGTATCCGGTCGATAGCCAAGCGGTTCGGCATGGGTGCTTTGTTCACTCACTCGAATTGACTGCCGTGTTGGTCGGTGGTTCAAGCCCTAGTCTGAACGATCGATCTTCACTTGCTATCGTCCAACCCGTGTTAGGAATCACACGTTAAAAGGTAAGACCTCGTTAATCCATAGCTCGCACAAGTTTCGACTTCTGAGGGTTGTCGTTCGTAGGGGTGCGACAGCTGGTTAACGGAAAAACAGATTTTTTTTTTAAACAGATTGTGGCACCACGAAACATTGTCAACCACCTTCAAACAAATATTCACACACTGATAAAACCTCCAAATGAAATACAGAGAAAAATTTATGTTTATATAACATTGCAGAATGTTTTTGTTACAGAGCCAAGCCATGCGAGTTGTGCGAACCATAGGTCAAGCATTTGAAGTGTGCCATAAACTTTCGATAAATGCTCCCGAAAATGAACATCTGGATCAAGATGAACAAGATACGCTTACGCAAGACTTACTTAGCGACCGTTTAAGTGATATTAATAGTGATAAGCCCAAGAGAGGTGAGTTAATTCCTAATTACATACTGATGATTTATAAATAATTCAAATCATGATGGTATATCATATATACATTTTTTCTCTTTGAAATATTTGGTGAAACAGTCAACATTAACACATAAGTATAACTCATGTCCGATCAGTTTCAAACATTGATAATCTTAATTTCTTCTGACGAATTACCATCGATAGAAAAATCGTGTTTCAGAGAAGAAAATTTCGAGTCAGTCATCTATGATAATATTATTCATCATTCCAGAAATGACCAAATATCTTGTCCTTTTTTTAACGACTTGAAAATTATATATTTATGAGTGTCATTTGAGAAACGTTTGTTTAGTCACACTTGTAATAAGACTCAAAATACCATAAATATTCTTTGAGAGCTTTTTTTGTGGAGAACTCAATATTTCTTACTGCTTTTCAATGTACATAACCTTACAAATCTGGGAAATGAACGAAGTTAAATTAACTGAAGAGTCCTATTAGTCAATGTATTCACGAGTACGACAGATGAGTACTGACTAATTGAACTCTATAGTGGTAACGTTTCGGGGTGAACCTTTCAATTTCCCCTATATTGAATTTCAGCAGATCCTCAATTGATTCAGTTTTGTTTATTGGTTAGATTGTGGAGGTTATATACCCAAAAATACAGTAGAAATATCATGAATACATCCTATATCCCATTCATTTTTTCAGCTGAAGAAACTGTGTACTTTTCTTTCGACGAAAATTCTGTATATCTCTACTGAAACGAAAATGTTTGATTCATTACAGACAGAAAATAAAGAAAACGTAGTGGTTAGTTGAATTCCATTAGTTCTGACTTCTATTGTCTAATCCATTGTTAGTATCGGGTGACGGCTTGACTATTTCTTCGAGAGATGACTATTTATAGGTAATTGGGGGGATTTCACCTATCCGCTTTTTCCGCATCAACGGTTCAGCCGTTTGGAGAAAGTTGATCGTTTTCCAGTTGATTACGGGTTTCTATATTTTGCGTATCCCTGCGCAAGATTTGCTGAATGCATCGTTGGAAAACATATATCCAGCTTCTTTAACTTTCCTCTTGAACCAGTGTTCGTCCCTGTGGATAGTCTCAGCTTGGGACTACTTGACCACTATTTTCTTCCTAATTTGATTGTTATTTTCAGCTATTCATTTCAATTTTCAGAGATTTCAAGTCATATTAAACAATGGGATGAAATTCCCAATGAAACATTTTCATTCACTTTCAAACAAAAGCAAGTTAGGTATCAACTCAATTGAAATTATTTCGAGCCATTTGAAGACGTTTTTTTAGTTTTTATTTGTTTATGAGTGTCATCCAAGAGACGTTTGTTTTGGGATGTTATATGTACCTTTTTGTATTACTCAAATATTTCCTAATAGTATAGATACTTGATGAAAATCCATATTAAAACTCATTAATACAGTTTATTGTATGATTTTCACTATAAAGGGTTTTACAAAAACCGTCACCGTGTTTCGATATTCAAATGAACTTTTATGTTTGTTATTCTTAATGTGCATGACTAAGTTATTGGTTTAAAAAGCAACATATACACTTTTGTTGTGGAGAAAATTTGAAATATTCATGGTGGGTTGGCCTGAGTAGGCTAAGATTCTATAAATTTTATCCTCAGCTTGGCTGTAACTTTTTTGATAATAGAGAATGTATTAGACTGCTATTATAATAATTGTTGACGGCTATTTGTTTTATTATATTCAGTTCTTTATTGAAATTCGCATTTGACAAGGGAACATTTATCATTCTGTGGTTCATACTGTTGAATGCTGTTACTTTGGAATGATAAGAGTGGGTAGACGAATTATGAACGATAATATCTGTATGTCCTGCTTTACGTACTTTTGTATCTCCATGGTGAATGTAATGGAAGGGTGGGGAGAATTCATGAAATTCAAGAAGTTAGTCAATTGTCTGATCGTTCCTGTGAAGCATACCAGGATATCATCTACATGTTTATACCAATACACGAAACTTCCTACCAGTGGGTTACTGTCCATGAAAATTTCTGTCAGAATGGGACTAAGTGGGTTTTCCATTATGAAACCTTTGCAGGATTAGTAAACAATTTCATTGAATTGGAAGTGATTCTGTGACAAACAAACGGTAAGCAAGTCTAATATTTCCTGTTTCATTATAGGATTGATAGACCTTTCGTCCAATGGATTCTCTACAAGTGTCATCGTTTCATTCGGAGGAATACTGGGGAACAGATTCTTTACATCGCATTTTTCCGGAGTGTGATATCTTGAATTCTAATGATCAAATAGTATGATTTGAAATTGGTGTGGTTTTGAATAACTGCGATGAGTTTTAAAAATATTTTATTTGAAAGAGCTGTTTAATTGGGCTTTTATTTTACAAGGTACATTCTATCTTTGAATTATGGAACTTAGTCATCCCCTATTGTTGTTCTTGTATCGATCAGCTGTGCCCTATTCTGTACAACATGTTTTATCAATCCTTTTTGTTGTAACTTGATAAGAGTCCTCCTTACGAGTGAGCCATGAATCTTCGAACGTTCAGAGACTACAGATGGGGTGATCAACTTATAGGATGATACTTCTTTGTAGAGTTTTTCATAAGAATCTTTATTGAAAAGTACTCGTTTATTCAGCTTGTTAAGTACTTTTCCTTTAAACCAATTCTTCGTTTTAGCTTTCCCACCACCAGAATTCTCCTTCTTTTTAGTTTTTGTGGATGTTCAGCATTTGACTTGGAATCTTTTTTGAGAGGCCTCAATCCGGAATTGAAACTAGTTAAATTCATAAAAGACAAATCTGCAGCAAATAACATTGTTTTCACGCGAGCTGATAAAGGCAAAATTGTAGTAGCCATGAACAAAGAAGAATGCGTTAAAAAGACTGTAGATTTTCCAAATGCTGGCATGTACGATAGTCTCAAAAACGATTCCACCTATTTATATCAGAAAGAAGCCAAGGAAACGCCAAGAAATTTTCATGAAGGAATTACTCGGGTAAAACGATCGAACTAATATATTTGTTAATATTCGATCAATCGCCTATTATTTCATTAGGTCGGATTTCCATTATCTAATTATATATATAAAAATGGATGTTTGTTGGTTAGTTGGTAAGTGATAAACCTCTACATCGCTCAACCGATCGTAATGAAACTTGACATGTATATTTATTTTTTCATAGAGAAGGTTTTAAGGCTATCAATTTTCCTGTAACTCGCCACTAAATGGCGCTGTAGAACAATTTTTTGGAAGCACTGTTCTATAACGCTACGCACGTCTAAGTTCGTTGATTCTGATTCTGTCAAAACATTGGAACAGCAGCGATACAGCAACATAGTACTAGTATGACATACATTGATTTGAAATCCCTGAAAGAATATATAAAAATCAAAAAGATCAGCTAAAAAAAGTACTTCAAATCATACAGAGGAAGCTATCCGAAGATGGGGACCGGAAAGATACAATAAATCATGGAACTACTAGGATGCAGTGTACAAAACTGCCATTTCCAACTGAAGGACGAATTCTTTACGCAAGATGAGGGACTGCCAATGGGTAATAGCCAACATATATATGGAGTGGTTTGAAACTTTGGCCATTGAAGAAGCCCACAAAAATCCCTGAGTCTGGTTTGATATATTTTGACGACACTTTCATAATATGGAACCATGGGAATACATAACTAGACACCTTCCTGGAGCACATCAACAACATAGGACCTTCCATCACTTTCACAACGGAGAAGGAAGTCCACAACGAATTGCCATTCTTCGACCTACTGGTAAAGAGGACCAATACTGAGTGGGAAACATCTAACACGGCACAGTATCTGAACGAGGAATCCAACCACCATCCATCGACTAAGAGAGGAATCATCAAGACTCTTGTAAACCGTGCTTTCGGGCTCTGTGATACAAAGGAAGGTCTCGAAAAGGAACTAGGCATCATCAAAAATGATCTTCAATGGAATGGTTACTTCAAAGTGATGGTGGAACAGACTTTGGCTAGGAGACAGCAAGAGCCTCACAAGGAAGAAAAGCCGCCAGAACCAGTACTTGTACTTTCCTACATCAGAGGATTGTCGGAAAGGTTAAGAACAATTGGGTCCAAGTATAACATCAGAACCTGCTTCAGATCTGGGAACACTACCCGTAGCAGCCTCACGAAAACCAGGCCACCGAACGCGGACTGCGATTCCAAGAATTGCATTTACCGGCTACCCTTCGACTGCGGAGAGTCCTACATTGGTGAAACTAAGAGGACATTGAAAGTTTGCATTGCCGAGCACAAAAAACATACACAGCGAGGAGAAACTAGCAAATCAGCAATAGCAGTGCATGTTTGGACTCCACAAGGAGGAAACTCGAAGAAGCCGCATATATGTTTTCCAACAACGCATTTAGCCGAGTTAGTATAGAGATACGCAACATATGGAAACCTTCAATCAAGTGGAACATGGTCGAATCCCGCCAAACGGTCAGCTCCCACTAAAACCGATGAAGCGGTGACAGGGAGAGGGGAAGAGGGGTGAAAGCACTCGAATGCCCTATTCAGAAAAATTTGGAGTGGTTTCAGGAAAAAAGAGTGGTAGCTTATACCAATAGGGGTATTCATTGGGTTTTAGGGTTTATGAGTACACTACCTAGAAAAAATTGTTTATAAAATTTGGTTGGCTGACGAATAAGCTTGGTAAAATTCGATCAACCGAAAGTTTCGTTAAAAGAGAAAGATAGAGCGTAAGGAAAAATATGATTTCAATCAATTTCGGTATAATAAAAAATCCGAAAACTATAGGAGGTTTTTCAAAGTATTGTTGATATTCCTAGAAATCACTCGTTATCCCAGAATTATTTAAAGATACTTTGTTATTTGATATAATTATAGTCTTCCTTCAATAAGATCCCCATCTAATTTTTTACGTGATACTACCTATACACTATTCAGGAAGTCCAATTGGATACATGTATTTCGAACCACCAAATTTTCTTTTAGAAAATTCGATTTAAAAGAAAATCGTTTATACCCATTCAAATTCAATAGCTCTTTTGTGAGGGAAGCATCTGGATATCCTCTCTTTCTCTCTCGTGTACGGAACTGAACTAAAATGGTTCGGATCATAATCCAAACTCTGTAACTCGATTATGGCTTCGATCTGCTCAAGTTTGATCAAATTTAACTGGGTTTTAACCTGAATGATGACATGAAAGTATTTCTCAACCAAAAAAATATATAATCAAATCGTTTTTAGTTTTAGAATGAGGTTTTATCCAAACAAATTTGATATCTCTCTACTGAAAAGGAACTCGAAATATAACAAATGAAAACAAATAAAAAATGAAATTTTATTCCTCATAAATTTTTCAGTTTCTCAAACAAAGCATCTTGTTCGTATCATTGTTTCAGTTGTATGATAATATTTAAATAAATGCAATCGTCCTTTTCAGTTCAGTGGTTAAATGTTCAGATAACTATAGTTGCTATGTTATAATATAACCTTCCAAAGAAAACAATCTCGAATTTATGGTCGGAGTCAGAAATAAAACAGTTGTAAAATTTTCGATGGCGAAAAAATAAATAGGATTGAATTTTCAATGAGAGTTCTTATACCCCATAATCCAACTCAAATAAACAGCAATCGATGACTTTTTGATAGATGTGTTTGCACCAATTTAAATCAAATTTAATGGTAGTTTGACGGCTGAGATTTCGTATTTCGTTCAATCGGATAAAAATAATTATAGATAAATCGGTTTCAATCGACGATCTAGAAATACAACTCAATCAATTACATCGTCTATTTTTAAGTGGTCAGATATTTCGGTACCGTAAAAAAATCATCTAATTGAGTGCCAAATATTAACATATACAGGAACATTCGTCAGGATCACAATATGTCAAAATATACAGTAGGTGATAAATGAGTTATTCCAACAAATATGCCGGAAAAAGTGAATAAATCTGATTGTGAACAGAATTCAACACGATTATATTATTTTTAAATTGGAGTAGGAGCATGAAAGTGCATTTGTCACTGTCGATTGCAAATAGAAATTCAACTAAATTTGAGGATTTGGAATGTGATGAGTTAGAAGTGAGAAACTCTAGCTGTTTCCACTCCTGAAGGAATCAAACCCAAATCACATGGGTCAACTTTGACGGGAAAAGTACACAGTAAAAATCAAATTGGAACATAGTTTCTGCATTGATTCGAAAAATGTTTTATAATTTTTTCAATCGAAAGTTCCAATCTTTCTAATTCCTGCTCTAGCGACAGAATTGAGCATTATGGAGAATCATTTCCAGTTTCATGACCTGACACTCAATACTCTGTACTTACTAGTCCGATCAAATTAGACCAAAAAATAAGAGTAACGCTACGTAAATTCCTACCAAGCTGAAAATCACTAAGATTGTTCAAAATATGATTAAAAATGAAATTTGAAAGTTCTCCATCTTTCCCCTGTATGTAAAAAATTATTCAAGGTCAAAGGTCAAAAAAATTAGTTTTTTTCGCTTTCCAGCAAAACGGCGAGCTTAACATGAAAATACTTCTGACAAAAATTGTAGATCATAAAATTATCTACCAAAAATGTATGGATACTTTTTTCCTACGAGTCACCGTTTTTGAGATATAACGACTCAAAAAAATTGTAAAAGTTGTAATCGTCTTAATATCTACACGTTTCCTTGCCACCAGGGTGGCTCGTAGGAAAAAAAGTATCGATACATTTTTTGTAGATAACTTTATGGACTACAATTTTTTCCTGGAGTATTTTTATGATAAAATTTATCGTTTTGCTGAAAATCGCGAAAAACTCATTTTTTTTACCTTTGACCTTGAATACATTTTTTTCCGCACAGGGGAAAGATGAAGATCTTTCAAATTTCATTTGCAATCATTTTTTAAACAATCTTACTGATTTTCACCTTGGTGGGAATTTAGGTAGCTTCGAATGTCTAAAGTGACCGGAATATTACATATTATTCATATCAAATTGTTGTTTATATTTTAAAACTATACAAATGCAATAAAGTGATTGAATTCCTTGTATATAGAAAATAATTCAAAAGACGTTCACCACTAATGAACATGTTAATAGGCAGCTTGTGTTTTTTTTGCGGAAAGTTTTGCAAGAGTTTTGAAAATTGGTTCTGAATAGTATTTTTGTATATATATATATGTATATATATATATATATATATATATATATATATATATATATATATATATATATATATATTCTAATATTAAATTTTACAAAAAGGATTTGAAGCTTTATATATTCTATTAATTATCCGCGAGCGCTTTCGACAGTTGGTAGTACTGTCATCTTCTAGGCACTCCTCAAACTGAACTTGTCATCCTGTCGTCTGCCTCTTTATACGGTCAGAGCGTCTCAACTCAGGTATTTCAGGTACTTTAGGTGAATTTGCCTGTATTTGTACTGCATCAGGTACTCTTCTTTGTGTTAGATATTCTCTAGGAATGTATATATCTTGTTGTGTTTTGATTTGTACTTGTTCCTCGATAAGTGATTTATGACTGTTGAATATATGCATGTTCAAGTTTTCCCAAATGTCCATGCGGTTACCCTTGTTGACTTGTTTTATGAGTTTTATGTTCTCTGGTGGGGGGAAATTATGTTTGTTTTGTATGGCGTGGGTTGCGAGGTTTGATTTATATACTATTGGATTCATGTATGCCTTTTTGTGCTCATTGAACCTTTGGATTAGTTTTCTCTTGGTTTGGCCGGTATAGAATTTGTTGCAGTCCGAGCATTGTATACTGTATATCCCGTTTTGGTCTTTGTCTTCTTCTTTTTCATAGTTGTTTATTTTTTGTGTTATCTTCGTGTTCGGCTTGTATGTGATGTTGATGTTCAGTGGTTTGAAGATGTTTGTTAGTTTTTTGGTTTGGTGTCCTACGTACGTAAATGCTGTCCATCGTTTTGTTGTTTTGTCTGTTGGGGTGGCTTGATCCTTGTTCTGTATTTTTTGTTTCATTCTGTTTTCTAGTTCATCTATTGTCTTCTGGGTGTATCCGTTTTCGTTCGCTATTTGGTATATGACTTTCCGTTCTTTGTTTCGGGCTTCTTTGCTGAGTGGTATCCTTAACATTCTATATATGAATGCGTTATAGGCAGCCATTTTGTGTGATGGTGGATGGTTTGAACTTGCGGGTATGGTGGATATATATATATATATATATATATATATATATATATATATATATATATATATATATATATATATATATATATACAGGGCTATTCAAATTCGTTTCTGTACATGGGGATCTCGTAAACGATGAGAGATGGAGTGTCGTTTAAATTATGGCTAAGTTGCGTATTTTAGAGTCCTATTCAATGATGTAAAGGAATCGAATATAGCTCTTTTGGTTCTGGAGATATGCAGGAAAAACCAAAAAATTCCAAATTATTTTTTTGCCTATATCTTCTTTATTCGCAGACATATTGAAAATGTGTCCACATTTTGCTATTGGCACTTAATGTGGGCTCTCAGAATATATCCATGAATTTTTTATACAGGGTGTCATCTGACTTGGGCCACCCCCATCTTTGAATTTTTAAATACGAACCTGTATTTTTTGTTCTAGTTTTCGGATCGTAGACATTCACTTCATACCGAGAAATTAAATTCAACTTTATATTTCGGAATTTTTCGGTAATATTCGATAATAATTGTGTGAATTATTCCTTTTTGAATTACGGCCCTGGAAATTGGTTGGTTCAATTCAGTTTCAAATAATATATTGATTATAAAAACATGGAATCGTTTATATGTACGAAATGAAATTTGTGTATAGTAATAGTAATATGAACGTTAAAATTGTCATCATCTTCATTCTTCAATCTTCGAATTCTTTTTCTAGTGAGGATTGTGAGAAGTCTAGGAAGTTCAGAAAGTTTTGACTGTCAAAATACTGTTTCTCTGCAATCCGCAAATTATTGTACCTTCGATTCTCTTAAGTCCTCAACCTTTTCGAGTGCCGTTCACTAGGATCTGGATCATCTTCATCTGTAAAGGAAAAAAAGCGTAGAATCAGTGGAAGGAGCTAAATTTCAATAACGGATCGAGTAATAATGAGGTATTGCAAGCATAAGAAGGAGCAGGATAAACCTGCCTTCCTGCACCCACAATTTCGCTGGCAATTTGTGGTGCACTTGCACGAAATCAGCTAGAAGCGCAGGGGGAGCTGGGGGAGCAAGCGTGATCACTGGCTCTAAATCTGATATCGCTTTTCTTCAACCCCACTCCTCAGGGTCTTTTTCCACACCAAACCAGTGCTGAACCTGGTGGTAGACCCTGAGAGAGTGCTTCCTCGCTGCAGCAGCACTAGGTGGTAAAGCTGCTACGTTTGAGTTGAACGTGAACGCTGCCTTGGTGAAGAAGATTAACCTCAGGTGGTTGATTTTGGGTGAGGTTTTCCCTGTGTAACCGTACAGGGAAACCAGAAAACGTTCTCCTGCAGCGATTACTGCTTCTTGGGAGGCGTTGGGGTTTTTGAAGATGTTGATCACGTTGTAAAAAGAGGATGAGGTCTTCAACTGGGGATGCACAAGCTTCCAACTTCAATATTGCATTCCCGTGTGAAATCGTCGAAAATCTCGATTTTTGGAGTTTTGGGGTTTTCCCTCTATTTTATCGTCCTCCCATGGCTTAATAGTTGACCGTAGAAAAAAACTTTAACAACATAAAATATAGGAAATTTTACCTCCTTCCTTTCTGTATAGGTGATCTTTCTACTCTAAATGCGTAGTTTTCGAGTTATTCGTAAAAAACGAAAACAAAGTCGATTTTATTCACAATTTTTGCAAAAAAAAAATATTATTGGCAAACCTCAGATTCGGGTTCAGCAGCCCAAAGTACCATATAGAACCAAATTTGAAAACTCTTGCAAAACTTCCCGCAAAATACCCGTTTTTGACACAAGCTGTAAGTTTATAAGTAAGCCTATAAGTTTTTCATACGCTTGTATTTCTTGAAAAAATTCACTGACCGAGCGATTCAACAACGAATATGATACTGATAATAATCATCATTTGAAATTACTTTTGGGGTAATTTCCACAACGAAGTTTTTAGAGCTATAAAATGGTTCCACTATATAATTCCAGTTATAAAATAATCCAATTAGGTCAGGATGATGTGTTCGAAATGTGTCGCAGGAAATAAAAACTGATAGTGAAATGGATTTTTAATGTCAATTACAAAAAATTTCATTTCATAATCTATAATAAACATCATGGTTTAGATTCTATCAAACCGAGCTTGTGCGGCTTTGAAATTATCACCTAAGAGACCCAATTTCAAAAATAACCACTGAAATGATATAGTGCGAAGGTGCATGTTTTGTACTTCAAAATAATGTTTCGCGATTTATTCCTACGGTTTGTAGGTCTTTGTTAATATGACGTCAATGAAGAACTGAAAATAACTTTCTCGAAGTGCTTAATTACTCATTTATTCATGAAATATCAGGACGTGCTTTTAATGAGATTATTTTATGGATGTCGTTGATAGATAATAGGCTATTTTTCACTGGAAAATGTCTACGGTGTCTCCATAATTCGAAAATATATGGAAGATATTTTATCATGAGTAATTAATCAATTATTTGAGGTTTCACCAACTAACTCAGAGAAAATTGAATTTGTTGAACTATAATATATGTTTGAATTACAACGAGAATGATTATAGAAGAGGTCAATTTTTTTTGTGAAAAGTTTTTTTATACTTCTTCTTCTCTGGAAAAATAATGTGGAAAACTTCCAATGAAAGAAAGAAAATAACTACAATGAAAAGTTTTTAGAAAGATAGACTATATAGATCATACACAGAAGATTTTTTCTGATACAAACTGGAAGAAACAACTACTCTCATATGAACAGTGAATTACACGAAAATCATTTTACACATTAAGTACTGACAGATGTTATGATATCAAAACAAATATTATTCATAGGAATGCTTCACAATATAATATTTCATATATTATGAAATATATTAGAAGATGGGAAAACGGGAAAACTGAAAAGTTTTCCCATTATTATTTTCATAATTTTCAGATTGTGGTCGATTAAAAACTGATTTTCCCTCACAAAAAATTCCTTTCGTTCAATATTTAAAGAAAATTGTTCACTTTCGTTATTATGGCTGATTCTGTTGATTCCACTTCTTTGCTGATAATTATTTGGACAAATTAATCACAATAGAGCTCATCAAAATGAAAGTACAAACGGTGGTTTATCAAAACCATTCAGTTATGTTTCGACTGATACGATGATTACCCCCTTCCAGATCACACTCATATTTTTTCCATCAAATTTGATTTTTTCACAATAACTGAGTATAAATCATTGAACAAGTTACATATTTGATGGATCAGTGCATATACTGGACATAGTATGCCTGTGAATGTCACAGCTTTGTGGCAAACCTTTCGCAAACCTTTCGAACTGGTTGGTTATTCCTCCAATAGATGATTTAATATGAGTTTAGTGTGTTCTAGCGTTTGTTGGGATCATTTGTTGTTTTTTCGACTCCAGCCACGCAAAATTTTGTGAAATGCCATCATAATCAACTTAGAAGTAGCTCGTACTGTTCTACCTGCAATTTCATTCCCCTTGATACTTAGGTACTTGACTTGGCATTATAATTATAATTATTATTTCATTTTTCAGTTGAAGATCATGAGAAAGGTAGGTAATATTTGCTGACAAAGTGTTTTTGTCTCGGAAAAATATGCATTTTTTGCACTGATAGAATCTTTACATATGAAAAATGGTCGTTTTTCACTATGAATGTGTAAAACATTAGGGCTTGCCATATAACATATAACTCTTCATTGAATATGCTAGATCTTGGATATGGAACTTTTATGCGTTCATTCATTTCCTGAACAAATAGTTTGATTCATCAGTATACGTCTGTTGGAAACCTGTACATCTTTTGTTATTTTCCATAAATGTCTCTTGTGGAACCAAATTCGATAACTATATTGCACTTTTGATGGCATTCAACTGGCTTCATAAGCCGGAGTGGTATCTGTATGGAAGAAAAGTGGTATGCATTATAACTTTGGAGAAAACTGTTATTCTTGTACCAAGTGATTTAGTTCTGAAAAGTTGTCAATTGTATTTTTGATTGAAAGGATTTATTTCGCTTGCCCTGATATAATTCGAAATCACTTCACATGTATTTCTTCATTTGACAAAAATATACTATTTATTATTATTTCATCACGCTTTTATTAGCTTCACCTGTATGTATGTATGTTTGTTTGTTTGTAACTCTCCTTTTCATTTCATATTTATTCCTGTTTGAATGCTCAAGATCTGATTTGACAGAATTATCGACGTTATTGCTTGGTCTATTCGCGGACAGATGGCGCGAACTCACTTTACTCATTTGAAAAAAGTATTTTTTTAATAACACGCTCGTCTGCTGCCTTATTTGTAACCCTCCTTTGCGCGCTTTCTGCCTTTCTTGGACTTGTTGGCTGATTTTCAGGCTTCCTGTCCGGCTGATTGATTCCAAAGTTAAGATAAAATAAATATAGTTTCAAAAGACTAAAACACGCTTTTATAGCAAACGATACTGAAAAATGAAAAATAAATGTAATTTAAAAAACTAAAAAACACGCTTTTAAAGAACATCGAACTGAAAAGTTAAAAATTATCTCGAAACAATATCGAAAAATACTGGCGTGGGCGCTTTGTGCCATATTTTTTGTATATCAAGCACCCGTCGCTTTCATCACAATAATACTAGTATTTTTCGTTCGTTATTGTTTCAAGCTTATTTTTTTTTAAATTATTTTCAACTTTTCAGTTCGATGTTCTTCAAAAGCGTGTTTTTTAGTTTTTGAAACTATTTCATTTAGAACAGACTTCGTATGTATTTGAAACGACGTATTTCTAATCACGTGATCGTACCCTGTTCCATTAGTATGAGTAAGTTTATGATCGTAACTTACATAATCTGGCTTAAGGCGCGTCCACACTATGTCGAATGTGTCGATCGACAGCGGTCGATCGACATAGTCGACGTAGTGTGGACGTGTCCATCGATAAATGTCGAGTCGAATGAAATCGATTTTTCCGACAGTCGAATGAAAATAATTGTTCATCCAACAATAAATCTTTTATAAATTCAATTGTACTGTACTTTTTTCTCCCATTAACGAAACTAGGTCGAATCCAAAACCTCCTGGAACGATGAACATGTTAGTTTACAAGCGTGGACAAAAATATGACAGTAGCAGCGAAGAGTGATGAAGAGAATCTTCATCACTCATTTTGTTTTTGTTTCGCTTGTTTCACTAAATATAATTTATTTAGAATATTTCTTACTCACTCTCTTCTCACTCAACTACTCACAGTCGACTGATGAAATACGTCCACACAGCAGTATTATGTGTGGAAGAGGCAACTGTCGCCTATGTCGTTCGACATTATCGATCGACCTTGCCATCGGCATAGTGTGGACACCCCTTTATCAATGTGATGACAGATTCATGTTCATTTTCGTTGATTGCAAAAACTTCAAAATTTTTTAATTCCTATTTTTATTTGCATCTAGTGTTATGAGCCTAGTTTCCAAACGACTCATAACACTCATAACACCGCTCCTTTGTTGAAAATTAATAAAACAGAAAGAATCGTATTCGGTCACATCGAAATATTTCGACTACCAATTGTTTCCATCAACACGTTACTCATCCAATTTAGTGAGACGTGTTCTCGATACATGTTTGCAAAGCAATGTAATTCAAGCAATTTATTAGCGTACCATAAAATTTCGTCGTGAAAACACGGCAGCGGAACGGTAATTTATGATACTTATGAAAAGCTAGTGCAATTCAGAATTCAACGTCGTGAAAGCCAATAATCATCGTAAACAAATCGTTTGCGTTGGTGGAGTTTTAACGTTGATATTAATTCCTTCAAGAAATATTAAATATGAAACTAGCATCTTCGCAATAATATCCTGTTGGAAATTGTGAACGACCACGCATTCATAATAAATTCTGTTCGATCGTTTCTGTAAAATGCAATTTCGATAAATATTCGTTTTCAACGTATTCAAAAAACACTTGACAGTTCACAAAACCGCGACACGTGTTTTGCTATACATTAGCATAATGTGATGTTCGAAGATGATATTGTATAGCGAAACACTTGTTGTGTCAAATGGAATTCTCACATTGAACAGTTTTTTTGAATACGTTGTAATAGATTTTCATCAAACATCGGTCAATTCTACCATATTTTCAAACGATTTTATTAAGGTTGTGATGTTAGCCACCAATATTTATTCTCAGGTGAAGTTTTCATAGAAGGAATTTTAAGAATTATCAAATTGAGAATCTCCAAACATATATAAAGTTTTGAACTTGATAAAACTGATTCCACTAATGCTTGCCACATTTGAGAGAATAATCACGATATCAGCATGGATTACGACACATTACTTACAGAAAATGAAGTACAAAAATTGAATATTACTGGAGATCTTGATCTTTTTCTTGAAGATGATCACTAAGTGATCGAAACAGGTATCGAGGTGTTAAAATAACCGTTTGGTGTTGGGAAAAAACTCCAGTAATATTCATTATTACATCAAATGTTCCAAACCGTGCATCACAAGTACAAAAATTGAACCTTACACAATCTCTGGAAATCAGTAAACGCAAATATTAAATTTTTTTTTCAAATAACCAACAAACAATCATTCAATCGGTCACTAGCTGGTCGGTTCGATGTGGGTGCTTTGTTCACTCACTCGAATAGACAGCCATGTTGGTCGGTGGTTTAAGCCCTAGGCTGAACGATCGATTTTCACTTGCTATCGTCCAACCCGTGTTGGGAATCACACGTTAAAAGGTAAGACTTCGTTAGTCCTTAGCTCGTACAAGTTTCGAGTTTTGAGGGTTGTCGTTCGTAGGGGTGCGACAGGTGGTTAACGGAAAACTTGAACTTGAACTTGTTTTCATAATTAACATATTCATACATATATCTAATTAGGTTTTGATATAACATTTTACTTGATTTCCTAGAAGTAACATCATTTTTTTCCTAATTCTTCTTTCAAAATATACCTGTTTTTAACAGATTCAATAATTTGTCTAATGAGGTTTGCCATTAATTACGTACTGTTATATAAAAGATGTTGTAGAATAGTTCGATGTACCAGTAACTGATGAAGCTACCGAGTAGCGAAACAAGTTCAAAATACGATTCATTGTGAAAATTCAATAATTATTATTATGGATAGCGATTTTATTTCAGATCTGCTCATGAATAGATTAACCAAACAGCGATAGATGATGGATATTTCATGCGCTCATGATATGTTAAAAAATATATTTAAAATGTTTTTTTCGTTCACCAGCTGTCGCACCCCTACGAACGACAACCCTCGGAAGTCTTACCTTTTATTTCATCAGTTCGGACTTCATTGTCCATAATATAATACAAATTGATTTGAAATCCCTGAAAGAATCTGTAAAAAATTAAAAAGATTAACCGAAAAAGAACAAATTCATTGAACAAAAAACTGAAATTACGATTTTTTTATATTTCTATTGTTTGATAAATTAGTTAAGAAATAATTTTAAAATCATAATTCACACTTTTAAATAGTTTGGCGAAAAAAATTCATTATTCAATTGTTTATTAGTTTAACAATTTGTTATAAACAAATATTGACCAACTTTATATTTTTTTTCTGAAGCAGAAAAAAATTATAAAAACAGCTATATATAGATACAATTTTTTTTTCAATATATTTCAATTTTATGATTTAATTAATCATATAATTTTTTTATGGCACTTTTTCATATATAGCTGTTTTTATAATTTTTTTTGCTTCAGAAAAAAATGTAACGTTGGTCAATATTTGTTTATAACAAATTTTTAAACTAATGAAGAATTAAATGATAAATGAAATATATATTTTTCTGCCATACTATTTAAAAGTGTGAATTATGATTTTTAAAAGCAAAATTATTTCTTATATAATTATTTAAACATTCGAGATATAAAAAAATCGATTTTAAACAACTAAAAATTGAAATTAGGAATTTTTTTTATTTATAATCATCTCTAGACAACAAAATAGCACAAAAAATTTTTCAAAAATATTGGATTTCTCTATTTGTTTCAAACAATTCAATAAACAAATTACGTAAAAAATTCACATCCTATGTTAATAACTGCCATTGTTCAATGTGAAAACAAACAGCTTAATATCAATTAAAAAAAAATATCAACAATTTTTAGATATTTAATTTTGCAATAGTTATAAAAAATCATAATTAACAAATCAATGAATTTTTGTGAACTTTTATCGAAGGATCGTATGGAATATATATATCAAAAAGGCTCCATGAAGTTTAAAATTTATAGACCAACTATTTATACCTTTTATCCCATTATTTATGCCAACGGAGATTGGGAAAAAATTTGTTAGTTAACAATTGAATAACTTTTCGAAAAATGGTGATAAAACTTTTTTTTGTACGGGACTCGATCAAGAGATGTTAAGAAAATACTCGGTTTTTTTCAAATTTTAAAAATATCATTTTATGTTTTATTATTTCTTTTGATAAACTCTCTTTAGCGGCAGCGCGCGCATGCCGCAACAGCCGCGCGGAACCCTATTTCCAACGTTGAATTAAAATTATAAATAATGGAGATAGTTTCGGGAGTTGGAACTTTTTTATCGAAAACTTTCTTCTCTTTAACGAGTTTTTTTTCAAAATTTCTCAAATATTAATATTTTTTGAGTTATTAACGAAAAACTAAATACCATTTTTTTTTCTTATTTTGTTAATAACAATTGCAATTTTTTACCTGCACCAAAATCCTTCAAAAACCTTTTTCTAGAGGTGATTCCGAATCGAATGAGCTATCGCTCATATTTTTAGGACCTTTATCTCCATTTTCCATGTTTCTGAACTTGATTAGACTACCACTTACTACATCCCTATTTCACTGGCGCTGACTCACAACAAACGTTGCGTGGGACAGCGGAGGAACTAGGCGTCAACTCTCATGCGGTTTTTGAAGGTTCAAACATATTGGAAAGGGGAAGAGTTCAAAAAGTGGGTGCCCCACGGTTTGAACGATTGACAGAAATTGTCACGTTCCAAAGTCTGTTGTTCTTCGGTTTTGCGCAACCGAAATGATCGTCACCGGTGATGAAAAGTAGATCCTTTACAATCACAGGGAACGTTCAGGACGATGATTGTTCACAGATGAGCCACCTAGGCACTCACCAATGACAGAATTCCACCATACATAGACCATGGTCAGCGGCTGATGTGATTCATTATAACTTTCTGCAACCTGGCCAAACTATCACAGGAGAGTTCTATCATGAGAAAATCGACGAGATGTACCGAAAATAACATCAGCAGCAGCCGGCACTGGTCAACAGTAGAGGTCCAATCCTGCTCCACGACAACGCCCATCCGCACGTTTCACAAATCATCGTCTGAAAATTGAAACAATTGAGTGTCGAAATTCTGCCTCACCCACCATACTTCCCAGATCTTTCGCCAACCGACTGCCATCTTTTCAAGCACTTCACTAACTTTCTCACCGGTAGAATCTTCGCCAATCAGGACCAGGCAAAAACGGTCTTTCTCGACTTTATCGAATTCCGGCACCCAGTTTTTATGGTGATGAAATCATTCGACTTGTGTTACGTTGGCAAAAGTGCACTTACTGGAGTGCTGGTTTTTGATCAAATTGAATAAGTATTCACTGTGATATTGAGTTCAAAATAGACTCATAGATACTGATTTCGAAAATATTGCCTTTCTTGAACAATGCCTTATTTCTGGATATAATACCAATATCTCGTTTCCGATGGGCAGCGCGAGCGCAGAATAAATATTATTTGAAATCAACTGGTTGTCCCAATCGAAATCAGCTCATACAAGGTTTATAAATTATTACTTAATAAATAATTATAAATAATTTTCATTTTTCATCAACAAATACATCAACACTAAACAGGCCAGAGATGATGCGGTTGTTCCCATTATTGAGACAGCTATTGAATAATCTAAACGTCAAAGAACAGCAATTATAGTCGGTAAAGATATTGATTTACTTGTAATTGTAATTGAGCGTACACTATCTCTTGAACAAGAAATTTTCTTTGAAAAAGTTGGCAAAGCAACTGTGAAAACGGAAATATACTCCTCTATGAGTTTCGACAAATATTCAAGTTCTAAAAAACATATTTTGTTTCGTCACGCTTTAAGCGGCTGTGATACGACTTCTGCGCTCTTTGAAAAAGGGTAAAAAAAACGTTTTCAAGAACATTCGAGAAACTTTCTAATTTGGATGAACTTGCCGCAGCATTTGAAGAAGAAAACTGCCCGGTTCAAAGATCATTTGATAGTGGATTGCAAACTTTATTAGCTGTTTATAATGCTCGAAAGTCTGTAGATACTATCGATCATCTTCGTTATGCACAATATGTCGAGCTAACAAAGCTCAATAAACCTGTGCAGTTATCAAATATCTCACCAACAAGTGGAGCAGCTCACCAACATTTTAATCGTGTTCATTACCAAGTTCAAACTTGTTTAGGACATGATTTGGAACCCCAGGAATGGGGTTGGATTATGCGTAACGGATTGCTAGAACCTATCATGACCATTTTACCACCTGCTCCAGATGAGTTATTCAATACGATATTCTGTAACTGCAAAAGTGGTTGTGGTTTAAGATGTGGACGAAGGAAAGCGGGGTTGCAATGCTCTTCAGCTTGTGGCCAGTGTAAAGGGCAAGCTTGTCTCAATTCTGTAGCATTAGAGATCGATGTTAAGGAAGATAGGTCCTTTGATCCAGAAATCATGGAAGAATTGGAAACGAATCTGGGTGAAGATGACAATGAAGATGATAACGCCCTTGAATATTTACAGCTTCGAGAAGACGACGACGATGAAGAATAGAAAATTGAAATCAAAACTCATTATTCTTGTAATTATTTTATCTGTTTTTTTAATTTTGACATTCACGAATGTATCAAATGAGATGTTTTAATAAAAATATCATTTAAAATTTTTTTCTCGTCTATTCATTTTTATTTATTGAAGAATAATTACTGTAGATTAGATTTAAATTATAATGTAATATATATGTTTTCCTCTACAAATTCATAACTACACGGGCAGGTAAGTGTTATTAAATGAAGTGATACTTATTTGAAAATGAATAATTAAGGAAAAAAATATTCAAATATAATGTATTTGTTAATAAAAAATGAAAATTATTCATAATTATTTATTAAGTAATAATTTATAAACCTCAAATGAACTTATTTCGATCGGTACAACCCTCTATCTCAAAAACGATTCAACGTATGGAAAAATGTTTGAAACAAAAGTTGTAGAGAATTTATTTCTTCAAACGTGCAAAAAGTCGTTTTTTTTGACTTTTGACCGTCGAATCATATGTGAATTTTGAGAGAATATTTTTATGATGCCAAAATACAAAGTTAATACAAATTCACAGCTGGGTATGTCCACTTTTCTAGGCAAACCCTCTAAAATGACTGGATTAAATCAGCTAGTTCAAGCCAGAGACGAAAAATAACACATTCGTGATTCAACACCAGACAGAGCTGCTTCGTCCCGCCAAGCTCTTATCTCATCTCAGAGCAATCATTCTTTTTTGCTCTGGCTATTTGATATCACTCCATTGGATATTTTCATTAATTTTTATTGTAATTTTCTGTATCAAATCGTTGATATTGAATTTTTTCCATAGCAATGTTTTTCCATAAACTACATCTCATGATTCTATTTTCAGGAACTTCATTTTCAAAAATATATCACATATATCACTTTACATGTTTCGCTATCACATTAGCTTTCTCGTAGTGAATGACATACTGCAAGTTAATTCTATATACTCCATTTTTATATACTCCACTCATCAAGTGAGAGATACCTACATAGGTATTTCTTCCATCACAATTACCCAAAGCATCTACTCAACTTTCATTCCTAAGGTAGGTACATCCTCAAATTATGATTACCTAAAGCCTATTTATTATATCAAGCCTACATAAATAATACAATGTCGATTTCTAAGAAAACCATTTCAGTAATGGTGATCTATCAAAATTCAATTGGTCATTCGGTAAAATATTTGAATGTTTAAGTTTGATAATTGATTTCAAATAATTGAGCTCTAAACCTTTTTTTTTTCTATGTGTGAAATTTCAAAATCTTCGTTAAATGTATGATTTTCTTCTAAAATATGATTTGAATATGTTGAACTTGTTTCCTCATTCACATAGGTCATATGATGTTCTTGTATGCGAATGCTAAATTTTCTGCCAGTTTGACCAATATACACCTTAGGACAAGTGCCACATGATAATTTATAAATTCCTGATTTTTCGAATTTGGATATTTCGTCTTTATCATTTTTAACTAGGTTTCCCAAAGGATCACTTGTTCTATAGGCAATTTCAATATCTTGTTTATTCAAAAATGAAGCCACTTCTTCTGTTGTTTGTTAAAAATATATTGAAGTTTCATATTTTGATTTGATTATCTTACTCGTCAGCAGAAAAAACCTCCCGAACTGCTTTTGCGAAGACTCTTTTGGAAATTATTTTTTTTAATAATTTCGTTTTAAATCCGTTGTTTACTGGAATGTCCTTGTTGAGTTCTTAATTGAAATCATCTATTGGAAAAAGAATATTGATTTATATATGAATCATGCTATTATAAGATGCCATTTTGTGTTGGTACGGATGGGTAGAATCGTAATGAATAGTTCAATCCGTATGGGAAGGTTTGTGATAAATTGAAAAATCATGTTTGTTGTTTTTTCAACTAATTGTCAAGTCCAAGAAATTGATTAACTTTGAATTGTCTGCTTTTACTACAATAGTGAATTCAATGTTATCATGAATTTTGGTAAATATCCAATTGTCTCTTAGTACCTGTAGAACACACCAAAACGTCATCCACATATCTATGCCAATACAAGAAATACCTGAACAAGGGATGCTTAAGATGTACCTACGTATTGTTCTTGTGGAGCTCAAACATCCTCAACGTACTGCTAACAAGTTGTTCCGTGAAAAATAATTATCGATTGTCGTGTGATTCCTCACTAGTTTTTATGTACGTGTGATTTTTTCCACTCTCGAAATGACATTTCGATCGTTGCTGTTTGGTTATTATTTTGTGCTAAACACGATTTTATTTTATTCCAGATATAATGTCGGAAGGTGCTAGTGACAGAATGTCATTGCCTCCGGATGACTGCAGCCTGAAGGACGTAGAAACTGTTAAGAATAATAGGCCACCTCCTCAACTAGATATACTGCCGCCCCCACCAAATAATAACCCCAAAAAGGCTCCACTGGTAAGCCAATGTATACAGTTCACTCAGTATAAATAATTTCACTTGAATAAACCTATCAATGAATAGGTAATGTGAGGTTGTTCTTTTATATTGAGAGAGTCAGATTTCGATGAATTTTTTGAAAAAATTGGTTTGAAAAGTAGAGCTATATCTTACATCGCCTGAAATGGAATAGAATCGTGAAAAACTACTTCAGGACATGAACGTGAATGATCTCTCAGATCAAATATCATTGAATCATGTTGTCACAGATAGTCATTACCTATCCTATCCTATCCTATCCAACTAATTGGTCAGTTGCATACAACATAATGTAACTTTGCAATCAAAGAATTCAAGTTTCATTCAAGTTACACTTTTTTGTTAGATTTCCACTGACTAGTTCACAAAACTGAAACACGTGTATCACTACACTTTAGGTTTGTACATTCTCCAGTGAGTATAAACACGACTGGAGAAGTGAAACACATGTTGTGTTCTGTGAACTGTTTGGAGAAAATCGCACTTTTGAATATGGGATGGGTATGATTTTATACTCAAATAAAGTCTTACTGATGTTTATACATTTTTTTGATTCGACAACTCTAAATCAAAAATCTTCTCACTAATAAACTTGATTCAACTGAAAATATTATCAGATATCACATAAACTAAGTAGAAAATTTATATACATACAGAGGGAATGATAAAAACATACATTCTAAATCTAACAAGCACAATCTCACTTGAATACATCATGGATTTCCATCAAATATCGGCATATTTCATCACATGGATTCAAAATCATTTCAGAAATGAAGTAAAATCAGGTTTCTTTTTTATTTCAAAGAAAGGGTCATGGAAAGTAGTTGAAATATCTAATATCTGTTCCACTCGTAATTTAGTTCAGCTTCCAAATAAAAGAATATGATAACGGATCGATAAGGTTATCTAAGCACCTTGCAGTTGTAAACCGATATGGAAAATTATTTTTCAGACACTATCATTTGTGGTAGACATTATCAAATGCGATTAGGCAACAGACAAAGTGTTCTGGTTGAATCTACAGAATAGGTTCTGGTTTTCGGATGGTTTCAATTGGTTTTATTACTTTTGGTTGAATTGGATCACCTGATTCGAGAGCAATTGGGTTAACGTAATCAGATTTCAATAATGGTGATTCCTACTTCTATTCGGTTGTGATTATTCCTGTGTTTCTGAATTTCTATCGCCTCCCTATAATGTCTTGGATAGTAATTCTGTGTTTGAACGAGGTATTGTATCTTTTCGAATGCGATAACGTGGGTACCTTTTCTAATGTATGTTTTGCTACTGGTGATTTATCGGTATGTGCCAAGTGATAATTTCTCTTGAGTTCTTGAGTTTTGGGAGGTAAAGATCCGAAATTAGCGAAAAAATCGATTTCACATTGTACTTCTCATGATGATGTCGATTACCTACATTTTGCAGAGAAGTTTTTTCAATGACATGCCCATTTGGAGTTGCCTTGACATTCTCTTTTCTGGATCATTTTGCCACTGAGTTTCCCGAAGAAACTCTTATCTCTTTTGTCGCGGCTGGGGTTAGATTTCTCATTCGGATATCTGACTGTATGCGTTGATTTCCCAAACACTTTATGACCCAATATTCCATCTTTACTAGTACATCTAAGAATGCGATGATTCCTTGGATTTCCCGTTCAATTGTGAATCGGGATCCTGATGGGTTGCGGGAATTCGGATATATCAAAAATGTGTTAGTTACTTTTTACTGTGCTGTTATACCATGGATGTGTCATCAATGAAACGCGGTCAACAATATGTTTTCATGCTCGCTCTACGAGACATTCCACCAATTTTCCCGTAGAGAAATTTCCGTTTGTTCATAAAAATACCGTCCCACTAGAAATACGTCAAGATAAACAGTGAGCAAACAAGGCACTGATGTCTGCTAGCGATACTTTGCTGGTCAGCTGGTATATTGTCTTTGACCAAACGAATTTTTGGAAATGTGTCATCAATGAATTACTCTACTTTCCGGGACCTGCTGTAGTAGTTAGTCCATTTAAAAGAGCTAAAAAATTTATAATCAGTACTTTTTTGTCTATTTTAACTGGACTAACTACTACAGCAGGTCCCAGATAGATCAACTTGTCTAATTAAAACTTTGTTAAAACAAATCCATTATTTTATTTCCTTTTCGTTTCGTTTCGAAAGTAATTTAAATTTCAGAAATAGCCATATTCAATTTTTTTAATTTTTCACAATACTTATCAATATATCACGATAACGACAACTCGATTTGTTGAGGAACCAATTCATGTAACTTTTGAACTCTTATATATACAATTTTCATTTTTCAATTGTTGATACATTGAATAATGAAAAAAATGTAATGCAGTTCTGGGACAAATTTATTAAGTGTTGAAATGTCTGCCAAAGTATTATTCAATTATATCCATATCCCATATAGTTTCAATTATACATAAATGTTTCAAAATATAATCATCTAACTCGTGTCGCGTTTTATATATTTTCGTTTTTATTCGCTTCACATTTTTATATTTTGCTATGATTTCACTTCAAATATTTTGTAATGACTGAAGCGTTTATTTCAAAGTACCGCTATTGTTTATTCAGAAATAAAAAAAATATGATTTTGATAACCAGCTAAACTCTCAGATTGAAACTTCTATAACTCATTAATCATCATGAATCATAATTCATCGAAAGTTCAATTATATATAAACATCGATACAATAAAAACTGAAATATCATGTGAAAAAGAAAACACGAGTTGATTTATTGAAACACATCTATGATAGAGAATTTGTCAGACATTTTATCATCGAACAACGTTGTTGTTCATGAAAAATACTAAAAATCAAAAAATAAAATTCTATAAATAAATTGCTATAACAGTTAATCATCAATGGATTGAAAAGTCTCGGGCCTAAGATAGATGGCGCTAGTCTTGTATTCACCGTTTTTTCAGTTGAAACTAATCTTTTAAACGAATCTGTTGAAATTTCATGATATTCCACTCATGAGTTTGTGAGTTATTGCGCTAAGAGTGAGACTACTTTTGTTAATTCCATAACAACGGTTCAAAACAATTCTGTGTTTTGAGTTTCACACTGCTTTTTGATGGGAAAAAATATGGTTCAAGCGAAGCAATGGCTTGAAAAGTATTTTAAGGACTCCGTTTCTTCGGAAATAACAATGAAACGTAGCTTTTCTACGTGGTCGTAGGTAGACAGCGATGATGCAGAACGCAGTGGCCGTCGAAATAAGACAGTAACACCAGAAAACATGAAAAAAATCCACAAAATCGTTTTGAATGATCTAAAAGTGAAGTTGCGTGAGTTAGCTGACATTGTAAATATATCATGTGTTGGCTTTATATTGCATGAGCATTTGACTATGAGAAGGTTCTGCTCAAAGTGGGTGCCGCGCGAGCTTACTGTTGACCAAAAACAAGAACGTCTTGATGATTCCGAGCAGTGTTTGGTCATGTTTAAACATAAAAAACCGGATTTTTTTTGTCGATATGTGACAATGGACGAAACATTGATCCATTAGGTACTTCACTCCGGAATCGAAACGATCGTCATCTGAATGGAGGGCAACTGGTGAACCTCGTCAATTAGCTGGAAAAGTTATGTATTATTCATCGACTATTTTGAGAAGGTAAATAACATCAACTTCGAATATTATATAACGTTATTGGAGCGTTTGAAGGCCAAAATTGCAAAGAAACGATCGCATATGGCAAAGACAACAAAAATTTGTTTCATCAAGACAACGTACCGTGTCACAAACCAATAAAAAATAATGGAAAAACTATATGAATTGAACTTCGAATTGCTCCCAGCGACACTGGCTGTTCGCAGACCTCAAAAAAATGCTCACTGGTGGGAAATTGCGCTCGAATGAAGAGTTTATTTTGAGGCAAAAGATAAATCCTTCTACAAATGTGGTATTGAAATGTTAGAACGGCGCTGGAATTATTGTGTTTAACGCGTTTTTTCTCTTATATCAATTTGTTTCTAAACAAATCAACCATCTAGTATCGTGTAATATCAAGAGGTATGATGAAAAATAAAAAGAAATATTCATTATATACGTCTAGGTATTTCTGAAACTTCAATCATTTCTTAAAAAAATAAATGATAATCAGAATTTTTAAGGGGTTTTCAAATCAATAGACAATTCTATTGATTATGAAAAAAAAAATTGTTATTCCTCTGAGAGATGTTAATGCCGTTATTGATTATTCAAATTATTGTAGAATAAAAAATTCATTTTTGAGTAGAAGCTTTCTGACTTTATACTCATTCATCATCTTCATACAAAAAATGTATGGAGGCGATCGAGAAGTAGAAAGAAAGAAGCTCTCTTTCCGAAACCAATCTATCCTGAAATATCCTCTCTTTTATTTGAACAAATAATTATAAATAAAAAAATACGAACAATTTTTTCAAGAAAGTTTTTGGCTTTCTACTACTGCTACTCCAAAAAAAAAGGATGAGGGAATCTTCCAAAGAAAGGAAAGAAGTAATCAATTTGAAAATAAGTAACTTTATACATGGATGTGTAGATCATGCAAAGAAGTAACTTTCAGACACAAACTGCAAGAAAGTCCTCCTGAAACAGCTACTTTCATATAAACATTGAATTACACGAAAGAAAAAAAATCTTTCGAAACAAATACTTCTATATGAACACTGAATTGTACAGAAGATACTTTTCTCTAACTCAGTTTGTATTTCAAACATTCGTTGTGGAATAAAAATCAGATATCATTCACATGAGTTCTACTTGAAATGAATGGTAACAAATTGCACTTACATGGAACACTGTCATGTTTGAAAATCAAACTGAGTAGAGAAAAGTATCTTCTGTATAATTCAGTGTTCATATAGATGTATTTGTTTCGAAAGAATTTTTTTATTTCGTGTAATTCAATGTTTATATAAAAGTAGCTGTTTCAGGAGGACTTTCTTTCAGTTTGTGTCTGAAAGTTACTTCTTTGCATGATCTACACATCCATGTATAGAGTTATTTATTTTCAAATTGATCACTTCCTTCCTTTCTTTGGAAGATTCCCTCTTCCTTTTTTTGTATGAAGATGGAGTAGGAGAAAGCTAAAAACTTTATTTCCCAAAAATTAATCACTCCTAAAAATATAACCCCTTCAATTCAATTTTTTCAAGTCATTATTTTTCCATGACAACAGAATGATAAAACTTTTTTCTGTTTGTACTAGACGTTTTCATTGTTTCCCTACTTTCAAAATATCTCATTTCTATTTGTCAAGTATTGATAGTTTTTGAGTTACATATTAAGAAAAAGTTAAAAGCCTTTTTCCATCCTAATTTCATAATACCAAATGGGGTGGAGAATGACTAAAGAACATTCTTCTACACGCCATCCTGACTCCAAGTAGCTATTGCTAATATTTTCGATAGCTTTATCTCTGTCAAACGCGAATTTTGAATTGTGAACTAGACTATAGGGTCGTTAGCCACTAGCTCATAAGTAGACAAACATGTCGTATTCTCGATAGGTCTTACTAGCATATTATTTTGTGACTTTCAGGCACGTCATATACGGTTTAACATGATGGAAGAGCCTCGGGTTTTCGAAGGAGTTTTTTCAAAATATATTATCATCAAGCTCGTAGGAAAGAACAAGATGATATCACCTAATATATAATGAAGTTTAGGGTTTATTCATATTGATGAACTGAGGATATCAACTTAAATGCATTATCCAAGAGTTCAACGTCAACTCTCGGGGTTTAAGATATCTTCCAAGAGTTAGTTCCCCTCTTATTCCCATTACCGTCATTTCCAATTAGAACACGGGTTACAAGACCAGTAATGTCGGAAGTTCCAGAATTATAGGCGGGATAATTCTGACATAATTGATAATTAATTCCGGGTTGTATTATCTGGGAAATTACAAATCCACGTGAATGTTCGCACAAGTTCTGAACCAACTTCAGGAATTCAATGGGTGATCTCTTCATCTCCGAAGGAAGAGCTTAGATATATTATTTCAATTGTTATGCTTGAGAAAACAATTCACAAGATTTCAACAGATACAGCAAAATTTCACTACAGGGATGTTCTTTGCTGATAAGTCACTTCTTCATTCATACACTTGAAAAAGCTACTGTGCTAGCGAAACATGTTGTGATGATATTTTTCCAAATGAAGTTTGTGGAGATCAAATCGTGAGGTATAATTTTTGAAATTTACTTCTTTCTCTAATTATTGATGGAGGATTCGAAGTTTTCATTAATATACTTCATCAATACACAGACCTGTTACTTGATGGAAAAGTAACACTAGGTACCCATGATAGCAGAACAATCTTCGTACTTATATAGGTGTGAAAATTGTTTTATAACCATGGTTAACATGTGTACTGTGATATATTTTCATTTTGTTCCTCAGCGAATTTTCCGAATTCAAAATGGACGAAGAACTGAAAAATATTTCATTCGACATATTCGAGTAGTTTTTCATTAAAAAAGTCTTTTCTTCGTCCATTTTCTCCTGCTAATATTGAGATATTAGAGATATTTTTCTAAATCTTTATTATTCTTAACGAATCAAGAAAAATATCACCCATCTTTAGAATGAATCAATCTAGATTTTATTTTTTGTAAGATGTGCATTTTTTGTCTGCAGAATTATCCGCTGGCAAACAGATGATTTGATAATCTGAGTTGAAAGATGAGATAAGTGTAGTATATAGAAATTATGTTATTTCTAAAGAAATTGTTGCATAATAACTTCGAGAACAGGATTGTCGTTCATGAATAACACCAGCATGAGTGGTAGAAATATTCACTAAAAATTCATTGACGGCTACTTGTACAAAATATGACTGACATAAGTAGAGGCTATATGCTCGTTTTCATTTGTGGAAACGTTACTGATAAATTACCCAAAATGTCAGGCTACTGGCACGAAAATGGCGACGGCCGAGTGATGGCGGAGCGATGCGACGACGGAACGGTGGCGATGCATACAACAACATCTACAGTATAGGTGACGCGCACGAAACGAGCGGTGGCGAGGCGTAGCGATCGAGCGATGCACGGGCGGAAACAGAGCGACGCACCGCGGAAGCGACAAGAACAAACTAGTGTGATTAAGTCGCTCGCGATTACAGTAGTTTAGAAAAATATTAGAATACCAATATCAGATGGAAATTGATAATGAAGAATTTATCCCGTGTATTTTGTCAAAACCAGCTATGGGACAGTAAAAATGTTTACCTCACCTCGTAATAAAGGTTAGATTCGCCAAGATTACTTCTTTCTTCATTTATTGAATGAACACCATCTCTAGGTAATGATAACTACGTGCTCATTAGTAAACTTGGCTCCAATAGTTCTCTTCGATGTGATCTTGTGTTACGATGACGTGACATTTTGTTCATAACTCTACTTCAGCACGACTGTCGCCATCGCTCGCGATTTTCGTGCTCCCAGCCTCATAGCATTTTATGAAGATGTCATAATTTCTCACAAATAATTAGATAATTTTTATTGGAATAATCTTCATCTTCAGATATGCATAAAAATAAAAAAAGGTTTGACTAGAGGCTAATATCAATCAATTTTAAAGAAAGTTTTTACTTAACTTTTGGTAGTTTCGATGTTAACTCACCAAATTACGAACTTGTAGTATCTGAACAAGCCGTGAGAAAAAAATTAAATACTTAGGTATAATAATAGACTGTCACCTCAGATGGGACCACCAAATTGGATACATAATAAAAAAATTACGATGTATTCTTCACAAATTCAAAAAATTCATTGATATTTTGAATATAAAACAAAGAATTATACTCTATAAGAGCTTGATAGAATCCCATATAAATTATGGCATAGTTGCCTGGGGTTCAGTTTCCAAAACTCACCTCAGTAAGTTGAAGTAATCCAAAAACGGTTCCTCGAATCTATTATATAGAGACTCTGGAATTTTTGACCCTAGAATGCTATACTACATGAGATCAACTATTGTACAATACAAGAACAAATCTAATTTGTTCACAATTATAATAATATAATCACAATTATCACAATTATAATACAAAAAACAATTAGAATATCATGATACCATTTAAGAAAAAAACAATAGGATAGAAAAACTCCAATTATTTAGGGCCTGAAGGTTCACAAGTCACTACCACAGGATATACAAAATGAATCAATTTTCCATAAATTCAAAGTTAAATTGAAAATTTTGTTACTGAATACACCTCGTAAAAAATAAGGAATATTATTGAAAATGTATGACCTCACAATGTTTACATCCAATACGTTTTGTTAATAGATTATTATGTATCTCTCATACCATTGACCTTGCTATTGAATCTACCAGTTTTTTTTTTTTATATATATTTCTGCTTCATATGTGTGTGTATATAATTTGTGTATTACATACTGTGTTTTGTTCTCTCTACATGTATGTTTGTATATATACTTAATATGTCTGAAACTCTAATGTATAAAATTCACATTTACATTTTCACAAGACTGAACTATTACTATTATTATTATGTTATGTCAATGCTCACTAACAGGTGGAATTCCACCTCGTGAGTTGAATCACCATTCATTCACCGTATTGCTATTAGACAACTCATCTGTTATATGTATCTGTATGTGAATAAATTATTTGAATTAAAAAAATCTCCTTCATAAGAGTATAATAACATAATTTCATTAACAAAAACTTTATAATAAATTTCTTGAAGCGATCTGTCTATTCAGCTGTTTTTTTAACTGGGTGTAAATGAAGATTTTGATATATTATATATTATAACCTGAGGACTAGATTTGGAGAATTTCTAATACCCAATCTAGTTTCATGTGACATCTGCGACCTTACCCATCTCGAGAGGGTTATAGGTTATCTTATTCTGAGTTTTTCACTTTAGAAGTGTCACCGTTCTAGTTCTGCTCCATCTTCAACCCGAAAGTAGCTTCACTCAATGATAATGAGGCAACGATAGTTGTGAACTGCTATAAAAGTACTTGCGTAAGAAATATGGATGCCTATCTCTGTGATTTTCAATAAGATTAAATACTGCATACTGTATATAAATGACTAATTTAGATATTTTCGAATGGAAAAGATCACAACTAATATTTCTTTGAGACATAAATAAATAAAACTATTTAAAACACAATGGAAAAATAAACAAATGTTAAAGGGAAATCTAAGATCCGATGCACACGGTCGTGAAATTCAATGCGATGTAAGGTATGCGTTGAAACGGTCGTTGTTAAAATTATGATCTTTTATGAACCAACACACACTTCTCTCATGAGACAATATATTTCAAAGAACGTCCGTCTCAATACATAATTTGCAATTCAAATTATGTATTGAACCCGATTCACGCCTACGTGAATCGGGTTCAGATTGGAATGTGTCCGAAACAAAAACTTCTAGTATTATATATGGTTTTTTAACTCACTCAACAGTCAACAATAATTTTTTATAAATTTCCTCTTTTATTGTTACAGGTATAATAAATTAAACTTTTCAACCAGGTCATTACAATTTCCACTCCGTCCAGTGATTACATTTGTCACATCCATTAACTTTCGAAGCTCTTATTAAGAAGTAGATTGTGGAAAAATATCATTTTATCTCAAGAATGTTTTTTTATCAGATTTCGGACAGCTTTCGAATGAGTTCTTAATGAACTGAAGCACGTCAGTTGAAAGCTTTTTATCGGAGTTCTGATTAACTGGGAATTGGATAAAAGTTTGTGCGAGATTTTGATTAACAAGTTCAGATATTTGATGCTACGAAGGGGAATTCATCAACAGTTCTCCAACACTCTATTGAGCCGATAAAAATTAGTTTTAATAGGAGAACCAATTCTCTTCGTCTCTTATCAGTCAGAAATTTTCAAATCATTTGAGAAGCTCTTCAAAAAATGAATACATTCATATCACATATATTTATTTAAGGAAAACTCGATAAAAATAATTTGTGCCAAACAACCAATTTTCCCTACATCATGAAGAAGTAGGCGTCGAGGACGGTTTTCAGAATTGTGCATTTTTACAGTTATAAAAACCTCCAACTCTTTGTCTCCAGCTCTCAACTACGAACTATCTTATGCAGTCCTGTTCCCCAGTAGAAATGATTGGATCTTTCGAAAGCAGGAAATATTAAGAGTAGGTAGGTCGTTCGGCAGACAGGCGGTTCGACATGGGTGCTTTGTTCACTCAGTCAATCGGCCGATGTGTGAGTCGATGGTTCAAGATGCAGACTGAACGCTATCGTCCAACCCGTGTTAGGAATCACACGTTTGAAGGTAAGACCTCGTTAGTCTTCAGCTCGCACAAGTTTCGACTTCTGAGGGTTGTCGTTCGCAGGTGTGCAATAGCTGATTAATGGAAAAAACATAATATATCAGCTCACAGATTGATCAAAAATACCTTCAGGGTTCAATACAGGTGTATGAAGTTTGGTACCGAAGACAAACCTAAAGACTCATGCAACCGTATTTCAAGCAAAAATTCACGCTCTTGATTTGCATATGGGGAAATTGGCAGGAACTAACCTCATTCATGAATCAATGAGCATATTCTCTGATGATTAGACGGCTCTGACAGCTCTTGTTTGCACCAAGTAAAATACTATCTTCAATAGGAAGACTCAGTAAAATGTTTTTTAAGAAATCCTCTCCACACTGACCTTTTTTTCTTGGCGGGGAGGAAATCCACATAGGACAAGACCTGGAAGGTAACAAAGTTGCTGACTCCCTAGCAAGGTAGGACACTGTAAGCGGTTTCATCGAACCAGTACCTGTCATTGGTATCGCTTTAGTTTTTGCCATTAAGAGAGTCTGGGGGGCCTAACCGCCCCTCACCCCACACCAACAGGATTTCGCAGGGCTTCCTCCCGCTCACCAAAACCGGAGTTGCCTCCTTACATCTACTTAGTGTGGCTAACAGGACCATCGGCAGCGTTCGACCGAACGTTCGTACAAGTTAACTAAGCTCTTCTTTCGCCAGAGAGTGCTCGCGTCGCACACCTGCCCCCGCCAACCATGCTAAATCAGTTGGGAATATGGTCCCGGAAGTGGCCGGTCGGGGTCCTAAGCTCGGATACTAGTAGCTCCGTCCAACCGGGGTCCGACACCCCAAGCGTCTGCCTTGGTGCCCTCCAAGACTAGACTCGGATACTAGAGCCCGGAAGGACCGCGAGCCCCGACACCTCGAACGCTCGGATCCGTACAGAAGCAGGCGAGGATCACGGAACAGCATAAGCCGTCCAGTGCCTCGGTATGGGGCTGCAATGCACCCATGAATGGATTACCGCAACCCCTGTATATGTACATCATCAGGCGATTTACAATGAGAACATTCTTGTCCGGAGATGATTATGTCAAAGCTTTTTTTGGTAACTAAGGTGGACATGGAAAAATCAGACAACGGACCCCCAGATGCTCTCACAGTACAGTGTAGTTACTTACTGAGAAGATAACTAGAATAGTTTGACGTTTGTTCTATCGTCTTTGATCATGAAATGTCAGGCTCAAAAACCTGCAGGTCGTGGCCTACTAACCAGGCAAACAGTTTTGACATAGATATTGATTTTCACAGAAACTAATATTTTTTTCTCAATCTGGATATGAACAATTAATAATGATATCTGAGAAAAACCTTTCGTGAAAAATTACTTTCATTCTTAAATTAGAACCAAAGAAAACGCTAGTTTTCATTTCACAACCAGCAATGTTTCTAGTCATGATTTTTTCAGGTTTACCCCAAATTATTTTATTTTCGATAGCATTCCTGAAATGATTATAAATAATGTCAATATTTAAAAAATATTCACACGTCAACAAAATCGTTAATGAAAGTTGCTGAAAACTTTTCATTATTTCATTTTCAATATATTCAAATTCCTTCTTATTTATGATACACGTATCACAAATGAAACGTATGGTAAGTCAGAAATATAACCAACAAGAAAATACATTCGTATGATGCATCGTAGTATGCCTTCAATAATTCAAACGTTTTCTATTGGTGCACCAATTCTTCACATCATTCTTTTCTTGGCAGTGAAGTACATTACTGAACGGAAATATTTATTTTGGACTGAATTGAAGTTTTTGCTAACTTACAAAATTTGATAACTCTATACACGTTGCGAGGTCTAGGTTTGAAATTGATTCAAATCTAAAACACCAAAAGAAGATGGATATCAGTTCTATATTGGAATTGGTAATATTATGTATCTATAGAGGAAAACTACTTTCAATTTTGAACTGACTGATATCGACAAGATAAGGGCATAGCTGTGGGTTTGAAAGGAATGTATTTACAAGAGATTAGTTTTTGATAGATTTTCTTTGCAGACCAGGTGTTCAGTATTGTTTTTGTGTAGATGTAGAAGTACAAAGACAACAACATTTCAAATAATCTTCTGTTCAAACCAGATCAATTTGAAAGTGTACATTTGTAGATGATATCTTTGCTGTTTGACAACAAAACTGACATCAATGAACAATTTTTACGACGGCATCAAAACTTATAATCAACATAATTCTCAGAAGAAAACGAAGTGAACTGCTAGATATATAGTTTTTAGATTCTTTTCACGGCAGATTTCAGTTTTCGAAACGTTAATACAATGAAACAGTAGATGACTATGTTAATTATAGAGTTTTTAACACAAATTTTTCATTTGAACGAAACTGACATAAAAAATGGCGAAGGAATCTTATGATTTCGTTTTGACTCAATCTTCAACACAATCTTTTTGACTTTTTCCGAAATATGTTTTCTTCATAAGTTCCACCAAAGTCAGGTGATAGCAATTCAGAGAATTGTCAAACAATTAACTAACCGATAAAACAAGTTTCTTTTACGAAGATTTCATTTGATAGTATATTCACTTCCTTAATTTTTGTGACAATCATTTTTTCGTTTTCTAGTCGTTAGCGGAAACGTATTCCTCACCTCATAGTGACATACTTACAACTGTCAGTGCTGGAAGTGCTACCAGCAGCCTACCACCCGCTGGTACTGCCCTGTCAGCTCACCATGAGCTACAGCTCATGAGGGAACAGTTGGAGCAACAAAATCAACAAACTCAGGCTGCTCTAGCTCAATTACAATTGACGAAAGAACAATTGGTTGCGGAACAGGTATGTATTTATGTTCTGGGAATTTGATAATAGAAATAAAAGACCACAGTGAATTTTCACTACATTGGCCAATCATGTCGACACGAGGCGTTCAGAAAATATATCTTACAGATTTATCGATTTCCATCTCGAGACGAAAATCTATAAATCATACTTTCAATTCTATTACACTCATCCTTTTGGTGGGATCAGCTCCAACCTTCGAATCTCAAATGGCATGAGGTGTCAATACAGTAGATATTAAGATTATTCTGACAAAAATATGTGTTATGTAACTATGTTTTCGGAACTAATATTCTATCATGCAGCTAGTCCGGTTTTTTGTCGAATTACTCCACTTAATCGTTCACAATTAATTATTCGGGGTACAATGCTTGTAATTGAAAACTGATCGCCGTTTCAGCTATCTTTCATTGAGAATAAAAGAAATGGATTCAACTTTACTAAGAAAACAGTAGGTGCACTAATATTCTAACACCATTGTTCAACGGACAAAATCCAGATGAGATTTCAACCAGAAATTTATTACTGAGTTCGTAGCAGAATTTGTAGAAGCAGGTTTGATGGCAAACAAAGAATTATTACTCAAAATATAATAATGAAACACAAAGCAATGAAAGTTAGGGTTGTAAGAAACGATAATTTCGATCATATGTACATTATCAGATTTACAAGATCATAATCGTCGATATTAAGCTGACGAAAACTCGATCCAAGTAGACACCCAACATTCTAAGAAGCTGTTGGTCGTTTCTTCCCACCAAAAAATTTTTCCGGAGAAATATACTGACAATTATTACAAAACTCTGCTATTCCCGCATTGAAACACATTTTTGAACATCTTAGTGATCGTTTAAATCAAAGTAAGTTTATATTTCAACAAAATAGGATATCTTTTCCTATTACCTTTGCGCTTTGTCATAATTTGAAAGAATTTTTACGTGGTTTCACTCGTAGAGTACCAGTAGAGGGCCCACAAAATCATCCGACTGGAGATCGTTCGATTCTTAGTGGGATCACCTTGAGATTTCAATTATTAAAATTCAACCAGCATCTCTAGATGCTATAAATCAACGAATCATTGCTGAGTATCCTAACATAATAAAGGAAATGCTTCAGAACGACCAAAACCGCTTGAACAAAACCTCCAGGAATACAAAATGTCACAATTTCGAATATTTGTTAAAGTCATCGAGCTATGTTTCCATCATTCATTTTTTCCTACAAAAAATGGCATTAAAAAGTGTATAAAAAGTAAATGTCTTCAAGTTGACTTATGTTTTTTCAATATCTACTGCATTAAATTTGAAAAAGGAAGAAGTATACAAAAAAAAGATGACTTGTTATACCCTCTTTCGTCTGGCCCATGATCGCTTCTAAGATCCAAGGTTTTGAGCTCACATCGAGGTATCATGCCATTTATGAAAAACCGATCTTGTACATTTTTATTGGTCCGCTCTGCAAATTAGACTTGAATCAACGAAAGTGAAAATTAAGCTCCTATTTCAGAAATAACGTGAAATTTGGGATACGGGTATTTAGTTTCAAACTCATGTCGTTATCAGTCATAACTAATAACTGATGGTTTTGAACAACAGTGAACATTTCTGAAAATATTACGAGAACTTAAACAAAGAATCAGGGTGAATAAAATCATATTTGTGGAGAAAATTATATTAAAGTGTCTATCGTGATAATCCAGAAGAGAGGTAAAGAGACTGGATTAGCTGGAAAATGTTTCTATCCAACCGCATTATAAAAAATTATATTGAAATTTTACCGTAACGCCAGTCTCGAATATACCTACACAGTAGGTTGAATGGACTGACACCTATCAGAAAACAACTACTTCCCTGGCTAATACCATTACCATTACCAATAATTATATCCGACAGGCATCAGTGCAGGAATCTTCACAGAAACTTTCCTGCATATGCAATTGGCAATACAACTGGAAGAGTCGACCTTCAATTTTGAAACGGGCACACTTGCAGACCGGTTTCGGGCTTATTAGCCACTCATCAGTGCAAGATAGTGGCCACCATCGACCTAAAGTCAATGATATTTCATAATTGAAAATCGTAATTCTTTCAGAGTATTTCATTCCTCTACATAAGTTGGAGGGATCAACAAAATGTCACTCCATCTAGTGGACGAGGTACTAATCAACTGCATATCCAAAATTTGCCCGATTCCTCTGAATAACGAAGAAAGACTTTCTTATTAGTCAGTGGGCTATGCTTGAAGACTGGCAGTAAACAAATCTAAAGAAATGAACGATGATGGCCACTATCTTGCATAGTATTATTGAATTATTATATAATAAAACACGTGTTCAGGTTTTGTAAACTTTTATGTGATAATCCCATGATAAAGTTTAGATAAAAGTTTCGGCCAATTCCACAACGAACAAAAAACTTCTTTTCACATAATGGATAAATGAAACGGATATGGATGTATCATTATGGTGATTATCATCACGCTAAGTTTCTGAAATCAATAGTCAAATAACCCCTTGTGTTTGTTGTGTTTTGATATTTATCTTTTTATGCATATATTATATTAGGCATGCTCTATCAGAAAACTTGAGAAATTCTTGAATCATCAATTCCCAACAAATAATTCAGACAAATAATTGCACCATTTTGATATAAGTGTGGAAGTTATGTACTTCTTATTCATGCTCATCTTCACAATTTAGTGTTGAATGTTTAGCCACTTTTCCTCACGTGGATTCGCAATCAGTCACACAATTGTCCTTTCCCTTGATTACACGTATCAATTTTCCTTTCCAAACGGATTTGTCTCTTGGCAACTTTACTGTTGCTCATGCGTCAGCAGAAAATGTAAGGCTTAATTGTTGGCGGCACGTTTGTCACTTACCTTTCTTTCGTTTGTTCAAATGGCGTTAATAATGTTTCATGGTGAATGCCAAAGGTTCAGATTTCCAGTATTCGCCAACGTGTTAAGAGATTGGAATTCCAGAAGAAGAAAAAAAAACGAAGCTTCTTGGAGTAGTCATTCCATGGAAAATATTTCCTGATGTGGCCCAATTCTTTGTCGAAACTTCTCTTTCTATTTCAGTGATTCAATGCATGATCAACTAGTATTTTAACGTTTCCTGCCTTCCAAAAGTCCATTTGATCCCACCAATATAACAGCTTATGGCACGAAGCTGAAATCATTGACAGGGAGCAACACTGGTTGAAAATAAAGTGTGAGGAATCGGCGTACATATTCAACAACGACATATTCAGTTAGTTTAGTGTGGAGGTTCGCAACAATTGTGAGAGTATAATACTTTAATTATAAAAAAACACAAAAGCTCTTAATTTAATGTATACATGGCAAAAATACTACTACTCTCAGATATGTGTTCCTCTTGAACAAGAAATGGATATTATGCAAGCACAGTCAATAATTTAATGAAATTAAATTTAAAGAAAGTCTTTGTATTCAAAAATTATTTTTTTTTTCAATTTATACTCAAGAAATGATTGATGTGTGGCTAGAAGTAAGAGTTGGAGTTGACTCCAATGAATTTAAATGGGCTCCATTTTTAGGAAATTTGATTTCGAATGGTTATGGATATTTTCGTTATGTAACGTGTTAGTTAGTCCTCTATTGGTTGTATGAAGTTCGTTTTTTAAAATACATGCTTTTTTTAACAAATATTGATCTTTTTTTATGTTAGAGTGCAAGACTGGAAGCTCAAGCGAGAACTCATCAACTGTTAATTCATAATCGTGAGTTACTGGACCATATAGCAGCATTGGTGGCACATCTACAGGGCGAAAAACCAGGCCAACAACAAACACCTCCCCACATGACGATGCCGCAGGTATGTTTTAAGAAGTTTGTATTTTTTGTGATGTATTACTGTTGGCTGCAGCTTGCTAAAATTTCGTATATTATAACCTTATTCATCACATCGTTTGCCACACCCATTTTATTTTATATATACTTTTTCATCCACTGCAATAACTATCAGGTACATAATTGTAAATTGCATTTCTTTATGACATGGAGTACTATTTTCAAGTTTTCGTCAAGTTTCCGAAAACATTTTGCTCTCCTATAAAAAAACAAATGATGAATGATTCCGAGAATCTGTTCAAGAAGCGACAGTTTATTTCACATGTAGATGAAAAATTGTTTAAAATTTCTTCTACATAATGGACTGAGCGGCTGGTTTCCTAAAAAAAAACAAATATAATGTTAAATTCACTGTTCATGTTATTCACTATTTATGTAATATTCATTTCTCAATTGTGTATCATAGTATGACGTTTTTGTGTAACCAATTTTTTGTAACAATCACTTTTTTCAAATGTCCACATATTCCAGTCTAATAGCTCTTAGCCAAAAGTTCTATGAAATGATAGAAGCTTGTTTTTCAAATAAAGAATTTTCGAATTTCTGTTGTTTAAAAATATTAATCGAGAAAACAGTAGAATTGAAGAAATTTAAACTATGCAACAAATTGTTGGGGTAATATTAGGTAAAATATCGGAAAATCCAAAACCAAATCTGTAGAAAAACAAACTGAAATGAAAATTTAAAGTTGAAAATTTTAATTACTCAATCATGAGGTCGACATGAAAATCACGGCTATTAAAAAAATATAAATACTCAAAATAGTGAAAAAATATATCGATAAGTCAATTGATCACTGACATGACACTGTCACCGATGTGACACAATTTACAGGGTGATGTTTCTCTTTTATAATTCGTGAATCGGTTTTCATACATATGTGATTTTTGTGATATTTTCTTTAGTGTATACGAGTCTTCTCTGATTTTTTCATCCTCTCACGTTCCTCTTTGTCTTTAGCATAGTTGAGCTTTCGTTGTATGGCTTCCCAGATATTTACTGTTGCTCTTTAGGTGTTTTGTTAGGTTTTTTCCCCCCTGTGTCGTCCTGTCATCTGTCCAATATTTGGTCTACTCGTTTTCTGGAGATATAATTCCTATTGATGAGATCTTTTTAATTGTTGTTAACAGTGACACTAGTGTTTTTATTAGCAGACTAATGGCTTGCGTGAAGAAGTCTTATGTAAAGTGTCATTTTCAGATATGACACTCAAACAAGTTTATGATTTGTTCGAGTGGTAATTTCGTTATCAATCCTCGAAGATGACATTTTCAAAGTCTCCCACAGGAAGGTTATGGTTGATATCTCCCAATAATGAAACTGACGAGTTGTCTCTGTATATGACTACGATTTCATTCACAATATTGACAAAATACTTTGAAAAGCTGAACTAATCCCAGCAAAAATATCTCTGAAAAGAAATAGGAATCTCCAGCAGTCCATAGAGAACAAAAGGCTTGTTTACTGAAAGATATAAATATTAGATTTTCTGATTGAGATCTGCGCAAAACTGTTTGCGTAATGGCAAAGTTTGAAGTCTTTCGAATGACAATTTGTGTATTTCTGTTGGTATTATTGACGACTTGTTGTTGTCTAGTTGTACTATTTTAAGACTTTAATCGTGCATTGTAGCTCCAAAAAATATTTCCTTCCTCCAGTTGTAGATCTCTTCGTCTTATCGTATCTGCCAATAATCTTGTGAAGTCTGTCTCCTGATTTCCTTCGAGTGAAAATTATTTAATTCATTCATCTTTTCATTCGTATGTATTCTATATAAGTGTATTCAATGCTGCTTCCACTATTATATAAAAGTACACTTTCGAATGTCATTTCTGTTATTCTCGCATACTTTTGTGGAATAACTATGAGAACTATGAGAAAGAAAGGTTTCGGGCTTTCTACTTCCTAATCTCTATGAAAAAATGGGAAATTTCTTTCCTAAAAATATACCCCTTTCAATTTGAGCATGAATTATGAGTAATATACAAAATTATAATTAGGACCATGAAAATGACCTTCACACGAAATGCTCTAATTTTTTGGCCAAATGACATACTTTGTCCGAATTCCATTTTTTAGTTCAAAATTAGATGATATTCACAATATTAATAGATTTGGGAAGCTGAATACTCTTATTGAATGAATGAATCAAAGAGTTTTTGTATGAAAGTGAATAATCATAAATTCTTATTGCAAAGCGTTTTCAACTTTCGTCATCAATTAGTGCTCACCTGAAACTAACTGATCTAATTGAAAAGAAAGTTTTTTGTGAAAATTAAATTTTTTGTAATTTGGAGGTTATGAATTAAGAATAAATTATTTATAAATACTTACGTATTAGGCAACAGAAAGTATAGAAAATGAGTACATAGTACATTTATAAAATTTTATTTATATAAAACTAATCAGCCTAATAACCAACGAAATACATGTTAGAGATTGTGGCCATGTGGATCGTTGAAGTATGATATGAATGAAGGGCAACTTGCGACAGAATGTGTCAAGTGTCATGTTGCAAAATAGTGGTACCAACATGTGGAGTGATCCACTATGGATTCAAAAAAAATTGTTGTGGAGAAGACAATATAAAATTATATGTTCAAATAATAAATTTTCGATTTTTAATTCATAATCCTTTTATGAAGGGAAAGGAAATCTCTGTATAAGTTTACTAGAGTATTCAAGGAGTAATCATTATTGGAAAGTTCTTTGGAACTCTCCAGCTCTACAAACAATTCTAGTCTGAGGTAGAACATGTAGACCTATCTATCACTCGCATTATTGAACATCTGAAAAAATCTGAAAAATCTGCATTCGGCGACCATATTAAATTTCACAAATAAATTAAATTTCACAAATGTACTATAGCCCCATTTTCTATAGTTTCTGTTGCCTGACAAGTAAGTAAACATAAATAATTTTTCCTAAATTCATAACCTCAAAATTAGAAAAAAAATTAATTCCAGAAAAAAACTTTCTTTTCAATTAGATCACTTACTTTCAGGTGAGAACTGATGATGACGAAAGTCGAAAGCGCTTTGCAATAAGAATTTATAATTATAGATAATACAAAAACTCTTCGATTCATTCGTTATAATATTTTTTAGGCATATTCATGTACAAAAATACTTCAATAAACTGATAATAATATCACTTTTGTGATATTATTATCAGTTTATTGGCTTTGAGCTTCCTAACTGTTCCTGTCTCTGCTAAATGTGGAGATGGAGAAATTATGTATATGAGAGTTCGGAATATAATTTTTACACACTATTCAAGATGATGAAAAATATCGAACTATGCATCTGTATTCACATTACATCCAAAGCATGCGCTAGAAGTTATTCTCGCTTACCAAAAAGTATCCAATTGCTATTCAGCATGGCTGACCATTTTCCGAGTGCAATAAAAAGTGTTTCCGCTTTATCTGGCTCCAACTGAATGACGTCAACGCTACTAATCCAAAGATATGTCCGCCGTTTTATGTGCAGGTCTTTACGAAATCTCTGGATAACAATAACCATATGCTTCTGGATGTGTTCTCTGACCCTGAGTGTTAGGTAAATATATATTAGTTATCTTGAGAATGGAGTGGTCGATTCATTTAATGAGGAAGTTAACCAGACCGTATTTTTGAATGTTGAATCGTGAATCACACGTCCATCATTCAGTGTGGTATTGAATAGAATATACAGTGTATCAAGAGTTCAGTTGTCGATTGAGTTTTGAAGTAATTTGAGGTGGTCCAGCTTACTACAGCCTCATTGATTCACTTAGGGATTGAGCATATATTCATTTGATAAGAAATTGAAAGTCAGTACTTATTAGGACCGACAAATCTATCGAACTAATTTGAATAAGAAAGATATGTTCACTTTACTCAACTATGTGACGTTTTTGAAGACACTAAATTGTAGAATGAAAGCAACAATAGATACGAAGGTGATCAATTTCACAATTAATTATTGTTTGAATTGGTTATAAAAAAATATTTGCTTTTTCTTGAATCTGCTAATTCAATGTTCAATATCTGGTCAAGCATAGGTTATTGACAAGTTACTGAATTTGCCGCAAAACTGCAGAATGCATTCCTATTAATTATTTAGACTTGAGATATTTCAATTTTGTTATGAAAAAAGATCTGCTCTTTCTTGGATCTGCTAATTCAATATTCTTTATCTAATCAAGCATAGGTTATTGACCATTTACATAATTTGGCTAAAACTGCAGAATGCAGTTATTATTGATGATATCGAGAGTCATTCTCATAACAGTCGGCGGTAAAATTTGGTAGAATTTAGGGAAGATTACTGTAACTCGTTAACTTTTTCTATTTTGTAAGTAACTGAAGTGCATTGTCTTCGTCTTGTGAGCTAGGTCTTTGAGCAAGTGAATCAAATTTCAACTTTCTTTTGGTGAAAGTATTCTCTATCAGTATGTGTATAGTATTAACCAGAAAACAATAATTGAATTACAGATAGAAAAAGCAAAAACAATCCTTCTAAAGACTAAGGGATTATATAATATTGATCATTGAATCCATCGATTATTTTTGAAAAAGAAAACTTCCCATCCTGAACTGATGTGCCACTCGACAACTGAATTTGAGAATCGTAAATGAATCGAACACCTACTCATTATTACCGATGAAACAAGGAAATCTAAAAAAATAGTTTTTTCAAAGATCTTCTTGTCTCTAAAAATGAAATGATAATTGAAAAGAGGCACAGCTGAGCTATCGATACGTTATCGGTAAATATTTGCCTGATGAATATGAAACGATAAATTGAATAAAATTTCATTTATACTGCTTTTCATTTACACTGAGACTCAAACTGACATTTTTACATTTCAAGAATAGAAATATTAACTGTTGCAAAATTTTTCATGAACTTGCAATAGTCCAGCTTCGTACAAATTTCATCAAACAATACACTTCTTTCTTTGTCATTCTACATAAATATGTCAAACAAATGAATGAAACATTCGATTTCAATAAATGAATGGTGAAGTGAATAGAATAAGAAATAATTCATAATGAAAAGTAAAATGAAACTCCACAGATTTTCTGTGAAAACTCCTGTAAGCGATTTTTTCCAATTATCATTTCATTTATAAATGACAAACTGACAAGTTTCTCATGAAACTCTGTAATGATACCCGTTTAGCTAAGCTAACATATTGCTTAGACTTTTTCGAAGATATCAAAAGAAAGAAAGATTTCAATGCTTACAAAATATCATTGTTTTGTTCATTCAGTTTGAGAAGTAGTCCTTTCTTCAGATCGAGCACGAGCGAGATAAGACGTTGAAGGCAAGACCTCGTTAATCCCAAGTTTCGACTTTTGAGGGTTGTCACTCGTAGGGGACGACAGCTAGTTAACAAAAAATTTTATTTTGAAAATATCTTTTTCAAACTCACTCAGCATGAATGATAGACAATGATCACAAAAAAACAACAAATACAGTGTGTTCTAAACTATGACGTTACAAAAGAACATTTCTTGCATCGAGGGGTATCCAAATATACTCAATGAATATTATCAGATTTTTGTTGTTTCGAGAATTTGAATAACCGAATATTTTTGACTAGGATTCACATTAATTCAAACCGTGGCAAATTTTTCATAAATCGTTTTTTCAATCACGAAATGATCTGCTCTCAAATATAAATGTGAACAAGTTTTAGTATGTATACAGTGCGGACGTAAATAGTCACCCACCATCTCAACTTTAGAACGGAACAAGATATCAAAGTCTCCATGATTCACTTCAATATATTCTATTAAATGTTCAATATTTTCATCATTTCCTTTCTCACAACAATAATGTTCGTTTACATATTTATTTCTCACATTATGAAATATTCATTTTCATCCCCTTCAAAAATATCGACAGGCGCCATATCAGGTGATCCAGTGAGCTGAATTGGGAAACCACATCTGCTTATCTACCGTTTAGGATGTTTGACGAACCCAAATCATTTTTCAACTGATGTTACGTTTCAGCAAAATGAGCTATATTCTTATTACGAAATGCTGGTTTGAAAGGCAAACCGATCGATAGGCACTCGTGGTCCTTCAAAAAGGCCTTCTAGATCTTCTGATATGTCGCCTCTAAATATTATTGAGGGTGTATGTATTCTCAGAAATGTGCAATGTATAAATACAATTCCTTTAGGAACTAGTGGATATAAAAATAGTTGTTTTGCAACAAAATCAAAATAACAAGACCTCATACTATTGTAAGAAAGCGAATGTTGAACATTTTGAATTTTTATTGAAATAAACTGGAGTGAGTCAGGGATGCATTTTCTCTTGAAATCATTATGTTTATCAGTCGTTCAATCTTTCTCTTGAAGATGATCACTTGGTGATTAAAACACGTGTCGAGGTGTTAAAAAATAACGGTTGGGTGTTGGGATTAAACTTCAGTAATATTCATTACTACACTAAAGGTTCCAAACAGTGCAACACAAGTCATTCATTTGCAGATTCTCAAAAAGGATATACAGGCCGTTTCTTTCATCATGTGGTAACATTGCTATATTCTAAACCGTAATAGGTACGAAGACGGGAACAATACAACGGTTGAAGGAAATTTACGGGGACTCTCGCCCTTCTCGAGTTATACGAGAAAACCAAAAATGCTGTTTTTCTTTTTTTTCGAGTGGAATCGTTATTTCGTACAATACCAAACAATGGAAAAGGAAAATGTAATTGTATTCGAAGTGTACTATGACGATGTGGTAATATATATTCAATAAAAAGTTTCGTGTCAACATGCCAATCATCAACTTTTTTTTTAATACGGATCTGTCTTTTTTATTACAGATATTGATAAAGCGATACATTCACAATCCAAGGGTATATCACATTAGATATTTTTATAGCGTTTCATTTGAAATAATCACCATCATCAGTGACAACAATCAAACAGAAAAACCATTCATTTTATCATGAACTTTTAGGAAAAATAAAACCAATACGGAAAATCAAAGCTGCATGGCAATCTACATTAAATGTTCGAATTGACGACCTCTTTATTGAATGCACATAAGTTGTCGGTCAAGACAATTTCTGTGGAAATAATAATAAGTGTTATACTAATACATGCATCTCTTATTTTTTATTTGAGATGGTCGATATCTATACTTCGTGGTGAAAAAAACTTTACTCTCTATGTATTCCCAGACAATAAAATCTAATGTAGTAAGATCTGGGGATCGAGCAGGCCAGTTAATTAGTCCATTGTTTCCAATCTATTTTCTTAGTAATATTGCATCTAAATGTTCCCTTACTATTGCTGCATTATGAGGAGGAGCGCCGTCCTGTTGAAAATGTTGTATTTCATGGCGGATATTCAGTGGCAATTCATCTAAGTAGCCATCGAATACAATAAAAGAAAAATGAAGATACGTTTCACTATTCAGATGATCATCGTAAAAGAAAGGGCCAAGGATGTTTGTTCCCAGAATTCCAAACCAAACATTCATTCCGAACCTTTCTTGGAAATTGGTTTTCCTATGTAAATGTTCATTTGTATCATTCCAGCTATAATGGATATTTCTGTTAAATCAACCATTGTTGGTGAATTTTGATTCGTCCGTCCATATAATTTTTTTAGATATATTTCTAACTTCCCTATTTCTACGTCTCAAACACTTCGCAAGTCGTACTCTCCTTCCGTAATCCCTTTCATTGAGGTGATGAACTTTGCGTATCCTGTAGCATTTATATTTGTTCTTTTTCAAAATAGTTCTGGTGGATTTTACAGAAATCACCATTTTGTGGGCAACTTTTCGTAAAGAACAATCTTGATTAGCACAATTTTTGTAACTGGCCAATCCTAAATTAAAAAAAAGTGTTTTCCCTGTGTAAATTTTTATGTGGTAATATTCGCGTACCCATTTAGTTTATTTGATTCCTCACACTTCCAGTAACATTTTCCACACATTTTTTTGTTTTCCTTTTGTCAAATGCACCATAGTTCCTCAAATTTCTTTCTAATTGTCTAAACATTTGGATGTTTGGAATACGACGATTCGGGTATAGCTCAACATGCATATTCTTCGCCAAAAAAGGAATTCTATTTGATTTTTCATAACTGAATAGCATATCAGTCCTTTCGTCATTTGAATACATCTTTGATATGTTCATAAACGTCTGACAGTTCTCAACAGATATCAACACCGCATTCATTTTTCCTGCCATAGAAACCAAGCAAAGCCTACGCATTCAAGATGGCAAATGAATTTAGATGCTATATGATCATACCAAATTATACAACAATCGAATTTTGACCAAAAACTTATATTTTCGTAACTTCCAGGATTGAGAATTATGAAAATATTACGAATTATAATTGATTAGGGATAAATAAGCCTTGAAAGAAAGATTACGGCAATACAAAAATATCCGAAATATTGGGTTGTCTGAATAATATTTTGAAGAAATCGAAACAATTCACAAAAGAAGTAACGACAGGACCATAATTTAAAATTGTTGTCACTGTTGATGGTGGTTATTTCAAATGAAACGCTATAAAAATATCATATGTGATATTCTTAAATTGTGAATATATTGCTTTATCAATATCTGTAATAAAAAAGACAGGTCCGTATTTTAAAATAGTTTATGGTGGTCATGTTGACACGAAACGTTTCATCGAATATTCATCATTACATCATCATAGTACCTATATTTCGAAATCAATGATTTTTTCTGTTTCCATTTTTTGATATACTCCGAAATAAAAATTCCATTAAAAAAACAGCATTTTTGGTTTTCCCCGTATAACCCGAAAAGAGCGAGAGTGTCCGTAAATTTTGTTTGCCCATTTTATTTTTCCCCATGAAAGTTACCTTTTTTCCCATTTAATCATCTTCGTATCTGTTACGGTTTAGAATATAACAATGTTACTACATGATAAATGAAACGGCCTGTAAACTGCTAATACTTCAGGAATAACTGAATCGGTTTCCGAAAGTAAAACAGTGTTTTACTTTTGGAAAAGTATTGAAAAAGGTATCACTAGACTCCTTTTTCTATTGGGTCTTCCAACAGGTACTTTGACAATTGATAACTTGTTAAAGCTACATCCGTCAAATCAGTTGTCATTTATTCAGTCAATTTTTTGCCAAATCACCATTCAACAACCCAAGCAAATAATAAAATTGTTCTATCAATTTGAATGTTCTGTTCGGACAACCTACCACTGTTTGGTGTGGATTACAAAAAAAAATCTAGTGGTAAAATTTGGAAAAATGAAAAATTACTCGAAAGTTTTTAAAAATCGTATAACATACCATTATATTCCGATGTCCTTCGATGAGAGAAATCTGATTTTTTTTTCATGTCATTGTTTGGACATACCATAAAATTAAATATAATTACGAGAGCCTCACTTCATTTGTGTCTTGATTATCATGAATTGAAGTTTCATTGTTCAGTTAGATCAGCAGATGATTATGATTCGCAAAACAAAAAATGCAAACTCATAAATTCGAGTTACGTAATTGTTTTTTACTGCAAAAAATATGAGAGTTATGAATAATAGATGCAATCATAATAATACCACATGTTCTTCAATTTGGTGAATTGCATTTGGATTATTTTGATTATACCATCTTGATTTGATGATAATTATTAGGTATGTTTTTATATTGAAGAATAAATGGTCATAACTCCAATGCCAGGCATGGACGTTTCAAAGATTTTCCATAGTAAACAATTGAAAACTAAGCAATGGGTAATGTACAACACAATATCTTGATGAAGACAATCAAGCAGACGACCACCATGAAAGCTCTATCTACTTAAAATCGTTTTTTATTGTTCATTGAATATACAATGAAACTTTTTTCTTCTCATTCTAACAAAAATATCTATATCACTGTAGTCTACTCTGAAAATGAAAACATTGGTCCTGTGACTGGTTTTTAAACCTCAATGGATTCAAAAGTCATAAACTTCGACGAATGAACAAAACATTTTTTTGAAATATTGAAACTTCTAAATATATATTGTTTTTTTTCAACAGCAGTCTCATCAAGCAGTGGGCGAAAACTACCTCTCTGATATATCTGAACCAGTATATACAAATAACACCTCTGCATCTCAATCTTACGGAATGCACTCACAGGGACTAATCGAAAACAGAGGAGCCTCATCATGTCTGCCACCCTCACCTCTCAGAAGTACATTCAACCCGGGTGGAAGCATGTTCAATTTTACATATCCCGAAATTACCTCGTTTGAATCTCAATTGTTGCAAAGATTACAAGCTTCAAGCGGCTACCCGCCATCCCCTTATCAGTATCTCTACTCACAATCGCTGCCGTTTTTATCACCGAATGTATATAACCAACCGCTCTTGAACAATAATTACACTTTACAACCGCCTCCGCAAAAGAAAATTCCGCCATCGCCTTTGTTGATGCGAAATTCTTTTTGCGGGAGTACAGAGGCGGAGAAGCGATTGAGCACATCTAGAAACAGTGAGCCTAGACAGTTATCAAACTTCAACGCTTTCCAACATAGCCCACCTGTCCAGTATAATGCCAACCAGAATGAGGCATCTGCACAGAATCAGTCCCAGCATATACAATACCAGTTACAAGATCGGATGAATTCGGACTCTAAAATTCAGAATTATGGACAACAAACCCACCAACGATTGCAAGTGCAGCGGCAGACGAAAGAATCCTCACCACTTTCTCATCCTCCCTCTAAAAATGAACAGAAAGGTACTAACTTCATCAAACCTCTAGCCCAAGTTGGTACGCTTACTACGACGGATTCAGAAGGTAGAGTTAGAGTGATAGTGCCTGTTCCTTCGGATTCCACAGAAGACGTTAGTGACATTTTTACGAATTTGAGATTAGCTGACACCCTGAAGCCTATGAACGGACCTGGGATTACTAGAACTACTAGTGAAAAAGTGCCAAATCGAAGCGAACTTATGTCTCAAGTACAACGGACAAACTGGGCTAGACATACAACCAAATGATGGACCGCTAAAGTCAAAGTGTTTATAGTGCTTGAGTTGAACATCCATTCCACTGGTAGTCTTCGCCGACAACTACCGTAGGTACCAGTTTTTGCCCCCCCATAGACAAATGATTGACATATTCCAATAAAATAGGATGAAAAGTTGGAGTAGTAATATATAGATATATTATCTTAGGATTATTTAAAAAACTTTGTACAGGTAAATCAGAAATGTATTCCTTCTTATACCAATTCGTTTTCTTGATAGTTCTTAACAAATTTCACTGAATCACTGTCAAAATTACCGAGTAGATAATAATTGCTCGAAATAGGTTGAAACATTGGAACAAACCGCAAATGTAGCAATCAAGTCTTTCCCATAATTATATTTGGATACATCATGGTAGCCATCTAGGTCTGCGAATATATGATTGTTGGATACACTGTATCATCATTTCTTCTACCAAAAGGTTTCGATTATATATTCCAGCATGTGTTAGTTAAAATTCAAAATTCATTCGAGTTTTTTTGTATCTCCGTTAATATATTTGGATTTTCAAGCGCATTTACGAAACGCTATTCGAGATCTCCTATATACTGAATTCAACATTTTTAAGATACTTTCAAAATACGTCAATTTTACCATATCAGAGCAGTAAGAATTTGCAGCCCTGTGGTTGCAAGTTCGCGGGATGAAAGCGAGATGAAAGCGTAGCTCCATTAATAGGTACCTATCTATTGGTTTCGCTACATGATGACACCTTTGTTATATGGAACCATAGGAAACGAGTATAAGAACAGTGGTAGAAGATCATCAAGAAAAATGAGATCTTTGTATTCGTTAGAAAATGTCCTTATAGGACGAAACTGCATTAACTTCAGTTACAAATACGAGTGGTATAAAAACATAGGAACCTCACATCAGCTGCAGTTTACCGTAAGAAAAGAAAACGAAACAAGATATTATTTCTGGATGTTCTGGTCAACAGTGAAATTCACAGATAACTGGGTCACGCAGTTTATTGCAAACTTCCCCACATCAATCTCATTAAGAACTCAAATTACCACCTAGGAAAAATCGTGCTATAATGATAACTCTTGCGATTGAGCAGTCTAGAAACAGTGAGCCTAGATCGTTGTCAAACTTCAACGCTTTCCAGCATAACCCACCTGTCTAGTACAGTGCTCAACAGAGTGAGGCACAAAATCAGTCCCAATAGATCCAAAACCAGTTTCAAGATCGGGCGAATTCTTCCTTTGGAAATCAGAATTATAGACAACAAAACCATCAATGATTGCAAGTACAGCGGCAGATTATAACCTTCGTCTGAAAATGAAAAGAGATGTACTTACTTCATCAAACCTCTAGTCCAAGTTGGTACGCTTACTACGAAGGTTTACAGAGAAATACTCCAACATTGATCACGAGCCAGCCGCCAGAGGTTGACCCAGTCTACATCACATTGGAAAACTATTCAAATTGCACAACATCAAGAACATCCCCAAGCCAACTTATTGACTACGCAACAACAATTAGATCGGTCAAGTACAAAAGAAATCTTTCGATATCCAACGGTGTTTCCATGATTTACTAGTCTTGTGGTTCAGAAACACAATCGTAGCTGTCGCTGTGTGCATTGGCACAAGTAGACTGCGTAATAAGATACGAGAAAACTGCTGTTTCGTCTGATTCAACGCATGATTCCCATGACTTCATGGAGATGCTAGTGATATGCATAAGCGTTCCAAAAAATCCATCATGAAAGAAGAAAATACATGAATCAACAGAATGTGATGTCCAGTATTCATGGAGGCCAGGGATGGACTAGAATACATACGACGTAGACCCATAAGAATAACCTAGCACAAATTCGGACCTTTCAGGAGTGAGTATTCACTTGCAATTTCGTGAATCCAGTTATTGGCAATGGTTCTTGTTTTTGTTTTTCATCTAAACTTTGGGATGAATCAGCCGTATGTTGTTTAGAAAAGTGACCATTGATCTTTTCCGATTCCAGAGAGAGAGCCTGAAAATCAGCTACCAAGCCCAAGGTAGCAGGCGCGCGAAGAAGGGTTACAAATGAGGCAGCAGGCGCGCGTGTTAATGAATAAAAATACTGTTTTCAAATGAAGAAATATATGTAAAGTGAGTTCGAATTATATCAAGAAGGTTACGTACTGCGCCATCTGCCCGCGAATAGATCAAGCAATAATGTCGATAATTCTGTCTAATACAGATCCCGATATGAAATGAAAAAGAGAGTTACAAACAAACATGCATACAGGTTAAGCTAATATAAAGCGTGTGAAAAAGACTCCAAGAATTTGAGTAAATACTGTGATATCGCAGTCCTAAACGACTTGCAATGCTTTTCTATTGTACTGTAGTTTTTGGGAGTATTTGAAAAAGAAAACTAACAAGATTCTCCTAAAGCCAACACATTTGGTAGTATAGGGTTATCTGAGGTTTTGTTAGATTATTATTCATAAAATTACATATGGAACTTTCATTTTCAGCTTTTTCTGTTCCGTGTCAGGAGTGTCAGCTATCATAGAACCAGTAGAGAACGTATTACCAAACTTACCGTATTTTACATTGGTGAAACCAGTGAACACTCAATGTTCTTCATAAATGTATCAACAAATGAAAGTCAGAGATACACAAAATAGACACTAGTTTTGCCAGTGGGAAACGTTATTAAAAGTAAAATTCGTTCAAATGGCTCATAGGAACTAATCGTCTAAAATCGATTGTTGTTTTAATCGAATATTCAATTATTTTTCATTAGAAATGTTCTCTCCTCACCTAAAGAAATCTATTTGTTATAAACGAATGGATCGAATAACTTTTGGAGTCGAAAATGTGTTGAATTTTCTCGAAGGTTACAACCGGATTGCATCAAGTTTAGTCGGTTTGAATATGTGCAAATACATAATTGTCCAAATTTTGCTAAGTAAAGAACTTGAGGTTTTAGTAGTCGACGAAATTTCGAGACTATAGCTCGGAAAATTTCATTTTGAATTATTATAAGCGAAAGCATTTGCTGAAAGAAACGTTTTTACAATGTTGGGATGGCACACATTTTGAATTCATTGGAATTAGTGTATGAGAACTATGTTATCAGATCATTTCTAGAGAAAAGGAACGATAAAATAAACCCAGAAACTCAGTTTCAAAATCGAAATTTATTTTTGGATTTACATGAAATATTAGCACAAATGTTCATTTCAATCGATAAAACAGGTCTAGCTGTAAAGCTCGGTATACGCTGCCTATAGCCTTCAAAAATTTCATCGTTTTCAAGTATTCTTTGAAGCAAATATTTTTCAGCACAAATTCGAATATGTGATTCTTTAAATAGCTTTCAAATAAAATCCATTCACGAAAATCAACAGCACGGGAGTCCACTATATTTATCACATGTGGGATTTTGTCCTTTCATCATTTTTATTTATGAGACGAAGATCTAAAGCACCCATTAATATCTGTGCCTAAATTACGATAATTAGAATCTGTCATTGCATAATGTACCGCGTGGAAAATACTAAATAGTTCAGCCACAGACAGTGGCGTGACAATTTTTGCATGCAGATTTTTGTATTTCATTAGATGATATACTCGAATTGAGGCTCCACTTCATAAAGCATAAAAAGACATGATAATCAAATGATTGTCAGTAGGAGTTAGGGGGATTGATGTTAGACTGATATGTTATACAGCTTCTTCCGAAATGCGGTCGCTAAATTCAGACTACAGATTGCGCAACAAATGAACTGAACTATCTCAGTGAATGTTTTCCCTCAATATGCCACGCTCCAAAATACCAGAAGTTATATTCGTGAAAAACAAATCCTGTCATAATTTCTAGTATGGCAATTCTTCTCCATCAATATAGAAAGAGTGCAGAGAATAGTAGCCGGTTGAGTTGTAACGTTCCGTTTTTCCACTTGTCATTTTATATTATATGCGACACAATCTAAACCCAAAGAAACCTTCAATTTTTCCGATTTCAATTTGTGGATTGTAACATACCAAATATTTGAATTCCTTATTTCATATTTTCACAGATCTGGGATTCTTCTGAGCAGTTTTCAGTACCTCTCTCAAATAAAAAGCCATATTGTTTGTTTGGAAGATTTTATCCGCATCCCGGTTAGGTATGCAACTAGACGTCACGTAATATTCTTTTTTTGTTCAGTTATAGAATTTATTTTCAAAGAGTAATGTTGTTCAGTCATGGAATTCATATTTACAGTGTATTGTAAAGCCAAATTAGAAGTGAGGCACAAAAAGAGATATCTATTTTTATGTCATTTTTAGAATCGGTAGAATTTGTTTATATGTCTATTTTGTTAGGTGAGAGGATACTTTGAACTTTGAACCGTTACCGATTCTGTGTATGAAGAATGAAGTTTTCAAACGGTCTTTTCCGTACTTGTCTTTTAAAGAAACAACAACTAGTGGCGAGAAAAATTATTATTGATTCCTGATAGTCATCCATCCAAGTGAAATTCAACTGTCAAAGTATTTATAGAAACGAAATTGAATAGGGATGATATTGAATCATATTTTGAAATTGTGAATTGTAACTAACCTTAGAATCAATTGTATTTTTTTGACAATAGTTTTTTATACTAGTTCTGCCAGGCAAAAACTAAAACCTCAAAGTCGAACAAAAACACAAATATAAAAATTAACCAAGCTTAGTGAAGCGTAGTAAAAAGTAATGAAGCATAGTTGACGTAGTAAAACGTAGTGGAACGGAATACATCATAGTATATAAAAACTAGTAAAAGACATACAACCAAAATCAACCGATATAAAAACCACCGGAGATTGGACTCAAGAAGAGCGCCAAAGACGTGTCTGGGGGTGGCTACTACTACTGGAGAATCCCGGATCGTCTGGATCAGAGGAGTCGAATTGGAAGATCACAAGACAACCATTTGGAGTTTACTTGATAGTTTCGGAGAATATAATTTCCATCCTAGATTGTAAGGCTTAATGCACCCTTTGGAAAAGACACTGTATTTGTTAAATATCCTTATAGAGGCCATCATTGGGAAAGAGTTCCTTATTCAATGATTGACACTAATTCGTTTGTTCAGGGACCAGTCCAATTATAAGGAATTACCTCAAATTCTAACTTGAACCGTTTTCCTTGTTTTATTGGTAGTCTCGAAGTGTTTTCTATTCTTGTGTAACAGAGTACCTATCTATAGTGACGAGTGTTGAAAAGGGGTACATTATTTCTATAAACTTCTGTAGAGAGCTTCCAATTAACAACTTCAATTTGGTAACGCTTTTCAGCACTTATTATTGAATATTACTGGAGTTTTTTTCCCAACACCAAATCGTTATTTTTAACACCTCGACACGTGTTTCGATCACCAAGTGATCATCTTCAAAGAGGAATATTAAACTAGTAACTAACACGTAGCTAACGCTATTTATGCTACAGATATGCCATACAGGTAAACCATCCAGGTGTACCACGCATACAGGTATACCAACCTAAATTAATTTTACAATTCTGCCTTATATATTATTTTACGATATATGTTTAACTGTTATAGCTGTATATAAAACAATTTTCAGCTATATAAAAATTAATTTCACAATATTGCCTACCTAAATTTATTTTTGCAATGTGGCCTTATGTAGTAATCAGTAAACCCAACAACATTATTTTAACAAGCTGTATGCTCTTTGGTATAGGTCCGTCATCGTTATTCATAATATTATCGTGTTTACTTATTTCTACACACTAATAGGCATCTAGTTGTCTGTTGTTGTTAACTTGTCTAACTAATCTTATTGAACTGAAGCCTATGGAATGGTTTGTTGCAAAATATGAGTCAGGAATTTACGAAATTGAATGTAAGGACTGCGATGCAAAATATTATGGACAGACAAAAAGATCTATTAAAGTAAGATATAAGGAACACATAGCACACTTAAAATATGGAAGACCTGAAAAATCAGCAGTCGCCCATCATATTTTGCAACAAAACCATTCCATAGACTTCAGTTCATTAAGATTAGTTAGACAAATTAATAACAACAGGCAACTAGATTCCTATGAGAGTGTAGAAATAAGTAAACACAATAATATTATGAATGACGATGACGGACCTATACTAAAGAGCATACTATACAGCTTGTTAAAATAATGTTGTTGGGTTTACTGATCACTACATAAGGACACTTTGCGAAAATAAATTTAGGTAGGTAATATTGTGAAGTTAATTTTTATATAGCTGAAAATTGTTTTCAGCTATAACAGTTAAACATATATCGTAAAATAATAGATAAGGCAAAATTGTAAAATTAATTTAGGTTGGTATACCTGTATGGGTGGTACACCTGGATGGGTTACCTGTATGGGATATCTATAGCATAAATAGCGTTAGCTTCGTGTTAGTTACTTTTCTTTGAAGATGATCACTTGGTGATCGAAACACGTGTCGAGGTGTTGAAAATAACGATTTGGTGTTGGGAAAAAACTCCAGTAATATTCATTACTACACCAAAGGTTCCAAACAGTGCATCACAAAAACTCATTATTGAGCTTCTATTGAAAATCAAGAACCATCTTGCGCCCTTGCCTCCACATATCCACAGCTAGTCGTTACAACTGGGCACTTGTACCGTTATCTCACTCCGGATCAATGAAAGGATAGGTAAGGTTACATGGTTAGCGTGAGCGGTTCATTCTACTCTTTCTACCACCCGCTATGTGGATGGTTGTCGAGCCCTCACGGCCGAACTGTCGATTTTCAGTGTATCGTCCAATCCGTGCTAGAAATCGCACGTTATAAGATGAGCCCTCGGTAATCATCAGCTCGTATTTCTGACCTCTGAAGGTTGTCGTTTGTGAGGTATCGAGCTGGTTGATGAAAAATCAGGTTCATAACAGTTTTTTTTCAACTTTTCAATAACTATCAATTATTAAGATTAAATTAGACGAAATCGTGCAGAGCAAACTTCCCAATGGAGCGAATATTTTTTTTCGAATATAAGTCCTGAAACAGAGCTCGCGATAAGTTTGCCTCACAATGCAAGGAGAAAAACAGTAACAGAGTAACTGACGTGTTGATTACAAATTATAGTTATCCTTAAATAGATTTATCAGTGAGTGTCTTAACTACAAGATGATTATTTGTTCATACAATGAATACTTCAATTGAATCTTAGCATAACTCAATAGAAAAAGTTAAAAGTACCGTGCTCAACATTGTAGCAGGATGACCGGGACTCCTTCAAAAACTCGATAAGTGTGTTCATTATTACATTTTTTCACTTTCCTTGAATCAAGAGTTGAATGTACATAACCTCGTGTAACCTTCTATCAGTCTTCCATAAAATCGTGAAATGAGTTTCGCATATAAAACTAACGATTCAAACAATAAAAAAGTAATTGATTGCACTTGGAAAATATTCACGTATCCTCTTGATTATAATTGAAGTGCACAAGAAAGCACAAAACGTCAATAAATACAGCGATGACTTTCATTTGACTCAATCTCCATTTATTATCGACAATTGTGGAATTGGCTGCGGTGGTAGTGCGCCCGACTTACGATCCGAAGACCGTGGGTTCGATTCCCGCCTCGACCAGATATTTTTCTCGAGACAATTTATCCGGTTGAAAATGGAATTAATCTGCAACCGTGTTAGGAATCAGACGTTAAAAGGTAAGACCTCGTTAGTCCTTAGCTCGCACAAGTTTCTCAACTTCTGAGAGTTGTCGTTTGTATGGGGCGACAGCTGATTAACGGAAAAACACATTTTAACATATTTAAACAGATTGATCTTGTTAATAACAGTAAAATTTCAATGTTGCCTTCGTGACCCTGCCCGACACTACTGATATCGAAATACCCATCTAATTATTGTCTGACAATTATACAGGGTGACAATTTGAAAACTTACAATGGCTTCATCTGAGCAACCACATAAAATATAAGAAATCTGTAATAGGGAGGGGAAACAAACTTGTGTGATAGCTCATAAATTTACCTTACTTCCTTTCTTGCTTTGAAGTTTCAACAGCTTTCGATGTGTGCCTGAATCAGAGCTACCTACAGTTCAACAACAAATTCTATAAACAGGATTCAGGTTTACCAAGGAGCTCACCCCTTAGTCCACTTTTAGCAGACATATTTATGAACAACTTGGAGCCCGTTATAGTTAACTCCGACCTGGGTAAAAAACATATTCACTTTTGGTACAGATATGTAGACGATATTCTTGCCTGTTTCAGAGGTACTACACGACAGCTGAACCAATTTATGACATTCATGAACAATCTCAACAGCAACATTCAGTTCACACTCGAAACAGAGATAAAGAAACAGATAAATTTCTTAGACCTGGCCATTACACACAATCAGAATAAATTCGAGTTCGAAGTTTTCAGAAAACCTAGCCCAGACATCACCATCCCAAGCGAATCTTTCCATCCAGACAGTCATAAATTAGCAACCTACAACTCAATGTTGCACAGAGCATTCTCACTGCCTTTGTCTGCAGACTATCTAGCTAGGGAAATTGATACAATTACACAGATAGGTCATAATAATGGTTTCAACGCAGATACTATTCAGAAGTTAGTCAGGAAACAAAGCCGTAAATTCACTTACAGATTAATATATCCTCAGGTCAAACAACCAGAAATCAAGAAATGGGTAACGCTAACATATTTTGGAAAAAGAATAGAAATAATCGCAGGTTTCTTCAGAAAAACCAATGTGGAAGTAGCATTCAGACCACATGCCAGTTTATCTCATTTCCTTTTTAATGCCAAAGATAAGGTCGATAAGTTAGAAAAATCTGGAGTTTATAAGTTTAAGTTTCCGGAGTGTAATAGTATTTATGTGGGACAATGCGGACGAAATTTCCAAAAACGGTATGCTGAACATGAAGGGTCCGTCAGAGTAGTAAAAAATGATTCGACGTTTTCAAACCATTCCTTGGCATGCAACTACAAGTTTCCGAATCTAAACGATACGGAAATTCTGCACTATGCGAGGAACTCAATTATTTAGAATCCTTGGAAATTTACAAGCATAAACCTGTTGAATGATCAAATCGATTTAATTTACTCTCCGGTTTTTAAATTAGCACATCCGCATTGTGAACTGTAAATTCAGATACTCAATCAAGAACCTGAATGGTATATATTGGCGAATGTAATGAATCATTGTTAGTTTATTATATCAGTTTGAGATTGTCCATATAGGACGAAACTGCAGTAACGTTATTTACAATTGAGAGTGGCAAAAAACATAGAAATTTTCATTTCTCTTTTCATTTTTTGATTGCATTGTAGGATACCGTTGAAGAGAATTTCTTAAGGGCTTTCAGATGAAGTATCACAAGGCTGGGGGCGGGGGGGATTAAGTGAAAACAAGTTAGCTATTGCATCATTTCGTTTCCTCCTTATAATGGAGGTTGTTTTCAGTGATTTTATTTGGTTGCTCAGATATAGCCATTGTGAGTTTTGAAATTGTCGCTCTGTATACCTAACAACGTTGGAGCCCATCTGGAATGTTTAGTTCTCCTTAGTACTTTGGTATCAAAAATTAATTTTAATCGTATAATAAGGGAAACATCTCAATGATCCCATTCAGTTATCCTAATAGTTGAATAATTTACTGTTCGTTCACTCAGAAGTGAATTATATCAACAAAGCAGTAAAAATCTATGAAATTTGTTCGTTTCACACTCCCCATCTCCCATTAGCAATACGTTGATTTAACTCAGGATAATTGGTATTGACATGGGTAGTCGGTCAGTAAATTCATGGCAATAAATTCGATTTCACATCTGCGTTTATTAGTCATTAAATATTTTACGTGTTCCCCATAATTCGTTTGGAAAATCAAAATGCGGGTTATAAAAAAATGTGGTGATTAGTTGAATTATGTTTGAAGTATTATTATGGCTAGAGCAATACTGGAAAAATTCATGAAAATTCACCTGTCGAATACCAGTAACATATTCGCATTACACAAATCAAAATATATGTGTAGAACTAAACAGTGTGCGAAATCAAAATGAAATAAGTTCATTATTTCGGTTACTGTACATATTTAAAAAAAAAATCCGAAACACGTCAAATGTAAATTATAATTTGACAATAAAGAAAAGAGAAATGAAACTTTCTATGTTTTTTACCACTTTTGTAACTAATGTTACTGCAGTTTCGTCCTATACGGACATTTTCAAACTTATACAAACTTTATTGTATAGGTAAGTTTGAAAATGTCCGTATAGGACGAAACTGCAGTAACGTTAGTTACAAATAAAAATGGCAAAAAACATAGAAAGTTTCATTTCTCTTTTCTTCATTATGATTTCCTACCACGTAGTAACGGCCACATCCATCAGTTTATTATAATTTGACATTCTTCAACGTAAAAATGCCACCCTTACCTTCAACCAAATGACAGGTACAACGCCCAATTTTTTAAATGAGAAGTATAGGTTTGTGATATATTTTTTCACCCTATATCTTGTGACCACCCTGAGTGTACGTACTACAAGTTTATAGTATAGTGTAGTTTATTACCCTCTAAGAAGCCTACGAGGCTATATAATTGAATCACAATAATGCATGTATGTACGTTATTTGTGTTTTCTACCAATTGTTAGAATAAAGGGTTAGTTATTATGATGAATGTATATCTTGATATGTTTGTTTTCTTCCACATTCGATTGGATGAATGTATTTATCCGCGTTAGTTGTTTGAATTAATGCATGTATTTTGAATGAATTTTGTCAATAATCATTATTCGAATGAATGTCTGACAATTTATTTGTTGGCATACTTCTATAATTGTTCATTCAGAATTTTTTTCTGTATTTCAATTCTGATTTATCATATTTCCAGTTTCAACTTTCAGTTCATAGGTTGTGATCTTAATCTCTTTTAATTTAAAATTCAATTTTATGTATTTTTGAGATGAACGGAATGCAATAATAACATGGACTGAAAATAACGCGTTTTTTTGATCAACATTGTCTAATCTTCGTCAAGAGCCACACAATCTTTCCACTACCACTTTTGTAGAGCAATTTATCTTTTGCTTCAAAATAGGCCTCAATTTCAGCAATAACCTCTTCATTAGAGCAAATTTTTTACATTGTTTTGAGGTTGACGGACAGCCAGTTGTCGCTGGGAGCCAAATCTGATGAATATGGTGGATGTGGGAGCAATTTGAAGTCCAATTCATGTAGTTTTGCCATTGTTTTGATTGACTTGTGATACAGTGCGTTGTCTTGATGAAACAAAATTTTTTTCTTTGCCATTTGAGGTCGTTTCTTCATAATTTCGGCCTTCGAACACTCAAATAACGCTTTATACTATTCATTGTTAATAGTATTCTCCTTCTCAAGATAATCGAGGAATATTACACAACACACATCTCGAAATACTGAGGCTATAACCTTTCAGCCGATTATGTCTCTACGACCACATTTGAAGTCAGCAAACCAACGTTTAATTGTTGTTTCTGATGGAGCGGAGTCCTTGAAACTTTTTTCAAGTCGTTGCTTCGTTTGAACAATATTTTTCCCATCAAGAAGCAGTGTAAAACTAAAACACGAACATATTTTTGATCCATTGTTTAGAAAATAACAAAAGTAATGTCACTGTCAGCACAATAAGTCTCAAACTTATGAGTAGAGTATCATGAAATTTCAACGGCTTTCTTTTAGAGGTTAGTACTAACTAGAAAATCGCTGACTGCAATAAGACTAGCGCCATATATGTGTTAAGCCTGAGAGTTTTCACCCCAGGTAGTATTACTCTTTCGATTATATACTCAGATTAGCAGGTACCTATTACAGGTTCACGAAATTTTAGCAAGCCAAATGTTTATATCCTCAGATCTGTAGTTTTTTTTTCTAACAGCTCAGCTCATCGGCAAAGGTAGAACGTTGGTTTGAACTCTTGGAGCCACTGTCAATTTCTCGCCCCGAAAGTGGATTCGTATCCTGTCAAGAACAGGACGCAGAAGAGGACGATGATGAACGTGCTATACTGGAAGGTACCAGGAATCTACTGTCGAGACTCAGTGCAAGAAAACAAAGAAAACTACTGGGGTTGAAATTGGGAAAAGTGACAACGTTCTGACGAAACCAGTATATTTAGTTTAAGTAGTTAAATCAAGTGATAAATATGATATTGATATTCAGCCATCTTTGAGAATGAGATGAATTTTTCAATTCAGTATCAATTCAGAAAAGAACAGTGGTTACCTTCAAAGATGGCAAAATATTATTTTCCAAAGTCTTACTTTAACAACTTCAAAATTGATTGCAATAAAAACAGCTATATCATTTACAATTAACGCCAAATAGAGTTTTATCAAATATAGGTAATATATTTTTGGAGTTCAGTTTTTGGAAATCATGGGAGATATAATATTTTCGTATATAATTGTAGAAATTATTGTATTTTTTTTAGAACAGGACTATTATGTCTATGTGATGATGTAAGATAGGTACGACAACGAAAAACTTTAATTTTATACAATTTCAATAATTATAGCATGAATTTGTAGTAGGTATAATATCTAGTAATTGATAATATTCCATTCCATGTGAAGAAGTGTTGATGTTTTGTGTTGTACCTCATTTTTCAACATTTTATAATTATCGAGTGTAATTTATAATTATGTTTGAGCTACATGTTTTCAGATGTTTCATTCAGTTATAGGTCAATGATTTTTATGCTCATAGAGTCACACACATTGTAGCGAGGTGGATACATACAACTTAGTATTTCGAGTTTCGGTTGTTGCTTGACTGAGTAATATATCTTATGATTATTGAAATAAATATCGACTTTTCTATATTTCTGTATATTTTTCCAATACAAACTTTGGAAACAGATTCACTCCTTATGTTTGTATTTTTGTATAAGTATGGGCTGAATCTGAATTTAAAAAATATCATCTTTGAGAACTCTATTACATGTATATTTAACTTTCAACGAATTTTCACCTATTATTTTCATAATTCGAACACAATCCTCTACATCTATCATAAGTACATGTTCAGTTCCATTGTCAGTATTTCAAATCATTTTTTTCATATTCTTGATAATATAACTCGAAACATAATAATAATAATAATAATAATAATAATAATAATAAACAGACTCTATCCAGATGATCTGTCAAGATGGTTGTTCTGATTATTGGAGTCCTTGGTAGAATGATGCCCTTTCTACTCTCGAATCTTAAAATCATACCGGCTTGCCGCACTAAGACAGAAATCTTAGCCAAACAAATGCAGAAGGCTGTCACCTGATTCTTGTACCCAATGATCACTTACCCTACGGTGTGGGGAGTGGTCATTTGTTGATAATGCTGGTGCGCCCCCTCGAATGTATCGGGGCTTCGGGGGATAGGGCCTGACTAGCGCACACCACGTTAAAAAAATAATAAGATCTTCAACACCTTAGTCTACCGCATCTACCGAGACCCTAATGCACTTGATATCAGCGTGTATTAGCCGGACAGATGGATGCAGAAGGCTGTCATTATTGGCTCACTGCGCTTGCTCAGGGAGCATGATTTTCGGATCCAATGATCACTTACCCCACAGTGTGGCGAGTGATCGTTGGTTGATAATGCTGGCGCACCATCCCGAATGTATCGGGGCTTCGAGGGATAGCGCCTGACCAGCGCATACTTTGGTATAAATGATAAGAAAATATAATTACAGAGTATAATTTAACAAATGCAGCATTATTGTGAATGAACAAGAATGAACCACAGAAGCAGTAGGTACTGCTTGTGTGTGGGGGTGCACATCATGAGTATATACAAACAAATTATTAGGGAGTACTTTACTGAAATTACTAACAATATAATCAAGTATACAATTATTGTGAGAGCAAAGTTAGTATACTTATTTATGCAGAATACCATACAATATATTCACACAAATACACACACTCTCATATAACATGTGTGCTTATACACATTGAATTAATCGCAGGTAATATAATTACGAATTATAGAGACCTATTGCATATGGATGATATAACGGTTAATGTGTTAATAATGTAGAAGAATTTCAAATGTGTTTTTATATATATATATGTATAAAAGTGTGAAGATGTAAAATGTTAAATAATGAATATCGAGATAAAAAGTATGAACTTTTAGGATTTCAAAATACTGGAATAAACCGATATACAGGCACTAAGTGCACTTAGGATAACATTATGAAAACCTATTGACCGTATATAATGACGAGGCGATTGTTTTATACATAGTTTTGAATCTGAATGGTGACGTTTCGTTTTGCCGTGTTTCGGGAAGGAGATTGAATACTTTTGGTGCTAAATATTAAAGACATTTTTGGCCTATAGATTTCGAAGCGAAATGTACTAAATAATCATTTTTTGTCTCGTAGTATAGGTATGAAAAGGTTTAATACGTTCGGTCTTTTTGAAGAACTGAGTTGTAGCGATGTGGTAAAAGAATATTTGTCTGATATCAAAAATCACAGACTCTTCATAGAGAGCAGCACTCGCGTATCTGTTGTTGAAAAGTATCATTTTTAAGAATCGTTTTTGCGTTACTTCAAGTGGCTTTAAATAGATTTTGGAAACCTCTTCTCATCCGACTATTCCATATTTTAAGTGTGATTCTATCAAACTTTGTTAAAGAATTTTGAGCTGTTTGGTTTCAAATATGTCTGCTATTCTCCTGAATCTATATAGAATACATCATAGTTTTTTTACTAGATAATCTATATATGTGAGTTCCATTTGAAGTGCTTCTCAATCATTATACCAAGATCCTTAGTTTTATCTGCTGACATAATGGTGAAGTTATTGCCGATAGAAATTTGATCGAAGTACGGTGAATAAGTTTTATTGCTACTGAAAAGAAAGTAAATGGTTTTTTCTGAATCAATTAACAGCAATCAATAATTCAGCCATTTGATGATCGAAAGAAAAACATTTTGGATTTTATGTTTCAATTCCTGCCAAGTGTTACTTTCATGTACACCACTATTTCGGATTCGTAAAAATGATCATAACACAGTTACGATTTCAACACAAATCTCTCTGTTACGAATTGGAAAAAATGTTTTATCTAAGCTGACTTGAATTGGACACGCAAAATTTGCTGTTAGTATAAAATAGCGGCAAATTCCTCGTGAAAGTTCCTACTAATTTCAACAGAAGTTCGTAAAAGAGAAAACATTGTATTCTTCAGTTACGAACCTTTTCACTCTGATTCTCAATTGTTTTGAATCGATCTTAATGACTTCAAGCAATATTTACTTATTCTGTGAATGACAAGAATTATATTGGTCCGACTATATGTATACGCGACTTATACTCGAAAAAATGCAACAATTGTTCGATTCCGCAGGTGAAAACGACTTGTTACGAAATATCTCGGAAAATTACCGTGCTCCGTAAGTAGATGAACAGCCTTCCGCTACAGATTCAGTGATTCATATCCGACTCTTTTGCAGAACCCATAAAACTTTTACAGAACCTGCAAAACAGCCGACCAGTCATGCCACTCTTTCATTTCCGCTGCCATTCTTCCAAGATGTATTCTTTAATCCCTTCTCTCCAATCCAATCCAATCCATTCTCCTCACAATCCGGGTCACAATCTCTCTTTTCATTATCTTGGCAGCTTCCTCGTGGGCCTTCTTGTTGTTTCGTTGCCCACGTTATTGACACCATGTCCCCTCCTTCATACAATTAGGGTCCGTACCCCCTTCTTCGACAGCTTCATGATGACGATTCCAGAAGAAATGAATTTAATTAATGGAATTCTGAATAACTTGCACATTATTCGCTCAATCAGCGTACGTGTTTTTTAAATTGAAAAGTTTGCGAACAAAATTGTCGCTAGCTGGCAAGGTTCAACCGTGTCTAATATCAGCAACATATTTATACTCAAATAAACTTGTGATTCAAAGTTAAAAATTGAAAAATTAGGTACATTGTAAATCATAAGTGATCTATCCAGTATTGAACTGTAAGTACAGTTTGAAATAATTCCACATATCCAACCTTGCATATTGATATACAAATAAGAGAAATCCTATTTTGGTGACGATATGTTCAGTACACCTGCGTAGCCAGGGTCGTACTTGAAAATTATCTCTTCTCGCTGATCTAAAATGGATTAGTTGAACTCTACACCCGAAACTTCTGACTGCAGAGGATCCCAAAATGGAAACCCAACTGATAAAAGCTACTCTGCTGCACTTACTCAACAACAATTTTCCACCAGAGAACAAGCCATCATATTTAACGCTATAGGCGGAATTCGACTTCAAGACTACCTAATTGGGGTGGGATCTGTAATAAACCTAAAAATATACTGTTTGCATCAAGATTATCGAACAACAGAATATGCATGTATCTTTGGAGCAAAGAGCAAAAATTTATGAATGAAAATGGAATGATTGAAATAAACGGCGAATCCCTAAGAGCCAGGCGACTGATAACTCCTGCTGAGCAGCTTGTTTTGTCCAATGTGTGTCCAACTATTCCTCATGACCTACTTAACCATGAATTACAAAAAATTGGTCTTTCCCCAGTTTATCCAATAACCTTCCTGCGAATTAGCGCATCCGTCTCCGAATATAGCCATATTCTGACTTTCAGACGACAGGTCTATATCAGCATTCCAGAAATGACGATCCCGGAATCAATCTTGATAACTTTTCATGGAACATCCTATCGTATTCTCCTCTCCAAAGATGCACTCACCTGTTTCAGCGGTAAGAATGTTGGACATATTTCGTCTCAGTGCAAAACCTCGTCAAGTGAACAACCACCCGACTCGCATGTCCTGTTACCTCTAAATACAGTGTCGGGTAAACGTACTGTAGATGATATATTATCACCAATAGAGGAAAGTACTGAAACGGACAAACAAGATATCACAGCTGATCCTTTTATCAAACCTTCGGAAACCTCTCGAGCCAAAAAACCAAAAATTAACAAACGAATAGAAGATTTATTCAAACCTACGGAAAACTTCATAAAAACACACTCTCCTGCATTTGTATTGGATTATAGTCAAATTAAGGACCTTTTCGACAATGTTTGAGGATCCGCTGATCAAGTCAGTGTGATTAAAAATTGAACCAATGATCTATTAGCATTGGTAAATATGCTCACAGAAATATATCCACTGACAGGAATATCAAATCGAGGTGCACTGAACTAAAGAAAAAATCATTGAAACATCTTGGAGGAGAAACCATTGACGATTGTTACAGATATTGAAAGTGACTCCTCTCAGGAAACCACATACTTATTCAAATTTTTATCTTCATATCTTGGCATTCACTCTATTCTGCAGTGGAACATAAATGTTTCTTATTAGTCAGTGGGCTATGCTTGAAGACTAGCAGTAAACAAATCTAAAGAAATAAACTTTAAACGTTCAAGCCAGTCTCAAATATACCTACACAGTAGGTTAAATGGACCGACGCCTATGGGAAAATAACTACTCCCCTGGCTTATACCACGAAGGGCGTTGGATTATATCCGACAGGCATCAGTGCAGGAATCTTCATAGAAAATTTTCTGCATATGCAATTGACGATACAACTGAAAGAGTCGACCTTCAATTTTGGAACGGGCACACTTGCAGACTGATTTCGGGCTCATTAGTCACTCATCAGTACAAGATAGTGGCCATCATCGACCTAAAGTCAATGATATTCCATAATTGAAAATCGGAATTCTCAAAGAGAATTTCATTTCTCTTTCTAAGTTGGAGCGAACAACAAAATGTCACTCCATCTAGTGGACGAGGTACTAATCAACTCCATATCCGAAATGTGCCCGATTCCTCTGAATAAGGAAAAAAACTTTCCTATTAGTCAGTGGACTATGCTTGAAGCAAACAAATCTAAAGAAATGAACTTTGAACGTTCAAGCCAGTCTCGAATATACCTACCTATGGTTTTTACCGTAACTCATCAATGTTACAAGTATTGATTTCGAAACAAAAATCAAATGTAATCTGTTTACAAGAAACCCATTTCAGAAATGATAAAAGTCCGAGTTTGAGGAAGGCAAGTGATGGCGTAGCTATATTTGTCCAAGAAAAAATTCAGGCAAATCTCATGGACATAGATACTAATTTGAAAGCTATTGCTGTCACATTGGAAGGAAGCAACATTTCTATCAATCAATCAATCAATCAAACATTTATTGAATCAGTGTTCATTTACAATCACATTAGGCAAACATCATCATAAAATACTGGCTGATACAACAGGTCAAACTATTATAGAAAAACAAATACAAAGCATAACTTAAATAAAAATAAAATCACTAAGCTACAATCAAATTATGATTATGACTCAAGGAGAAACTCATCCACAGAGTAGTATGCTTTTTGCAATAGAAAAACCTTAAGCTTCCTTTTAAAGACATTAATGTTTGAGGACTTAATGTCATTACTAAGCTTATTATATAGTTTAATCCCACAGCACATGGGGTGATTCTTCGATACTGTCAATCTACTATAAGGCTGATAAAGTTGAAGGTTATTTCTGGTGAAATGTTCATGGGTTTGCTCATTTCAAGGAATAATTGAAATATTTTTTCTTATATATATATATATATATATCAGAGTTTGGTAGATATACAAACTAGGCATTGTTAATACACTATAACGAATGGATAATGGCCTGCAGTTTGCACTTGAAGATGCCCCAGCCAGAATTCTGATTACCTTTTTCTGAATAACAAACACTTCATCAGCTTTAGCTGATAAGCCCCACTGTTCAAGACCATAGGAAATCACTGACTGAATTAAACTGTGGTATAAAAGCATGAGAACATCAAAAGAGACTGTTTGTTTCAACCTACGAAATAAATATATATGTTTACTGAGCTTCAGTTTGACACTATCAACATGGAAACTCCAGGTAAGTTTATTATCTGCAATATATATTTCCCTCCAAACGAAACAGTTGATATCTTGGATCTTCTGAGCTTCATAAAACAAATTCCTCAACCACGTATTATGGTCGGTGATTTCAATGGCCATAATATCATATGAGGTTCTTTTGTCACCAATAGTAGAGGTCGGACGATCGAAAAACTAATTAACCACTTTAATCTTTTCCTATTAAACGATGGAAGCAAAATCAGATTCAATGCGCACACTCCCCACTCTTACTCCTCTACTAACATGGGAAGCTCTACCTTTCAACTATAACAGTGATCACAATCTAATAGTTATATCCAACAACCTGAGAAGTCAACAGTCGGATAATCAGATTCCAAAATGGAATATCAAATCAGCTGACTGGAAACTATTTTCTGCCACAATAGAGAAAGATATAGCAACATGTGAAATCACTGACAATATAGGCGAAACTCTAGCCAACTTCAACAGAGTCGTTCTGCAAGAAGCTGTGATTGCTATTGGAAAAACTTCTTTTAACCCTAAACATATTCCGGTTCCCTGGTGAAGCAATGAATGCAAATATGCAATACGTGATAGTAAAAGAGTATTCAAAAAATGTAAACGATACAAAACTACAAAAAATATAATTCAGTTCAAAAAACTCAGAGCAATAACAAGAGGACTTCATGAAGACATTATATTTCGAGTATCAATAGCTCAACACCCATGACCGAAGTATGGAAAAAGGTGAGGAGTATATCGGAAACTAATACTTACCAAGGTATCAATATCTTGACATTGGATAACCGAGCTATATCAGATAAACAAGAGAACAGTAATTTTTATGAAGAATCTCCCACATAATGCACATGAACTTCTTTCACGCATATACAACATAATATGGATAGAACACAAATTTCCATCAGCATGGTTAGAGGCGATCATTGTTCCCATCCTCTAAGCACGTAAATCAAAAACCGACCGTAACTCATATAGACCGATCTCTCTCACATGTGTTATGTGTAAAATCCTAAGAAAGATCATCAACAGAAGACTGCTCTGGACCCTTGAACACCGTAATCTATTGACCCCCGAGCAAAGCGGTTTAAAACAACATCGATCTGCCAGTGACAATATCCTAGATTTTCAAAGCGATATTCATGAAGCACTAGCAGTAAATCAGAAATGTTTGGCCATCTTTTTTGACATGGAAAGAGCATTTGATACTGCATGGCGATACCGTATAATGAAAATACTAGACTCATGGAAAATTAGCGGGCACTGTTTCGCTTCCATCTAGAACTTTATGAAAGTAAGAACTTTTTGCGTCAGAACGAATGAAATGGTACCCCACAAGGATCTGTCATCAGCCCAACTCTGTTCCTTATCGCCATGAATGACATTCTAAAAGAGAATAATTCACCAATGAAAGCACGTCTTTATGCGGATGACCTGGTATTCTTCTGCAAAAACAAAAATATAGACACTTTATTATCATTGTCTCAGGAAACACTCTCGAACCTAGAGCATTGGTCCAATGAAACTGGATTCATTTCCTCAACAGAAAAACATAATGTATTCTCTTCTCCAAAAAAGAAACGGCCAATATGACACCCCTCTACCGATATGGACAAAACTTAAATATGTCAAAACTATAAAGTTCCTGGTTGTGATATTTGATGACAAACTAAATTGGAATGCACACATTAAAAGCCTAGCCGAGTCGTGTAACAGAAGACTGAATATGTTGAAAACGTTGGTATATACAGAGTGGGGATCTGACGGTCAAACAATACTGCACGTTTACAGCACACTCATCAGATCTAAAATGGACTTTGGATGTATTGCATACAACTCGGCGAACAAGACAACACTCAAGTTACTCGACACTATCCACAAGAAAGCCTTACGAATATCTTCAGGTGCATTCTGTACAACACCAGTTGAATTCATCTACTGTGCAACAGGAAAGCCATCTGTCCACAACAAACATACCTGTCTCAGTTTGGCATATACAGCAACAATAAATACAAATCCAACAAAATTCCACTCACAATAACACATTCTGCGATAAATATAGAAATCTCCTCACAAATCGTACAATAATCCATAAACATCTTTACCAGAGGTTCCGCGACCATTTGTTTACACTCGATCTATCCCTACCGGAAACGTTTCCTATCAAATTCAATCCACCTGTTCCTTGGACTGTCAAACCGTCAAAAATCCAATTGCACAGAAAATAAAAAGAGAACTACATGTGATCCAGCAATATGGAAAAAATATTAGTTTCATTTGGATTCCATCACATATTGGAATTCAGCTCAATGAAAAAGCCGACGAATGTGCTCGTGGCGCAATTACCTCTACCGAATCCGAAGTAGTGTCGAAAGTAGTATCTACAGACATTAAAACATTGGTGAAAACAGCGATAGTCCAGAAATGGCAACATCAGTGGCAAGTGTCCGGTGCAAAACTACGTTCAATCAAATATGTATAAAACCGTGGCCTGACGAAACGAAGAACCGAAAACATCAAGTGCTCTTCAATCGGCTACGTTTAGGTCATATCAATCTCACGCACAGTTATCTGTTAAATCACACCGAAGAGTCAATGTGTGACATGTGTGAAACAAAACTGAGTGTTGAGCACATTTTCACTGATTGTCCAAAATACTGGGTGCAGCGAAACAACTTCAACTTTCCCCTAGATATCTACAACACTATTGGCATAAACTGTAATATTCCAAATATTATTAAATTCCTTAAAATATTACTTAATGCTTCATTTAAATAAATGAAATACATATATCAGTAGAAATTGAACAATACCTATCACTAATGAAAGAATAATGAACAATGAAAGAATAATGAATAATGAAAGAACCAAAAAAAATATCAAATTCAATAAAACCTTAAAAGAGAAATTCCGTAAGATTCCAGACGCTGAACTCTATGTAAAAGTAGCAACCTTATTTAGATAGGATCATATCGCTTTTCCTGTAGAACAGCAAATAAGTACCTCGCGTTCTCTGGGGTTTCAATACGTCTTCTTTTGCACGGTCTTGACCGAAGAATCGTCGTACCTAATCCAGCAGTTGTAGCCGACGTGGAAGGCATCGGTCACGTAGTGTCCAATGTTGGCATTTTTGCCTTCGTGGTAAACGACGGCGAATAGCTTGTATTGTTTCTCTATTGGAGACTGTGTTTCCAACGATATCAAAGTCGAATCAAACTTCAAGTCGAATTCAAAATCAAATGCCTTGATAATCTTCATGCAACGATCGTTGCTGTATTCGAAAAACTTCAGATGCAAAATAAGGATAACGGAAAGTTTGCAGAGCGTAATTTGCTCCCACGCTTCAACCCTCTCGTTTATTTTCGACGAAGTCACTCCCTCTAATTTGTTCTCGGAGACAAGTACCTTGAGCGCTTCTCTGACGGTCTTCACTTTCTCAATGTTGAGTGGCAGGGTGAGGAAAGGCTGGGTATTCTCTGTAATGTGGTCCACGTTGCGATGAACGCTCGACTTCAGCTGCCCTCTTGCCCCCCGAAGATGTCACTTATCGGTGTATTGGTGAAGTCGATCCTTCTGGTTGGATGTCTTTTATTTTTCGATTCCATTATGGTCCATACATTATTTGAATAATTGCCCAAATCTGAGTCAACGAGAGGTTTTTCATCTTTAATATAATATTCAACCAACTCATTTAGCTCAAACATTTCATCATTGAGTCCATTCAAAAGAAAACCTAGACACTCTTCTGCATCTTGTTCTCTACCATCTGTCCAGTCAGTCCGCATGTTATGCAACATTTTATAAATCCACGTCGGACCGAATGGGATGCCAGTGTTGATTGAAACTTTTTGGTCATTCTTAGAATTTTTATCTACTCTCCCGTCTTTCGTCAAAAAGTAGGAAGGTAGGTGAACAAACTGTTCCACAAAACGGCACATTCCAAATATAACCGAAGTAGATGTCATTCTCTCGTTCGAAGAGATGTTTTTACTCAGACTGTTTAGTAAGTGGTGGACATGTCATCAGGGCTTGCAAAATAGAGTTGACATAATAGTGATTGTTTTGATTGAGCAGACCCCTTGGCTGCAAGTTCACTGTCCTACCGTCGATCATATATGTAGATAGAAACATGTCCATCCCATAACAGTCTGGATCTACAAACTGGTGGGACATTCTGGATAGCTTGAAGGGGCATAAGGGAAGATTGTCGTTGAACTCGTTTTGGCATCCTGGTCAGTAGCGATTTCTCAAAATTGTTGACGGGTTCAGACATAGGCGAATGATGGTGGTTCATCGTCGGGAAAATCATAGTGTGCGGGTAGTTGGCAAAAAGTGGAAATTCGGCTGTTTGTTGAATCACTGCAAAACTTTCCTGGATTTGAACATTTTTTCTTTTCTGCGTTTGTCCTTTCATGATGTTGAAACTGCTAGTGTTGAGTTTGCCTGTTGAGTCTTCTTCTACAATGTTTTCAGAACTGAAGTCTGATTTCCTCTCATTAACGTTTGGATAATTTTCAACAGAAGAAGCTGGAGAGAAATCCGTAGTATCAGACCAGTTTAGTGGGCTAAAGAAAATTTCATCAAGACTCTGATAAGGAGAAATCGTGCCAAGGATTGATGCAACATTTCTCTCTGAATTGCAATGCTGATTCGTTGTATTAGAAATGATCTTGCTCTAGAATCGCCTGTTACTGTAATTATTTTCCGACCTATAAGTCTGAAAAATCGGAAGCAAAGGAACCAAAGCTACCAAATGTTTCAATGGCAATTGGATAGAAAATATATCGATCTTCCAGACAAATGTATTTCCGCTGTTTCATTTTCTCAGCATATTCAGCGGCCCCACCAGATGTTTGCGAAGTTGAATTGAGATGAGAGCGAGTCAGGGTATCAACACAGGTGAAGTCCCAAACCAATGGTTTTCCATGTCTCCAAGGAATGAGAGACATTCCATCAGGACGTTTTCCATCATCTCGGCTAATTTCAAGAAGTTCAATCACAGAAAGGATATTGGCTGTTGAAAATGCTCGTTTAGTTATGCCTAATGTCGGGAGAGCTACCTGCACTAAATTTACAACTGAGGCCATGAATACTATTTTCATCAACAACGAAAACGCACCGACATTGGTGATTAACACAAATCAAATATCCTAAACGAATACCTATTGAAATTCTGAAACTTTCGTCGTCTAATAATGTTCCCAAAGAAGCAACGGGAAGTGCGTTGAGCCAGGCACCAGATTCCTTAGTTGTTACAGCTTTGAGGCGAGCTTGATCTGTAAGGAAGTCCTTAGCCATGAGTTCTGTATATAACATCTGCAATAAAGAAAGATCCCAAGATTTTTGAGAGCCCTTGTTATCAGGTATTGGTGCATTCGATTTTTCCATTCATATTTTTCCAGCTTCCAAATAAATTGAATCATCAATATCAAAGAAGAATTTTGGTGAAATAGAATGAATAAGATGATTTACCCTATTGAAGGAGGAGAGAAAAGCTGGTAAAGCAAGTGATGATGATTGTCGGATGCGAATACCACTGAAAGCGGAGCTTGGATCCATGATTCGTTTTTGAAGTTATTATTGGTTATTTGTTCCAAGATTTCTCGAAGTGCTGAATCGAATTGTGCTAATTCTTTTCGACATCGCCATGTAGGGTTACTTCTTAGGGTATACATTAATTTAGGAATTGCTAAAGAGTGCTTCAGTAAAAATTATCCAATGTGAGCAGGAAGGCTCTTGATATGTGAGGCCATCAAATTTAGGAAAGTTGATTTTTGACTCAAACATGCAGCCAAAGATTCTTCTGAAAGTGGTGCACCAAGTAGAGTCAATTCGTGACTATTAATTGTTCTTATTCCAGGAGTTGAACTGTTGAATTTTTCTATTACTGATGCATCTTGTGATTTGAAAAAAAATATTTCGCATTTTTCGAAATTCAATTTTAATTCAATTACTTCAGAGGACGATCATATATTTTTGAACTGAGTGAAAACTATATCCGGGTGACCACCTATAGACCCATCATCCAAGTACCAATAGTTGAAATCACTTTGAATTGATTTCGTCAGACGATCGATGGATACGCAGAAAAGTGCAGGACCCAGAGGATCTCCTTGTTGAACTTCTCTTTCCGATATGATGCCATTGTCTTCAAAATTCAAAAATGTTGGCTTTTGATAACACTGACTGATGAAGTGGAAAAGATGAGATGTCAGATCCATGATTCTTTCTAAAAATACTCGTCTGTGAATCATGTTGAATGCGTTTTGAAAATCTAGTTTTAGAAAAATGGTTGAAGATGAGTTCGGATGCTGCGGTGCTGCGTGAGCGACTACTTCACATCCTCCGGAAGTTCCAAATCCAAATTGTATGGAACGAAATAAGTTCCCGAATATATTTTTAATGGTAAAACAAGAAATTTTGGCTACCAAGCGTCGAAAAAATGTGCCAACGGCAATAGGTCTTATACCACCACATTTCTTCTTCAGAGCTTGTAATGAAGCACCATACAGAATTGGAAGTACTTCCAAATTAACTCTGCAAGCAAGTAAAAAATTACATAGTGATGTCAAAGAAGATAAGAGTTTTTCACCTTTAGATCCGGAGCTTTTTGATAAAAGATCTTGGAAGTGTGAAGGTCTTAGAGAATCCAGCCAACTAGATGATCCTGTGCGAAATGATCTAACAGCACGTAAAACATCAATTTCAGTTACTTGAAGTGGATCCAGGATATTATTTCCATTTCCTGGAATGTTGAGTTCTAGATGAGTATTCTCCGACGGATATTTTGATTTGAGCAACGTAAATGTTTCATTGTGAAAAGTAGTAATTGAGTCAGTCGAAGACAAAATTCGTATAGTCGAAGTAATATCACCCTCAGAAATTTTATTGATTTTTATATTTACTTTTATTCTGTTTCGTTGGTGGTTTTCCATCTCTGGGAGGAAATATTGAAAGATTGAAGGCGTTTTTCATATTCCTCGTAATTATTGAAGTGATGGATTCTTTATGTGGTTTTTCGGATGAAGGAATACAAAACGATGTATATGCCAAAGGAGTCCAAAGAATTTGCTTCATTAGATTTGTCTATTGTATTGGCTAAAGAATCAGCAACAAACTTCCTGAATGATTCAGGAATTATTTTCAAAATGCTCACATTCTGTTTAGGGTATGCTGAATGAACATTCAATGTTTTGGAAGTGAGATTTCCATCAACGTTTGAAAATTCACTGGCATTTTGACAAAAAGGGGTTGAATCTCAACCGCAGCGTCAAACTTTGGAAAAATCTTCGGATTTTTAAGATGACTGCTACTCCCTCGATGTTCAAACTTCGACTAACTATCGTGGCTTGGAAATCCGTATATTTATCCTAAATAAACGGGCTCTCTTCCGCGCCACTTTCGACCAATCGGCGATCGCAAACGCCGTGCGATCCTGCCTGACCTAGATTCAATATTTACACAACGAAAAAAACTCATTTCGTATGTATTTGCCAGCGTTTACGACCTGCTTTTCTGCAGGCGCTGGGCTTTGAAGTAGGAATACCGCTCTGCTAGTTTCCATTGACGTCTATATGCCGCTGTTTCTGTCTCATTCTTTTCGTATATCGTTTCGCTTCCTCAATTTGCGTTCTTCGATAAATGAAATCTAACAGTCTTCGGCCTCACTCGGAAATCTTCGTTTTCCTCGATTTCATTTAGAACTCAGCATCCTAAGACAAAAAGTCTTATGCCGCGTCTCGATATTCCCATTACTTCTTGCAAAAAAATGCATTTGAAAAATGTTATATTTTTCAAAACTCGAATGCTAATGAAAATTGAACCACGAGCACTAGAAACGTGATCGAGGTGTCAAACGATAGCTACTAAGAATCTCTATCGATACTTCTTTGAAGAAAGCACGATTTCCCTGTCTAGATAGCTGAAAAAGCCATTTTCCATAAAATCAGCTTTTTTCCCTATTTAAGAATTTGGCGAAGGCTACTAATCTTGCAAAATATTTTTCTATCGCTTAGGAAACGACATTCCACATCTTAATTTTCAAAACTAAGCTGAAATATCTTGGGAAAACCCATGTTTTTCCACGTTTTCTCAATGTTCATTCTGAGTGGGCGGTCCTTGTACTGGAGCTCGTGAAATTTCAAACTAGTTTTGTTTCACGACAATATGTGCGATTTTAGCCGTGTTAGGTACGGATGACTGGAGGCTTGTAAATTTGCTTTGTATATATGTTCGCGGGCTACAGTGCTCACAAAATATAATTTTCAAATATCTGGGATTTTTGATTAACTGAAAAGTTACTAAGTCGAGTAAGTAGGGGGAAAGGGGGCACATTCAACCATGGGGCACATTCAACCATCTCCTCAAAATCATTTCATTATTTGAATTTAGCGCCGAAAAAAATCCCATTTACTTGGCAATACCCACTGACACTGTCTGTGAAGTTTGGTCGCTAGTGTGTGATTTTTACACGAGAAAATAAATTAAGTAGAATTTTGGGGTGATAAAGGTAAGTTTTTTATTGTTGAATTTTATAAATTTGTGTCAAAGTTTATGGTATTATGAAAACTAGATATTTACGTATGCTTTCGGGAGTCATTAGAGATTATGTTTTCTTAGCAATTCTAACCTAGAAATACTAGAATTCTAAAACCCGCATGTTATTTCTGAAACAAAGGTCAGGAGGCCATTCAACCACCTGTTGGTGAGGCACCTTCAACCAATGGTTGAATGTGCCCCTGGTTTATATTTATGCTACAGAAAATCCTAATAAACCTAACTGAGCTGAGTGAGTGAACATTTAATTTTAGATGGTGCGCAGGTATAAGAGGAAGACAAACAGGACAGAAATAAATGAAAATGACATGAGAAATGCAATTAAAGAAGTGATACATAACAGAATGTCGAAAAGGGTAGCTAGTAGAAATTTTAATTTGAGTAGGGATACACTTCATTCCAGAATTTGCAAATTGAAGAAAAAATACTCACAAGAGCGTTCGGCAACCCTATTCAATGAAGACTCCGGCAACGAAAGTGATTCTGATGTAAACAAAAATATTTATTTCAGCAAATATAGTGTGTCTCAGGTGTTTACAAATAACCAGGAAATAGGATAGAAACGAAACCAAAAACGGCTGCTGAAGCAAGTGTTTCCAGAAAATAAAAAGGCAAAGATTGCAATAAAACTCACCAGGAAAATGAGCACAAGTAGTTCAGGTTCTTACAAATCCATTGTTCTAGAATCGGAGGAAATTTCTGATGATTTAAGTGATGAAGAAAATGTGCATCTCATAACAGATGATGATGATATTAATAAAAACGACTTTGTTTTGGTGAAGTTTCCTCTAAAAATGACTGTATCTTATTATGTAGGAAAAGTCATAGAAAGTTTAAACCTCAATGAATTTCAAATTAAATATTTACGTCGAAAGGTACCAGATTACAAATTTCATTACCCTCCAGTTGATGACATATCTACAGTTGACCGCCGTGATCTTGTTTTGAAGTTACCGAAACCCAATTCAGCTAAAACTGCAAGAACCTCTTCTTTACTGACTTTCAACATCAACGTATCCTCTTATAATGTGAAGTAAATGGCGTTATTTATTATGTCTTTGTCTTGTGGTGTCCATGCGAGCCTAAGAATGTATTTTAAGTCGACAAATAGAGTTATTATGCATAAATATATGAGTTATCATTTTACTGACGTCTTGGTTTAAACTGCCCCTGACAGTGGTTGAATGTACCTCACCGGAGGGGCACTATCAACCATTTGCAGACATTTCTTAAACTGCAAATTTTCATAGTAAATAATAGAAACATACTATTCTTAGCAATGGCAACCAAATGGTCAATACTTCATTAGACTAGGACAACAAAGACAACATTCAAGTACTTACTTTACTAAATGTCAATTTTTAAAAACTGGTTGAATGTGCCCCCCTTTCCCCTATATAGTTTCATAAAAACTAATTTGAGAACCATTTCCTGTATTTTTCCAGATTTTCGAAAAACGTTTTATTGGCTGCATCCCAAGGCAGTGATAACATAATTGAGGTGGCTCTGGATCAGCATATAATAAATTATTTTCATTTCATATGAAAAAATGTGGGAATCTTCGAAGGAAAGGAAGAAAGCAATCACTTAAGGAAATTAATCCCTCCTGAAAATATACTCCTTTCAATTCAGATCTTATTCACCAAGATTGAGCTCCACCATGATACTTTTTTTCAATGTGTAAATGATGGATTTTTTGGCAGATAAATTGGTCAAAGTGAGGTCACGGTCACCCAACTTTTCTCCTTCAATTTCATTTCTATATGACATCTGAAATCATTGTTTCTGATCCTCGAAATTTGGAAAACTTCAAGAGAAGAATAATAGCTGCGTGTAAAGAACTAACGGTAGAAGATTTGCGGAATTTTGAAGAGGTCTTTGAGATCAGATTTCATCACTGTTCTGAGAATAATAGACAATAGTTTGAACATTCATTACTTTTTTAATTTTTATGTTTAATTGCAAAACACCCAAATATCTTGTCGATTCTACTTTATTTCTTCAAGTGAACTAGAGAAAAAGTCAATTATTTGGTATTTTTGAAATGTCGATTTAAGTAGTTGAGTCCGCCCCTACTAGCCACATTATGTTTTTCTTGGAAGTGAATTTGACGTATTTCTGCATATTTCAAAATTTTCTATAGGGGCCGAAATATAGTTTCGAATTGAATATGTTTTCGAATTAACACCCTCTGTGTGTTTACATCTCCATACATATTTAGTTGATGGTGTTTTTTGGTAACGGTGATATATTCTATAATAGCATTTAGAACATTTATGATAAATCTTGTTTTATATTTTTAACATCTACGATCTATTAGTTACAAAAATAAGCACTGGAGTAATAGGATTAGATCAGCTGAGGTGTGAATCTGGTGCCGTTTTTTTTCTTTGGACGTTTTTACCGGATATAATAGTATAAACACAAATGAATATATTTGAAATATTTGGATGAAATCGAAGTATAATACACATCAATGTTGATTAAATAGTCAATTCATCTCAAAAATATGCGAAACAAAGTGGCAAAATCGAGTTAGTTACAACATTTACAACTCAATAAAGTATGGATCGATCTTTATAGTTTCGGATTTGTTGTAGAACGAGTATTGAAACATTTGTAAAGCTGAAAAAAATATTTTCAATATACCTGTCAACCAACCACGCAAGACTATATTATTCACACCATTCATTACTCAAGAAAGACTGGGTCCATTTTCGATTATTGATTGTGAAGTGTCAGTTATGTAAAAGTTGATATTGACTTTTTGTGAATGAAGATGTTCATTCATTTATTTTAATATTCACAACAGAAATGGAAACCCTTCCAATGAGACCGCCTCTGGTTCTTCATTTTGCAATATGTCAGTTTTAGAAAAATGGGGGATATATGATTTAATGATATACACATAATTTGGGGGACAAAAGTGATTTGTTTAGTGTTATTTTGGATTATTTCGAAACTAGTTTGAAACAGATCATTCATTGCTAGGGAATGGAATAGAAACGCTACATATTAACTTACAAGATAGCTGTGAGTGAATTGTACGGTGTCTTTGCTGTCAAAAATGAAAATTTTATGTCATGAGATCATCATACTTTATTCTCACTCTCATCGTGGCGATTCCGTTTTTGATTTCAATGATCATATTATATATTGTGTCACTGAAGGCGAAAGCAGTAGTGAAGGACTATGACGAGCCACATGTCAAATATTGTCCTGGATCAAACGTTATTTCAGCTGATGATATAAGCGAACCACGTTCCGAATATTGTGATTCTGATTTAGTAGTAACTATTTTGAAAAGATCAGCTGGTGGTAAAGATGATGAAATGGAGGTTGCATGCCCAGGTTTCATAATGGGTGCGGATATAGTGGTGACCATTGAGGGTTGTATATCAGAAACTGATCAATCTGATTACTATGTTGCCAGTGGGACCTTTCATTGGTCAAAAAATAGAAATGTTCATCGCATATGCAACGTAACAAAGATAAATTCTATACACTCTCCAAACGGAAGTCTGATGGCAATAGAAGTTCAACCTGATTTTCCCTCATGTATTCGTGGAAAATATGGTGTTAGAATTTCCAGAGCTGCCGAGCTGAAAGTAGAGGTTGATATGCAAGGAGCAAAAAAGGGAAATAAAAAAGAAAACGATTCGATTGACATTTTTCGAGTAACATCGGACAGAAATGGATGTGATCATATAGGAGCTCTCTTTTATGATCCGAACACTAATTATGGATTATTGAAAAAATGTAATGGTAATTCTCATGAAGTAATATTTCTGATATATTATGTTGATATTTTGAAATTTAAATTTGAAAGAATAAGTGATATTGTTCCGAATTGAATAAAGCGCTGAAATTTATAGATATTACAACTCTCTTTTTTTCTTTGAATTAAACAGTTTCTTTCAGAAAAAAAATACGGTTTTTCTGCTTTTGTAGCGGAAGCCTAGGTGCATCTTATAACATTATATTTCGAATATTTTGACAAGGAATACTGTCATCATCAGGGAGCTACAAGGTGATGAATAGGATTATATTATTTGTGAGATTGTTCCGAATTGAATAAAGCGCTGAAATTTATAGATATTTCAACTCTCTTTTTTTCCATGAATTAAACAGTCTCTTTCAGAAAAAAAAACGGGTTTTCTGCTTATGCAGTGGAAGCCTAGATGCACTCTCATAACATTATATTTCGAATATTTTGACATTGAATACTGTCATCATCAGAGAGCTACATGATGATGAATAGGATTATATTATTTGAATGATAGAATGATTAATTAGTCAATACTCACAATATCAAGTGAGGTTGTTAGGTGAAATGTTGATAACATAAAATTGTTCAACGTCTAGTATTTAAAATACATTAATTGATGTCATGATTTAAAAGTATATGAATTACTGGTCTTACCATAGATAATCCATCAAATTCAATTTGGTCAAACAAATGAAACAACGCGTCTTCAATATTTATGACTCTTTCTTCCATCAAAAAATTCAAATATCCTCCTTGATTTTTTTTTGCAACATTCATATCCACTCTCCCTATAGAACAAAAACGTCTTCAAAAGAACACTTAAATCCACCCATTCTTGAAAGTAGTAATAATAGTAATATTAGCATAAATAACAATACTAGGAGATTTGAGCCGGTTCTTAGCCTCCCCCCACCACTATGACGTCATTAATGACAAGTGGTGGGTGATCTAGCCCGACTCGTGTGACCTTGAAAAATATGAATTATGTCTGGTGCATGTGACCTTGAAAAATATGTCTGGTGCAATTTGAGAAATATCAGAAATAGAAATGTGGCATATGATACCACATTTGGCGTACGAATGGAACCAAATACACAAAAACTTCAAATGGGAAGTCTTCAGGTACATTTCAATGATGGAAACATAGTATTTTAGAATAACAATAAGTAGAAAAAATGTGAGTTTCCGGGTAGTCGAGAATTATATGATATAATATTCTTGAAAATCCACAAAATATTGACGATGAACAGATTTTTCAAACATATTCAAAGATATTGAATGTAACGAATGCTCCATACAAACACCAATTGAAGAATGGTTTCAAGAACACGAATTCCAAAAATTTCGTGAAGTTATCAAACCTCGATAGACTCAACACATTATCCAACAAGGGATAGAACTGAAATTGGTGGTCAATCGAAATGAAATTCAGAAAATATATGATTCCAAACAAGTGGATTATGTCTAATGTAACTTACCGAACTAGTTGGTTACTCGTTTACGACTATTAGTATCTTCAAAGGCAGCTGGCCATACTGGACACAATAATGAAATAATTTCATTAATTGAAGAATTGAGTGAAGAAGGGATAACATATTGAAACATTCACGAAACCTCATCAGTCAATGAAGTAACATTAGCAATTTTTTTTCCATTTGCACTCGAAGCAAACAATCGATAATGAAATAAGTGATGTTGAGCTACAAGTCGTCAACGAGTTACATAGACCTGTAAGACGTAATTTCCACACAAGAATAACAAACATCAAAGGGTTTGCTGATCCATGGCAAGCAGATCTAGCTGAAATGCAACCATTTGCATTTGCAAAGGACATCGATATATCCTTGTGGTAATTGATTGCTACTCAAAGTATCTATGGACAGTGCTAACTAAAAATAAAACCGGTAGTACCATAACCATTGCAATGAAATGTGTTCTGAAGCTAGCCAAGTATTCTCCAACACATCTACAAAGCGATCAAGGGAAAGAATTTTTCAATAAAAATTTTTCTTCTCTCATGCAACAATATAAAATCAATCATTATTTAACTTTTAGCACAAAAAGCAGCCATAGCAGAAAGAGTAATTCGAACAATCAAAACATGGCTCTACAAAGAATTTTCGATTAAGGGGAATTCTAAGTGGCTTGATATTCTTCCAACCATAACAAGGAAATATAACAACAAGGTGCATAGTACAACTGGTACAGAACCCATAAATGTTAATTCGACTACAAAATTAAAATCCCAAGCCATCAAAGGAATTCGAAGGTAACAAAGTACACCCAAATTTCAATTGAACGATATTGTACGTATAGGCAATTATAAAAACATATTCGGAAAGGTGTTCACAGTCAACTATATGACAGAACTCTTCAAAACTGTTAAAATAAACAGAACAAACCCCACTTTACATATATATATTTTTGAGGATATGGATGGTCAACCCATAAGCGGTTGTTTTTATGAGAAAGAAATATTAAAAACTGCAAATCATGACGTATATCTAGTGAAGAAGGTGTTGAGAAGAAGAAATAAAAAACTATATATAAAGTGGTTAGGTCTTTCAAGTGAGCATGGATTGATGTATTAAATGTGGTTTGATATTGTATGAAAATAATTTCAATCATCTGTGTATTAAATAGTGATAGAGCTTTGTAATAGTACACTAGTATTATGCTTGTATGTTTTCCAAAATAAATGTTATATCAGCCAATGTGTGTATGATTGATTGTATTTGATTATATGATTCAGAATTCTTTCAATTAGTAGCTTTCAAATTTGAAAAATTGATACAAATATAATTATATTCAATCAATTTATTCATTATAAATTCCAACAGTGGTTAATGATTATCGAGGAATTGCATCAGGAAGCCTTTCAAGTCCAAGTTCTGTGTACGTTTAAATACGGTGACCTAGGATTTGGCGCCGTTAAGTTTGTTCCTCGTGTGTTAGACACCAGCAATGATTGAAGTGGATTTTTCAATTGGGATGGAGTTGACCAACTTTCTCGCATAACTGCCAGTCACTCCTACAAACAGCACATATATGATTCCAACAGTCCGTAGTGTATTTGTCATACGGCAAGCAACGCTGTTGAAGTGACATTGGTGTTGTCATCTCTTCTATCACACAGGTTCTACAAATATCTCTACAAATACCCACAATGGTACACTCAATTTTCTCGGGACACTTGAAGCACTTGAGATAGTTTCCGTATTCGTGAGTTTAGCTAATTGTTTGCTTGGGTTGTGGCACTGGATTCCATGATACAAACTCGGCACAAAATCAGGTACATGCATTGAAGTGTAATTTGGGTTGAGTAATTTGACAATTGTAGCACTGAGCAGTTTCAGCAATTAGTATTGGATAAACACACACACATATCAATTAGTATCCCACTCCTTTGGAAAATGCATATTATCACTTGATGCTATAACAGGACTCAACTGAGGGAATTGACTAGGATATCATATAGATTCTATTCAGTTACTAGTTGGTGGAGGGGGACCCCTACTACTTTTAAAGCCATCATGACACGACCACGAATCATATAAAAGACGAGTTGCGAACGTAAACGTCATTCAGTTTATGAGAGCACATCGAAATAAATTTTGAAAAAATCGTCGCTGTATTAGCAAGAATTTCACTTGATGATGAGAATAATTGAACGGATGATGGGTCATTGAATGGGGTTGAAATACCATGGAGAAAATTGTGGGAGAGGAAGTTGAGGTTATTGGGGACGAGGCAGACATTGAAGCCGACGAAGATGCTAATATCTTGGAGCATGAGGAGATTGTGGAAGGAGATATCGCGGATGATGGGGGTGACCTGAGTGATGAAGGTATTGTGGCTAATTCATTAAGAGGTGATGGTGCCTTAATGATTGACGTCCAATGGCTCAACGTCACCGACTCATTGGAAGATCGACAAGATCTGTATTGTGTGACAGATGCACACATATGAATCAATACGATCGATGGCGGAATCCAGAAGTTGTGTTGGTGCTGTTTCCGATTCTACTCGCTTCGAAACAATAACGGAGGCTGGTATCAACACGTTAACACCCATGATACGGTCTCTATGATGCAATTGGGTGAGTATCGATGTGAGACATGTGAAAGACCGCACATATTCCATAAGAGTATCAACATGCATAATATGCAATAGTGTCAAACCTATGACACACTAACCGTGGACCTTCTGGTCAAGAAAAGAAACAGCCCTTTTCAGGGCAACATTATTCATACAAACAGTAGTAGTAGTAGTACACCTGGGAATATCTTCTCGCAAATGAGACTCTTCTTCTCAGGTCTTTCATATGAATGGTAGTTGGAAAATTCACAAGTTGGGGGTGTAAAGATTACTCATGATTTCAGATCACTACGCAGATTATATCATCACTCAATAGTATCATTACTCTTGGGTATCATCCGTCACATATATATGAAGTAATATGCACTATAATTATGCCCCTATCATCTCTATGGACCATCATCAATTAGTTCTCTTTGCAGGAAACTCAGGAGAAAAATTTTAGTTTGTTTTATATGTTTGAGTAACTAAGCTGAGAGGTGAATACCAAATAAGTGTGAGGTGACATTTCTTAGAGTTTTCATCTCACTGTGTCCGAGATATCTAAAGCCAAATAACAAATTGTGAACGCCTAATAATTATTAGTTCGCGTTATAACATATTTCATAGGTGATCACCTATTATATCTCATTATGAGATAGCTACTTTGAGTTCATAATGGTAGACCTGAAAAGGGATGTTTTTGTCAGTCCACACTTTGTATCAGATGATATACTGATATGTGATGGTGTACTGATGGATGACGGTAAGCTTCTTGTGGATGAACTGATTGAATCAGAATCATACACTACTTGCATCCTATTATCCTTCCGGAAAACCATGATGCAAGTGTAACTGAGATTTCTTCGAGAGTATTCACACCATCAGTTAAAGAACTAACATCATCAACCTGGATGAGACCTGTCGTAGGTTCCGAAGTTGGTAGACTCCTAGGCCCCATCGTTGAATCAGGACTCGTCGACAATGTGGAGAGTATGACATAGAACTCTGGTCTCACACTGAATTTATACAAAAAAATATTGGTGAAGTGAGTGGTGGGGGGAGAAAAGTGACATGATATATATGAAATGTTTTATGCTGCTTCAACAGATATTGACATCTTCAATGAAAGGAAGAGAGAACTGAATGGAGAAAAAAAAATTCTAAGAAATATACTTATTGATTTCATCATGAAACAAGATCTTTTTTTAATTTTCTTCTCAAGAGATCATTCACATGAGATGGAAGAATATATAAATTGTTGTAATTCATTATGAAACAAATCTTTTTTTCTCTGATAATTTACACGAGGAGAATATACAAATTGTTGTGAGAGATTTGTCTAAAAGATATTGTAATTGAAATCAAAATTAATTCTTATACTGATGAAAATGATAATGGGATGAAATCAAATGAATAAACTTAAAACTATTGACACAAAAAAAATCATAAACTCAATCTACTTCAAGTCATCGAAGATGTCGCCCAAAGAAGAAATACCTTGGACATTCTCTCCTTGATATGCTTGAATCGAGTATACCTTTCTTTATGACGCTCAGCTTCTAACCGGTCACTCTCAGTAAAAAGTTCAGATTCTTGGGCAAGTTCTACAACTTTCCTAGCAATTTCAGCTCGTTGCCTGGCAATCTCTTCTTGACGATGCTGATTATACGCCCTTGCAGTCTCACTTTCTTGGCAGGCAAGTTTAGCAGCATTGTACTTCTTCCTGAGAGAAATGGAGATATGCTCAACTCGAATGTTATCCTCTCCTGAAGAGTCAACCTCTTCGATAAGCGTGGCAGGAGTATTGTCTTTGGTAGCAGCTGCTGCAGGAGGTGCAGAAAGTGATCTTACAACCGCTACGACATCAGAGGCTGCAGCAGGTGAAGTCGGTATGTTGGATGGTGATCTTATACTAACAGGTCATTTTCCAGCTTTAGGATTGGTTTCATCGCAAACTTTGCAATACTTCGCAATGACACCAAATTTAGCTTTTGGCGCTCGTTCAACCGACTGCCGCTTGCTCAACGAGGATTTCGGGTTATCGAACTCGTCCTCACTGTCGATATTTTCCAAAGAAGTTTCCGTCTTTTTCGGTCTTATACCTTGACTCCACCTGCACGTTTCTGACGTTGCACCTTCGCTTTCATCATCGTCACCACCTCCCCAATCCAATTAGTTCAATCCACTATCCCTCTATCACCACCCTATTCATTCTTTCTCTGCATCTAACTGTAAACTGTCTAGTGAGCGGGGACCAATGAAATACAGTTATTCAAATATGTATGTATGAATCAGTCTATTTCATATAATACATGGCATTCTCTTCATTGTTACACAACGATATATTAATTTTTCAACACCTGGATCGATGTTTCTAACACCTAGATCGATGTCTATACCTGGATACCACAATAATGGTCTGTCCTTTGCCACCGCTCAGGATGTTTCTTCTCCAACATCACAACCCGTTCTTCCAATGCATTATATTTTTATGTCATTGCAGCAGTAGCGTCGAATATTTTTATTTCGACATTGCTTTTTAGATTGTTATATTTGCGAGTCAATGTTATTCTCGCTTCGACTATCTTATCATCAAATGCTTGACGGGCTTCACGTTTTACATTACTTATCGTAGATTTCATTGCAGCTTGGAGAGCCTGGAGGGTGAGCTGCTTAGTTTCTTTGATTTTTTCTTCGAGATATGATAGCCAGCCAACCATCACTATTTTCCAACGGTTCTCCTGTATTTTTCAATATTTTCCTTTGCATATCATATTACCATCTGATGTCAATTCAACCCAATATCTAGTGGGCCTCGAATAATCAACACCCCATTTCCTGTTTCGACCAAATTTATCAAATGTTTTATACTGATGATTCTTCAAACTATCATTTATTTATGTTGTTATTCATACATGGTGATGATTGAGTATCAGAAAAATAAAATATATATATATATATATATATATATATATATATATATATATATATATAATAACGAAGGGAATGAATCGGGTATAGCAGTCAGAGGCAGAAAGATTGTAAAACTCTTTTTTCTGTTCAAGCTTTCGAGGCGTTTATTGTCTCTTCATCGGGAACTCTACAATAATTATTGAATAAACAAACGGTTATGGACAACGTGTTCATACTTACGAAAGTGAGGTTAAAATGAAGTTAACACATAAGTAACAAAGAGGATCCTCATATATGTATGTCAAGATTAAAATTGGTTAAAAACATGTGATATTCATTCAGAATTTTGCAATAATGTGAGATGATTACACGAATAATATGAAATAATGAATTTGAAAATTGAACTCAACAGGTAGTCAGACATGATTGACACGAAACATTAAGTTTGGCAGAATTTCTTGTTCTGACCAATGCATTGCTGCCAATGAGATTTCACAGAACTGTAAAATGATAAATCACAGAGAGTGAAGGTACGGGGTTTCTGTTCTGAAATTATTAAGTATTATCAAATTTGTTTTCTTTGTTTAAGCAAAGGAGATAGGTGTAAATCTGGCTGAGACTTTCAATGTCTGACCTGGAATTAATAGTATTTGAATTTTTAACTATGTGACACATTTCTAAGAAAGTTCTTTTTTGAGTATTATTTTCTGAGTCTAAAATTTCAACATTCTCAAAGGAAAAAGCATGATCCAAATTTATGGTGTGATTAGAAAGGGAACATGACGGTTTATTACATCTTATGTCACTCTTGTGTGAAGTGATTCTGTCTTTTAATTTTCTACTAGTTTGTCCAATGTAAATCTTTTCACAACTGGAACATGGGATGGAATAAACCACATTGGATAGATTGATTATATCTTCTTCGTCTTTTAAGTTGGAAAAAAGATTATTAATAGTCTTCAGATTTTTGAAAGCTAATTTCACATGTTCAAATTGAATAAATTTTTTTTTTTTTTTATACAATCTTTCATACAATCTTAAAAAAAATTTTATTCAATTTGAACATGTGAAATTAGCTTTCAAAAATCTGAAGACTATTAATAATCTTTTTTCCAACTTAAAAGACAAAGAAGATATAATCAATCTATCCAATGTGGTTTATTCCATCCCATGTTCCAGTTGTGAAAAGATTTACATTGGACAAACTAGTAGAAAATTAAAAGACAGAATCACTTCACACAAGAGTGACATAAGATGTAATAAACCGTCATGTTCCCTTTCTAATCACACCATAAATTTGGATCATGCTTTTTCCTTTGAGAATGTTGAAATTTTAGACTCAGAAAATAATACTCAAAAAAGAACTTTCTTAGAAATGTGTCACATAGTTAAAAATTCAAATACTATTAATTCCAGGTCAGACATTGAAAGTCTCAGCCTGATTTACACCTATCTCCTTTGCTTAAACAAAGAAAACAAATTTGATAATACTTAATAATTTCAGAACAGAAACCCCGTACCTTCACTCTCTGTGATTTATCATTTTACAGTTCTGTGAAATCTCATTGGCAGCAATGCATTGGTCAGAACAAGAAATTCTGCCAAACTTAATGTTTCGTGTCAATCATGTCTGACTACCTGTTGAGTTCAATTTTCAAATTCATTATTTCATATTATTCGTGTAATCATCTCACATTATTGCAAAATTCTGAATGAATATCACATGTTTTTAACCAATTTTAATCTTGACATACATATATGAGGATCCTCTTTGTTACTTATGTGTTAACTTCATTTTAACCTCACTTTCGTAAGTATGATGTCCATAACCGTTTGTTTATTCAATAATTATTGTAGAGTTCCCGATGAAGAGACAATAAACGCCTCGAAAGCTTGAACAGAAAAAAGAGTTTTACAATCTTTCTGCCTGTGACTGCTATACCCGATTCATTCCCTTCGTTATTCCTTAACTTAGCCAGTCGAGCTAACCTTTCCTTCTATATATATATATATATATATATATATATATATATATATATATATATATATATATATCCCATTTTTATTTTTCACAGATGGATTTACGAAAGTTGGATGCAAGTTCTATCGTAAAGAGGAAGCCAAGTATCAAAGTAGCAGATTTGCCTGTGGAGATGCCGTAGAGAATATTCACTGCCAAAATCGTGAAAGGAACATTTGGTGAGGCGGTCTTGTTGGATTTGGGAGATGAAGTATCATTTCTGTCCCACCGAGTGACGGAGGCGTATCGCCTTCACTTACAAGAATTTTCATCAGGAAAATACGCTATTGTGTTCAAAGGTTGATGGACATTGGAAAACCGAATCTTTTCATGATGATTTTTCATATTTGTCTGTATCGTTACTTTGTTATGTTTATATGTCAAAGAACTCGTCTTACTCCCAGTTATAATGGATTCGTCACCACACCTAATGACATTGATTTTTCATACAAATGAAACTGAGCTTATCTTAACATAATAGACTCGTTCAGTATCTATATCGAAGGATGAAAAAACTACAATACGAAATGAATTCCAAATATAATTGAAATTAGATGTCTAATATCAGTTATCTATAATAATATCCTGAATAAAATTCAAGATATAAAATACAGCTTTCGTTAAAACGACACAACGAATCAGAATTTCAACTGACAGACAAACTTATTTTCTTTATTTCTAAAGTATCCTGTTTTTGTCAATATGATATTTAGTCATCAATATGAACCCTCGTATATAATTTTTCGTTATTGCATATTTTTGGCAACTTTCCCTGTATAAGATAAGTTTGAATTTTCAAACAAAGATGTGTGTGACATGCATTTTATCTATTTTGGTAGTATACATAAAAAATATCAACGTTATTGAGACTGCATCTGAACGAATTTCCTTTGGAATGGCGTGTTTTTCTTGAATTTTGGAACACACCACCATGAATCTTCAAAGTCTTCCAAATTCACTACGTTTGTGTATATATTGAATAGGCGCAGTCTCTCCACCAAATCCCTGAATATCGACAAATTCTAACCTCATAATGTGCAACTATAGACTGGAAAAAAATAGAAACTGCTGAGATTTTAAACTCGTTCTGGAAAGGTTGCTGCGACGGTTTTTGAATGTTGTTGTTGAGATGACTGTGACTGATACTGCACACAATGATGTATTATTCTGAAATAAATTCGATTTTTGTAAAAAATAAAAAATGAAAGCTTTATGTTTTGATTCACAATATATGCGAATACTATCTCAAACAAACCACGATATGTAAAACATTTGACTGAAAAAATCCAATATATATACACATATATATATATATATATATACACATATATATATATATATATATATATATATATATATATATATATATATATATATATATATATATATATATATATATATATATATATATATATATATATGATGAGCTGTTTTCTCGGGTTTCGCTCCGTGTTCTGTGTATTTTCTCCCCATAAGTCTCATTTGCCATCTTCTGGTGATGTCTGGTTTTTTCAACTATATATATATATATATATATATATATATATATATATATATATCGAGAAAAATTTTGGAAATCAAATGATTCAACAATTCTCACCAATTTTCAATCCAATTACATTTTAAAAACTTCATCTGATTTCACAAACTACACTTAAACGATTTGATCTCCACAGTTAGTGGAGATCAAATCGTTTAAGTGTAGTTTGTGAAATTACTATGGATCTTCATCAAGTAACGGCCGAATCAATCAGAAAAAAACTTCATCTGAGGAAAAAGTCAAACGTAAATCACTTACTTTCAAATAGAATCGGTGTACTTGTCATTGGTATCACTTTCAACGGATGCAACTAACTCATTCCGCTATGCATGACGTATTTATAGTAAAATAAGTGATGGCATATTTTAAAATGAAACAAAGAGCCTTTGTTCCGTCGCTTTGAGAACTGCGTATCTCCGGATGCAGATTCGACATTGGCAGTGATCAATATCACCTTGGGTATGAATATAACAATTAGTGATGATATATTCTGAAATGAAACAAAAAAAATTAAAGAGTCTTTGTTAGATGCCTATTCAGCGTTGACATTGATCCATGTCACCTCGGATTTGAATAGCGCAACAAACACATGAATTTTGTTTATTTTTCCCATTTTATTTGAAGTACTAGATGTGATGATGCGACTATTATTAGTGAAGATACAACTTTGTGCCCTCTTGGCATCGTCTCCGTTTTTTTCTCTGTCGATGAATTCTGCATTCGTTTTCCTTTCATTTGATGTGCTGCACGTGAGATCCAACTATCATTAACAAAGATGTTGCTTAGTGTCACTCTGACATACTGCGCCATCTTTGTTTTCTCTCTGTCGATGAATTTTGCATTTCTTTTCCTTTCATTTGACGTGCTGTACGTGACGATTCGACAATTATTAACGAAAATGTGGCTTTATGCCCTTCTGACATGTTGCGTCAGATTTGATTTTTCTCTGTCGATGAATTCTGCATTCGTTTCCCGTTCATTTGATGTGTGCACGTTGAGATTCAATTATCATTAATGAAGATGTGGGTTAGTGTCCTTCTGACATGTTGCACCATATTTGTTTTTTAGTTGTCGATGAATTCTGCAATTCTTCTTCTTTCATTTGACATGATGTACGTGACGATCCGAAATTTTTTCAATGATTCTCTTTGGAATTCTTCCTATGCTGTTTGACATCAGGCGCTCCATATTATATTTTTCATAGTCTACACATTAAATCATTTAAAGTGAGTACCCACATCGACCTGTTGCGACTAGTAGAGCGAAAATAGGTTATGAGGTCCGTTTAGCTTCGTAAAATGATTAACTATGTTTTTTGACATCCGAACGAATCTATTGATGTCAAAATCATCGGAATCGGACTACCGGAAGTGACCTGTTTTTGACGGATTCGAAACCTTCTCACCCTAAGGAATCCAAAAATACCATATGTTTCAGTATACGATGATTTTTCCATTTTTTTGTCAACAAATCATGAGTTTTAAATGAAACTTCTGTAATTACATTACACTCGTAGTTGTTCATAACCCAACAACTTTTAATTTCGAATATGTTCAATGATTTTCCTTAAATGTGCAATTCTTTCTATGCTATTTCACATTGGACGCTGTATATTATACTTCTCATAATCTACAAATGAAATCATTTGAAATGAGTACCCACATTGGTCTGTTGCTGCTAGTATAATGAAAATAGGTTATACGGCCCTTTTGACTTCGTAAAATGATTAATTATATTTTTTGACATCTAAACGAATTCATTGATGTCAAAATCATCGGAGTCGGACAACCAGAAGTGGAAACCTGAAGTGGTCGTTTCTTGATGGATTCGAATGCTTCTCACCCTAAGGAATCTAAATATATGATATGTTTCAGTATACAATGATTTTTTCAATATCTTTGTCAATAAATCCCGCGTTTGGATCAAGCTTCTGCAATTGGAATAAACTTATGGTTGTTGATAACCCAACATTTTTCAATTCCAAGTGTTTTCAGTGATTTTTGTTGAATTTGCAATTCTTCCTATGCTATTTCACATTATTCGTTGGATATTATATTCGTTACGCCATCTTTGTTTTTCTCTGTCGGTACACTCTGTTTTCTTTTCCCTTCCATTTGATGTACTGCACGTTAAGATTCAACTATCATTAACAAAGATTTGGCTTAGTGCCTTTATGACATGTTGCGCCAACTTCGATTTTTCTTAGTCGATGAACTCTGCATTTCTTATGCTTTCATTTGACGTGCTGTACGCGACAATCCGATCATTATTAGCGAATATACAACTTAGAGCCCTTCTGAGAGTTGTGCTATTATTTCTTGTAATAACTCATTAATTTCCACAAATCCTCACACACGCCACTACCTCCCACGCTGACTACGTCACTTTCAAGGTTTCAATGTTTTATCACTATTATTATTATTATTCGACCCACATTCTCCAGTTCAATTTCATCTAGCACAATCAATCGAGCGATATTTGATTTCTCCATTCTGATTAGCTGGCCGAGACTACTCTGTAACAGAAGTTAGGTTGAGTGTTCCACAAGGTTCCGTTCAAGAGTCTGAAAATTCGTAAAATGAATCTTCATATGACAAAGCATGGACTTTAGTTATTTCCCGATGATGCTCACTTGGTTACCGGAACGCGTTAAATGATAAATGACTGTCATATTGAAACACGAAAAACCGTTACGACAATAACGATGAAACGATAACGAATGAACGCACGGAAAACGGTCGAAAACGCACGAAAAACGATCGAAAACACACGAAAAACGATCAAAAACGCACGGAAAACGGTCGCACGCAAAACGGTGGCACGCAAAACAGTCGAAACTTTTGTAAAACGGTCGCTTTCCTCATTTTCGAATGTTAACTCCTCAATACGTAACTCCTCGACACCTTTGGTGTCATCTCCTTCTTCTCCTGATGATGATGATGTTAACAAAGATACGAGACTTCAGACATGTTGGAACGCTGGACTTCTGTTAAATCTACATGTTTTTCTCTTAAATGATGTATTTTGAAACGCCCTGTATACACATTAATATCATATTTCAAATCGACATTTTTTTTTCTTTAAATGATATATTTTGACGCACCCTGTACACTTCGACGTCATATTTGTTTTTCAATGATGTATTATGAGATACCTTGTACACATTGAGGAATCGCACGTTGAGAACTTACAGCCTAGTGGAATTGTTATGTTTTTTCTTAAATGATGTATTTTGACGCAACCTGTACACTTCGACGCCATGTTTGTTTTCAATGATGTATTTTGAAATACCTTGTAGTATTGAGGGATCACACTTTGAAACGATACAGCCTCATCAATCTGTAAAGTTTTTTCTTAAATCTGATTCATTATTATTAATATATCACTTTCGCGCTTCCAATTTTCATCGAGTCGTTTACGATTAATTCCAAAACCGGCAACGCCACATTGCCCCATAAACAATGATTTATTGTACAACTGGCAACGCCGAACCTGCCATGCTGGCATGTATTGGCATTGGACAGATGCAGTGTTATGAGTCAAGTGTTTACAGTGTCCTTCTTCAACCAATAGATAGTTCAGCTAGTGACTCATAGATGACTCTGTGTGTTCTATAACTTTTGTTGTTTTCATATACTTTTGTATCGATGAATCGAGCGCTTATCTTTGTGTGGTTACTGATAACAGGACATGAAAAAATTCTGTACGATAAATTATTCAAATGAATCTCTCAATATCCTCTACGCAAAGCCACGTAAATTTTTGCATCGATTACGTCAAACGTGTCTCTCGCTCTTACACACACATACACATCTTTATATGAAATATTAATTATTTCCCGGATCTAAGTATATTTTCCTATCTTCAATATGATAATGACGATTACATTCTACGGAAATCAAAAAAAATGCTGTCAAGTGTAATGAATGAGTCAATTTCGGTCCCGATAAAACTAACGCTATAAATACCCAATATTCGCAGTTAACTTCAATATCTACGTTGGTGTAGAGGCTAAGGACAATGTCTACGGCGCGGACGATCCAGGTTCGAATCTCATAACTATCAACTTTTTTATTTAAAATCACGTGACTGAAGGGGGCCGAGGGGTGAGGAAAAGTCGCAAGAGGGCCTGAGCGGTGATGCGGAGTCCCAAGGGGGCCGAGGGCAAGGGGGTCCACGCCCTTTGAACCTCTCCGATAATCATTCCATCCTGCGTCGATGACGTTTCCCCCACTCCTGTTTGAACCAAAAATTGCAAAAAGTTTAGCTCCATAAGAGAATACATGGGATTTTGAGCTCGTATCGGTGTTGTTCATCTACTGATTTGAATTTCCCGCTGTATGCGCGATAGCTGATTGGTTGACTGAATGACGGTAAAAGTGGAGGTGGTCTGAAGTGAGCTTTGAAGTCTAAGACTAAGTTGACACATAATGGACGTCTGGCAGGGACAAGGTGCTGACCTTTGCCCCTTCCGTGTGAAGTGGGCCTGAGGTCCAAAAAACGCCAGAATGGACCTGCTCAAATTTGCACGTGTTTTTCCATAAGGAATGGCTTAGAACATTTGCAGCTATATAACTCTCCATAACTACAACTCTCTGTTCCAAAGCGTCATATTTTTTCATTGTAGACGCTGTTATGTCAGACATTTTCATTTCTACATCACTTTTAAGATTATCATATTTACGAGCCAAAGTTATCCGAGCCTCTGCAATTTTATCATCGAATGCTTGACGTGCATCACGAGCAACATTACCAATTGTGGATTGTATTGCAGCTTGTAGGGCTAGAAGTATGACCTCTTTCATTTCATTAATTTCCTCTCAAGATATGATACAGTTACACAATCACTCTTGTCAATTGGTTCGCTTGTATTTTTCAATATTTTTCTTTGCATGTCATAATGACCATATTTTGTTAATTTGAATCCATTCCCGGGAGGACCTCGAATGACATTACCACTCCATTTTCTCTTTATACCAAACTTATCTATCGTTTTAGACATTGTGCACCCTACGATGATTCTTTTCGAATTGATATTTCTTTCATCTACATTATGCTATATACTTTGCAGTAATTGGTTAGGAAAATAGAAATAAAACAAATAATTCTTTTTATCATTATTATATTCATCAGAGTAATACATATACATACACAATACATTAATATCACTTTACAGTTTTATTCATGAATACCTACAAGAATATCAATATTGGATTTTCCGGAATTGAATGGAATTTCAATTATTAATCTCGGCAGACAATAAATAGATTATTTGATCCAGTGGACTCTCCTGAGTTTGTGGTTCTTGAATAATATTAGTTATCCACCGAATGTTATCATTCAGATCATTTTCATGAAATTTAATATCATTATGACCCCAAGGAAGAGTGTGGGTAGTATTCGGAATGATAAATCGTTTATCGTCATGGTGTGATACTGTGATACTATACTGTAATTGGATATATCAAACCTACTTATGTTGGTTTTCATGAATTCATAAAAATTTTCTGTATTAACTTTCAAAAATGAGTGAGTCAATATCTGTGTACATTAAAGAGACATTTTCACCAAAGTGTTGTTTGATGCATCCATGGAAAAAGTTGTACATGACTGTTTTTGATAATTATAATATAGAAAATCCAAATATAATGGTTTATCATAATGGACTTTAACTTTACTCAATTGAATGGCAACGAAATTTTCTGTGAAAATTGAAGAATTTTTGAAATTTGGTCTGGATATGAGAGTGCTGGCACCTATATTGTTTTTTATATTTTCCCAATGAGTCTAACATCAATTCTGTTATCCACATTCCCCATTGTCTTTCCATATACCGCATATTCATTAGTTTATAGAAATATTTAACAGATTTGTTGTTAGACCTATTATGCATTTCAGTATTGAGATCTATATAGGGCTTCATCCAACGTGATTGTTTGAATTTCAATACTCTATGTGTATTCATTACAATCAAACTATTTTTGATGGCTTGCTGTAGATTTCTATAATGAACAATATATTTTCTTTTATCATTCAAATTTGGAATTAATTTGGAAATTTTCGATAGTGTACGAGGTGGTATTAATTTTTCAACTAGAAATGGAAGATCAAAATGTTCATCATGCCACTGTTGTGGATAATGAATGTACACTACAAACACATACCCATACGGACTATCAGCACTCACATTCATTACATCAAAGTTAAGAATTTCATTAGGTATCAACCATGTAAATCCACTGGTTGGTAGAGATTGTGACATGCTATGACCTTATAGATTTGTTGCATCTAAATATGTTATGAATGTGAAAGGTTCATTGGGATTATAATTTGGTAAAAATTTATTATTTGCTACATGTTTTCTCTCGCTACACTGACTAATTCCACTTCGTATACCTTTTTGAAAAAAATGAATCATATCAATGTCAGTTAGTAATTCCAATTCAATATTCGTATACTTCAACATAGCATTCTAAGATAATCCAAATGCAGTGTAATAATGTGCTGGATCTGAGTTATAAATCTCCAAACTTGTGGTGCAAAAGTTTTCAAAAATATCACATAATAGCAATACATCCGACTTCAAATACAAATCAGAGTATTCACCCAAATTTTGACACTCGAATAAATTCCACACATTTTAGCCCTATCATAATCATTTTCTAATATATGTTTACAAATGAGTTTGTCATAAAACTGATTCTTTGTTGGAAGTGATGAATAATTCAATTTGTTATTGTCATCAACGATATATATGGAAATACACCTTTCTGCCTCATCAAATTGAATATCTCAATTTGTGGAAAATGTTTATGCATCTCCAAACATTGATCAGGGGTCAAGTTAGCACCCAACTTCTCCAACGAATTAGTCATAAATCATAACTATTAATAAATCTCATTTTGAGATATTTCTTCCCAACCTCACCATCTTTATGTATATAGTTGTGTAAAAAGAGATGCTTAGTGAAAGATATATATTTCTCTTTTGTTTGTAAGATGACATCAACTTTCTCTTAATTCCTATACAATTTTTTTATGAATAAATGGCAATCATAGCCACTTAAATTGTGAAAAATAATAGGTATAAAGTTAGGGATTTTGAAATTCAAATTACTTCTGGAATGAGCGGTTTGTGATCTTTTCTTTCCTGTAACATGACAATATCTTCAACTTTGACTTCACCATCAATAAATGGTTTATTACATATACCACAAGTTCTGGCTGCAGCAAATTGTTCCTTTTCTTCGAGGGTTTGTGCATCTGAGATGATTTTCAATTATCTTTTTCAAATCATCTTCAATGCTACTCATAAATTTCTGAGCTGCATCTACACCCCTATATGTAACAAATTTTGACAAACCATCATTATATGAACATTTTATCAGATAAGCAAATGAATATGGAGCATGTTTGAATGTTTTAATCGTGTATGAACTTTCTGGATTTGTCTCATTTACGTGAATCGGTTCAAGTACTGATTCAAAATCAGCATATACTACAAATGGTACACTCATTTGTCTCTCAAAATTTTGAAACATTAATTTATTTTCCGCAAACATCCGACCATATTTATTGATCTTAAAATTGGTGTTTGGTGTTGTTGTATTAACGAGATTACAATCTTTCATCTTATGACGTAAAAGCAATCTCTCGCTGGAAAAATGTATCAAACATCCATCACAAAAATTATTTTTTGTGATCATGAGCTGATAGTTGACTAGAAACTAATCTTGAAAGATCTTTGATCCAACAATAGTGACTATGACCGGAGTCATCAGTTATGAGTAACAAATTGACATGTCTCCGGAGTCTTCTCTGTGAGTATCGCAATGGACCAATCACATCATACTTCATTTTACCCTTATCAAATTTACTCTCTAAACCGTAAACATTATTTGAAATATCATTCCTATCTTCAAATCTTTCAATACTGAACTGGAACTTATTTACTATATATTCTTGTTTCTATTAAAATTGAATTATCCTTATGTCTGTCGTTGAGGAAAATTTTAATTTGAGTTGATGAGCTAATTTATCATTGTCAGTTGTTGCGTAATGAACTAGACTCCGTTGAATTCATAGGAGTTTGTGTTCAAATTATTGTATCGGTTCTAACTATTTTAAGGGTGATAACCGGTGATGCATGCAGAGACATCACGGGTTGCCTACAATTCGCACACTGGATTGAAAATTATTCGCGATATTGGAATGCGCGTTTTTGTGTTGCAAATTTATAAAAAAGGAATAGGCTCTCGAATTTTCGTTCGCTGAACCTTGCTAATTTCATGGTAAAGCAAATCAACGACTGATCTCGATTTGCAAAATATATGAACCATTTTGGCTTTATCCAATTCATAAATTGTTGTTGAATGATTTATAGTGGTCGTCACGGTCATTTATAGGTGAGTAGTTCATAAAACCATCTCTTGTTATGATTATTTTCATTGTTTTATGTATGTGAAATATTATCGATGGTCATTTATAGTTGTAGATCGAAAATAGTCTAATCTGTGAAGTCATCATCAAAACAAAGAAAATGTTATTCCCAATAAAGAATCCCAGCCAGTGCAGCAGAAGCCACAGTCTTTTATTCTAAAAACCCTGAGATTATTTCGTTCCTGTCCAATACTCTTATTATTAACTTTAACCGGAAAATCCATACCTGTAACATCTGAAACATTGGAAAAATGTGGATATGACGTAACTTCGGACACTCTACCGTTTGCAGGATATAATGCTGATGATATAGCCCAAGCAAAACAGTGTTGATCTTCGTTATGAACATTCACGACAGCTTTCCTCTATTCAATGCATTCAGGCAGCTTCACATGTGAACGTCCTCCCAGTGGACTGTATTCATTAATATTGACTTCGATAAATAGTATTTTTTCATGAGTCCAACCTAAATTACAAAAAAATAAATATTACTACTCAATCTGGTTGGAATTTGCAAAAAAATAAATACCTGAGTGACGTTCCTGGATTTCAGTCGTTTGAGCCACAATTACATCACGGAATCCATCAAAAACAGCATTCAAATCTGAAGATTGGTCCACTATTTCGTTTTGGGAATTAAATGACTTAGTGTCCCTCGAATCTTGAGAATATAATTGCCAAAAACTTCCATATTCACCTCGATGCTTTTATGGATCCTGATGGCCGATTCCAGTAATTCAATGACCTTCTGCCGAATCTCATTTGAAAAATGACATGTAGTCACTGGATACATCCGAACTCTCAACCCTGTACGTAGCAATGCGGCAATTGAATGCATTCGTTATAATTTGAACACCTTCAGACAATTGAACACATGCATTATTTTTATGACTCATGGTTCTTCGGTGAGAGTTCACTTGCGTCATAGGAATTGTCACATTACAACAATTGCAAGTATACATAGGTGTTGCATTGTCCACTCTCATCCGTTTCACTGAAGGCCCTCCTTGGCAACTCTGGAGCTAATGCCGACGATTATCACTACGAGTGGAAGATTTATCACAGTCACAGGAATACATTTTATATAATAGTTCTCACTAACTCACTTGATGTAAACTGACATAATCACCGATGGAACATTCATTACTTGAAGGATCTTCGAAGTATGCAGACGTATGTTTGTACATAGACAAGCACATGATGAAACCCTGTACAGTGCATTCTCACACACATACACCAATCAAATGTAATTACGTCACTATGTCACACACACACACACACACACAAAAATCTCATATGAAAAAAAAAAGTCTGAACGATCCATGCACCAGACACTTCAAGGTCACATCGCCTTGATGTTACTAAACAACAACGAAAAAAAGGAATTATTCATAGTGGTGGGTGGAGTCCCAGAACCGGCTGTAATCTGCTACTAAAGTGGGACATAAGCTCAGGTAATTTAATTCATTACAAATTTAGGTAAAATCAGGTACTTGAAATGTAGGTACTTCAAATTGTAGAATAAGGTATATTTAGCATTGAATATGTAGAATTAGTTAGTGAAGACACGCCCGAAGAAGCCATCGTATGGCGAAACACGTGTTGCGTTTTTGTGAAATAATTTAGTGAAAATCTCACATTGAAATGTTTTTCAAATACATTAATTTTGGATTTTCATCAAGTATCAGCCTATTCCATCGTATATCTGGAGTAGTAGAAAGCAAAAAAAAAGTTTTTTCCAAAAATTTATCAAGAAAAAGTTGACATTCACCTTTTGTTAATGAATAAGTTCATTAATTTATTTTAATATTCACAATAGAAATGAAAACCATTCCCTTCGTTTAATCAATTGCAATATGTCAGTTTTAGTTAAATTAGATATATCTGATTCAATGATATAACTATCCATAATTTGGGAGAAAAAAGTTATTCACTTTGTGCTATTTTAGATGATTTCGAAACAGTTTAGAACAGATCATTACTGGGAAATGAAATAGAAATGCTTTACATTAACTTACAAGACGGCTGTGAGTGAGTTGTACGGTGTCTTTGTTGTCAAAACTGAAAATTTTATGTCATGAGATCATCATACTTCATTCTCACTCTCATTGTCGCGATTCCGTTTTTGATTTCAATGATTATATTATATATGGTGCCACTGAAGGCAAAAAGGACGTCAAGCAGTGGAGGTCCATGACAAGCCACATATCGACGACCATTTTCCTGGATCAAACCTCATTGTAGCTGATTATCTAAGTGAAACACGTCCCGAATATTGTGAGGCTGAGTTCATGGCAACTATTCTGAAAAGATCAGCTAGTAGTGAACACGATGAGATGGAGGTTGCATGCCCAGGTTTCGTAATAGGAGAGAATATAGTGGTAGCCATTAAAGGTTGTATATCAGAAATTGATCAATCTGATTACTATGTTACCAGTGGAACCTTTCATTAGTCAAAAAATAGAAATGTTCATCGCATATGCATATAACAAAGATAAATTCTGTACACTCTCCAAACGAAAGTTTGATGGTAATAGAAGTTCAACCTGATTTTCCCGCATCTATTCGTAGAGTGAACGGTGTTCCAATTTTCAGCGCTGCAGAGCTGAAACGCAATATCAATATAGAAGAGTCGCAAAGAGGAAGTAAAAAAGAAAATGATGTGTTTGAGTATTTTACAGTGACGTCAAACAAAAATGGATGTAATTTGATAGAAGCCCTCTTGTATGATAATAATCAAGCTAATTATGGATTATTGAAAAAATGTACTGGTCATTCTCATGAAGTATTATTTCTGGTACATTATATTGATATTTCGAAATATAAATATGAAAGATTAACTGATATTGTTCTGAAATGAATTGAAGCGCTATATTTTTTATATATTTTCACTCTCTTTTTTTACACGCTTTATATTAGCTTCACCTGTATGTATGTATGTTTGTTTATCAGTTTGCTTGTGACTCTTCAGCTTGGGATCTATATTTCACAGAAATATCGACATTATTGCTTGATCTATTCGCGGACAGATGGTGCTGTACGTCACCGAAAATATCAAGGTTCATTTTTCTAAACAATATACGGCTGATTGATCACAAAATTTTAATAAAATAAATATAGTTTAAAAAACCTATAAAACACGCTTTCAAAAAACATGGAACTGGAAATTAAAAATATTTTTTTTTAAATAAGCCTAAAACAATAACGAACAAAAAATACGAGTATTATTGTGAAAAAAAGCGTGGGCGCTTTGTGCCATATTTTTTGTATATCAAGCGCCCGTCGCTTTTTCACAAAAATACTAGTATTTTTCGTTTGTTATTGTTTCAAGCTCATTTTTTTTAACTTTTCAGTTGGATGTTTTTTGAAAGCGTGTATTTTAGTTTTTTAAACTATATACATTTTCGAAATGAACAGGCTTTTCCAGAACAAAAAGTGTTTTTTGTCAAGCCGACCACTTTCAATGGTATTTAAGTAAATAATATAATATGAAGATGAGTGTTACGATTTCAGGGCTAAGGAAAAATCACTCAACTCAAACATTAGAAACCATCAGTGTTCCTGAAGAAACTGTCCATAAAAGATTGTCACTGGATTCGGTCGGCTACTTGAGTGGCCGAAAATGAAGAAGACAGGGTCATCCATCCAAATCGCATTTCAGGAACCACAAGTTTTCACCTAACAAAAATAGTTGGATGAAAATGCTGGTGGAAATACATGAACATTGTGACAATAATGATAGCGTGAAAGCTATTTTTCTGGTTTTTGGCCGTGGTCTGCAGGTTTTTATACTACTGCGGTAGACATTGTCAAAGGCGATGTGGCAACGATCGCAATGCCCGAGATAGTGCTTCCGGCCGTGAAACCATATTGTTGGCTACTGTTGGCTATTGTTGGCTCTCATATTGTTGAAAGAGAATGTACAGGAAAGTAACACACACAGATAGGTGCTTGAACAAAAACTCTAGCCACCAGCTACAACAGAAGAGAGACGTGATTAAAACGTTGGTTGGGAGAAGTATTTGTGAACCTGAGAGACTTCCTGGGGAACTCAAAGGAAATAAGTACAGCGAATGAGAATTCAAGCGGGCCATTCCGAAAGCTAAAGTAACCCCAGCTGGGCTGGTCAAAAAAAAAGCTTTCCTTACCTGTGTTTAAAATGTCACAGATCAGAATGGGAGAATCATGATGAAACACGACGTGAAACAATATTTAGGCCCAAAGTCTGAGGTGAGCTAAGGACTCCAGAGAAACTCGAGAAACACCCGAGGTATATCGGATTGCTGCGGGTCGGTCTACATTGGAGCCACGAAAAGAAGTGTAGGTACCCATTTGTCTGAACACAAGATAAATTGTCGACTCGAACAAACCAACAAATCAGCTGTGGCCGGACATCCTCTAAATATAGGAGGCACTTACATTATCCCATTCTAAGATACACTAATGATCAGTAGAACTCAAAATTAATATCCAAGGGTATACGCCCAAAAAAAAAGGTTTGGGACATCGCAAAGAAGGTTATCACAGCACCGGCCGTTGAATGGGCTATCAAGTCTTTCCAGCCCTTCAAATCTCCCAGAGAGGATGGTATATTTCCAGCTCTTCTTCAAATCGGACTGGAAATAATTTTACCTATTCTCACAAAATTGTATAGAGCTTATCTGGCGTGAAAACTATATACCACCCAATTGGTTGGCAACAAGGGTGGTATATATACCTAAAGTGGGTCGGAGAGACTCACACCCTAAATCGGTACTGCCTTACATCCTTCTTGTTGGAATGACTTGAGAGGATACTAGACGGACACTTCAGCAGAATAGCATTATATGCATCACCCCTGAATAACCATCAGTATGCTTATGAAACCGGCAAATCGACAGATTCAGCATTAAACAACCTCGTTGAGGAAATCTCCCAATCCCTTGACAACAAGGAGATTGCGGTTGCTGTATTTCATGATATTGAAGGAACATTTGACAATGCACTACCTAAATCTACATGGTTGTCTCTGGCTAGGAAGGGTATAGAATCGACCATAACTGGCTGGATCTATGCCATACTAGTAAACAGTATGCAACTACTGCAACTACGACTCTCCAAGGCGAGGCCATTAGGTTCAGGGTCACCAGTGACTGCCCTCAAGGTAGAGTACTATCTTCCATTATGTGGTCGCTCCTGATGGATAGTCTGCTTGATGCCCTCGACAGAAGCAAAGTTGATTTGCAAACTTATGCAGATGACCTTCTCATTCTGGCAAGGTCCACGTCGGGAAGGGTAGCTTGTGATATCCTCCAAAGCGCGTTAGATGTTGTTCACAGTTGGTGTCTGAGGGAGCAGATGTCTGTCAACCCTAGCAAAACTGTATTAATCCCTTCAACAATAGGAGAAAATTTGACAATCTAACGTCACTTTCTCACTTGGAACGCTCACTTGGAAAAAGTTTTACACAAAGTCAGACTGTCTCTATGGATACGTCGAAGGATTTGTGGTAAAACTTGCGGTTTAGGTCCCAAACAAATCTACTGGATTCATGTGATGTTTTCTAGAACAATGATCACTTATGATGCAATTGCCTGGTGAACGAAGGCTTTACAGAAAACAGCTCAAGCGAAGCTCTTTGGCTCATAGAGACAGGCTTGTCTGGCTATCAGTGGTGCCATCAGTACCACACCGTCAGTGGCCATGGAGAACCTTCTAGATCTACCTCGTCTCCAAATTTTTCTGGAGAGAGAGGCTAGATGGACTTCATACAGACTTGTGCACATTGTCAATTGCACAAATCAATTTGATGCAGAGTGCAACTGGGTATAATCTGCATGAAGATTACAATAGTGGTCTGCTAGATTGAAGTGTTCATCTATTTCGAACCTTCGTAAGAGTTTATTGGTTCCGACAGAGGTTGAGTCATGTTTGAAAATCATCAGTGTTATTATTAGATTGACTGGTGCCTCGGATATACTTTTTTCTCATAACAGTCAGTTAGTTTTGCGCATGATTGACAATACAGTTATAGCTAGTTATATTAGGATGCGCTAGTTGAAGTTCCAGGAATTCACATACGTTTTTGCTACATTTACTTCTGCATTCGAACATTTATTACGAAGTAAACAAGTGACGATTTTTCCAGCAGAAGATTTACAAACACAAGACGAGATGAAATTAACGGAATCATTCAATCCAGAGCGGTCAGGAGTATTGATTCTGCTATTTTTTTGCTCACGAAGAGTATTCAACAAGAACTCCAAGAATTCAGAACAATCCTCTTGTTGTCCTAACGAGTATCTAGTGGTCTTTAAAGACTCCAGTAAATCGGTTGGTGAGAAAGATGACACATTCTTGCGAAATTGCAGCTGTTTGCAGGTGTTTGAGTTTGGTGAATAAGTAGGAAACATTCTTCCGTGTTCATCGTTCAAACCCCGTTTTTGAAAAACACTTGTAAAATGCTATTCATGTAGCTATTGTTTTCTAAGTTATCTAACTCTATTTTATTCTAAAGATTTTTAGGACAACTCTCTACTGATTCGTAAGGAAAAACATGTTTCACAGAATCTGCATCAAAACCATTAATCAAATAATGAAGTTTTGTAGAGGGATCTATTCGGATCTTGCTTCATGAAGCTTTTTCACTGAAAGGTAACCAGAAACACAAAAACTGCAACTCATATTTGGGGGGGTAAGAATGACCTATGTCCATTGACCGCACTGAAAAAGAAGAAGGTGGATCAATCACTTGCAATTAACCTTGATAGAAGACTGATGAAAATCCACATAATTTGGCTTGTTTCGAAGATAGAATTTCATTTCCATTACATTACAAAAATAAAATATAGAAATAATTGATAATGGTATATACAATCTACAATAACGTTATTTGTAGTAGGTTTAAAAGTATGCTGAAAGACGAATTATTTTGGTAATTCGGCTCATATATTATAAGTATATGATTGTTATCTTGGAGACGTTTAATTTGGTATGTGAAATCAAAGATGAAAAGTTGAGATTAAAGTATCATTTGATGCATCTTCTTATCAAAATCCATCTGATATTTGATGCTATTTACCACAAAGGTACAATTATTACTGAATTGAAACTAAGAAAAACTCATATTTATAATATCGGATAAGCTTGGGTAAAATTGCAGAGTCTATTGAATTCCTGGTAGGTATCCAGCGTGAAATACTCGATGTGAATGCACTCCGCCAAATGACCTTGGCTTCATCTATCTCATGAGTAATCTAATAAATAACACCCCCCTTCGTTGTTAAGAATTTGGGGTTGATTTATCAAACCTAATTTTTAATCCTGAAATCTTCAATGGGTTTGCACCGATTTTCTGTATCGGGGTCCTTTTTCTGGTTCTTCTGGGCGGTCCAATTTTCTTCATTAGTTTAACCATTGTTTCAGATATGTTGCGAGACAGATCATAACGATGTACAGGAATATTGTTCACAAACTAATACCTGACGAAACAATGTTTTCTTTTTCTTGAAGTTTGATTCTGGATCATCTTCAAATCGTCAAGATTCAGTGATTCGAGTCGAAATGGAGGTGTTTCTTCAATGTTTTTCAATAGGATATCGTCGGGCTTGATATCCAGATGAGGTACTTTTAAAACTTCTATTTCAATATAAGGATTCTTGTGGGTTCGTAAAATGGTGCTGTGTACTTTTAGTTTACAAGTTTCTGGAATTTGGTTCACATAGGTCCCTTCGAAATATGACATTTCTTCTTCGTTGTTACTCTCTGACGAGGCTGTTGTTTCATTTGGAAATATTGCAATCCACTGATTGTAATTCTTTTTCTGAATTTATTGTCATATAGTTTTATGTGTTCTGGATGGCAATTTCCATATGTTTGCGAGAATCAGATGAGATGCACTTCGCATGGAGATTGTGCACCCGCTGGATTTGCTTTTGGTAGGGTACACTGAGCTTCACCTGGAATGGCTTTTTGATATGGTTTGGTATCAATAGGAAGAGAGTAGAGGTGATAATAGGTATAGTCATTCGGTTCAACGACTGGAACTTCCAAAATGAACACCAGTTTTGTTTCTTTCTGGTACGCTTCGATAGTTGTTATTTTTCCAAAAATAATTGTTTTCTCTGTTGTGAATGTACAGAAAAACAGATTCATTGAAATGGTGGGAGATATTTTGCAATTCTACGAGAAAATCATCGGCTTCTATGATGGATGAATGTAGAACCGCTCTTTTGACGAAGGTAGTGGCAGTTCATAGTGTTCATTCATTAACAGTTTTTGTTCATTTTGTTGACCTTGGATTTTTTGAATTGCATCTTCATATCATTGCCAATCTGCCACATTTTTGGTTATTTCTGTTGTGGTATCTTAAGTTATCAAAAATTTCTGAAATTTTTCGATTGGTACTATTTAATATCATACAGGGAAATTGATTTGGTCGATAGTAAAAGGTCGAAAGGTTGGAACAGATGGATAAGTTCATCCGTAATTTCATTTTTACTTTTCTTCGGGTATGGTTGTCCCAATTTGGGAAATTCATCTACTACGGTGAAATATTTTTGACCTTCCATTGTGAACAGGTCCGCATTCAATTTTTCGAATAGTTTAGTTGCTGTATCAGTTGTTCTCAAGAAAATGACGGGTATGTGTCTGTGATATTTGTTCTTCTTGCAAACTTGGAAAGAGTGAATTTTTTTATCGATTGCTTCATGTTGGACCAGAAGTATTTTCTGTTGATTGCTTTCTAAGTTTCGTTGATGCCTCGACGATTGATTTTTCTTTGTGATAATTCTTGATGAGTTGTTCTTGTTCCAAAGGTACTTCTACAACTATTGTTCTGGTCTCACACCTCACGAAAATTGGATGATCTTTATTGAAGGTGGTACAAAAGGTTTTCCAGAAATCTCGATACTTTTTTCCTTGTCGAAGTAGCAGAAGTATTTCTTTCTTGGTTCGCAGAATTGAATAAATAGAGCTTTGATTTCCATTTCATTATTACCTTGAGAAATTTGAGCATGTTCTATAGTTTGTTAGTAGATGAGCAAACTTGGTCCAAGGGCAAAATCGCATGTATTTTCTTATGGTGCTAAATGTTTTGCAATTTTCATTACATCCGATTGGAACCTTGTGTGTTTTGGATGGACTTAAGAGGGTGGGAGAGAGAAATGTGTGATGTACCTAATAGATGCAGAGAACGATGAAATGAGTAACGGAGAGATTCAAAGAGCGTGTGCCCCCTCAGGACTCCTCCTCATCCCTCGGGCCTTCACCCCTGAGCCTCCTTGTCGCGTACCAGTCACGTGGTCCTTGTTGTCATTGACAGCTGGGGGAAATTCAAATAAAAAATCTACCGATATGAGAATTCAAGTAAGGTCGTTGGCGTGGTAGACGTCGTCCTCAGCGTCGACACCAACATGAGATGTTGGAAATAATTGCGAATTGTTGATATTTATGACGGTTGTTTTGTCGACTGTCATCGATGATTCAGAGTGATGAATGAAAACAGAGAAGGATGAACTGAGTATCAGAGATTCGAAGAGTGTGTTTGAACTATAAAAAAAATGTGATGAAAATAAATATTGGAAGTGCGAAACTGATATATTGATAATGATGAATGAATGATCAGATTGAAGGAAAAAATATGGCAGCAATGTAAAGTATATTCAGTGGAGTATACAGGCACCGGTATATCAGTTGGTCGTATCAGCCAAATGAAATTAATTTCAGATTTTCCCAGTGAGAAATAACTTGCGACGACTCTTCCAAATCGAAGACATTGCACAGGTGCCTAATGGTTTCACTTCAGCTTTCTGCACGGCATTAGCTAGGTTAGTTGTTGTTTTTCTGTCTGGTATCTGCCAACCTTGTACAAAATGACGTCATGTTTTTCTTCTGTTGTATTTTGAGACACCCCGTACATACTGAAGGATCGCACGTTGAAACGTTAGACTTCCGTTAAACCGGCATGTTTATTTCCTGAATGATGTATTTTGCCATACTTTATACACATTGACGCCATGTTCTTTCCCTGATGCATTTTGAGAAAACTGTCATGTTTTTCCTTAGATGATGTATTTTCCCATAAGTCATGTTTTTTTCTCGATGTATTTTGAGACGCCCTGTATACTCCACTGAATATCCTTCACATTGCCATATTTTTTCCTTCAATCTGATCATTCATTCATCATTATCAATATATCAGTTACGTGCTTCCAATATTTTGATCACATTTTTTATTTTTATAATTCAAACACGCTCTTCGTCTAATCTCCGATACCCAGTTCATCCTTCTGTGTTTTCATTCATCACTCTGAATCGTCGATGACAGTCGACAAAACAACCGTCATAAATATCAACAATTCGCAATCTTTTCCAACATCTCACGTTAGTGTCGACGCTGAGGACAACGTCTACCACGCCAACGACCTGACTTGAATTCTCATATCGGTAGATTTTTTAACTGAATTTCCCCCAGCGGCCAATGACGACTAGGACCACGTAACTGGTACGCGACAAGGAGGCTCAGGGGTAAAGGACCGAGGGATGAGGAGGAGTCCTAAGGGGGCACACGCTCTATGAATCTCTCCGTTACCCATTTCATCCTTCTCTGCATCTATTACGTCACACGATTCTCTCTCCCACCCTCTTAAGTCCATTCAAAACACACAAGGTTCCAATCGGATGTAATGAAAATTGCAAAACATTTAGCACCATAAGAAAATACATGTGATTTTGCCCTTGGACCAAGTTTGCTCATCTACTAACAAACTATAGAAAAGCTCTATTTATTCAATTCTGCGCACCAAGAAAGAAAAACTTCTGCTACTTCGACAAAGAAAAAAGTATCGAGATTTCTGGAAAACCGTTTGTACCACCTTGAAGGCCATCTAATTTTGGTGAACAATAGGTGTAGAAGTACCTTTGGAATAAGAACAACTCATCAAGAATTATTACAAAGAAAAATCAATTGTCGAGGTATCAACGAAACGGATACAGCAACTAAACTATTCGAAAAATTGAATACGAAATGCGGATCTCTTCACAATGGAAGGTCAAAAATGTTTCATCGTTGTATATATATATATATATATATATATATATATATATATATATATATATATATTATATATATATATATATATTTATGAAAAGACTCGAAATACAACGGTGTATGGGAATTTTGAAAACATCACGAAGAAATTCAGATACAAAAATACATCAAGGACACCCTGTACATATATTGAAACCCACAGCTTCGACCGGAAACAAGCAAATCAAAGTGGGAAATTCAAATATAAATATTCTTACATCAAAACACATCGAAATACGAAAAAAATGATAACCGATATATGTTAGAAAGAAATGTCAGATAAAATTGAATTAACATCTCTGATGAAAAAACGAACAAGGCATGATACACTAATTGTTATTATTTAGGAATTATGTAAAATTCAAAATTTATTATTGTGAATCACTTCCTTAGAAAGTGATGCTTTTGGAAAATATTTATATTTACATAAAAGTGAGGTTAACTGTTTTTGTACGGAACTATAAAATGAAAATGTATCTAAATTCAAGAGCCAATGTTGAATTAGTAGAATAGATAATTTTCCTGATGAAGAATTTGAAAATTTGTATATGTTAAAATTGATAGATGGTAACTAGGGGAACGAGATAGATTTTCGAATTTTCCATCAACAACGGGATTCTTCTTGAGACAATGAAAGAGACGCCACGCTTAATTTTTCTCTTCTCAAAGTTTGAAAATATATAGTATATAAATTGAGAAGTAAACAGAATAGAAGTCAATACTGATTTGTAATAATAAATTCAGTAAAAAAACCTACCTGTACAGCCAAGTCTAGTATGATATCCATGAGTTCCAGATTCGCAAAAATATCACACCACACACACACCAGCGTTGGAGGAAAGTAAGGTATTTACCTATACCATTTCTAAATGATATATGCATATATTGATGAAAATACCCAAGAACTCAACACGACCATAAAAAATAAAAGTTTGGACCAAATATTCAAGTCTTTCGAATTACAGTGATCTGCAATTATAAACTGACATTTACCAAATTTGTTCGGTGTATTCACTTTGAATAGTTCGTTGTTCAGTAGATTTAGGACATTCTTAGATTTAAGTAATCTTCACTTTTGGCAATTGATAAATTCATACATTTTTTTGAATTCCACATATTTTTAGTCTTATAATTGAAATTGTTATATATCAAACAAACACACAAATGAAAACAGAAAAACTTGAAAAAGTTTGAGCATCTCGGACACACCACCAAGTCCAACACGACTTCCGAAACCAAAACGGTAGTTTATAATATTTCGGATGACACTCTCACCGACGATCAAACACACGTACTCAGTAGAGGTTTCAATTTTGCCATCACACCAAAAACAGTCCCAAATGAGGAAATAATATCCAGTTTGGAAGCCACCTTACAAGACATGCCACCAGAGACCGCAGAGGATATACGACATGAAGTTGCACATGTCCTAAAAACAAAAAAACCACCCAAATCAAACTTACCAAGGAAAGAAAGAGATGCCCTTCAGAACTTGAAAAAGAACAAGAACATTATAATAACACCGGCAGACGAAGGCAATGCAACAGTAGTCATGAATACCACTGACTATCAGAAAAAGATGAGGAACATCCTCCAAGACGGTTCTTATAAACCATCAGCCAGAGACCCGACGACATATTTAGAGAAAACCACAAAGGCCAAAATCCAGTCTTTCAAGCTAGGTGGGAAATCGAGCAGAAAACCATACCTCGAGAAAAGTCCAGCAAATGTATGGCCTTCCAAAAATTCACAAGAGGGACGTTCCACTAAGACCAATAGTGAGTGCCATCAACTCACCGACACAAAATGTAGAGAAATATTTATCCAAAATCATGCAACCAGAGACGTATCTGGCAGAATCTCATGTGAGAAACTCAGAGCACTTGGTGGACATCATTAAAACATCAAACTAAACGACACCGACATCCTTGCCAGCCTAGACATAAAATCCCTCTACCCGAGTATACCCATAAACGAAGCCCTAGCCACCATTAGAACTGATCATAGCTTTCCGCAACATGTCACGGATCTAGCAGAGTACTACCTCAAAAATACCTATTTCATATTTGACAACCAGATCTATAAACAGGTAATAGGAGCTCCGATGGGTTCCTCCTTATCGCCCGTGATCGCAAACCTGTTCATGAAGCACTTCGAGAAAAAAGCACTTAACAACGCTCGCCTCAAACCAACCCAGTGGAAAATATATGTAGACGACATATTCATCATCTGGCCACACGGAAAACAAGAACTAGACCGGTTTGTGACCTACCTGAACAACATCCATCCACCCATCCAGTTCACTACCGAAAGAGAGGAGAACAGGCAGCTACCATTCCTAGACCTACTCATAACACGAAAACCAACTGGCAACTTGGGTTATACAGTTTACCGAAAATCCACACACACCAACCGCTACCTACAAGCAGCATCACACCACCACCCTACCCAGCTACAATCCGTAGCCAACACGTTAATATTCCGCAGTTTCCGCCTAACAGAACCAACAAACAGGGAAACAGAATTGAGGGACAAAACAAAGGCTCTGCGACAAAATGGCTACGGACCAAAGATCATTCAAAAGGCCATCGACAGACGAAAAAGAACCAAAAAAACATCCACTAGATCGACAGAAGACTCTCCACACGACAGACAATCTGTGACACTACCTTATGTCAAAGGGTGTGACCGACAAAATCGGGAGAATACTAAGACGTAAAAACATCCGGACAACCTACAAACCGCACAAAACGATATCCAGTTGGCTGCCCAGACCGAAAGAGAGAATTTCCCTAGAAAACCAAGGAGTATATAGCATCACATGCGAGGACTGTGGTCAACAATATATCGGTCAGACCAACAGACGTATATCTGCCAGAACCCAGGAGCACAAAAACTCGATAAGAACAAAACGAACCTTCTCTGCCCTCTTCCAACACTATCTACAAACAGGTCACAAGATTAATTTTGAGTCCACAAAACAGATAGCACAGGTGCAAAACCCAAGAATTCGACAAATCAGGGAAGCTATCGAAATCGAAAAGCAAGGCATCAACAAAAGGGATGACTAACTAAACATCCCAAGTATTTGGAAAACAATAATTAAAAACAACCCCCAAAGACAACCACAAATTGATAATGAACCATCGCAGGTAGGAGAACCGCCAGAAGCCATTAACAACCCTCAGGTAGTAAAACAGGTAGGAGAACTGCCAAAAGCTATCAACAACCCTCCTAACAAATCCATACAACTTACGCAAGCGAAACCATATAAAAACACCACCATATATATATATATATATATATATATATATATATATATATATATATATATATATATAATATATATATATATATATATATTTAAACCAAACCACGGAGCGAAACCCAAGAAAACAGGTCATCATACTTTATCCGTGAGAATTTTCGAGTTAACATGCAATATATATAAATATATAAAGACGTTTTGTCCTCGGCCGAGGACTTTTTGTCAGTGATAGTTTTATAATAACCTTATGATACGTATCTATATATATATTATAATAATATAATATATACATATATATATAAATATATATATATTATATATAATATAATATATAATATATAATTATATATATAGGAATAACGTAGGGAATGACTCGGGTATAGCAGTCAGAGGCAGAAAGATTGTAATTTTTTTTCTGTTCAAGCTTTCGAGGCGTTTATTGTCTCTTCATCGGCAACTCTACAATAATTGTGAATAAACAAACAGGTATGGACAACGTGTTCATACTTACGAAAGTAAATATGAACACGATGAAGAGACAATAAACGCCCCGAAAGCTTCAACAGAAAAAAGAGTTTTACAATCTTTCTGCCTCTGACTGCTATACCGATTCATTCCCTACGTTATTCCTCAACTTAGCCAGTCGAGCTGACCCTTCCCTTAGATATATTTCATATAATCATTTCATTGATTACGAATTCTCCTTCGTTATCACACCATTAGATACTGGCAACATTGTTATTGTCGTACTGTGTCAATGATGTAAGGCAGCACTAATTCTTCTTGTATATATCCTATGTGTGTCTTACGTACCTGATGTTCTGTTGGCGAGGTAAATTAAATGAAACATGAAAGTCAGTCTGGAAGCTTTACTCAAATAAAGTAAAACAACAGAGTCTGTTCCTTTTCCATTACAAATCATAGGCCTGCATCTCAATCGTTTCACAAACGAAGAAAACATCATATTTTCATATATAAAATAATTGTTTTCTTTTCCATTTTTTCATACAAATATAACACTTTTCATTCAGTTTCAGAATGAAATGAAAATTTGATGACAAATAGTTGAGTTTTTGTTAATGAAGTTTCTATTTTTCTCAGAACAATGTCTGAAGAAAAGAAATGATTATAAATATTGTTTAGGAAAGTACAAACGTTATTATTGACATTTATGCGTTTCCAACCTCTTGAAATTACTAAATTTACGATTGAAAAGCCACATATATCACGTAGTGATACTAGTTCGTTACATACTTACTATATTTCACCATTCGAAATCATTTGAGAAAGAGCTCTCCTCTTAATCTTTCCAGTGACAGTTTTCTCTAATTCCTTAACGATTCGAACCCCATGGCGCAACTTCTGGCTATCAGCTACCTTTGAATTGAAAAATGATTCAATGTCTTCAGATGTAACGTCATCATGACCCTCGAAAAGAACTACAAGACCCATTGGATGGTCTCCATCAATTTTATGCGGAATTGCTACTACAGCAGCTTCTTTGACTGCTGGATGTGCGAGCAAAACTTCTTCAAGCATTGCTGGAAGTATGTGCCACCCTCTATACTTGAATATTTCTTTTATTCTGTCAACGATATAAAAACATTTTTCCTCATCGTACCGAACGATATCACCTGTTTTTAAGTATCCTTCTTCGTCGAAGGCTGAAGAACTATCCATTTTGTAGTAGCCGTTCATGACTTTGTGACTTTTGATTCTGAGCTCACCTTCATGATTTGGTCCTAGAGGCTTTCCAGTGTCTAAATCTACAACCTGAAATAAAGGATCATTATTACATATAATGAAAATCTAACTGGTGGCTGTCTGTATGTCTGTTCGTTCGTACTATTCTAATAACGGCTTAATAGATTTTGATACAGTTAAGGGTAATTGCGTGGACCAGCAGAGGAAGTGCGCGATATCAGGGAGTTATCGTGTATAGGCGTCTGAATTTTCAGGAACATTTGAGCTTAGCGATTCAATGAGCGGGTGCTGCGGTTAAACGCACGTACCCGCTCATTGCACGGAATTCGAAGCTTAGTGTTGACAACAAGCTGCTAATTTACTAACAAGTAATCAGACCAGCTATATAGTACGCTCGTCTCGTATTCTGCAGCCTCAAGAGGACTCCTCTGCAGAGAGTCGAGACGATGCAGAATAATGTGCTCCGTATCTGCACGAACAGTGACAGATACATTTCATTAAATGCTCTGTTAGATCTGGCAGGAGTCGAGACGGTCTCTGAATATATCAAGAGGCTGTCATATATATTCTTCAAGTTCCTTCTGCCGAAAAACCCGCTGACGAGGAACGTTACGGCGCTTAGTAGTTACCACAATCAGCCCCGTAGACATGAGCTGATTCATGAAATGCTACATATCTTCCATGAACGGTACGAATGCTATGGCGCTTAGTTCATGGAAAAGCTGGTTGAGATAATTAACGTATTCTCGTGACATCAGCAGGGCGCCTCCAATTGGCCTATCGTGGGTCTATTAGGTGGTACTTCACCCTGAGGATGTCCTGGGGCTCAATATTGAAGTCCCTTTCTGCTGACTCTCACCTTTCCTTTACCAACCCTTTCCATGCCTCCACCCAGTTCTTCTTGTGAGAAAGATGTAAATATTGTATATATACTCTGTACATTGGACCTTAGATATAGATAAAGAGAAATAGGAAATGAAGAATTTTCAAATTTTTTTGATTTCAAATTTGATTTGGATTGAGTGGGATAAAATATATTATCATTGACAGAACATTCATTGAATTGACTCAGAATAATTTTTTCAATGACTTTAGAACGGATAACTTATCTTTAAATAGGCTGAAAGTGGGACAAGTCAGCTGGGTTATCACTTTCTGCACCATGACATTTGCACCATATGACATTCTCCACATATCCGTGGATATGTCAAACATTATTCTAACTGTTTCGCTAAGATGTGGAACCACCGAGAGCATTTTCAAATCAATATCATCATCCGTTCCTGTTTTATTAGACTTGATACTGCTGATATCTTTTCAATATCTTCTGAATGAACCATTTCAAAACAGAAATGAAGTTCATCAAGAGGTGGTAGGTAATTTTTAAGTATAGCTTCATGTACAAAATAGGCTTCTGAATTACCTTTGATAAAGAAATCACTTATATCAGTAAAATCGTGAGAAGAATGAGTGATACAATTTTCATTATTCCTAATGATGAGGTAGTCAAGAACCTCGAAAATATTTAGGATTTGATTTAGTTACCAAATATGCAATATATGCTTATGTCTGATACTGACTGAATGAAGACTGAGTTTTTGATATTTCATATTTGACATATTTCATGTCTCCCGACTTCATTATTATTTTTGAATCATCAGTCAACTGAGGTGTAGAATCTTTGAAAATTTTCACTCAACTTGGAAGTGCCTGAATAGCATATATCAAAAGGTGGGTATCACTGAATAATTTTGTCAGTCGATAGAATAAAGGTCGCTTGAAAAAAATCGTAGTTGAAACTAAAAATATCTTTCGGTTGTTGAAGTAGGTGAATGTACATTGTTTCTGCCACGCAAATGTCAGATATTTCATGAAATACATATTTCATGAAATTCATTTGTGTCAAATATTCAAACATCATGCTGCAATTTGAGCAGCTTAACCAACACCCAGAGTTCATTATGTTGATTAACGTTTTCCAAGGATATCTGTTGCTATACAGAATAATGAAAAACTGATTTCTGTGCATTTCAGTAACCATAAAAGTTGTTTTGGATTTTTTTTCCATTTGTGTATGGATGAAAAATTTGTGAATAATCTTGTTTTTTCAAATCTATTGTTTTTGTTTGCCCGTTTTTGTTTGTCCCAATAACTCCCACTTCATCTGGTCTGGAACCTGATTTGATTGCCTACCTCTATACTGATCTGGTTGAAAGATCAAGAAGTTTCATTTAAATCAAGGAGCAAAATCTTTCTCAATTCGAATGTGATTATCCTTATTCATTTTTCCAAAACTTGTCTGATGTGTTTCAAAGCAGTGTGGCTTTTTTCTTTCCTATATCAATATATGTTAGACATAACTTTTCACATAAAGAATATTGATTTCAAAATTTTCCAGTAGTTGAACTACTGAACATGCGCTGATATATTTGCTACGAATTTTGTTGAAATTCAGTTCATACCTGATGTTTTATTTTTTGAAATTACATTATTTTATATTATATTATGTTATTGATACGTTTTCTTTCTTTACTGACAAAATATTCGTAGTTGGTATTTGGGGCTCTCGGTTTCATTTGATCATGACCTCTGTCCAAAAGAAAAATCATTTCGAATGTATTCTCCACAAACAGGACTTCATATGGACAACTATGATTTTCCTCATATTTTCATGGCAACGACAGATGTGTATGTTCAGTATTATGTCAAAATGACAGTTGGGGAAAAATTACAAAACACCCAAGTACCTCAATCGTTAGAAGATATCCTAATGGAATGGAATGGACATTGTTCTAGTTATGACACTAAGGTAATGAAAATATATTACAGTTAGTGGATATTGAATTTGGCCAAGTATGTTAACAACTCTCTCAAATATGACTCAAGTATGTATATTTTCATTCATCGAAAATATTTCTTGTAGATCCTAATGTTTTCTGGGTCATTACGGCAGAAATCACAAGTGGATCATGTAAGTAATTCGAATCCTACGAGGTTAGGGATGCTGTATTCTCATCTTGAAGAGGAATGAGTTAAATTTGCAAAACTGTTGGGATATTAGAATCAACTAGTTGTTTGTTAAACAGAATGATTGATAAACCTGAACATTGACTACGTTACTCTATCTCTCTCTCTTTCTAGGTTCTGTTGAACTGGTTTTCAAGTTTACTCACTTTCCATTCACATTCCTTCTCATTCTTCCACAAGATTGTGGTTTTCTTTCCTGCATCACCAGTTCGTCGGGTTTTGAAGGATCAAATATGGTTATTCCCCCTGCCATTTCAGTCTGCCCATAGCCATTCAAGATCTTGCATTGAGGTAAATTTTTCTTCAAATCTTTCATCAGTTTTTCTGGTACAAAACAACTACCTGTCAGGAACACCTGCAAACTAGAAGCATCAGCATCCTCTGAACGATGGGCTAAGAACTCCACGGCTTGATAGGGTGGAAGAAATATCAAATTTATCTGAAAGGAAAACTCCAATGTAGATATAGAGATTGATATCTGTATATTGGGAAAGCGAGTATTATTCTTCAACGCATAAATCGCTATTATGCCATGAAACATGATCCTAACATCAACCATGGTTAAATTGAATATTGGTAGGTGATTCATTTATTCAATACAAAAATTTTCAGAGGTTCATTATATCAATCGCTAGAAAAATGTTAACAGATTCAAAATCTATGAAAACTAAAGAAGATGAATGATGTATGGAATATACTGAAAATATCAGAACAGAAATGTTAATTTTCACTATAATTTTTTCTGATTATTTCATTCCAATTTCTATTTTTGGCATATTTTTCCGTTTGTGTGAACTCACTGGAGACAATTTCACAATGATTTTTTGAATAAGTAAAGTGAAATTCATAATCATGTTTTCAGTTAGTGAAAGACTGAAAACCCATGAAACAGAAATAAAATTTGTGTTAACACCAGTCAATAATCATAACTTATGTTAGTATGTCCCTTTCGTGATAAGCCCGAAAACGATTCGAAATATTTTTGGTTCTAGGACTAGGACTAGGTGTTTCAAAACAACACATTTTTCAAAAATCAAGAATTTTCAATAAAATAGTCTTGAACCTACTTGAACTCATCTATTAATTTCCAAACAGCTGCTGCATCAAATCGATGGCACACAACTCTAGCATATCCACTCTGCATAGCGTATATCAAGAAACCTAAAGAACTAATCCAATACAAATTACTGAAGCACAGCAGAACACAAGATTTTTTTTCAAAATTTTCATTCCTAGTAAGATCAATCAGTTCATCGTATTCAAACAGTAAAGAACGATGGCTGAGACAAATACCTTTGGGAAACCCAGTGGTGCCGCTACTGAACATTATCACAGCTGTTTCTCTGTCGTCTATATCGGATTCTGGTGTGAATTCATTTCTAAATTATGTTGCGCTAGATATTTCGAAAATTGTTCATACTTAACACTTGTTCCAATTACCACTATTTCTACTTCTATATTTGCCTTTGCCAAACAATTTTCCATGAAAGTCAATGCATCTTGAGAAACGAACATCAGCTTGGGCCTTATCAAATCAAGCAGGTGAACAGTATCCAAAGGGGATAAGTTTGGATCGAAATAGGTAGATTTTGCTCCCAAAAATTGTATTGCAATTGTAGGCAGACAGCTATTCTCACTGTTTGGTGAACAAGTACTTATTATATCATTTTTGTCGAACCCT